>NC_090935.1:407367174-408031462 GCF_040938575.1 Ambystoma mexicanum | reverse complement strand
ATGAGTAACATTAAAAGGAATGTTCAGATTGCACGCCTAACGGGGGAACCCGTCGAGAAAATATTGTATCAACTACTGAGGGACTATAGAAACACCCCTCATAGCACCACTGGAAAGGCACCATCAGAGGTAATGTTTGGGCGAAACATTTGCACGAGAATCCCACATGTAGTGGGCCCGGGGGAAGGTTATGAAGGAGATTCCAAAATAAGGAGACAAGACATGTATGCCAAGGAAAGCATGAAGGTACAAGCGGATGGTGCCAGGAAAGCTTGTGCTGGTTTCTGCCCCTCATTGTCTCTGGCTTAGGGTGTCTGTGGGGTTCACTGCTATGGGCGTATCCCCAGTCCTGACAGACATCAAATGTCCTAGATTACAAATGAAACGTCTTGAAATGTTTGAGCCCTTCATTTATAACATTCAAACTTTGGAACCCCTGCTTTTTGGGGAAGATGTATGCTTGGTAGCTCTCCTTTTTAAATTATTGCACTTATGAATTTGTGGGAAGTGGCAGAGGCATTGTTAACGACTTTCAACAAGCTGAATGTATAGATAATGTGTTTTTAATAATGTATTGAGTTTGATTTCTTTTTTATTGATGTGTACTGTGATGTATTAGTTGATGGTTTGGATTGTTTCTCGATTGCTGTATTAAGAGAGGGATATTTTAAATCCGTTTTTCTTCTCTAATTATTCAGTTTGATATGAATTCATGTGAAAAGCTGTATTCACTGAAATACACTGAATAAAAAAATAACCTGCTCCTCAGTCTTTGCTATTCCCTGTTGTCCGGTGGTTAAGGGGGAATATGCAAGGCTCTGCCCATTCCAACTGGGGTTGTTTTCTACCCAATAAAGAAGGCTATTATACTCCCTGTCTTTTGAGGGCTCTCTACTTCAGAAATTACACCCTTGAAGGTGGATAGCAGCAGGGGATTTATTTTCTAGGATGCTGAGAAGTTGGTGCTGAACGGTAGTGGATCACTGTTTTCCCTGGCATTTTGTACTGACTTTGGATCGCTAGGGCAATTTTGGGGTTTGGTTGCCCACTCTTGTCTCTTCAGTAAAGGGTAAGTGGACCCGAGCCCCTGCTCCACTCTTATTTTTTTAGGGCTAACATTTCTTCCGTATTGTTGGGTTGATCGATAAAGGTCCCAAAGGGAAAGAGGGGTTTGCATTGTGCGCACTATTTTGTTGACTAGGGTGACAGCGAGGTTGCGATTTAGTATGGATCAGGTGTAGTTAATAAGGAAGGAACAAGTGTTACTTTTAGTGTTACTTTGTGTTTACGTTGATACATTTTAGATTTGCACGCACGCAGCAAGATAATGGGCCTCATTACATATTTGCTGGCATCCTGCCGGCATTACCAGCTGGATACCGTCAAACTGTAATACTGTTTCTGCCACTTGGTCTGGCAGAATAAATGCCAGTAAATCCCCATTCCATGGAGTCCTATTGGAGCTCACTGCTGGAGGTAAATCCACCACCCTAATGGCAAACTTGGAGTGTGCCGGTGCAGTAATGTGCCGGTATGCAGTAATACCGGCATGTTATTGCCGAACTGGCACACTTGTCATGAGGCCCTATGTCAAATCTATCAATGCAATATAAAAACAATGTAGGTGTGTGGTATGCCATGTTGAGCCTAAAGTTGGGCAGCGAGGAACTTCATATGCGCACATGAGATTGGAGATTTTCAATGGAGAAACCACTGTGAGAGAACGCGGTAGTCTTGTACATACATGCACAGACGTGCATACATTGGGGTCTTTAGGGAAATGTGTTTGGGACGATTGGGGTACACGTGGTACATGGTGAATACACAAATCTGTATGCCGCGATTCCTCTCATAGCTAGGGATTGTGCTAGCCCAGCTACCTGAGGTGGCGAGATAAACTCTGTGTGACTGAGAAAGCTGTTTGAGAAAGGTTGCAGGCTGGGGAAAGGTAGCGATAACATCAGCCAGGCTTTGGGGCCGAGTGATAAACCTGGTGCAAGGGATGCTTAAAGGCAGAGTTAACAAATGGTTTGTGCGTTTCAATCAGCTTCTCACAATGTGCCTAGAGGCCATGCGTTCTGAATTGGTAGTCGTATAGATTAGTGTAAAATGAGGACGCCAGCATATCTGGGAGAATAAGATATTTATCACCAGTTCAAAGGGAACTTGTTTGTTCTCCCCCTCCTCATATTATTGGCGTGTCCTCGTACAGACCATGTGTATCAGGTTCGGGGTTAGAACTTGTAAGGAATTATGTTTGTTGTGTGAATGTGTAACTATGGAACAACGTCACAACCTACTAGGGAAAGATCCCAAGAAAGGATGTGCTGTAAATATGAGCTGATGCATATATGTTGAAAGAGGATGGTAGTTAAATAAGCGTCTCCAATGAGAGCGTGGTAACTGTGGGGGATTACTCGTGTTAGTTTTGACTCCACAGCATCATCTACCCCCTCCTGGCTGTTTGTACAATATACTTGCTGTACAGACAAACATGCACTTGTTCTTAAGAGTGGGCCTATTTTGGGTTACGGAGATCAGAAGTCCACCCCCACACCATAAGTAGAAGCTATTTTTGTGCAAACCACCTGTCCAATTGGGACCCTTTCTGCATCATGAGGTTTAATCACCGTATTTTTATCCCTGTTTTTTTATTTTGATATTATCATACAAGTACAATTGGCAGCTTGCAATCATCACTATTAATACAGTCATAGCAATCAATACAGAACTAAAAATATTTAGTGAGCAATAAATCAAGATCAAGGAGCAAAGCCAAGCCATAAACAAAACAAAGAACAACAATGAAAGAAAATGTATAATAACACCTGCGCCTACAGTCCCAGTCTGACATCCCAGCCGATCTATAAATGGGGCCACCTCTATATCGCAGAGAGGCATGGGAATGTGAAGAAAAGTTCCATGACTATGTACAGTCCTAGAATGGACTTCTATGGGGGCATTTCATCTGAAGGGGCATCACCTGTGTCAAGGCATTCCATGTGGCCACATCATCACTGACTTCTTTCAATCCTCTATATACAGCTCTACACCAGACAGATGTCTCGCCGATCGCCCATTTGTGCAAATCACACCATCCTGCATCAACACTGGGTCCCTCCTTTGACTTCTAAGCCATTGCAAACCTACATTTGGCCAGCACGCAAATCTGGTCTTTCATCTTGGTACGATGTGTCATATGTTTTTCCCCCTGCTGGAACATCCCCAAGAGGCAGGTCAATACCACCATGGGCAACTTTACCTGAAATCACCTCCCAGAACCTCTGAACCACCGGTCAGCTCCAAAATGTATGCATCATATCAGCCTTATCATCAGCACATCTATGGCAAACCTGCTGTACTGCCCCACAAAACTGAGATATTGTGTTTAGGGTAATGTATGCCCCGTGTGAACGTACAATTGTGATAATTTAAATTGGGCATTCCCAGAGACCTTCTTAGTGTAATTCAAGGTCTGGGCCCATTCCGCGTTCATGAAGCTCTTACCCAGGTCTGCCTTCCATTGCGAGCGCACTTTGAAAGCGGGCTTGTTCAATCTATTTGAGGCCATTTCATACACTGTGGAGACAACATGGCCTCCCTCTAACATGTCATACATGGCTTCCAATAACAAGACAGACTCCCTGCCTTCGTGAAATTCAGGCCATCTATTGCCTATCTCCTTCAGCAAATCTGAGTGCAATATGAATTGGCGCTTATGTACACCTGAGGTCTGGGTTAGGTAGTTGAAGTCCATCACCATCCCGTCCTGCAACAGATCACCTACCGTAGACACCCCATTGACCTCCCAGTATCTTCTAACCTCTTGTACTGAATTGAGTTTTGCACTCAAAACCATCACGAGCGGGATGTTATGGGAATATCGATCTGCAATTCTCATGGGCCTCCATACTCTACGCCACAAGATCTTCCCCAGTATCAAGAGATGAGGCAAGAGCAAAAAATGTTCTCATGTACGTACAGTACCTCCTACAAGAAGTATTGTTCAATAGAAGGTTGTAGTAAATTAGTGTCTAGAGAAGGCTCATCCGCTAGCCAGCCCATAGCGAACTGCACCTCTCCTGCCAGGTAGTATAGTTCGAAATGGGGCTGTCTGATTCCTCCAAACCATATAGTCCTTTTGTAAAGTGCTGAATGCAAATGATACAGTAAACAATTTAGCGCTACCATCTTCAAGAGTGCCCTATTCCTACCATCAAAAGTAGGAGCCTTTTCCAGAACGTCATGGATTGCATTATACTGTCTAAACCTAGAAGTTATGCCACATGTTCATCCCAAGGTATCTAAAAGTGTCTCTCTCCCAAGTCAAATCTCAGTTGGGCAGCTGGTTTCTAAGAAGGCCTTGCAGCCCGGCCAGAGGAAACAAACAGGATTTAGTATACCTAATATGTATGCCCTAGAGTTCAGCAAATCGGTCTATCACATCAAGGAGGTAACGCAAGTTAACTTCCGGGTATCTAACATAAAGGAGCATATCGTCCGCGTACAATGAAATCAGGTGTCTAACACCGTCAATCAGGATGCCGGCTTCTAGGTATTCCGACTTAAGGAACGATGCAAGTGACTCTAAAGCAAGAATAAACAGCATCAGGGATAATGGCCAGCCCTGTCTGATGCCTTTCCCCAACTCCAGCCCATTTCAAATGAGCTTCTCCGTTCACGCCATAGCCATTGGAGCAGTATACACTAGATGCACCTGAGCGATTCCTAATACCAAAATGTTACAGTGTCTCGTACAACCAGTTCCATCTGACTGAGTCAAGTGCTTTGACAGCATCTAAAGAGGCTACCACACAATCAAAGTCCAAATTCCTAGTGCTGTCTATAATATGGTGGAGTCTCCTAAGGTACCACATGGTGTTCCTGCCAGGGACATACCACTCCTGTCCGGTGTGAACCAAGGTGCCAATCACTGTCTTCAGTCTGGCAGCCAACAGGGCAGTGAGAATCTTACAGTCCTGGTTGACTACGGAGAGGGGTCTATAGGTGCCGCAATCTAACAGTGGTTTGTTTGGTTTAAGCACTGGGACTATGATTGATTCCTGTAGGCTGTAAGGCAACCTTCCCATCTCATCTCATCATACGCCTCCTCTTGTGTTTCCAAGAGCCTAAGAGCAAGTATCTCGGCATATTCCTTGTAGAATTTCCCTGGCAGACCGTCAGCCCCTGGGGTTTTCCTGGATGGTAATCCACATATAGTAAACAGCAGCTCTTCGATAGAAAGCAGGGCATCAAACATTTCCCTCTGGTCTGCGTCGAGTCGAGGCACACCTATATGAGACAGAGCTTCACCAATATCAGAACTACAAGCCTCTGTTCTAGATGAGTACAGAGTCTCATAGTATTTAGAAAAAAAGAAAATGAATCTCCCCATGCTTAGTGACCACTAGGGATGTAACGGTATAACGGTATACCGTTAAAGATACCGTGAACCACTTAATTGAACAATAATAACCGTCACATTGTTTATACCTGTATACCGTTTAGACCGTTAACTGTGCTTTTCAATCTGATTTGGAAAGGCTGCACTAAGCAATTGCTGCGCAGTCTAGGTCTTGCACTATTGGATGTGCCATCTGCCAAGTAGTTTCAGTTGGAGCAGTTTTTAATGCCATTCCATAAACCACACGTGTCTTACCAGACACAAAATCAGTATGTTAGCAATAGGAAGAATAAATACAGTGCCAAGAAGGAAAAAGGGTTTACTTTGAGTTGGTGGCTTTGGGATTTATATATTTATAATGGAGAATGTTTGCTAAACATATGACAATGGGGGATTTCCCTGGTTCCATCATTGAAATTACATATAATAAGTCACACTGCGAAATTCACTCATCTCCGTGGTTATTCCCTGCTGCCATACCAAAGGGTAAGATGTCTGTGATTACTGAACACCTTTTGGCCCGCAAGTAAACTAAAGGCTGTAACGTAAAGAGAGTGCGTGTGTATGCACACAAGCGTATACTACCATCAGCACCCATTGATCTGTGGCATGCAGGTTATAAAGATGGCAACATGTTCATCTTCACCAGTAGCCAGTGGGGAGCTAAAAGCCTAAATGACCACTTAAGAAAAGCTATCCAGTTTGCTTTACCAGTCGCAGCAGGCTCCACCCCTCCTCCTCCTCCTCCTCTCCACACGTGTGTTTGTGTTTGGTGGAAGCAAGAGGTGGCATTTCAGTGCAAAGTAAGTTGAAAAGCCCACTTCTGGCCCTTGGTGCCTGGTTTTGTTTGTGATGATAAATCTGACAATGTATGACCTTTTAGAAAATATTTGCTAAGATTGGTTAACTCCACCTGCTTTACCGCGATAACCATGATATACCGTCATTTGGCAAGAAGGTTATCGTACCGCCATAAAACTAATACCGTGACACCCCTAGTGACCACATGCTCATCTCCCTCTTATCCTCTCTGCTGCTCATGCCAGCAGCCTACTGGGTTTATTGCCCTCCGCATGCAACCTCTGTGTATATTTCACAAAATTGAATTTGCCCAACTAATCTCAAGCTGCAAGGCACTGTTGTCACAGCTCAGTCAAATCACCAGCCTCTTCTCTAGTTCCTGCATCCCTGTGTTCTGCTAATTCGATTTACGCTTCAATAATAGTGAGGGAGTCTAGAATCTCCTTCCAGATCCCACTGTGAGGGGTCAGCAATGAAAGGCGGACCACTGTTTTCTTTTACAAAATGTGTCATTTTATTAGAAAAAAAAAATAATACCAAAAGCCCTCACTTGTCCTACTCTACTGTGGGTTTCCCTACCAAACAAAACTAAGGGCAAACACTCTAACACAGGAGTTCTGGCCCTCACGCTAAACATCAAACACAAAAGAAAAAAATGCCAATTCAATTAGCATCAACAATGACATTCGCAACATTTTGGTAACCTTTTAGCAGCCTGGGTGAATTCCCTTTTCCAGGGCTCCAGGTGTAATCTTCTTCAGTGTTCATCAAACGAATACAAGGGTAATCCACATAGGTAGTAAAGTCTCAGATCAGTTCTTGAAAAGTCAAAATCAAGGTAAAGATTTGTCAACCGTAGTTCCAACAATAGCCAAAGTTCTTCTTCTGATTAAATAAAGACCTTCCATCAATCCTTTTCTTGGCCGACATGCTCTTTGACCACTTCCATTTATCCAAGAGGACTTGATACAGTTCAAAAGGAAATATAACTTCTAAAATGCTAATGGAACAAATGTCTTGGTTAACAATGATTATTGGTCTATTCAGGTTAGAAAGCACAGTAGGTATATTTTTCAGGATGACTTCTCAGTTCTGTAGCTTGTGCTTCAACAACCTCACTTCTTCCATTGTTTATCATGAGGATATTCTCCTTGGCCCCATAGTATTCCACTTTACTCGAACTACTGAATTCTTGCATCACCTGACAACCCAAATATACCATCACAGCTTCACTACTTTCTATTTTAACAACAGATTTGAACAAGACTGAACTTAAAATAGGCATGGTACTCTTCCTCTGAACATCTCTTCAAAATGGGCAGCCTCTTTGCCTCTCTTGTGTGTCTACAACCACAACAACTTCAGTATTACATATGAGCAGCAGGGGTTCCCTTCCCCAACTTTGCCTTCACTTCTTTGCCAATGTCATCCACACACTTAACCAGAAGCCTTGGTGCCACTCTCTTGGCTTCTGGTAATGCTTGCACACTTGTATTTTAGGCACCTTGGATCTACCATTGGGCGTACAATAATTATAATTAGTTTCTGGCTTTGAGAAAGGCTGCTTCACTCTCAATAGGGGAATGCTCTCGGCTTGGGCAATGATTGCGCTCTATCCAATTGCAGATATAGAAATAAACACTTTACTTCTTTTAGGAATGATGATTGTTTATTTCAGTAAAGAGGTAATGTTCACTCTTCAGTTTGAAAATTTAACTAGACACACATGACCACTTCATAAACTTTAAAGAATTTAAGTGTTTAACAATGGTGTTTCACAAGGATCGTTCTGTTTAATGAGCAACATGCAACTAGTAATCTTCACTCTTTGTTTGGGAAACCAAATTAGGTACACACGACCACTCCTTCATGAGGTTTAAAAACTTCAAGGGTTTAACAATGACTTACCAGCTCCTGAAATCATTGCTCTGCGTGTTGTTCGATTTCTACGACTTTGGGCACAACTCAAGGAGCCCCTTTACCTCCTGAGAACTGCGGCTCACCCACAGCTCCTCGCCTCGGTCTCTGACACGTCTCCTGCCCAGCAACCACAGCAATCAGGCTCACATAGGGAAAGACAGTCTCTCTGCACGTCTTCCGCTGCACAGTCTCTGCAATTCAGAGTTTGGGGGAACAGGACCCTCTTAGAACAAGCAGGTGAAATCTGCTGCATCCACATTTCCAGTGTCCCTTTGGTCCTCCCACTTCTGCTTGGTTTGGCATCTCTGTGCCTTCTTCCTTCTACTTTGGCTACTATTGCACGCACTCCAGTCACAGTTCCAGCTTCTTCCTATTGCCTGTACCTGAGGGGGCCGTTTATGCCTCCCAGGTTCCTTCAGGTTTGGGCTATGAGGCTTAATTGCCCGACTAATATTGCAATATGCCTTTTTAGCCCTCTTCCTCATCCCATTACTCATGGGACATGTAGTCCCCAACAACAGAGTTAAGTCTTTTGGGGGTTTGCTTGACTTTAAGGGTAGGTTTACTGTCACGACCATAGCACCTGGCCTTGGAACTCGGGGTCTCTGGCCCTCGCCATAGTGTTCCTGCAAGGCCGCAAGGGCCCAATCATGCCCCTCTCAGCTGTCCTAGAGCCAGTCCAGGACAGCTGAATTCCTTGTGGCTGTATCTACGCACTCACTGAACCCAAGAACCAACATTTGAAGACATGTCGGAAACAATATCTGGCCAACGGTTTCATCCGTCCCGCAAAGTCATCAGCAGCGTCTCCCTTATTCTTCGTGCTGAAGGAGGAAGGAGAATTGAGGACCTGCATCGACTACCGCGCATTGAACCAAGTCACCGTCAAGAATCGCTACCCCCCTACCCCTGATCCCGGAATTGCTAGACCAAGTCAAAGATGCCCAGATCTACACGAAATTGGACCTTAGAGGGGCCTACCATCTTGTGCGCATTAAAAAGGAGGACGAGTGGAAAATGGCATTCCGTACCAAATATGGCTTATATGAATATCAAGTGATGCCGTCCGGCCTGTGCAACACCCCGGCCACTTTCCAGTATTTCATGAACGATGTTCTGAGAGAGCTGATTGACGTCTGCTCCTTAGTCTACATAGACAACATCATGGTATATTCGGCCTCAGAGCAAGATCATGTTAAGCATGTACGGTCTGTCCTTACCAAGCTACGTCAATATCATCTCTACGCCAAGCTTGAGAAATGCTCATTCCACGTTACAGAAGTAGTGTTCCTGGGTTTTATCCTCACTCCAAAAGCAATACGAAAGGATATGCACAAGGTCGATGCCGTCATCAATTGGCCAGCCCCAAGTACATACAAGGGAGTCCAGAGCATGCTAGGTTTTGCAAACTTTTACCGCCGATTCATCCCAGGGTTGCAAATAGTACACCCGATCACTTCGCTGTTAAGGAAGTGCAACAAAAAATTCCAATGGACAGAAGAGGTCGAAAAAGCCTTTCAAGATCTCAAGGCAAAAATCACAACCGCTCCAATCTTACGACATCCGCGCCCAGACCTTCCGTATGTGGTGCAGACAGGCACTTCCAGTATGGCGATGGATGCTGTACTATCACAAAGGGACCCTCACACCGGCCAGCTACATCCTGTGGCCTTTTGGTCACGTAAATTCTCACCACCTGAGCCCAACTATGCCATCACTAATAAGGAGCTGCTGGCCATAAAAGCCCCGTCCAAGGCCTGGCGACGCTACCTGTTGGGAGCCAGACACGCCATCACTGTGATAACAGACCACCGAAATCTACAATACCTGAAGAGTGCGAAGGCTCAATCCTCTCGACAACTACGCTGGGCCCTTTTCTTCGTGGAGTACGACTATGTGATCACGTAACGGCCAGGAGTCAAAAATTGCAAAGCTGATGCCCTTTCACGCTTGGGCACCGAAGAGTTGGTGTATACACCTCCTGAACCCGTGGCCATAATTCCGGTTGACAGACTCTTAGGCATTACAACCACTATGACTCAAGACGAGTTGCTGTATGAAGTCCATGTCATGATCTCTGCTTCCAAAAGATCAGGACTTGCCCGACTCCCTTGCAAGCAGACCCATAACCCCGGTTCCGAGTGCCAGCCAGTCCCAATTGGGACCTTTTGGACCCTGTCCTGGCGCCGGTGGCACCAGGCTCATAAAGATGCCCAGTCCCAGCGCTGGAAGCGCCGGGCTCATAATGCTTGGGTGGACTTACCTGCAGCAGACCATGCTGCTTACTTACCTGCTGTCAAGTACTGTCAGGTTGGAGTGACATATTCTTTACATACAGTATTATATACTCACTTACATTGGGTCAGGGGAGACACATATTTAGTTTAGAAAGGTTTTAGGAAGTTAATATGGGTTATATTTTTATACAGCCAAATTTTGCCCTTAACCTTCATTGCAGTCTATGGAGAATGCCCCAAGCCAAGATGGAGGTTCTCAGTCAAAATTCTGATTGGCTGGAGATTGTTTAAAGGGAGGACAATGAACATTCTAAACTGCCTTTCATCGTCCTAGCCCAGCTGAGAGGTCGTGAGCCTAGTTGCTCCTGCTTAACTTTGTCAAGGGTGACAAGTTTCTAGCGGTAGAGCGGAAGATCTGAAAAAGAAACAGGAGTCATGTTTGGAGTTTGTTGGTGACACAGGACAGGAGTCAGAAACTTCTGAGGAAAGAGGTTTTCCAGTCTTTTTCAAGATAAGTGACTTTCCAGATTTGTTGAACGTGTAAAAAGGTTATATTTATCTATGAGACTGAAATCAAATCTGTATCAAAAAGATTGAAGCGCATACGTTTGTTTTTATCGCTACAAGTTAAATCAAACTAGCGCGAGAGTTTTTTGTCCGTTATTTTTTACCCGCGCGTGTGTCTCTGCGTGTGAGAGTAAAGCGCGAGCGTGTACTTTGGACTCGCGGATATTGTTCGTTTACGCAATGGGTTTTTTCCGCGAGATAATATAAGCGCGTGTGAAGGTTGCGCGTGTACTTTATCAATTCGTAAGTTGGACATTAGCGCGAGCGCGTTTACCTGCGAATTGAGTTGCCAGCGCGAGTGCGTGTTTTCCGCGACTAGGATAAAAGCGCGTGTCATTTTTATCGCATCTTGGACATCAGCGCGAGTGCGATTTACCCGCGATTTGAGGCGTCAGCGCGTGTGCGAGTTTCCCGCGACTTGGAGGAAAGCGCGTGTAATTTTTATGCGTCTTGGACATTAGCGCGAGTGCGTTTACCCGCGAATTGAGGCGTCAGCGCGTGTGCGTGTTTCCCGCGACTTGGAGGATAGCGCGTGTAATTTTTATCGCGTCTTGGACTATAGCGCGAGAGCGTTTTTACGCGTGTGCGTTTTTCCCGCGATTTCTGGCTTTCCACGTGAAGATTTCAGCACAAGTTTAATTCGTCTTGAGAAAAAGACTTTCCACAAAAGAAAATATTAAAAGCCAATACCAGAACTAAAAAGAACTTCATTAATCTTACTTGAAGACCTAGTTCAAGAATCTTGATTTGAGCAGACTAACTACAACTACAAAGTTAATTTACACTCATGGACCTAAGGAAAAGGCTGAGTTTTCTATAAGATTCTGGTCCTCAAGTAAGGAAGTCTTGTCTGCTTTTCACTTCTCTGGGCATTCTGTAGAGAAGAACCAGGTATGGTTTTTAAACTATTTTGATTATGGATTTAGAGTTTAAGGTTAGTATAGTGATAAATGAGTAATGAGGAATTTTGCATGTTTGTGTTTTTAACTACAGGTGAAGAACCAGCGAGTTGATAGCTTCCAGCCTGGTGTTTGTTTCTTTGTCCCTTCCCCCTTTCCCCTGAAAGTGAGGTAAACTGAGCGGTTATATTATGTCAGCTCAGAGTGCCACATTTTGGGTGGATTGTCGGGGGTTCAGCAGCTTCTGCAGACACCAGGTTCTCAGCCTGACAGTATGAAAGGCCAATAATAAAAAGTGTCTGCCCGAGCTGTTTGAACCCCGACTAGACAACCATGGAGGCATTGGGAGTAATGGTTAGGGAAATGAGAGAAGAGTTACGGGTGGCTCATCAAGAGTATTCAAGTCTTTGTCTAAGAATGGATGAGTTAAATTTAAAGGTAACACAGATACAAGAAAGAGAGAGTGAAGTTTCGGAAGGTGCAGGAAACCCACCTGAGTTGGTAAGAGTAGGAGAAGAACAAGAACCTAGGCTTCCCAGGGGGGCAGAGAGAGGTTTAGGAACTTTAGTTATGCCTGTTCCTTTGGCAGCCCCAGAACGTTTCTTAGGAGATTCTAGAAAGTTTCAAATCTTTCAGACTCAGTGTGAATTGCATTTTCTAAGTCGTCCAGAGTTATTTTCCACAGATGCTTCAAAGGTAACATTCATCTTATCATATTTATCTGGAGAAGCTTCTGCGTGGGGAAGTCTTTTGGTTAGTCAAAAGAATTTGGCTTTGAATAATTATTCACTTTTCCAGACAGAATTTAAGAAAATGTTTGATAAGAGACAGTTATCTTTGGAGGTTGATGGAGAATTACTGGAACTGCGCCAGGGAGGAAAGGAGTTGACTTCTTATATCACTCAATTTAGAACTTTAATTTTAGAAAGTAAATGGCCAGAGGAGAAGAGGGCTTCCTTATTTTATAGGGGCTTAAAGGATGAGTTAAAAGATGCTCTAGCTGGAGTTTTGGAGCGACCAAATACCTTAGATGCCTTAATTGATTTGGTGGTACAGTTGGATTTTCGTTTAACAGAAAGACGTTCTGAGCGTAGACGTACTCAGGGAGAGGTTAGGTTTCTGGGAAGAATGGAGAGGCCTAAAGTTGAGGTGGTGAACAGAGAAGTGAGGTCAAAGATAATAGACCAGCAGAGCCGGGTGAGAGGTCCATTGTCTAAAGAAGAGAAGGCAAGAAGAAGGGAGAATAATTTGTGCTTATACTGTGGGAGGAGTGGTCATTTTCTTGAAACCTGTCCTTTTACCCCCAAGAAGATCTCCAAATCTTCAGGCAGAGTACAACAAGTGGCAAACACAATACAGACAGCGGTTCCTCACATAACGGTGAATGTATCCTTGATGTTAGAAAGGGTATTTTTAGGTTCGGGGCCAATTATTATTGACTCAGGAGCTACGGGTAATTTTATGGATAGAGGATTGGCTAAAACTCTAGGTATTCCTATTGTTGCTAAGAAAGAAATGGAGCAGGTCAGAGCAGTTGATGGGACATCTCTTTCTTCAGGGCCAATCACTCATAATACAGAGTTACTTGAGATGGAGATGACTGGAGGTCATAAAGAAAATATCTCTTTTGAGTTAATTGATGCTCCAATCTTGAAAATTATTTTGGGTATGCCCTGGCTCACACTTCATAATCCCAGAATAGATTGGAGTGCAAGAATTGTATCTTTAGAATCAACCTTTTGTCAGGAACATTGTCTTTCAGGAAAATCTTTTGAAGAGAAAGAAAAAGTTGTGAATTCCGTTTCATTCTCGCTTGCCGAAAGAGGGGCGATAGGTTTTGACATTGGAGCAGTTGTGGGAGAACTACCAACTTGTTATCAGGATTTTTGGGATGTTTTTGATGAAAAGGAAGCTGGTGAGTTGCCTCCTCATAGGCCTTTTGACTGCAAGATAGAGTTGGAGCCTGGAGCTATTTTGCCAAGCAGTAGGGTTTATGCTTTAACTGAAAAAGAGAATGATTATTTGAAAGAATATTTAAAGGAAAATTTGGCTAAGGGATTTATTCGGCACTCTCAATCGCCGGCAGCCTCACCATTGTTCTTTGTGCCTAAAGCTGATGGTTCTCTTAGAACTTGTATAGATTACAGGGCAGTAAATAGAATGACAGTAAAGAATCGGTATCCTCTCCCTCTCATTTCAGAAATGTTAAATCAAATTCAAGGTGCAACCATATTCTCTAAGTTGGATTTACGTGGAGCGTATCATCTTGTAAGGGTCCAGGAGGGGGATGAGTGGAAGACGGCATTTAAAACCAGATTTGGCCTGTATGAGTACCAAGTGATGCCTTTCGGTCTTTGCAATGCCCCAGCGGCTTTTCAATTTTTTATCGATGAGGTTCTTAGGGAATTTCTTGATGTTTTTGTTATCGTCTATATTGACGATATTTTGATTTTTTCACAGAATTTGGAGAAACACAAAATTCATGTTCGACAGGTCTTGAGGAAATTGAGAGAGAATAATCTTTTCGCTAAATTGGAAAAGAGTCAGTTCCACACGGATTCGGTAGAATTTTTAGGATTTGTGATTACTCCTTGTGGTCTGGAAATGAATCCTAAAAAGGTAGAAGCTGTTCGAGATTGGCCTACTCCAACTAAGGTGAAGGAGATCCAGAGCTTTTTGGGATTTGCCAATTTTTACCGAAGATTCATTGAAGGCTTTTCCAGTTTAGTAGCTCCAATTACTCGACTTTTAAAAAAAGGAGCTCCATTTGTTTGGGAAGCTAAGGCTGATGAAGCTTTTCATATTTTGAAGGAGAAATTCATTACCTCTCCTATTTTGATTCATCCTGATACTTCCAAACCATTTTTTGTAGAGGCTGATGCTTCCAATGTGGCAATGGGAGCTGTGTTGTCTCAGAGGCATAATGTTACAGGACAATTGCATCCAGTGGCTTACTTTTCTAAGAGATTTTCACCTGCAGAGGAAAATTACACCATTTCAGACCGAGAGCTTCTTGCTATCAAAGCAGCATTTGAGGAATGGCGACATTTTTTAAAAGGAGCGCGTCACACTGTGACAGTATTAACTGACCACCGAAATTTACTCTTTTTGAAGACAGCAAAAACTTTGACACCTCGACAACTTAGGTGGTCATTATTTTTTGCGGATTATGACTTTATAGTTACTTTTAAGCCAGGTAATCAAAATAAAAAGGCAGATGCTCTGTCTCGGCAGTTTCCTGAAAGTGAGGTTAAGTCGGTTTGTGAGCCTCTTCCATTGATCGCTCCAGAACGTTTTGTTCTAGCTGGGGTTGAAAAGGAGAACGAAATCTTCAAGAAAGTAAGGGAATCCATTTCGGAGACACAACTTGAAGATTGGGTTCGTTTGGATCCAGCTCGCAAAATTAAAGATGGTTTACCTTATTTAGATGACAGACTTTACTTACCATCAATTGAACTTCGAGAAAAAATGTTGAAGGAATGTCACGAATCAGTCTTGGCAGGACATCCAGGGTATCGGAAGACTCTCGAGTTGATCAGAAGACATTTTTGGTGGGAACGAATTCGACAAGATACCCTCAATTTTGTTAAGACCTGTGAAGTTTGTGCCAGATCTAAGAATCTCATCGGAAAGCCTTCTGGGTTATTGGAGCCGTTACCAGTTCCACCGCGGCCTTGGTACTCAGTGTCTTTAGATTTCGTCACAGACCTTCCACAAGATAAGGGTTGTACGTCGGTATTGGTTGTAGTTGATTTACTCACCAAAGAAGCACATTTCATTCCAATGAAGGGAAAGGTTACCGCTGATGGTTTAGCTCATAGTTTCTTGCAAGAAGTGGTAAGATTACATGGAATTCCCAGTCAGGTCATCTCAGATAGAGGTTCTCAATTTATTTCTAAGTTTTGGAGAGCCTTTTGTAAGAGATTGGGAGTGGAAGTATGCTTATCATCAGGTTACCATCCAGAAACCAATGGACAGGTAGAAAGGATAAATCAGGAGTTGAATAAATATTTGAGGTGTTATCTGCAGACAGGTGAGGAGTGGGTAGATTTGTTGTGGGTTGCAGAATTTGCATATAACAATTGTAGTAAGGATGCCACCTCTATGTCTCCGTTTTATTTGGGACGAGGTTTTCATCCGCGTTTTCTTAGTATTGAGATTAATAATGATTCTAGAAACCCAGAAGTCGAAAGAAGACTAGAAAGTATGAAAAGAAATTTGGACAAGGCAAAAGGGGTGTTGGTGGAGAGTAAACAAAAATACAAAGAGTTTGCTGATCGTAAAAGGAAGATTAGTCCTCGATATAGTGAGGGAGATTTGGTGTGGTTATCAACCAAGTTTTTGAGAATTAAAGGAAGAAATAAGTTTTGTCCTCGTTTCGTAGGACCGTTTGTTGTTGAAAAGGTGATTAATCCAGTGGCTGTTCGTCTTAAATTACCCAGGCATATGAAAACTCATCCAACTTTCCATGTTAGCTTGTTAAAACCTGTGGTTAAAGGAACTAGATTAACTCCTACTCCTTCGGCAGTTGTAATTGAGGAGGATGCTTCTGAAGAATTTCTGGTTAAAAGAATTCTGGATTCTAGAAGAGTAAGAGGAAGGCTACAGTATCTGGTTGATTGGGAGGGCTTTGGTCCAGAAGAGCGCACTTGGGAAAAAGCTAGTGATGTACATGCTCCCCGTTTGGTAGAAAGATTCCATAAAAAATTTCCATTGAAGAGTGGCCCAGGGACTGGGCGTTAGGAGGGGGGGTACTGTCAAGTACTGTCAGGTTGGAGTGACATATTCTTTACATACAGTATTATATACTCACTTACATTGGGTCAGGGGAGACACATATTTAGTTTAGAAAGGTTTTAGGAAGTTAATATGGGTTATATTTTTATACAGCCAAATTTTGCCCTTAACCTTCATTGCAGTCTATGGAGAATGCCCCAAGCCAAGATGGAGGTTCTCAGTCAAAATTCTGATTGGCTGGAGATTGTTTAAAGGGAGGACAATGAACATTCTAAACTGCCTTTCATCGTCCTAGCCCAGCTGAGAGGTCGTGAGCCTAGTTGCTCCTGCTTAACTTTGTCAAGGGTGACAAGTTTCTAGCGGTAGAGCGGAAGATCTGAAAAAGAAACAGGAGTCATGTTTGGAGTTTGTTGGTGACACAGGACAGGAGTCAGAAACTTCTGAGGAAAGAGGTTTTCCAGTCTTTTTCAAGATAAGTGACTTTCCAGATTTGTTGAACGTGTAAAAAGGTTATATTTATCTATGAGACTGAAATCAAATCTGTATCAAAAAGATTGAAGCGCATACGTTTGTTTTTATCGCTACAAGTTAAATCAAACTAGCGCGAGAGTTTTTTGTCCGTTATTTTTTACCCGCGCGTGTGTCTCTGCGTGTGAGAGTAAAGCGCGAGCGTGTACTTTGGACTCGCGGATATTGTTCGTTTACGCAATGGGTTTTTTCCGCGAGATAATATAAGCGCGTGTGAAGGTTGCGCGTGTACTTTATCAATTCGTAAGTTGGACATTAGCGCGAGCGCGTTTACCTGCGAATTGAGTTGCCAGCGCGAGTGCGTGTTTTCCGCGACTAGGATAAAAGCGCGTGTCATTTTTATCGCATCTTGGACATCAGCGCGAGTGCGATTTACCCGCGATTTGAGGCGTCAGCGCGTGTGCGAGTTTCCCGCGACTTGGAGGAAAGCGCGTGTAATTTTTATGCGTCTTGGACATTAGCGCGAGTGCGTTTACCCGCGAATTGAGGCGTCAGCGCGTGTGCGTGTTTCCCGCGACTTGGAGGATAGCGCGTGTAATTTTTATCGCGTCTTGGACTATAGCGCGAGAGCGTTTTTACGCGTGTGCGATTTTCCCGCGATTTCTGGCTTTCCACGTGAAGATTTCAGCACAAGTTTAATTCGTCTTGAGAAAAAGACTTTCCACAAAAGAAAATATTAAAAGCCAATACCAGAACTAAAAAGAACTTCATTAATCTTACTTGAAGACCTAGTTCAAGAATCTTGATTTGAGCAGACTAACTACAACTACAAAGTTAATTTACACTCATGGACCTAAGGAAAAGGCTGAGTTTTCTATAAGATTCTGGTCCTCAAGTAAGGAAGTCTTGTCTGCTTTTCACTTCTCTGGGCATTCTGTAGAGAAGAACCAGGTATGGTTTTTAAACTATTTTGATTATGGATTTAGAGTTTAAGGTTAGTATAGTGATAAATGAGTAATGAGGAATTTTGCATGTTTGTGTTTTTAACTACAGGTGAAGAACCAGCGAGTTGATAGCTTCCAGCCTGGTGTTTGTTTCTTTGTCCCTTCCCCCTTTCCCCTGAAAGTGAGGTAAACTGAGCGGTTATATTATGTCAGCTCAGAGTGCCACATTTTGGGTGGATTGTCGGGGGTTCAGCAGCTTCTGCAGACACCAGGTTCTCAGCCTGACACCTGCCAATTGAACCCCTGATCCTCTTCTGTTTGGGACTACTTTTCCTGTTGGGTGGGGCAGGAGCCACTCCCTAGGTTCAGAACACTGGAACTCTTCTGGAAAGCAGGAACTCTTTTCTTTCCTAGGCGTGGCTGTGGAAGGAGACACCTAAGCACTACAGGAGGCTATTTAAACCACACCCGATGGATGAATCTTGCTTTGCGTTATTCTGCATTCTCTGCAGCAGAACGCTCATCGTGTCTTCTGCTTCTGATCCTGGGCCTAAGGGAACAAAGGCTTACCATCCTGGAGTCCAGTCTTCAGCAGCACCTGTAAAGACAAAGAAAGAACAGGTTAGCACTACGGTCTTCAGTGGCAGCGCATCTCTTACCTGGTCCATCGGCTATCACCAACGCCTCGCGCTGCATTCCGGCACCTGAAAGACAAAAGCTTACCAGCTCTTCGCACGCTCCGGAGGCCTTCGGCGCTGCATCCCGCATCTGAAAGACAAAAGAAGGTGCGTTTAAAGACATTGGGCAACTTTATTACTCACGTGCCATTACTCCTTCCCACGCCGAATCCAGTGGGTATTCCAGCACCCTTCAGCTTCTCTAAAGCTCCGAACTTGTACCTGCAAGATAAAAGGGACAGTTAGTGCGCATCGTGAAGCAGGCTACAAGCGCTTACTTACGTGCTTCCAGGCGCTTCTATTCCTCACGCGGGTTCGATCCTCAACTCTCATCAGCCCGCCATCCGCCATCGCCGGAACCCTGCAAAACAAGAGATAGCATTACAAAAGACTTTTAAGACATTTGAAGTGCCCAGAACTTACCGTTCGTGCAGTTAACGACGGACAGCAGTCCTCTGAGGTCAAGAGGCCTGCACCCTTATCCAGTGAAGAAACTGGTTACGGCACGCTGCCCCGAGGCAGATGGAGAGCTCGGCGTTCACTTACCTAAGGTGAGGGTGTTAACCTTTGGGGTTCTACAGGAGAAGAGAAAGGGAAGAGGAGAGAGGCACCCAATAACCCCAGTTCATTAATCCCATATTTTCTATCTGCAGACATCTTACTCTTCGAGTCAGACATACAGTGCACAGAGGTCCAGCCCAAAGAGCCAACCGTGTGTTACACATCACCTTTGAAGATACGGCATTCACCCAGTCAAGACCGGCGCCTCTGCGGGAATCAGGTGAGCGTTACAGAACGCAAAGCCTACGCAAAACTCCCACGCAGGCGCTATGGAAACCTCGGATACCGACCAGCTAGCCTAGTTACTTGGGGAACTAAGAGCAGAAGTGCATGCAGCCCGTCAGGAAACGAATGCTCTAAGAAGGGAACTGATTATTTCCAAGGAGCAAACAGACGATCTCGCTAGACAATTGCTACAGTCACAAGCCGGACAAACTCCTTTACCCGCATCACGGGGCAAATCTTCCTTCAACATCCTCTACGAACCCAGTGCAGATCAACCTACCTGGGAATGTACCTCTGGCTCCGCCCGAACGATTTTCTGGTGACCCAAAGAGGTTTGCAGTATTTATTAATCAGTGCCGGTTGCACTTCTTATGATGGCCAGCAGCCTTTCCAACTGATCAAGCTAAGGTAGCTTTCGTGCTTTCGTACCTTAGTGGCAATGCGGCAGACTGGTCGATCCCTCTTGTTAATCAAGATGATCCGGTTCTCCATGATTTTCAAGCTTTTCAGCTCAGTATGGAAAAACTGTTTGCAAGACATTCACAGGGGCAGGCCTTGGACAATGAGCTCCTTTCATTGCGACAGGGTAATCAAGACCTTTTGGCTTATATTGCGTCTTTCAACAGACTGATAGTGGAAACTCGATGGCCTGAGGACAAAAGGATTACGCTGTTTTATAGAGGTCTACGTGGAGAGCTCAAAGATGTGTTAGCCCAAGTAGTGAATCCCCCGCAAGACTGTTCGGACTATATTGACTTAGTCGTTCAAATTGACCACAGACTGCAGAACAGGAAGGCCGATCGTTCCAAGTTTGATGCTCGAGTATTTTCCAAACCACCAACTCCTACCAAAGGAGTAGACTCAGGGGAACCCATCCAAATAGGGGGCCTGAAAGGACCACTAACACAAAAGGAGGGGGAAAGGAGAAAACAGCTGCAATTATGCCTCTATTGCGGAAACTCGGGGCACTTTCTTCGAGATTGTCCGGTGAAACCAGCCAAGAAGGCAGTAGGAGCTGCAGTTACCAGGGTCACAAACTCTGAGCAGGGAAACGACCTCGCCCGACAAGAATAGAGGTCCTCTTGCCGAGCGTTAAAACCAGTTCCGTGACCTCACATTTCGTGATACCTATGGTCCTCATTAGCCCTGAACATCCGGATCGATTACATGCGATTGAAGCTTACGTCGACAGCGGTGCCATCGGCAATTATGTGGATCATGAAATGGTTTTGAGGATGAATCTGAATCTTTGTCCAAGGGCTGTAAAGGACGTCATTACTACGGTGGATGGTACGGAGATAGCCTCCGGACCAGTAACGCATACCACCCAAGAAGTGACGCTAGTAAGTCAAGATGGACACCATGAGAAGATCGTGTTCGATGTGATCAAGGCCCCTCAGTTCCAGATTATTCTAGGAATTCCTTGGTTAGAGAAGCACAATCCTCAGATCGATTGGCGAGCAAGAACGGTTCAGTTTCCAGAATGTGTCTCTACTTGTCACCCTCGACCTGGTGTTGCACTGGCAGCAATTTCCTCGGAGGCTCCCCAGTTACCTCCTGAATACCTAGAATTCCAAGATGTTTTCCGGAAGGATCAGGCTAACTCTCTACCTCCTCATAGGTCTTATGACTGCCAGATAGACCTGATACCTGGATCTACTCCTCCTTGTAGTAGAATTTATGCCCTCACCGAGCCTGAGAATCTTCACCTGCGACAATACCTGGATCAATACCTAGCGAATGGGTTTATTCGTCCTTCCAAGTCCCCTGCTTCCTCAGCTTTGTTCTTCGTTCCAAAAAAAGAAGGGGACCTTAGAACTTGTATAGATTATCGCGCCCTGAACCAGATCACCGTTAAGAATAGATATCCGTTACCTTTGATCCCTGAACTCCTGGACCAAGTCAGAAAAGCATGCATATATACAAAGCTGGATCTTAGAGCAGCCTACCACTTGGTACGAGCAAAAGAGGGCGATGAATGGAAGACAGCCTTTCGCACCAAGTATGGGCTATTTGAATATCAGGTCATGCCCTTCGGACTTTGCAATGCCCCGGCCGCCTTTCAATATTTTATGAACGATGTCCTCAGAGAGCTCATAGATGTGTGTGTTGTTGTTTACATTGACGACATCCTCGTTTATTCTTCATCGGAAATTGAACATCGGAAACACGTGAAAATGGTCCTCGAGAGATTGCGTCAACACAAACTTTTCGCTAAATTGGAAAAATGTGTTTTCAACGTGACTGAAGTTGAATTCTTGGGATTCATATTATCACCTAGCGGAGTGCGTATGGATTCAAAGAAGGTCGATGCAATTCTCAAATGGCCATCGCCATCCTCCGTAAAAGGTGTTCAAAGCATGTTAGGCTTCGCTAACTTTTACCGCAGGTTTATCCCCAAATTCTCTCGAATAGTCCAGCCCATCACCGCCTTGTTAAAGAAAAACAAACGTTTTGAATGGTCTACCGAGGCGGAACAAGCTTTCCAGAATTTGAAGACTAGATTTATCTCTGCACCGATCTTAAAACATCCTCGCCCAGAACTCCCCTACATCGTTGAAACTGATGCTTCGAGCCTTGCCATGGGGGCAGTTCTATCACAAAAGGACCCAGTAACCAATCAGTTGCATCCCGTGGCATTTTGGTCCCGCAAATTCTCGCCTCCTGAAATCAATTACACTATTACTGATAAGGAACTTCTAGCTATCAAGTCCGCCTTTAAGGCTTGGAGGCATTATCTTCTGGGTGCCCGACACACTGTTACTGTGATTACAGATCACCGAAACCTGCAATATTTGAAAACCGCAAAAGCTCAATCCTCTAGGCAACTCCGTTGGGCACTATTCTTTGCCGAGTTTGACTTCATAATTACCTATCGACCTGGTACAAAAAACGGTAAAGCTGATGCCCTTTCTCGGATGGGAGTGGAAGAACATTTGATCAATCCTAAACCTGTCCCTATCATTCCCGAACAAAGAATTCTAGGTGTAATCGCCACACAATCCATAGAGGAAGTTAAGGATAAAGCCAGGCTACTGGTAACTCCAGCAGACATACAGAATTGGCATCTGCAGGGAAAGGACTTTACGGTGAAGGACAACCTATTATATTTCCAAGAACAGTTATACCTGCCCAGCACAGATTTACAGAAAAAGGTAATCTCTTGTTATCACGATTCTTTAATGGAAGGACATCCCAGTATGACCAAGACCTCGGAAAAGATCAAGCGCTACTTCTGGTGGCCGTCTTGGTAAAAAGATATCAGAGACTTTATAATGTCCTGTGGAGTATGCGCCCAAAACAAGAGTCAAAAGGAAAAACCAGCCGGCCTCTTACGCCCTATTGACATCCCGCCTCGCCCTTGGCATACGCTTTCTATGGACTTCATCACCGATCTACCTCCATGCTCCGGATACAATACGATCCTAGTAATCGTGGACCTATTCTCCAAGATGGCGCATTTCATTCCACTCAAAGGCTTACCAACAGCAGCAACTCTGGCCCGAGAATTTCTCGAAAACATCGTCCGACTGCACGGTTTTCCTTCAGTTCTAATTTCGGATCGAGGTAGTCAATTTATTTCTCATTTTTGGCGAAGTTGCTGTCGGTCGGCTCAAATTGATGTGAGACTTTCGACCAGCCACCACCCTCAAACCGACGGACAAACCGAGAGGACCAATCAAACTCTGGAACAGTATTTGCGCTGCATGCTACAACAAACTGAAAAAACTTGGAAAGATATCCTTTGGATAGCCGAATATGCCTACAATAACTCTGTCCACTCGGGAACTGGGAAGACCCCGTTTTTTCTTTTATACGGTAGTCACCCTCGAACCTCGGAGTTGGATCCACTCCAAGATCTTGGAACACCAGCAGTAGACCACCTGCATTCTACAATCACCCAAGCCTTTAAGGAAGCCGTTTCTCACCTTCAAAGGGCTAAAGAACAATACAAGAAAGGAGCAGACCAACATCGGAAGGAAGCCCCCAATATCAAGTAGGAGATCAAGTCTGGTTATCCACCAAATATCTACCTCTAAAAGGACCACGCACATTCAACCCAAGATACCTTGGTCCCTATTCCATCACTACCATAGTAAATCCAGTAGCGGTCAAGTTGGACTTGCCCCTCACATGAAGATACATCCGGTCTTCCACGTCTCTCTATTAAAACCCGTGCAACCTCAAACCCGACTAACTACATCTCCAAAACCTATTCTAGTTGATGGAGAACTCGAGTTTGAAGTCAAAAGCATCCTGGATTCCAAGATCTCCAAATCTAAACTATTTTACCTGATTGACTGGAAAGGCTACGGTCCCCAAGAAAGATCCTGGGGACCTGCAGAATATGTCCACGCGCCTCGTCTAATCAAACGATTTCATCGAACATTTCCTAACAAGCCCAAACCCCCGGAGAAGCCTGGTTTGGGAGGGGCCTTGAGAGGGGTGCTGTCATGATCTCTGCTTCCAAAAGATCAGGACTTGCCCGACTCCCTTGGAAGCAGACCCATAACCCCGGTTCCGAGTGCCAGCCAGTCCCAATTGGGACCTTTTGGACCCTTGTCCTGGCGCCGGTGGCACCAGGCTCATAAAGATGCCCAGTCCCAGCGCTGGAAGCGCTGGGCTCATAATGCTTGGGTGGACTTACCTGCAGCAGACCATGCTGCTTACTTACCTGCCAGTTGAACCCCTGATCCTCTTCTGTTTGGGACTACTTTTCCTGTTGGGTGGGGCAGGAGCCACTCCCTAGGTTCAGAACACTGGAACTCTTCTGGAAAGCAGGAACTCTTTTCTTACCTAGGCGTGGCTGTGGAAGGAGACATCTAAGCACTACAGGAGGCTATTTAAACCACACCCGATGGATGAATCTTGCTTTGCGTTATTCTGCATTCTCTGCAGCAGAACGCTCATCGTGTCTTCTGCTTCTGATCCTGGGCCTAAGGGAACAAAGGCTTACCATCCTGGAGTCCAGTCTTCAGCAGCACCTGTAAAGACAAAGAAAGAACAGGTTAGCACTACGGTCTTCAGTGGCAGCGCATCTCTTACCTGGTCCATCGGCTGTCACCAACGCCTCGCGCTGCATTCCGGCATCTGAAAGACAAAGGCTTACCTACTCTTCGCATGCTCCGGAGGTCTTCACACTGCATTCCGGCATCTGAAAGACAAAAGCTTACCAGCTCTTTGCACGCTCCGGAGGCCTTCGGCGCTGCATCCCGCCTCTGAAAGACAAAAGAAGGTGCGTTTAAAGACATTGGGCAACTTTATTACTCACGTGCCATTACTCCTTCCCACGCCGAATCCAGTGGGTATTCCAGCACCCTTCAGCTTCTCTAAAGCTCCGAACTTGTACCTGCAAGATAAAAGGGACAGTTAGTGCGCATCGTGAAGCAGGCTACAAGCGCTTACTTACGTGCTTCCAGGCGCTTCTATTCCTCATGCAGGTTCGATCCTCAACTCTCATCAGCCCGCCATCCGCCATCGCCGGAACCCTGCAAAACAAGAGATAGCATTACAAAAGACTTTTAAGACATTTGAAGTGCCCAGAACTTACCGTTCGTGCAGTTAACGACGGACAGCAGTCCTCTGAGGTCAAGAGGCCTGCACCCTTATCCAGTGAAGAAACTGGTTACGGCACGCTGCCCCGAGGCAGATGGAGAGCTCGGCGTTCACTTACCTAAGGTGAGGGTGTTAACCTTTGGGGTTCTACAGGAGAAGAGAAAGGGAAGAGGAGAGAGGCACCCAATAACCCCAGTTCATTAATCCCATATTTTCTATCTGCAGACATCTTACTCTTCGAGTCAGACATACAGTGCACAGAGGTCCAGCCCAAAGAGCCAACCGTGTGTTACACATCACCTTTGAAGATACGGCATTCACCCAGTCAAGACCGGCGCCTCTGCGGGAATCAGGTGAGCGTTACAGTCCAACAAGTATTGACTCAGGAGCAACAACAAGAATCGGATTCGAGAGGAGAACACTATAGCGTTAAGGACCAACTACCTTACTACAGGAATCGGCTATTCATGCCTATAAAAGAACTTCAAGGACAGGTTATCTCGGAGTACCATGGCTCCCTCACGGAAGGCCACCCAGGAATTGCTAAAACCCTGTCAAGATGAAACGAAATTACTGGTGGCTAACGTGGTGCAAAGACGTTATTCAATTCATTCCCTCTTGCGGTACCTGTGCTCAAAATAAATCGTCAAAGCAAAGACCTGCCAGGCCGCTGCAACCACTGGACATTCCGCCGGCTCCGTGGCACACGTTGTCGCTTGACTTCATCACCGATCTACCTTCCTGTCAAGGTTACACCACCATCCTGGGGGATCGTAGACCTGTTCTCTAAGATGGCCCATTTCTTTCCGTTTAAAGGTTTACCAAACACATATGGTCTAGCTAAAACCTACCTTGAACACGTGGTACGGCTGCATGGGTTCCCATCAGTCTTGATCTCGGATAGGGGTACCCAATTTGTGTCTAACTTCTAGAGGAAGTGTAGCTCGATGGCCCAAATAGACATTCGATTATCCACTAGCCATCACCCCCAAACGGATGGTCAAACTGAGAGAACGAACCAGACGCTCGAGCAATACTTGCACTGCATGCTTCACTGAGTATGCTTATAACAATTCACTACACAGCAGTACCGGGCAGACCCCATTCTTTACTGTGTATGGCAGACACCCACGCACATCAGAACTGGACATTCCTACGACTCTGGAAATGCCAGCCATCAAGAACCTACATGCAACCATTTTGTAGGCTTTCACGAGAGCCATGGAACATCTGCGCCAAGCCATGGTTCGCCAGAAGAAATACACGGACCAGCATCGCAAAAAGGCCCCCCCGACTACCAAATAGGGGACAAGGTGTGGCTAGCCTCTAAGCATGTGCCTTTAAAGAGAACCCGGACATTCCGGCCACGGTTTTTAGGGCCGTTTCCCATCGAGTCCATCAAAAACCCAGCCGCTGTAAAGCTGACATTGCCAACCAACATGCGGATACACACGATGTTTCATGTATCCCTTTTGAAACCAGTTCAGCCTGGAACTCGAGTAACTACCCCACCAGGACCTGTAATAATTCACAGAGAGCCAGAATTTGAAGTAAAGGGCATCCTAGATTCAAAGTACGTGAGAACGAAACTTTAATATCTAGTAGACTGGAAAGGATATGGCCCGCAGGACAGAACATGGGAGCCCAGTGACTACATTCATGCCCCATGTCTGATACAACGCTTCCATCAGGAGTATCCCACCAAGCCGGGACCGGACAGAAGGACCACCTTAAGAGGGGCCTTAGGGGGGAGTGCTGTCACAACCCTAGCCCTTGGCCTTGGAACTCAGGGTCTCTGACCCTCGCCACAGTTTTCCTGCAAGGCCGCAAGGGCCCAATCATGCCCCTCTCAGCTGTCCTGGCACAAGGCTCATATGGCAGGTGGAGTTTCCATTGGGGAATGGACCAACATGGCTGCCCCCACAAGGTTTGGCGTGCAACTGCACCATGCAGTCTAGCATCTAGGGCGTGGTCCACCCTGGAGGCACCTGGGATACCTGCTGGCTATTTAAGCCACGTCCGAGCTGAGGCACGCACTTTGCATTGTTCTGCACTCACAGCGTGACGTTCCCTGAGACCTGCTCGCAGCATCCTTGGCCTGCGTCTACAAGGGGAGAAGAAGAAGAACACCATTATTCCTCCTTACCTGTTCAGCAACCAGCTCCTCAACCGCTCTGGAGTCTTCTCAGGAGCTCGTCCTCAGTCGCAAGCAACATCCTAGGGAGGGGAAAAAAGAAGAGGATAATTAGTAAGCGTTCGTCTTCCGATTCCGTCGCCTCTTAGTCTCACGCTTACTTACCAAGGCTCTCCGGGAATTCG
Source organism: Ambystoma mexicanum (assembly GCF_040938575.1). Classification (NCBI taxonomy): domain Eukaryota; kingdom Metazoa; phylum Chordata; class Amphibia; order Caudata; family Ambystomatidae; genus Ambystoma; species Ambystoma mexicanum. Next base: position 408,004,147 of record NC_090935.1, on the reverse strand, counting down.
ACAACGGTCCGGACATCTTCCATGCTACGTCCCGTTTCCATCTGGCCGCATTTCTTCCCGGAACTTCTCGGCGACCTGCAAGGAAGAATAGCACAGGTTAGCCCTATTCAAAAGACGCTCATAGCGCCGCGCTTCGCACATTCCTTACCTTCTCAAGCACCGCCCTCTCCATCAACTCAACGTCTTCATCATCCCTTCTGCATCTATGAGAGAAGGAGAAGGTTACCAGGGCAACTACTAATACGGGCACATATTCTTTAGGCATTAAAGGCTTACCTCAAGAGCGGAGTCGCAGCAGGACTGGACACCCAGGCCCACGCCAGTGAAGTAACTTGGCCGTAAGGTGCCCAGCCATGACGCGCCCCTGCACAGAACAGCAGGACGGAGAGCGCACCTTATCGAAATACAAGGTGAGGAAGGCTCTAAGGGATCGCTAGGGGGCACCTGGGAGGCGGTCCCCGAGAGAAGGTGATTGTGGCTAAAACTTGACTCCTGTATTCCAGAATAGACCCACGGCAGCGTTAGCTCCCGGGGGAGGTAAATCCAACTCAGAAGCGATCCAGCCGAGTCAGGTGGCGTCCCTGTGGATACAAGGTGAGCGTTACATTTACTTCCTTTAAGGTCTTTAAAATGTAAACCTTTAGAATTTTGTGTTACAGGGGAAAACAATTTATTCAAGGCAAGTTTATCCTGAAAGACTTTAAAGGATCTGTCAATTGGTAAGGTTTTCTCAGATTTTGTGGTACTTGTGTCCAGAATCTCAGATTTCATATGCGGGGCAAGGGCACTATAATGCCAATAAGCCATTACCTGTGTTGGTAACTTGGAAATGTTTTCCTTGTCAAAGGACAACTACTGTGTCTCATCCCACGGGATCTCCTCACCACCCTGGGCCTTATCTCCTCCCAGGTGATCCTCCCTCAGTACACCACCCCCAATGTCAGGATCAGGAAGCATTTGCCTTTCCCAGGCCACCTGGGAGGAGACTTTAGGCAGGGTTTTAGTGAGGGATCCGTAGGATTCCTCACACCACCTATCTTACCTATTGCTTCTCTGCACACTCCAGTCTTAAAAGCTTCCTACAGAATGCCTGTTCTATCTACACTGCCAGTGTTAATGCCAAAGAGATTCTCTATCACGTCATCCAGATATTCTCTGAACGTATCATTCAGCAGAGCCTCTTCCCTTAGCCTCCAGGTAGAAATCAGAGGTATGGCGGTCTCCTCAGCCATGTGAACATCAGGGGAGCATGGTCAAAGAGGACCCTGGCCTTATAATCGGCATTGGTAAATTCCCCCAGTGTTTCCCCGTCCGTGAAGATATAGTCTATACAGGTATACACCCCATGAGGGGCAGAGAAGTGCGAAAAGGAGTGGTCTCTCATGTGTTTCCCTCTATACATCCATTTACTCAAAGTTACACAGCAATTCCTTTAAGGCTTTCGCTGTTTATCCGATCTGTCCATTGTCGGGTGCAAGGTGCAATTAAAAGCCCCTCCCCATATCCTCAGGGTGCTTCAATAAGAAGACAGCCTCGAGTAAAATGAAGCAAAGAAAGGGCCTAAGAGTTTATAATGCATATTTCCTTCCTTTACAGGAGCCCAAGTACCAGTGCCATCCTGCCTTCATCATCACCCTTGGTTTCCAGGAGCCTAAATGAAATAGTCTGTGCAATCCACCCAACGCTGCCCCTTGCGAACACAGAAAAGGGGGATCCATGCAACTCCCCGCCCCATTTCCTAGCTAGCTTGTTCTGCCTGTCTCTTATACGGTGAGTCTCCTGCAGCAGGGCTATCCCAACACCCTTCCTGCTCAAATATGCCAGTACTCGGATTCTTTTGATATAGCCATTCAGGCCGCGGACATTGGATGTAATGACACACACATTACTAGCCAAACTCAATCAATCATTCTCGGGCCCCGCTCATCCCCATAAACCCTTCACCACCCTTCCTCAATGGCACCCTTCCCATTCCCCAATGCGGGACAACCACCAAGGCCAGCCATGAAGAATGTGGAATGTTGAGGAGTCATGCCCCGGTCTATAGTGCTAAAACATGTATTTATTTATTTATTCATATTTTTAAAGCGCACAGCAGTTCAAGGGCATCGTCGCCCTCACAGTAAGCGCCCACCCCAGTGTCCCCCACATCCTATAGACAAAAGCAGGGTGCAGGCTCAACAGCAAGCAGGATTTAAGACATGAAACAACCAAACATGGGAAACAAACCCCCACCCCCAAGAACTCCAAAACCCACCCTCCAACCTTGTAATACTGACCCAATAGCTACCAGCATATTCAGGCCTAGCTGCTTTCCACGCAGCCCTTCTCAGTCTCCCAGGTGCCATACAGTAGCAAATACCTTAAAACTGGTATCAAAAAGATCAACATCTGTCGAAATGTGTCAGCCGCAAATGCAGAAGGCAGCTCTCACCTCAAAACAGAAGGAGAGAGCAGGGTTGCCAATCACTGAGCTCCTGCCATTTGCCAATCGAAGTTGCCCTGAAGTTGTTGATAGCTCGTGCAACGACACAATGCAGATGCGACGATCAAGGTTCGTGTTCCTCCTCGCCGGTAGCTGAGCATTCCCTATCAAGTGCATCCAAAATGTGCCGCTGTAGTTTCCTCTACGAAGTGCGATTGTCCATTGTGCAGTCCTTCCAGTTTGGCCGGATAGATTAACATGTAGCGTAGCTTGACCCAGCAGAACCGTTCCTTGGTGGGGCCAAATGCAGCCCTCCTCCGCACCAGCTGTGTGTAATCCACATAAATATTTAACTTTGAGGACGCTCGTTTGATCATCCCACCATTCATGGAAAAAGCCAGTGTCCGCTCTCTTTCTTTGTAATTCGGGATCTTTGCAATCAGTGGTCTCAGGAGGGCACTGGGCAAAGGGCTTTTACCTACAGATCTGTGGGCAAGTGCCACCGTGAAGCCCTGCGTCAATGTTCCGGGGCTCACCTTCTGCAGTGGCAAGCTTTCAACGTAGGAAGTGGGACCCTCATCTTCGGGCAGACCAAGAACCCGTACATTGTTCCTCCTTGCCCTGTCTAGTGCATCCTCAGCACAACGTTCCAGCGCTTGCATCTTCTCCGTCAATGTGGCTACCTCTGACTGATTTCTGTTCTCCTGCACTTCTGTGGTACCAAGTGGTACCAAGTCGGTCTGCAAGCAAGCGCACATCCTGTCGCAGAAGACCGACATCAAACTGTTTTGGGGGTGCTGTTGTGCAGCAGACAAATTGGAGACGTGAGCCCCTGCAGTTCTGCTGGGGCTGCCAACATCCTGCCTTTTTATCCTGTTTCCCGGGACAGCTGAACAACTTCCTTAGCAGAGCGAGCTTTCCGGAGGCTTGGGCTTCACAACATTGAAACCCTCACTGAAATCGGGGCTGCTTTGGTGCCATTTCGAAGCCGGGAAGAGGAGCCTTTGGAAGAAGGTGGTAGACATGGCACCTCCTGTGGATTGGAGCAGACCGACCAGCTAGCTGATCCGTGGGGGATGGCAGGAACACCAAGAAGACACCGGACTCTGTCTGAAGCTGCCCATGGGAGCACTGAAGAGGCTCTGGTACAGGGAGGCCCAGGGCAGACCCTGTTGAGAGACGGTGTTGGGGGGTAAACCCCCGCCCCCCAGCCACAAAACAACAAAACTGCATACTCTGGGCTGGCGGACAGAGCAGAGGCACCCACTGGCAACCGGAACGGAAACCACCAGCAGGCCCCCGGGCCATAGCAGTCAAACAGGGAAGGATCTGCCACTCAAGCAGGATCTGCGACCTGGCAACGGGAAGGAACAGGGCAGACCAGCACAAGCAAGCAGTGAGGATGGGTGTGGGGCATAGCAGCAACACCAGTTACATGCAGTGGGTCCCCTCCCCCAGCCCAATAGATCAACACTTGTGACCATCACCCCTGACACTAGGCTGCCCCCCCACCCTCACTGGAACTCCATAATTTACTGCTTCCCCCTACACTGGTGTTACTGTGATGGAGGGGCAGGAAATGTAAAGGAACTTACTGCAGAAGCTCAGTGGGGGTGGCTGTGGCCTCCCTGGAGACTTTTGTCACAGCACATCGGCCCAGAGGCAGGACGCTGCCACAAGGAAATAATCAACAGCACAGCGACCACAGATTTGGGGCATATACCACACATAGGCAGGTGTTGTCCTGCGACCTTCATACATTGTGAAGCACACAGACACAGGAACCCCCTGGTGAGGACAGGGGCAGATAAAAGCCCCGGCTGCAGATGAGGCGGCATTCATAGAGAATAACTGCCCAGGCAGCACAGACCCATCACGGCTTAGTGGAGAAGTGAACCTACAGTAGCTGGGAAAGCTGCTTAGGCTGCTACACTTAGGGGCACCATGGTCAAAGACAAATGTAAAAAGCCTGTGCTACAAAGCAAAATGGATCAATTTACAGTGGGAGCAGCCCAACAACCCATGACCTTAACGCAAGAGGCCAAAGAGATGGAGGAAGTAACTGGCGACTACCAGATCTCCCTCCGGGATGTAATGAAGGCCGTAAGGGACTCAGGTGCAGCTATAGAAAGCAAAGCGGATGGCCTTCTAGCAGAAGTATCCTTCCTGCGTTTGGACCTTTGGAACTTGGCAACAAGGGTAGGGGAAGCTGCACAATGTGTCTCGGATTCTGAAGATGCTATCAAGGGGCTGGAGAAGCAGCTCACGACGGTCACCCAGAAGCTCACACATCTGGAAAATAGGGCAGAAGGCAGAGAAAGCAGGACTCGCCTTAAAAAGTTTTGCATTCCGGGGGTGCCCAAGAAAGAGGAGGACCCTAGCATGGAGCTCTTCTTGGAAGACTAGCAGGCAGACCCGTTTGCTCCTAAAAACGTTCAAAATGTTTCTCTGTGGAAAGAGCGCACAGGATCGCAACATGTGGGCCCACCCTTTGCACCCCCCCCAACAATTATAATGAGGCTATTGAACTACTGAGACAGAGTGTCAAGGAGGGCACTCTGTCAAGAGTGGCACAAGGCCCCCAGGTAGGGTTTGGGTGGCTGTGTTGATGTAAGGTGACAGATAAGTACACACACAGCAGGAAACTCATCAAGAAAGAAAAGTAGGCAACTGTGGTTGTGAACAGAAAGGGGCAGGAAATACAAAGATACAAACAAACTGGATTCCCTCTTGGGGTGTATGCAGATATGGAAAAAGAGTGTTCCACGGACCTTTGGAAACTCCAGCCTTCTGCACGGATTACTATTACAGAGGCCCACTCTGTCTGCTCATGCCTGGGAACAACAGCTGTGGGTGTCTGTTAAACAGAAAACGCGACAAGGGAAGGGGCAGAGGTTGCCTGCCAGAAACCAACAGTCAAGCTCTGTACAAAGGATCAACAAAAGACACAAGAGAGACAAGAACAGAAATAACCAGGGACAAGGAAGTCTAAGAGAAATCTAGCAGAAGGGAATGAAGGAAGAAACAGTACAATAGAAATGGGTAAACTAAAGGGGAGGACAGAGGAGTCAAGGAAGAGAAGGACAGGGATCAAGAATAAGGGGTTGCAACAAGGAAGAGAGCAAGGTAGCAGTAGCCAGGAAAGAGGTGGGCTGCAAACAAGGAAGCAGGGCTGCAGTACCAAATGGTACAAGGTACAGAAAAACTGTAGTGGATTGCAGAGGACTGTAGTAGGCTGCTAGGCAGAGAGTCCAGAGGAGCAGGACTGAGAGCTGTAGTAGGCGGCAGACAGAGAGCCCAGAGGAGTAGGGCAGCAAGGAGCGAACCCAAAAGAACAGGGCGTAGAGGCAGAGAGACCCGAGGGTCAGGGCTGAAAGCAGAAGAGAGTAGCAGGCTGCAAGGCAGGGAGCCCAGCAGAGCAGAGCAGCAAGGAACGAGCTCAGAGGAGCAGAGCAGCGAGGCAGGGAGCCCGGAAGGCTATGGCTGTAGGCAGCGGAGTGTAACAGGCTGCAAGGCAGGGAGCCTAGAGGAGCAGGGCTGTGAGACAGGGAGCCCAAAAGGCTAGGGCTGTAGGCAGCAGGGTGTAGCAGGCTGCAAGACAGGAAGCCCAGAGGAGCAGGGCTGTGAGGCAGGGAGCCCAAAAGCCTAGGACTGTAGGCAGCAGGGTGGAGCAGGCTGCAAGGCAGGTATCCCAGTGGAGCAGGGCTGTGAGGCAGGGAGCCCAAAGGGCTAGGGCTGTAGGCAGCAGGGTGTAGCAGGCTGCAAGGCAGGAAGCCCAGAAAGAGCACTGGAACAAAAGCAGGAAAATGCAGCGGCAGGAACAGCATACAAATTTGAGACAAAAGGCAAAAAGGGGCTGGGAGGACTCTTGATGATGCAAGAGACTGAGCTCCTGCAGGCAGCTGTTTAAATACCACCCGGCCCTGTACTGAGGCAGGCTAATTGGCAGCACCTGGAGCAGCACACCTGAAAACAATCTGCCTCCTCCCTCTCTGGTCCTGAGATGGTGGAAGCAGCACTGATCCCTAGGGCTTCTGGGGATTGTGGTTCCAATGCTGACAAATGGGAATGACCAGGAATTGATAGCTGTAGCAAGGTGCATTGTGGAACATGTAGTTAGTTGAGTTATATAAGAAGGCACCAAAGTCACGCAAATGGGAATTAAGTACCAAAGTGTGAATAGGGCTTGTTCCAAGAGTATTCTGAAGATAAATGAATTACAAATAGTCCATGATGGTTGCCAATGTGTGCGCCCATGGCGCAGGCATGACACAGAGATGCGTTAATGCAAATGGCCAATGGGTGGCCTTTTTTCCACACTAGACCAAGGAAGTCCAGAAGGCACGCCAATCATATGACTCAATCAAGAGAAAGCTGCACTCTATGGGCATCAAGTATGCCCTCTTCTTTCCGGCCCACCTCAAGGTCCAATATGAAGGGACCATTCATCTCTTCCATGCCCCAAAGGAGGGATGGGCCTGGCTAGAGACCCAGGTCTTATCAGGATCAGATGCTCAACTGACAAATGGGAAGCAGCAACGGGAACCACTGCAAGACCATCCGCTATGCACCAACGACACTCAAACCCCGGAACAATTGGCGCAGACTGAGGCCCGATCCGAGACAGGGGGCAACGGCTGAAGATACAGCTGTACAATGTGCGATGGAAAACTGGTGGATAATGCTATGTAATACCGGGCATAGGCGTTCACAGGACTGGAGAGTGCGTTGTAGTGGCTGTGCTAGGTTAACCCCTGTAGATGTTTAGTGTTGGACTCGGCACCTATTGGTGCAATTTTGGGGGACAGGTACTTCAAGTTGAGGGGAAGTATGGGGTGGGGGACAGGGGAATTTTGGAGGGAGTTGGGTAGGTTATTATTACGTTTGGTGGGATCTGAATCTATAAATCAGGAATGGCTGGGCAATGGTGAAGTGCTTGGAAATCCGGAAAAGCAGAAAGGTAATGCAGCGGAAGGGGCTGGAAGGAAACTGGGTGTGGGAGGACCCTCTGTTCAGGTATGCCCCACATGGTTTTTGGTGGGACAATGGATGAAGGGAAAATTTACATGGAATGTCAGTGGACTGTGCTCCAGCATTAAGCGTCGCCTGTTACTGCAGTTTTTGAACAGGCACTCCCCAGACAGACATAGTGCTCTTGACCAAAACACACCTAGTTGGGGGTGGGGGGTGCAAACTGTTTAGGAGGACGACCTACAATAAGGCTTACCACACTGGCTTCTCAAGGGGAGCGAGAGGGGTGATGCTTTTGATCCATAAGAGAATCCCCTTTCATCTCACAGAAGTTAGATCTGACCCCACGGGTAGATATGTATTAATAAAACAGGAGCTTTGGGGAGCCATATGGGAGGTGGTGGCCGTATACGCCCCACCCCCACTCACGTTAGAACTACTAATTACCTGCAGGACCCGCTACTCTGGCATTCGGCAGCTACCTGGGTGATTGGGGGGAACATCAATGAGGTCAGGGACCTGAGGAACGATTGCACACATCTGGGAAGCAGGAACCCAACCCTCACCCCAGGTGATCATTCACCACAGCACTAGGCCTGGCGATGCCTGGCGACTGCTACATGATTCAGAGGCAGGCTTATTCCTTCTTCTCGAATGCACACGGTTCCATGCCACTTATTGACTACTTCTTTCTCCCCCAGGGCACCTCACAGAGGTTTGTCTCTGCCAGGTACCTGGCCAGAGGGATCTCGGACCACTCTCCCCTCCTTATAGCGCTTAATAACGGTCCAACCAAACCAGTGGCAATGTGGAGGCAGAACACATACTACTTTGGAGGCCCAGAAGTAATGGAGGGACGGGCACAAAGGACCTCAGAGTACTTCACTGAGAACGAGGGATTCATGGACAGCACAGTCACGTTCTTGGAGGGTTTCAAGGCAGTGTTACGGGGAGCAGGCAATATCACTCATGGCTGCCGCGTGAAAGAAACACACTTGTGAAGTAGAGGAGGCAGAAACACATGCGTTGCAAAGGGCAGAGGAGTTCCTAGCTTCTGGCTACAGGGCCTCAGGCCCTGGTCACGGCTCAAGAGGCTCTAACAAATGTAGCTTTGGACAATGCAAGGCAGGCACACTGGGCAATGTGGAGCAAAGTCCATGAGTCGGGGGACAGGGTGGGGAAGATACTGGCTTGACTGGAAAGAAGAGAGGGGGTGAAGGGACAGCTACGGGTGATGCAGAACACAAAGGTACCATAGTGACAGAAGATGGGGAAATTGCGGGGCCTTTGCATCCTTTTATAGGGAGCTAAACAGTATCCCTAAGGATCAGGTGGGACCACAGCCCGAGGTGTCAACAGTTCCACAAAACTCCTGTGTTTTACAGCGCACTAGAAAGCCAAGTTAGAAGCGGACATCACAGAACAAAAACTGGCAGCAGTGCTCTTACAGCTTCAGTCAGGCAAAGCACAGGGGCCTAACGGCTACCCCGCCGATATCTGGAAATGACTCGGAGACAAGGTCACAGGGCCCATGCACAGTCTTTTTCAGCAGTGTAAAGCTAACTGGGTTCTCCCACCGGATATAAGGAAGGCATGCATAGTGCTCCTGCTGAAAGTGGGGAAGCCCCCCCCAAACAGTGAGCCTCATATCGGCCGATTTCGCTGATTAATGGCGAGGCCAAAGAGCTGGAACGGGTTTGGCCAACAGCCTGTTAGGAGTAATGAAATTTCTAGTACACCCAGACCAGTGCGGTTTTATACCCACCAACTCCACACAAATGAATATATCTGCAGAGCACAAATGGCGATGTACCAGAGAACACAGCTACAAACACCGGCAGCACTCCTGGCCATTGATTTTGAAAAAAGCTTTTGATTCAGTGAGATGGGGGCACTCTGGGAAATCATGGGACGCATGGGGTTTGTGGAGGGCTTCCTTGAGTGGGTTTGCCTGTTGTACGCAGCCCCAGAGGCTTCAGTCAAACTTAATTGGGCACTATAAGAGGGGTTTACCCTTGAGCGTGGCACAAGGCAGGGATGCCCTCTAACCCCCCTATTGTTCATCTTGGCCATCGAACCACTAGCAATCTGACTTTGTGATGACTTGAGCTGGGTAGGCTTCCGCTGGCCCTGGCGGGGAGAAGACCGGGACTAACTATAGGCGGACGATCAGTTGATTTATTTGTGAGAACCGACAACATCCTGTCAAGTGGTCATTAATGTAGTTGAAGATTATCAGGCTTACAGTTGCCTCAAAGTGAATCAGCATAAATCAGTATTCTTCCCGCTTGCGGGTGGAGCAGGGGCCATCCCCCCAGACTACCCCTTCCTAGTCTCGTTATCAGGATTTAAATATTTTGGCATACATCTGAGTCCCTCTCCGGAGAACTATACCCAACTAAATCTCACCCCGCTAACAGACCTATTCTCATCCAACGTGGCCCACTGGCAAACGCTCCTGCTGTCACTGATGGGTAAGGCAGCGCTCTTTAAGATGCTGGCTCTCCCCAGATTCCTATATGCATTGCAAAATGCCCCTGTGGCAATTCCCAGAGCTACCTTTGACACAATTGAGAACTCCCTGAGGGGGCTACTGTGGTGAGGGAAGCAGCCATGCATAGCACTTAAGACACTCCAACGTTCTGTGTGGGAGGGAGGTCTGGGGATCCCCAACATCCAGCGGTATTACTGGGCTGCACAAATGGGCATGGTCAATGACTGGTTACATGGGGCCCCGATACACCCGCACGTGGTGACGGAGAGGGGATGGATGGGGGGAACCACCCAAACAGATACTATATGGGAATGGAACAATAGACACGGCCCTTCCCCGAATGATCAAGCATACTAGACAGGCATGGAAGAAAGCACACCAAAATCTGGGGTGGGGGAAGAGGCATACCTTAGATCAACCTCTCTGGAACAATAGGCTTCTTCCAGAACTCAAGAAAATAAGGCATTTTAAACAATGGGAAGACCAGGGTGTGAGGAACCTCACCGATGTGGTGCAGAAAGGGGCTCTCTTTCCCTTCGTGCTATTGCAGGATTCATTTGCGATACCGGGGAGGGATTATTATAAATACACACAGCTATCCCATGCAATAAGATCCCAATTTCCGGCCCTGGAAGAGATAACTACAATCTCACCATTAGAAGCAAATGCCTTTCCAGAGCGCATAGTTAGGAAGGTCATTTCAACGCTATATCAGGTACTGATGGCCTTTGGTTCTCCCAAACTGCTCTGGGGTAAATGGAAGGGTGATGTGGGGAAGCTGGAACCGGAGGAATGGGTTGAATCGCTCATGTTCCCGAGGGAAATTGGGATGGCAGCCAGGCTGCGCCTGATTCAGCACTTAAGCTTCCACAGGGGGTATTATTCACAAACGTCACTGGTGCAATGGGGGGCAACAGAAAGGGACAACTTCTTGCGATGTGACAGGGCTGTGGGCACCTTCTTCCACACCGTATGGGAATGTGTACAGTTACAAGGGTTTTGGGAGAAATGTATACGGAAACTGTCAGCAATAACAGGGACAGTGGTCCATGCAAACCTAAAACGGCTATACTGGGAATCTGTGGGGAGACTGGGTTTACCAGATATGAAAGAAAATGCTATCCACTGCATTGGGATTAGCAAAGAAAATCATAGCCATGATGTGGGGCTCGGCGGATCGCCCGATGACTCAGCCAATGGACTGCCAAAATGGACAGATGCATGTCGCTCGAACAACGCATATACAAGGGGTTGCCGCCAGAAATTCCAAAAGGTATGGGGCCGTTGGGCTGGGGAGGGGGAGAGATGAGCAGGGGCTCGAGGGAGAGCTCACTAGACGCTATATGCGGTGGACATCACCCACCAATGCCACATTTCCCACGTTACATAAGACCCCCAAATGTACTAGACTTTTAGAATCACTGCAAATACAGCCATGTGTTTTGTTTGTTTACTGTAACGTTATTAAGAAACAATAAAAAGTGTTTTTAAAAAGACAACGACCAAAGCAGCCCACGGCAGAAAGGTAAAAGGAGCTCCACCAATCGAACGCAGAGGATTAAATGAAACATGATAAAATGGTGATTATCCATTCATAAGCCTGGGTAACTAACATGGTACCACCATTAAGTCATTATTATGAGGTAATTAACCAAATGGTCACGAGGGATAGGATAGGCCAATAGGGCTCACCATTATATAGATTTCCTTACAGAGCAATCCTGATTGACCAATCAGCGAACAGTATTTTCAAAGTATTCTGAAACAATTTTTTGCGATGTCAGTTTACTTTCTACTATAAAAAACACCACCATTTCGTATTGTTCCTTGAATGATTTTTTTCAATTGTTCCCAGCCCTGGGTGCTTGTAATAAACTTTATTGTACAAATAAAGACAAAGACGCAAGGGGTAAGAAATAAAATACTTTATTTAGTGTTTGTGTATTGTATGTGTTTGTCCTTACCCGGTACCTACATCATATGGGCCTGTGGCCCAAAGGATACTTGGCACCTTTTCCAAGTCTTCCTGAAAATATGGTGGACGCTGCCGTATTATTACCATTCGCTGTGGGACTTCCCTCTTCTCTATCCTTATCCAGTATGTGATGATCATAAAGAACACCACATCATCATCTGTTTGGTCTTCCCTGAACATGTTGTCATCAGTGATGTCAGTCAATCTGTACCCTTCTTCGTACCATGGCTGCTTCTAACTCTATAGGGATAGTCTGTACCCCCTCTTCGTCCATGGGTATTCGTGGTCTAAACACATCAGGTACCCTCACAATATTTCCCACCAAGCCAGGTAGCCAAGTCAGTAGAATGCTCACCCCATATAGAAAAACCTCTGGATCTACTGGGACACCTCGCAGAGCCACTTGCCCTGTGAACGCCAGTATAAATTCACCCACGTTTAAATAGTGTATTCCTGGTGTGGAGCACACTATTCCTTGATCAGTAAATGAAATCGTCATGTTAGGTTTTGTCATTAAATCTCTTGTTTTAAAACATTAAAAATGTTAACTGGTGTCTGTTGTGAATATAACAAGGGAACAGACATGTCACACTCTCCTTTAGAGACGGTTAATTCATCAGTAAAAGGAACTTGACTCGTAGCTCTAGAGAATGCTTGAGCATTCATGGCAATTCCCAACATTGGATATTTTCCCTCTCGTATACATGAACGAGTAGCCCCAGTGTTGACTAAAAAAGAAAAAGATTTGCCTCCTATCGTCACATCAACCCTTGTTTCCTCTTGGGGGTCAGGTGTCACAGATAGTACTGAACACATAAAGTCACCATGTGAGCAGTCCTATTGTGGGTACAGGCTCATTCCCGTCCCTGTGAAAGGATTTCCTCCTACCACAGTGACATTTCTTATTCTGGGTGTCAGCACTTGTCCTGTGTTTACATACTGCTGTGTCTGCATGGGGGCTTGTGGCAACTGCCCTTGTGGTGAATTAATTTGCACTCGCTGTTGCTGCTGTACCTGCTGCACTCACGATGCTTGTGTCTGATACACATTGATCTTGGGCGAACCCTTCCCTAGGGGTGTGCCATATGGTGGTGGGTAAGCTGTCCCCCCTCTTGAAAATTGACATGAAATGTCCCCCCTCTTGAAAATTGACATGAAAATTGGCCATTTTGTACATTCCCTTGGATCCCACATATGCGTGCAATGTGCCCCATCATACTGGGGGTGCTCGTCTGACAAGTTCCCCATGGTTCAATCCTCCCTGGGTACTCTGATTTTCATTCTGTGTATTCTGAAACCACCTTGATTATTTTGGAATCCTCCTCTTCCTCTATAGCCCATACCTTTGCCTCGTGGCACAAACCCATACCCACCTTCATCCATCGGGTGCTGATTATTCGCCTGCGATGTACCCATTTCTTCCTGCACTCCCAATCCTGCTCCGCTTGTCAATACTGCTCGTTCTAATATTGACCATTTTTTGACTAACTTTTCTTCCTCGATCTTTCTAGTCTTATCTTTCGTTCTATTTTTCTCTTGCAACAACTGACAGTGATGAACTATCGTGAGCTGTATCTCAGCACACGCTTTGCTTCCATTCCTACTCGTTTCTTCATCTGTCTTTGTATTGGCTCAGGTAAACCCTGACATAAAATGTGGTAAAATAATGTCACTGTTTTTTCCCACAGCTTGCGAGTTTCAAGTTGCCATTTCTCTTGAATATCCTTAATGTAAGCAATAGGGTCTTCATCTTCCTTCATTTTACGTGTGATAATTGCACACATATCTGATGTGTCAGTATACACTGAGAGCCCTCCACACATCTGCTCTGCAATTATTAAACGGGTTTTGTGCTGTCGTACTTGAATACCCTGCTCTCCTCCATATATCATCAGTTCTTTCCCCAGGAATAGCTGCCAGGAGACCCTTTATGTCCCCTATGGCCAGCGTATTTCCTCCTGTCAAGTCATTTTTTCTAACTTGTATATATATTTCCTGGCGCCCGAAGTCAAACTCGGGAGCTTGCACCTTAAATTATCCTTATCCATCTGTGGCCATGGAATATACTGTGGTCTTGCTCCCCCTTTTTCCAATAGGGGAAACTGCGTAAATCCCAACCCACAATTGGTTCCCATCGTTAGTCTATCCATGGCAGGGACGATTGTCCCTGCCAGTCTCCTTGCCGTTAGTGACCTTAATCTGCTCATATATGCTGTTTCTCCCTTTTCACTATACGATCATCGTCAGGGACACTCTGGATATGCCATGGGAACTGGCATCCTATCCTTAGGTTGTTCCAGATCGGACCATCTTACTTCTCTATCTAATTGCAGGTTTCCTTCAGGGGCGCATGCGCTCCCTCCCCCTACTTCGTGGATGGACTCTCTTTCTTCGTCTGACATGTCTTCTCCCCAACTAGTGTGACTATTATCTTCCTCACCTTTGTCTAGGTTCATTCTACTTAAGGACAATGCTCTATGTTCATGGCTGAACAGATTTTCTTCTTTGTTTTGTGATTGAAATGCTAGGGATTGACCCCTATTCCCACGATTTCCATCGTTGCTACCTTCCTTTAATTCTTGATAGACCTTATTGATTCTTTCTCCGATGCCTCCTGCATCAATGTTTTCTTCTTCCAATACTACTCTAGATGTCCTTGACATTGCTTTCTTTATCGGAAGAAACTCTTCTGTTCTATCCCATTGTATTGCTGGGCTTGGCCCTACTGACTCTTTACGAATTTGACTGACATCAAGACCCTGCTGTCTCCTCCCCCGTTCTATTTCTTCATCTAGCTCTCTTCGTGTTCTCACCTCTCTTTTACATTTTTCTTCCTCTTGTCTTTGTTCTTCTTTCCTCACTCCATCCCTTCTTTCCTCTTCTTCCCTTTGTCTCTGTATTCTTTTGTCCCTTTACTTTTGTGCTTACTCCTCTTCTCTCTTGCTTTCTCTTCTATCCCTATCTTCTATCAGTCTATGTCTATTGTCATATTTTCTTGGTTCTTCGGCCCATTTTTCTTTTTTTTCTTGCTCTCCTTGATACATCTGTTCTCAACGCTCACTGTTCTTCCCTTTCTGCACCTCTTCTTTCAATCTATTCTCTCGTTCTGCCTCTTTTTTCTTGTTCCTCCTTATCCTATCGTTCCTCAATGTTTTTCCCATCTAACTTGAGTAATATCTGTCCTCCCATCCATTCGTTCTGCATGACTGCTACATCGTCAGATTTATCCATCTCTTCTTTCCATCTTTTAATCTCTCTTTCTCTTTCTGTCGATATATTTGACTGCTCACTCTTTTCTTCTTTGTCTTGTAGGATCTTACATATCTCTTCTTTTCTCTTACTCTCCTCTGGATTATCATCGCTGCTTTAAGCGGGAGGTTCGTATAATTAGTTTAATATAACTCGTCGCTGCTTTCAACTCCTTTAGAGGATACAATCCTATTTCTTCCGTGCTAGTGTCTTTTTCTTCAGAAGAGGTAAGGGGAGCTGAGGGCTCAACACCATCCTCCTTTCTCTGACTCAGCATCCACTCCTCAGGTGGCGGATCTTCCCTCTCTTCCTGGTACATTTTCCAAAGCTCTAGTATTACTAACTTTTTGTCTAATTTCTTGCCCGTGTACACAGTCTGCAAGTATGTGGTCATGCGTTGCAATACCACTTTTGACAGCGATTCCCCTTGTGGCCACAGCATGAACATCTTATCTGCCGTGCCTTTCACCCATTCTGCACTATACTGTTTGAGCTTGGGCATGTGCTTTGGCAGTGTCTTGCATAAGTGCATCAGAGGAGTGTGTCCCATAATGACAAGTATCAATTGACTGTCGAAATCTACCAGATGTGTAAAATAACCTTTATATTTTTTTTACTTAAAACGCAACCTTTTCAACTTTTAAAAACAACAAATATGAGCGTGCACCATCAATCGCTGCTCAACCCTCTAGTTTCTCAATGAGCTATCTCTACCTTTGGATTGGTACAAGCACTTTGCTAGGGTAGTCACTATAGCTTCCTCCATTTTTTCTCAATGACTTCACAGCTTTTATCGCTTTTTGATATTTCTACTCAACAAACAACATGCAGACTACTCGAGTTTACATATTAATAAAACACTGTGATCACCTTTTTCTCCCTTGACTTTCCTTGATACCCTATACAGGGTTTGAGACATCACCTTACATGAACCTGTTCATGCGTTATATATTTCTGCTCTCCCTCGCTGGGATTTGAGAAATCTCCTTCTGAACTACCTTGAGTTAAGATTCTAGACGCTATTCTTATCTTCACACAATATTTCCCACTCACTTAAAAATTATCACAATCCCCACCCCCTTAATTCGCCATTCCCCTTAGTCTACTCACCATTTGTTTGTTAATCGACTCGATGCCTTTGTTATAAACTCCACCTCCAATCGAGCACTTTGCCTTTTGTCTGCAGAGCGCCCGTGGAAACCGGGCAGGGATTTCGTCAAAGGGGGACCTGCTTATCATCTCGGTTCTTCTTACAAGTTTATTTCTATTCGGCCGCTCTCCGCATGAAACCCTGCGACCTTCCGTATAATGGCAGAGGCTGCCCGATTCTCTGAAACGCCGGAGACAAACTTGTTTGGGTCTTTT
This sequence comes from Ambystoma mexicanum, assembly GCF_040938575.1. Lineage (NCBI taxonomy): Eukaryota > Metazoa > Chordata > Amphibia > Caudata > Ambystomatidae > Ambystoma > Ambystoma mexicanum. The sequence goes on along the minus strand of NC_090935.1, from coordinate 407,987,668 downwards.
AACCATCCGCAGTGCTACCATGTGAGCTTAGAGCCCTTTAGGTAGTACGCATGCAATGGGTGGGATGCAGAATAACGCTGACACCAAATAATTGAACCAACTCAGGAAGATGGCAAAGTTTGCTGTTTTATTATCAATTGTCTAAAACAGGGAGTTACAACGGACATCAACGGACATTCGCTCAAGCTTCTTGTCTCATTTCACATAAAAACACATTTATATACTACAAATGTGTCATACGTGATGTCATACTACATGGCAAATGAGAAAAACCTACGAAGAGTGGTGATAGGCTCAAGGGGAACATCTAAGTATACTTTCTATAAGGGGTGGGATTACAATTGGATGTCTACTGTCAGGTGGACAACGTATGCCTACCTCTAGTGCAAGTCATCTTCAACACTATTAAGTACATGATATATCATTGGCTCTCAGACTATAAGGCCCTTCTTTATATGGCCCTCTACAATTGGTTGGCACGCGTCCGGTTTCCAGGTCCAGGAGTGGCACAAACCAACCATCCCCCCCTGCAGTCTGGGCGCCTGCAAGTAAAAGCCCACACAGGCCTCCGAGACCCCAGGGCGGAAAGAGGGTTAGGGAGTAGTTGGTTGGATGGGTTCAGTTCGCGAGGATAACCTGAAAAAGTGTTAGGAGAGGGGAAGTGGGTAGGACAGGGGACATGGAAAAACACAATGAAATGCAATTACATTACATACAATAACATACATGCACACAACACAGTTTTAGAGTTAGAAAGGCACTTAGCTCTGGGGTGAGTGCTGGCCTCCTGCCTGTGCACGCTCAGGTCCGGTTATGGAGCAGTATCAGTGCTGCAAAGAGCAGGAATTACTATGCATGTTTCTTCACACACACACTCATATGCAACACACATTGTACATACGCCAGATTAATGCCCCTTTTCAGAGTCTGCCTCCTGCCTCCGTGTTAGTTGCATGCAACGTGAAATTTTTGCCTTAGCTGTGTGGTTCTACGCCGCACGTGGCTCCGCGCTGCACCTACGCCTTGGGGTGTAGAGTTTAGTCAAATTCGCCTCCTAAAGCGAGCGTTCGTGCAATCTGTCGCACGTGACGGGTTGCGACTTGCCAAGTCGCACAAGTTAGCTGCGAACGCGGGGTGTGCCGCGTGGCTAATTAGGTATTCTAAGTATATGCACAGTATAAGCACCGCTCAGGCCGTTCTTCGGTAATTATGCGCGCAATCAGAATAAACCCGCTAGTATCTATGGCGCCGAAGAAGAATTAGACAGGGACTTAACTTCAGTGAAGCAGGGGCACCTAGGATGCCGGGCTGTGCCCCCTGTGTGTGCCCCTCTGCTTCTCTTGGTGGTTCCCTGTTGTCCGCTCCATAACACGGCTAATGGCAATTTTCCCCGTGTTGTGGACCTCCCCCTGCGCAGCGCGACATATCTTTTGCAGGCGAGGGGCCTGTGGAGAAGTCTTGTGGGACGTGGCCCCCCATGCTGGTCCCCGTAGTGGGAGCTCCGTGCTTTGGCTCTGGTGTACACGCACGCGCATGCCGCACCCATTGTGGGCCTAGTCAAGTAGTTCCTGGCACAGAGGTGCTTGGGTAGTGTAGTTCTGCAGGTCCTTTTCCTGCAATGAGGACACAGAAGCCTTCTATAAGCCTGTAGTTTTTTGCCTTTTGCTGATGTCTTTATTTTACAAATATTTACATGTGTGTAAGCCCCAATAAGGTTCTGCCCACAGAATCCCAAGCTTTGCTCCCTGACAGTCTGGAACATGCGGTTCACTTAGCAGCACATAAGCACAGACCCAGGTTCCATGAGGTGGACTTGACTTTACCTCCCCACCCAATTAGCCTAACAACCCTCATCACCCATGCCTTCTGCCATGAAGATTAACTTGGCCTTGCAGTTTATTCTTGTCTGTGAGAATATAAGGGAGTGTGAGCATGCACTATCGCTTGTTGCCCAACTCTATTTCCATCCTTGGCTCATGTAACAGGAGACCACGATTTGGACCATTTTACAGCATTTAAATGTCTTAAATTAATAAAACTTGGCACGCCTGGTGTTCTTTATCCACATCTTAACTCAGGATGATTTCAGCTTCTCATGTTCACTGCCTTTGAGAATAACCAGTCTTGGCTGCCCCAGCTCTGATACCTGGCCAAACAGCCCTGCCATTCATTTCCACGATCTCAGCTAATTCTTGCTGCGACACAGTTCTCGGCTCTTCTTCTCCACGGGTCCGAGCTTATAAACTCATGACACTGATGTCCAGTTTCTATGCAATAGCGGCTCCACCTACAGTCTATTCACTGTATATAGCCAGCTTCTAAGATTACTTAATCTACTTGCGTTACTGCATCTGTACAGTTATTGAATGGCTTGCATTTTCTGCAGTGCGTCACACACACAAAATCATCTTTTTGCATATGTTTACACAAGTCTTTATTTTGTGGTCAGTTTCTATAAGTTCCTTACATTCTCTTCAGCCAGTCTTCTCAGTGTGTCACGTTCGTCTCTCGTGATGTCAGCAGCTCCTTTTTCACTTGTCTTCAATTCAATGTTGAATATATTTTTCACTTATTGTATGGACGTGAATTTTCAACATTATGTTATGCTGTTACTCATACACTTCAGACTGGAACTAGATGGAAAAATCTTTCTGCAGGTGAGATGTTTCAACAGGTGAATGAAAAGAAATGAAGTTTTAGAGAGCAAATGTATGAATATTCTTGCTACAATGAGAAGAACTAAATAATATTGGCAATAAAAGACTTTGGTCTTTGGAGATTTGTGACTTTTAAGTTGTGCTGAGTATGGTTGGGATGCTTTGCAGAGTGGATTCGTGAAAGTAATGCAAAGACTAAGACACAGGAGGATTTAATCCACTCCCGGACGAATCTCCTAATCCAGTCCATCATACTTTCTGGAGAGACCATCAGCATTTTGGTGATTACACCCTGACCTGTGCTCTATGGTGAAAATCAAACCCCTGGAGGCTGATTGACTAAGTTAACAATTTTGGATTTTCCCCCTTCATCTGCATTAACCATCTCAAGGGTTGGTGGTCTGTTTGCATAATGAAAGAAGAACCACACAAGTATGGCCTACACTTATTTCTTCAGGGAGTTCCTCCCTCAGATTGTCATCTCTTCAGGAATATATTTGATAGGGTTTTCTTAGTGGGAACCTTCTTTTGAATATTGGCTGTGGTACAGTCACAACTGCTGGTGTCAAGCATGCAACAATCTAAGGGTTCCTACATACAGGAGGTGGGGGAATTACCTGCATAGGCATGCAGCTGCTCCTCTACAGTGCCACGTACAAAGTCACTGAGCACCCCATGCCAGTTGTCAAGCTCTTCTCAATTGCGAAGGCAGCTGCAGTGAGAGCTTGTTCGCATGCAAAGCTCTTCTGTATCAGTACAGCTGTCATTCTTGCCGCTTGTGGCACCAGACTCACTCACTCCCATAGGATAACATTGGGGATTGGACTTGTAGTGCATTGATGGGGACAAGATGGATGCCCCCAAAATTTTCGGTTCCCAGAACTGCATGTGCGTTCTAGTCTTTCAGGTGTGGTTCAGCCCAGAGGCACCTGGGATACCCAGAGACTGTTTAAGCCACACCCATGCTGAGAAACATGCTTTGCGTTTTCTGCACCTGCAGCGTGACACTCACTGTGTTTGGATGGGTCTCCAGTAGGTCTGCATCTTTCTTCTGTGCTCAGCTCCTGCAAGAACAAGATCACCATTAGGAACAGCCTTACCTTGCAGCACTTCTGCCCATCAGTCATCGCTCCTTCTGTTCTGCGGGCATCTTCGGCGGTGTCATTCCCATCCCGGCACGCCGCTTCCTAAGAAAAAGGTAAATGAACAGAAAAAAGGCATTAGTAAGCATTTTGCAAACCTTCGCTTATTTTTAAATACTGTACGAGCTTCAAACGCTTACCTGAATCCCAGCCGCTTTGGGTGAACTCTGTCTCCGGAACTACTCATCCATCTGCAAGAGGGAAAAGGCATTCCAGGTTAGCGTGGAAACATCTAAACATCTGGGCGCAGCATACCGTGCTTACCCACCGCATTTGTTCTTCATAACCGGCATCCACGCTGAAAACGTCGCGGCACCTAAAAGACACAGACAAAGAACTCTCACTCACCTTCAGGGCTACTCATCTCAGCAGCACGCCGCCATCCTGGACGCCGGCCATCATCTAAGGAAGAAAAGGAAAGAAATAAGAGAACTGTTCAAAAGACTCATTATACTTACTGTCGGACTCTTGCCAGTGAAGTAACAAGGCAGCAACGAGCCTGCATCAATCAACGCACCCCTGCGCTGAAGGCAGGACGGAGAGCACACTATCCAAGAAAACAAGGTGAGCTGTGGATCTAATGGAAGGGTTGGACCCCAGGGAAGAAGGGGTTCAAGCACACAGAGACAATAGGGAGTTAAACTCTACCAATCCTGTGTTTCAGGCCAAGTGTCCAGTCGAATAGCCTCCAGGGAAGGGTTCGAGGTCGTAAGAGGTCAGAACAGACTGAGTGACGTCCCCGTGGATACCAGGTGAGTGTTACAGAGCGCAAAGCCTCACATCAAAATCCACCTGGGCATCATGGAAACATCAGAAACCGACCAGTTAGCCCACATGTTGGGGCAGCTATGTTCCGAAGTACATTCAGCTAGGCAGGAGACCAACACCATGAGGAGAGAACTTCTGTCCCTACGCCAAGGGAATCAAGACCTATTAACATACATAGCCAGGTTCAATAGACTCGTAGTTGAAGCAGAATGGCCAGTGGAGAAGAGAACCACGTTATTTCATCGGTGTTTGCGGGGGGAGCTCAAGGATGTCCTCGCACAAGTAGTGAACCCCCCGTTGACCTTGATGTTCAACTGGATCATAGGTTGCAGGATCAAAGAGCAGATCGAACTAGACCTGACCCTCGCCCTATGTATGTGCATTCAAAGGACAATATTGCCCGAACAACGGAAGGTTCAGGAGAACCAATGCAAATCGGGGGGGGGGTCAGATCCCCCTTGACTAAAGCGGAAAGGGATAAAAGGAGACAGCAGCAGTTATGTCTGTACTGCGGAAGGTCAGGTAATTTCCTTAAAGAGTGCCTGTGAAGCCACCGAGGAAGACGGTAGGGACCATGGACAAGGAAGATACCATCAAGGAATCGGAAAACTCCCCAGCCCGGCAAGTGTAGGGGTCCACTTGCTGAGTGAAGAAAGTGAACTACAGACCTCCCATTTTGCACTATCTGTGGTTTTGATCAATCACCAACAACCATCTCGGATGCACGCAGTAAGAGCGTGCATAGACAGTGGAGCTGTTGGGAATTACATCGACCAGGATCTTGCGGCAAAGATGGGGCTTCCGTTATGCCCCAAATCAACCACTGACACTGTTACCACAGTCGACGGCACGGAAATAGCTTCTGGTCCAGTATCCCAATGCACTGCAGCTTTAACCCTTCTGTGCCAGGATGGACAACAAGAATCTATCGTTTTCGACCTCATTAAGGCACCACAGTTCCGTTTGATTTTGGGAATGCCATGGTTGGTAGCTCACAATCCTCGAATCGATTGGCGAGCAAAAAAATGGGCCTTTCCTCAGACTTGCGCCCACACATGTTATCGCCAAGAGAAACAACCAATAGACACCAGAACCTCCACGCTTGCGACTATGGAAATCGGCACCCTACCAAGTGAATACCAGGACTTTCAGAAAAAACAGGCTAATACCCTGCCACTGCATAGACCATACGATTGCCAAATCGACCTGATACCCGGTGAACAAATCCCTTGTGGGCGAATTTACGCACTCACGGAACCAGAAAACCAGCACCTGAAGGCCTATCTTGACCAATACCTGGCCAACGGGTTCATCCGTCCCTCGAACTCTCCAGCAGCCAGTCCTCTATTCTGCATACCGAAAAAGGAGGGCGACTTGAGAACGTGCATCGACTATCGCGCACTGAACCAGATTACCGTAAAAAATCGCTACCCCCTGCCACTGATCCCTGAATTGCTTAATCAAGTCAAAGATGCCCAAATCTACACAAAACTAGACCTGAGGGGGGCATATCACCTTGTTTGCGTAAAACAGGGAGACGAATGGAAAACCGCATTTCGCACCAAATACGGCTTGCACAAATATCAAGTAATGCCCTTTGGCCTTTGCAACGCCCTGCTGCATTTCAATACTTCATGAACGATGTCCTACGGGAATTGATTGATGTCTGTGCTCTAGTGTACATTGACGAAATCCTAGTAAATTCTGCATCAAAGCAGGCCCATGTTAAACACGTCAGATCCGTATTGGAGAAACTCTGTCAACACCAGCTCTACGCCAAGCTCGAAAAGTGCTCATTCCACGTCTCCGAGGTGGAATTCCGTAGATGCTATCCTGAACTGGCAATCCCCAAATTCATTCAAGGAGGTTCGAAGTATGCTGGGTTTTGCAAACTTCTACCGCCGGTTCATCCCAGGATTTTTTGCAAATCGTGCATCCCATCACGTCATTACTAAGGAAAAGCAACAAAAAGTTCCAGTGGACAACAGAAGCCGAGGAGTCTTTCCAGGAACTCAAAGCAAGTTTCACATCTGCCACAATCTTACGCCACCCTCGCCCTGATCTCCCACACCTGGTGGAAACGGACGGCTCAAGCATGGCTATGGGGGCCGACCTCTCACAAAAGGACCCCGAAACGGGCCAGTTACGCCCTGTTGCCATCTGGTCGCGTAAATTCACACCCCCTGAACTTAATTAGGCTATCACAGACAAAGAACTCCTGGCCATTAAGTCAGCCTTTAAGGCATGGCGGCACTACCTCTTGGGCGCCAGAAACACAATCACCGTAATAACTGACCACCGGAACCTCCAGTACCTAAAAACGGCAAAGGCCCAATCCTCACGACAACTACGTTGGGCTCTTTCTTTTGCTGAATATGACTATGTGATTACATTTCGACCAGGGGTGAAAAACAGGAACGCCGATGCCCTTTCCCGTATGGGGGTGGAAGAGCAAGAGTATCAGACCCCTGACCCAATAGCAATCATCCCGAGTGACAAGCTCCTAGGAATCACAGCAACCATAACTCAGAAAGAATTACATGAAGAAATCCAAAACCTGATGAGTCCGGAGCAATTACAAGAGTGGAGTGCACAAGGAGAACATTACATGATAAAAGATCAGTTGCCCTACTTCAGGAATCATTTATTCTTACCAAACCGAGAACAAGTCATGTCCAGTTATCATGATTCCTTGATCGAGGGCCACCCCGGAATCGCTAAAACCCTAGCCAAGGTAAAACAAAATTATTGGTAGCCCTTGTGGCGTAAATACATTATCCAATTCATCCTATCTTGTGGAGTGTGTGCTTAAAACAAGTCATCCAAGCAGAAACCGGCTGGGCTATTACAACCATTGGAATTCCCACCAGCACCCTGGCACACGTTGTCCATCGATTTTATTACTGACTTACCACCCAGTCAAGGGTTTAACACTATTCTTGTGGTTGTGGACCTATGTTCAAAAATGGCACATTTCATTCCTCTTAAGGGGCTCCTAAATGCTTCCACTCTGGCAAAGGTATTTCTTGAAGGCATTGTATGGCTCTATGGGTTTCCTTCAGTTTTGGTCTCAGACCGAGGTACTCAATTCGTATCTAACTTCTGGAGAAAATGCTGCTCTATGGCCCAGATCGACATCCGACTACTCACCAGTCACCATCCCCAAACGGATGGTCAAACTGAGAGGACAAATCAGACGCTCGAGCAGTATCTGCGTTGCATGTTACAGCAAGCTTGAAGGAAGCTGGTTTGACCTATTATGGATAGCTGAAAATGCTTATAATAATTCCCTACACACCAGCACTGGGCAGACACCCTTTTATACCATGTATGGCAGGCACCCACGTACTTCTGAGTTGGACGTTCCTACAACCCTGGAAATGCCAGCAGTCAAAATCTTGCACACAACCATTTCTCAAACCTTTAAAAGGGCAGCCGAACACCTACTTCAAGCTAAGAATCGCCAAAAGAAGTTTGCTGATCAACACTGAGCAAAGGCCCCCAACTACCAAGTGGGAGACAAAGTCTGGCTGGCATCTAATCACATGTCCATTAAAGGAGCCCGAACTTTCTGTCCAAGATACCTGGGTCCATTCACCGTCACCTCCGTGATAAATCCTGTGGCGGTCAGACTAGTTTTACCGTCAAACATGCAAATTCATCCTGTGTTCCACGTATCTCTCCTTAAACCTCTTCAACCTGAGACCCGGATAGCAACGCCACCGCAGCCAGTAGTAGTCGCCGGGGAGCCAGAATTCGAAGTCAAGTACATCCTAGATTCAAAGTACGTCAGATCCAAATTATACTACTTAGTAGACTGGAAGGGGTATGGTCCACAAGACAGGACATGGGAGCCTTGTGAGTACATTCATGCACCTCGCTTGCTTAGACGATTTCATCAAAACCATCCAACCAGGACCAGACAGCAGAGCCACCTTGAGAGGGGCCTGGGGGGGGGGGGGGGGGAGTACTGTCATGATTCCTACCCCTCATGTCCCCAGCCCTCCAAGATGTCAGGCTGGAGCCAGGCCACAATCACCTACATGGCCCTCAAGTGCCTCTCCATCCCTCTGTATTGCTCTCCCCTGAAAACAACCATAAATCACCAATGCAATTATAGAGCAAATACTTCAACCCATAAACAGACAGACACAATAACTCACAGCCATGCACCCTTTAGAAGATAATCAGCTCTTTACGGCTATTTATTCAAAGATTAAAGGTACATAGAAATAACTCATAAAACTAATATGGACATAGATCACAGAAGAAGTAAAGAAGTGAAAAAGAAATACATCACCGTGAGCGTAATATGATTCCTCATCTTGCCCAGAAGCGGCTGGAAGACTCCGGGGACAGCCAGGCCGAGAGTGCCACAGCTCACAGGACCCCCTCTGTGTTTTCGCATATATAGGAACTCCACAAGGGGAGTTAATTCTCGAACCTTCTGGAATTGCACCTGCGCAGTTGAGGAACAGCCGTCGGTTGCCAGCTCGGTCAATCGAGAGCTCCTCCCAAGGAATGCAGGGCCTCCCTGCTCTAAAAACACCCTCCACGGAGAACAGTAGCAAGCCATAACATTTGTTTTCCCAGCAGAAATGGCCTTGACTTCATACCAAGTTTGAAAAAGCATGTTTGTCTCAGCACTGTGAATCTAACACTTCAGCAAAATGTGTGCAGCCTTTCACTGCGGAGTGAAGTAAATATCCAACATGGCTCTGAGCGCCCGCGCCATTTTGAACCAAGCATAAATCAAGCATATTACCCTCCAAAGACCCACTTGGAGTCAGACTTGGCGCTTGAGGCACCAGACTCACTCACTCCCATAGGATAACATTGGGCACTGGACTTGTAGTGCATTGATGGGGGCAAGATGGATGCCCCCACATATTTCGGTTCCCAGAACTGCATGTGCGGTCTAGTCTTTCGGGTGTGGTTCAGACCAGAGGCACCTGAGATACCCAGAGACTATTTAAGCCAAACCCAGGCTGAGAAACATGCTTTGCGTTTTCTGCACCTGCAGCGTGACACTCATCGTGTTCGGTCCGGTCTCCAGTAGGCCTGCATCTTTCTTCTGCGCTCAGCTCCTGCAAGAACAAGAACACCGTTAGGAAGAGCCTTACATTGCGGCGCTTCTGCCCATCAGCCTTCTGTTCTGCGGGCATCTTCGGCGGTGTCATTCCCATCCCGGCACGCCGCTTCCTAATGAAAAGGTAAAAGAACAGAAAAAAGGCATTAGTAAGCATTCTGCAAACCTCTGTTTATTTTTAAATATTGTACGAGCTTCAAACGCTTACTTGAATCCCAGCCGCTCTGGGTGAACTCTGTCTCCGGAACTTCTCATCCATCTGCAAGAGGGAAAAGACACTCCAGGTTAGCGTGGAAACATCTAGAGGGCTGCATACTGCGCTTACCCACCGCATTTGTTCTTCATAACTGGCATCCACGCTGAAAAACATAGCGGCACCTAAAAGACACAGAAAAATAACTCAGTTCAATGCAAATACGAAAGGGGTGCATCGTGCATTGCGCTCTCACTCACCATCAGCGCTACTCCTTTCAGCAGCACGCCGCCATCCCCGGACGCCGGCCATCATCTAAGGAAGGAAAGGAACGAAGTTAGAGAACTGTTCAAAAGACTCATTATACTTACTGTCGGACTCTTGCCAGTGAAGTAACTAGGCAGCAACGAGCCCGCATCAATCAACACGCCCCTGCGCTGAAGGCAGGACAGAGAGCACAGTATCCAAGAAAAAAAGGTTAGCTGTGGATCAAAGGGAAGGGTTGGACCCCGGGGAAGAAGGGGTTCAAGCACACAGAGACAATAGGGAGTTAAACTCTACTAATCCTGTGTTTCAGGCCCAGTCTCCAGTCGAATAGCCTCCAGGGAAGTGTTTGAGGTCATAAGAGGTCAGAACAGGCTGAGTGACGTCCCCGTGGATACCAGGTGAGCATTACAATTTCTCAGCTCCTGAGTCTACCATAAAGATGAATTGTTTGTTCTCTATCTTTGCCCCCACCACGGGTTCCTATTCTGGGTTTAGTGTCATCGACAGGACTGGACATGTAAGTGCTCTCTGTGGGCTGTCCTAATCAGGATATGTGTTTGTTCCTGGGAATGAGAAAGGATTTCCTCCCACCACTGTGGCGCCTTGAAACAGGGCCACTGTACCATTAGGCATGCTACCTGAAGGCACTCACGTTCCCTGCCTGCTGCATGTTGGTGTGGGGCTGGTAGTGCTGCACTACCTTTTGGGAATGTTGCGGTATGCAGGGGTAACTGAGTGTAAGCTTGGTGGATCTCGTATGGTATTGATGTTATTCTGGGAGTGGTCCCTGGGGGGTCCCTTGGGGTAGGGGGCCATAGTTCTGCTGGCTACCCCATACCTGTTCTACTCCTGCATTCCCTTGAAAAATGCCCCCACTTCCCACATGTCCAACATTGCCCCGTTACTCCTCTTCTGGGTCCCATTCCCCTAAACCCCCTCCCCTTGGTCCCCTGTAACCACCTAGTCCTTGCTGCTGTCCTTCTTGCCACAGTGGCCTGGGGAACTGCAGGTTTCTGCCCCACTGTCCTTGTCCTCCTTCAGCCCGCACTGTGGATATTCTTGCATTTGTGAAACTAGGGGCATATCCTCCCTCCTCGATCTGTATCGGCATCTGTTCCAGAGCTACTTTGGCTAATTTATTCTGTACCAGTTTTGCTTCTTCTGCCTGTCTTCTCTGAAGCATTTCTTTCTCTTGCTCCTTTATTCTCTTACAATGATGCACTATAATGCTTTTGATTTCAGGCCACCCATTTGCCTCGACCCCTACGATCTTGTAGAGCGCTTTTTGTACTTCTTTGGGCAGGCCTTGTTTTACTATGAAGTAGAAAAAGGGTATCGACTAGTCCCAGGCGTTACCCATTTTTGCCCGCCACATCTCTTGGACCTTAGAATGAATTGTGCAGTGTCCTCATAGTCGCCCATTGTACACTGCTTAATGGACTATAAAGCTGGCGTGTCTGGGAACGCTTGCCGCAGCCCAGCCCAAACCTTTTCTCTGATCTTATTAAACGACGCTCCATCGTGAGCGTCATTGTTCAGTGTTACTCACGGGTACCCTGCCTTCACCCACACATCAGCAGCCTGATCCCCATTTATGGGCACTAATAGGCTTTTTATGTCTCCTATTGCTTGTGGTACCCTTCTGGTGTGCATCTCAAAAGCATATATCCACTTCCCCGTGCCCGAAGCATCTTTATTAGGTTATTCTTGTCCATCTGTGCCCACGGTACATATTGCGCCCTTCGGGCGCCCTTGTGTATTAGGGGCATTTGCAATTTCAATCTGTTCTTTCCGCTCTTGGTTACACTTCCCTTTTTCCTTGCTACTGCCATCCTGCCAAACCTCTCTCTCAACCTGCCATCCCATAAGCTCCCTACCCTCGGGTCGGTTGAGGCACCTGCTCAGCCTTTCCATCTTCCACGTCCTCAACCTCATCACACTCACTCCACTCATCTTCACCTTCTCATGGGACCTGGCATTCTCATAACCCAAACTGTCTATGTTGCTGTCACGCTGTATGTGTATGGCTTTTATGGGCGCATTGTCTATTCTGAATAAAAAGTCTCCTGGCTTCCACTCATCCGTCCCCAGTAGCACCGGCGCATCTGCCTTTGTTACATCCCATGCCGCTCTTAGTCTGGCTAGTTCTGTTTGTGTCGAGGCCAGTGCTACTTCTAAGTCTCTTGAGATTACATCGACGTGTGCTGTAATTGCTGGAGAGGGACGTATGGGTAAGGGGGTGCTGTCACTGGTGTCAGTACATTTGAACATGTTGACAAATACATTGGGTTTGTGTAACCCACCGTGGAACGGGTTGCTACAGGGTATATTCCCTTGTGCCCTGTCGATGTCTTCCCACCATAATCTGGACCTGCTTCCCCCCACACTCCTCTGTATCCTCAAACATCTTCCAGAGGTTCAAGATTTCCCTCCTGTTTTGTAATTGTTCCCTTTGTATTTTGCCGTCAGAAAGATGGACATGTGTTCTAGCATACTCCTGTCGAAGGAGCCCTGCTCTGGCCATGAGCTGGTCTCAGTCACCCACTGGTTGTGATATTTCATGATCCTGACGCAGTACAGAGGCAGGGCCTTGCACATGTACTATATGGGTGTTTCCTCCCCCATGGTCGCATTTCCAGTGTATTTGCTTAGTTAAGATATGCCTGTGCTGATGTGCCACAGTTATGCAGATGTTGTTACAAACAGAATTCAATTCCCCACCCCCTCTTTACCCATACAAAACTCAAAAAATAATTGCAATTTTTTCTCTCAGCCCCCTGCTCCCCGTTAAAACGTCTCATTTACACAAACCACACTCACACACACACACACACACACACACACACACACACACACACACACACACACACACACAATGCCCCACCTGGGCCTCCTCCCTACACAATAAAAATACAGGAACAAAACAAACTAAAATAATAAATTAAAATAACAATCACTACTATTCCTGAGCTCTCCAACTATATGGATCTCCTATGTATTTCCTCTTTTCCCCCTTTGTTAAACAATGGTTGTGGCACCACCTTCTCCCCTCACTCGGTGAGGTTCCCTATCTTCGAGTTTTCCTTTTCCTTATTATTCTCCTTAAAAATGTAATAAAACCAAAAAATGTTACAGTCCGTAGGCATGCCACACTCCCAATTTAATGTGCTGCATGTTCACACTGTTCATACTTCCTGATACATGTGTCCCCAACTTGTTATCCCTTGAAAGCCTATACTTGTCTGTACATGTTCACCCGAACTCCTCCATTCACGGGGTTCGAACACCAGCCTGCACCTTCCCTTGGTGCTGCACCCCACTCCAAAGAGCAGGCAGGATTCTGCAAAGAGGGCTCCTGCAAGGCCACTTGAAAGTATGCGTTTTCTGGGGCTGTTCGATGTAGGTGGGCGTGGCCCTTCCAGAGACGTCGCCTGGATACCTCTGCAGGTACGGGGGTGCAGGGATCACGTCGGGGTCACCAAATGAAGGCTCATGACAGAAAGAATACAACCAGCTAGGGAAAAAAGTCCAAGAGATTGCTTGCAAAAATAACAAGTTTTAATTCTACAAAAAGTAAAGGTGCAAGCAAAGGACTCTGCTGTTCGAGAACATTATTCAGGAGTCTTTATCAACAGTCCATTATAAGGGAACACAGCGTCATCAATGACATCGTTACATATAGGCGAAACTCGCAAGACTGGTTGGTGAGGCCCTAAGCATGGGCCTGCTCCATAGGGGATGCCAGGCTATGATTTTCTACCGTCTCATCCGCTTGTCTCTTCTCACGTGGGTTCAGATGGGATCATCTCTCCAGGGACTGACGGTCAGACTTTTAACATGTTGTCGTTTCAGGGTTACTAGTGTACAACAATACTACTACTTCATTATGCCATGCACTTGGGAAGCTTAGGTACTGTCACAGGGGGAGGAACATGGTCATGCTGACCCACACATTCGCTGTTCGGTTCATATCTATCGCACTCTACGCAGCCAAGGCTTGTACACTCATGTTGAGCTATCATTTATTCCTCCCTGTACCGCATACAATAAAGGGTGTATTTATGGGATACGGTGAAATGGTTGTGTACATTTAGATCCTTTATTGACATTGGTTTTATTGCTGGTGGTCGGAGGTCACCCACTATCATGGAATGCATGGTTCTTGCACTGGGTCAGCGGTGGGTGCTACTACTCCTGGTGGCCTGGATGGGGGTTGGAGGTTTGCTGTTGGCCTGGCTGTGATGAATTTGCACCGCGAGGAGCCTGGTTCTGTCTCATGGCCTTGAAGGACACATTCCTCTCTGGGATAAGTAATTGCAATAGTTAAGGAACAAAGGGAAGTTTCTATGAGAATTAGCAGCGCAAGTTCATCTGCCCTCAGCGGTTTGGGCCTGTTGAGGTTTATCAGCCGGTCCTAAATTTACTGCACAGCCATGCCGGATTGACTGTCTCCCAGAACTATAAAATGGCGTCACTTTGTATGCGTGCACTTTGCAATATGTCTCTTATTTTTAAAACACGTAAAATAGTTAAAAAAATAGTGAGCGACTCTCCAAAACCATCCTAAAACCCAAGAAACACGGGAGCAGAAGTTGTGGCCCACTTGTTGACAAACCATGAAACATGGGTCTGGGTCAGCAAAGCCAGCATGCATGATACATGCTGGCTTTGGTGACCTAGACATATAAAATACACATATCTAGGAATGCATGTGACTTTGTAGCAGATGTGTGTTAAAATAAGTGAAAATGCACATTAGAAATTAACTTTCCAATCTTTAATTTTCGTAAATGTGGAAACAAGATTTGTGATATCAATGTGTTGAGCAATGTCGCTCTATTGACAAGGTTGCTAACCGAACAAGTTGTTCATGCATCATAGAAGATTGAATATAACTTTTGACCAACTTTATCTTTCAAAGGCTTCTTTCGCCACTTTCCACTGAAACATGCAGGGTTAGAGAATCTGGAGAGCGATGTATGTGTTGAGCATCCTCTTTGCCAAATTATTGTTGTTTACAAATATCAGTACATCTTGTGGTGATGAACTATTTGGAACTCTTCTTGCAATGACTTGTAATCATTGCAAAAATCTGACGCATCAATGTCCTTTGAGTCCCCATGTTGTAAAGCGTTCTCTAGCTTCAGGCAGTGGTCAAAAATTTGATGTGCTACCTCAGTAGTCAAACTGTGTATGTTATAGAGGAAGCCAAACACAGACCTAATGTGTACACCATAACACTTGTACATATAAGGTCATGCCACAGTAATACATGACTACACTGGCTGCACAAAAATGCCACTGTATCCATGTAATAACAGATGCTATGCCATGCCTATTTTATTATAGATGCCCATTTTAAAAAAGTTTTAAAAAAATATAAGGTTATGCCACATTTATAAGTGACTTGATTGACTCTACAAAAATGCTAGCCACATAATACATATGCTGAAGAAAAAGAAAGTGTGCACTTAAGCCCCCTACCCTTGGATGTCAAAGTACACATAATGTGGTTATAAGTTGGCTCACATCCGTGGGGAGGGGCTGATGTGAGCAGTTGATTTTGCTGAGGCAGATGGGCGATGGAGGTCTTGAAAGTAGCAGTGTAGCAGTGTAGTATAATTCCTTCAATGAAGACAGGAGCCTCTGATCTGGTGACGATGTATTTATTTACTTAACCAGCTTTGTGCAGCATGCAGACAACGTGTGTGCATTCATGATAAAGGCCAACGGGCATAAAGTGGCAGAGAGAATGCTGCAGTGATGATCTGAGTCCAAGTCGTGTAAGGAGCGGGCCCCGTAGCAGGAAGGCTATGCAGGATGCACCTTATCGCGTCCTCCGCTCGTCCCGTAATGCGCGCCGTGCGCGCGGGGGCGGAGCTTGATCCAGCCACGAGATCTCGCGAGAGCGCGGGCTCTCGCGATGTCTCTACACATCTCCCTTTTTCAATGCACATCAAACTCATTGTAAAACATAGTCATTATATCTCACCGGTCTTCTGTGTTCCCTTCTGGGACGATCAACAGTCTGGGTGAAATTCTCTTGTTGCTCCTGATCAGGATCTTCACCCAATGGTTCCGGTTCAACTTCTGTTTCACCCCTCTCTCTGTCGTCTCTTTCTGGTTCTCTTTCTTCGCCTGCTCCAAAGTCCCTTTCGGTTTCCGCTGGTGGTCTCTCTGGGGTCTTTGCTCTTCCTCGATTCTTCTGGTATAATGCTACTCTTTCTAGATTCCACGCTCGCCCGTCTTCCGTGCGAATGTGGTTTGCCCCTTTGTGAATCACTTTGATGGGTCGGCTAAACCGAGATCCTGTGCTTTGATCCTTCTTCGGTAACTGGATTTTGACCAAGTCTCCCTCTCCGATGTCTGACGTCTGCTTGGTTCTTCTTCTTCGATCGCTCCATAATTTCATGCGTGCCTTGTCGCTTTCAATTCTCCAGACTACTTCTGCCATGTCCACCGCTTCATCCTCTCGTATTTTCGACAACCATGGTGGGATCAGCGTGGATGCAGTACTCCTCCCTCTCAACATTTTGAACGGGGATATTTGGGTGATCCCATTGGGTGCGAGTCTGTGGGCTGCTATGGCCTCCTTGGTGGTTTTGAGCGGGTCCATGCCCGAAGCTGTCGCCAATTGGATGGCGCCTTTTATGAACCTGTTGGCCCTTTCGACAAGCCCATTTGCTTGTGGGTGATACAGGGCCGCTTTCTTTTGTTTTATGTGGTTTCTTTTTAAGAACTCCTCCATGTCTTTCGAGACTAGTTGCACCCCATTGTCGGTGACTACTTCCTTGGGAAGACTTTCCCTCTGAAAAATTTCTGTAAGTACTTCTATAACGGTTGCCGTGGTTATGTTCGGGACGAACGCGGCCTCCACCCACTTGGATAGGTAGTCAACCAGTACTACACCGTACCGGTGTTCCGGTGCCATTGCTTCCAAAGGTCCTATGAAGTCAATGTCCTATGAAGTTGACCACACCGCTTCTGGAATTTCTGTGGGTATTAGGGGTGCTTGGCGAACCTTGAGTCTCTTGTCACTGTTGAGGCATTCATGGCAACGTTCTATCATGGATCGAATTTCCTGGTCCATGGATGGCCACCAGTAGGCCTCTCTCATTCTGCGACGGGTCATGGTGTTTCCCAAGTGGCCCGCGTGGGCTCTACCTAGGATGATTCTTCTCATTCCTGTGGGAGGAATGATCTGGTCTGACTTCATGATTATTCCCTCCGTTTCCGATAGTTCATCCGCCACCTTCCAGTAGGGTCTCATGCCCTCGGGTAACGCCTTTTCATTTGGCCAACCTTCCTTTGTCCATTTGCGGATCATGGCCATGGTGGGGTCTTTTCCATCTTCCTCTTCCCAATGTCTCTCACTGAGTTCCAGGTACTCTGGCGCTCTCACGTCCATAATCGATGCCACTATGCATTCTCCGTGGAGGAAAGTGGTGGCTTTATCCTTACCCTCCGGCAGTCTCGACATGCAGTCGGCTTGTGAATTTTTCCAGCCTGAAATATGCTGGATCTCAAACGTGTACTCTTGCAGCTTGGCTGCGATGCGTGCCAATCTGGGCGTGGATACTTTCGTGCCCCCCGGGCTAAGCATATGGATCAGGGGCTTATGGTCAGTTACCAACTTGAATTTGGTGCCCCATACATATGTCCTGAAATGTTCCACCGCCCATGCGCAGGCCAACATTTCTTTTTCAATGGTGGAATAGTTCTGTTCCGCCTCTGATAATGCTTTCGATGCAAAGGCCACAACGTGTTCAGTGTCGCCTTTCTTTTGTGTTAGCACTGCTCCCAGCCCATAGGCACTGGCGTCGGTGGTGACAACCGTTTCCCACGCGGGATTAAACGGTTGGAGGCATGGTGCTTCTACAATATGCTGTTTTATCTTCACCATCGCTGTCTTTTGGGGTTCTTGCCACACAAATTCCGAGCCTTTTTTGAGTACATCTCGAAGGGGTGCCGTGGTTTCGGAAAACCTCGGTATGAACTTCGCATAGTACTCAGCCAGCCCCAGAAATGACCTTACTTCCTCTTTGCTGACTGGTTCCGGTGCTATAATGATTGCTTGCATGACATTCTGTTTAGGATTGATCCCTTTTTCTGAAATTTTATATCCTAAGTATTCAACTTCTTTCACTCTGAACAGACATTTCTCATAGCGTAACCGCACCCCAGCTTCTTGTAGCTTGTTTAAGACAATTCTCAACGTGGCGTTGTGCGTCTGTTCATCTTCCGCATACACGAGGATGTCGTCCTGGAAGTACACTACATTTTTAACTTTCTTCAGCAAGACGTCCATCATGCGTTGGAACGCCGACGCTGCCGATGACAACCCGAATGGCATCTTGGTAAATTGGTATGTGCCAAATGGAGTGATGAATGCCGTGAGTGGTTTCGATTCATCATGTAGCTGTATTTGGTGGTATGCATTCCTCATGTCCAGTTTCGAAAATATCCTGGCTTCTTTCATTAACAGAATGAGTTCATTTATGCTTGGAAGGGGGTAGTTATCGGTGATGACTTCCAAGTTTAAGCTGCGTAAGTCTATGCATACCCCGAGTTCCTGTGATTGGGGTTTCTTTATGAGCACGACGGGGCTCAGCCATTCTGATGCTTCGATTTCTTCTATAACGCCCTCCATTTTCATCTTTTCCAGCTGACTTCTAAGGGTAGCCCTTGCCGTGGCTGGTACTGGCCTCACTCGGTGCTTTACAGGGACAGCATTCCTTTTGAGTATTATCTTGTGGAGAAAACCCCTGATGTGCCCCGGCTCCTCAGAGAAAAGTGTAGGGTAGTCGCTTTTGACCACGGGTCCTCTCGTCACCCTGACTGACAGGACTTGTTCTTCAGTGCTGGGATCCAGTCTGATCTTCAGCTTGTCCTGGTCGTTCCACCCTAGCACTGCTGGGCCTTCGTGACTGAAATAGACCCTGGTCGTGGTTTCCCTTCCTTTGAATTCAACTTTGGCTTGGATGTATCCTAGTAGTTCGACTGACGCCCCTCCAAACACCGTAGGTTTGTGCTTCGTTGTGAGCACTTGCACCTTTTCCTTTCCCACCATGTCCTTGTACGTGCGAAGGGGAAGGATCGTTAGATCGGACCCTGAATCTGCCATGACCCTAGTTTCTATTCCATCAATCTTGATCACGCAGTGGGGCTTCTCTCTCCTCGCTCTTGTGCTGTTAACCATGATGACAGTGGGTCTCCCTTCATCTTCGGAGGATGACTCTTTCTCCGGATTGCGATCTGCATTGATGCTGGAGACTTTCTTGTTCCTCCACCGACACACGATGGAGAAATGACCAATGCGTTTGCAAATGGAGCACTCCTTGTCTCTGGCTGGGCACTCCCTGTCAAACGTCAGGTGTTTCGTGCTGGTGCACCTGTGACACTTTAGGGGTTCTTTTCTGTTCCCTCTCCCTTCTTTCGTGTCAGCGGCCAGCCTCTCTTTCCTTGCATGGTAACCCACTGCCTGTATTTCTGCCGAACTCTGGGCCCCAGTGAGCTCCTTACGTCTTCCTGCCGTTTCTTCGACTGCCCTGGCGATCTCAATCGCTTTCTCCAACTGCAGTTCTTTTTTAACAATAAACTTATCTTGGACCTTCCGGCTGTTGGTGTGGACGACCAACATGTCACAAATGAGACTCTCCGCGTTGTTGCCAAAGTTACACAGCGCCGCCAATTCCCTCAGCTTGGTGACGTAATCGTCAACTGGTTCAGATATTTCTTGCTTTCGTGTGTAAAACCGTATTCGGTGGAGCACTGTGTTCTCTTTACTGGCAAACCTTTTTATGATTCTCCTGACAGCCTCCTTAAAAACATCGTCATTGTCGCCAGCCACTGGTATCTGGGTGAGACTCTCGAATATTCTCTGTCCTTCCACTCCCAGGGCATTTAATAGCATTGCCCTGCGCCTCGCCGCTGAAAACCCCGCCCCTCCTAGGGCCTCCACATATGTCGTGAATAGGGGCTGCCATTGTGGCCATGGAATGGCAGGCCTACCTGGAGTTTGGAGAAATGGCGGCGGTGGCGTTGCTCCTTGCATGTTCCTCCGTGGGTTCTGGTGGTGATCCTCGTCGCCAATTTATGTTGTATAATTCCTTCAATGAAGACAGGAGCCTCTGATCTGGTGACGATGTATTTATTTACTTAACCAGCTTTGTGCAGCATGCAGACAACGTGTGTGCATTAATGATAAAGGCCAACGGGCCTAAAGTGGCAGAGAGAATGCTGCAGTGATGATCTGAGTCCAAGTCGTGTAAGGAGCGGGCCCCGTAGCAGGAGGGCTATGCAGGACGCACCTTATCGCGTCCTCCGCTCGTCCCGTAATGCGCGCCGAGCTTGATCCAGCCACGAGATCTCGCGAGAGCGCGGGCTCTCGCGATGTCTCTACAAGCAGCTTTAAAGTTTCACTGCGTTTGTGTAAGTACGTTTTTCTGATTCTGCACATGCACAGTAAAACGTTAATGCTGCCAGTTTCAGGAAACGCTTCCCTCCTCACCTCTCTTCCAATAGCAAGTGCGCGCATCAGCCTCTTCCAAGGGTACATCCAGCTTTAAATTTTGGGGGTGAGAGGTCTAACCATTCAAATGTTTGCATAGGTGTTAGCTTCAGAGAATGTGGAGGTGGGGCAAACTTACTTGTGTGGGGGCATCTAACCCAATGAGACTATTCTGGTGAAGCTTCAGTGTTAAAAGCAGCAAACCCTGCCTGTTACCTCTGAAAGCACCCACTTAAGGGCTGATGTGAGAATGAGGGGTCCCTGTCCCCTCTGTACCCTTCCAATCACTCCCCTGGCATGTAAGTGCTAACCCCACATCACAATTTTGATTGCCTAAAAATGTACGCGTATGAATGCAGGTGCTGACATTGAAATGCTTTGGGATAGTAATTGCCGGGCCTTTGTTAACAGGGAAGCCCAGGCACCGTTTAATGTCCGTTTTCTGTTCTGTCTTGCCACAGCTCTGTAGGTCAGCCAGGTCGAGACAACACAGCCCAAAATGTCAAGTGTGCCCACTTAATCTGTAAACTGTATATAAAAAAGTGGGTCAGGGGTCTATTTTCTTTGGGTTTATACTCATCACCCACCCAATCATTCTTTGCACAAAGACCAGACTGCATATCAACGTATCTGGTATGTATGTGAAAATTGAGGTCCATTTTGCAACTATATTCACTACTAGAGTCACTCATCCAACAACAAATCGGGGTCACAAACAAACTCTGTAAAAAGGTTGCAAATCGAAATGCAAAGATTGTGTCCATCCAGACAGACGTAGATAGACAGGGACATTTCAGAAATTGTATCATCCTGAAAGACTTATGTATGATAGGGAACTGTGGCACTGGAAGGGACACAAAGCCTGTTATGAGGCCATCTTACTCACAAGAACGTGGGGGAATGGCTTATGTTGGTCCGCAAAGGGCTATGGCAGTGCCAGGTCATACTACAGTGCATGTAAGACACCATGTTGTATACGCAGAACAGTCCTCATTAAAAGGTCATGGGGCATTGCTCTGTCCAGTTATGCATATATTTGATCAGTTGTCTGGTATTTTCATTGCACCTCCTTTATGTTCTTATGAGAGATTGTGACACATTTCAAGTGAATGTGGGCCGCGTGGCTAAACCTACATTTGATTGCATAATATAATCATGTCTGCTTTGGTCGGCCCTGCTGTCAATTCTCACCAGAATCAATATGCTTTCTCCATGTTCTGGCGGGCGAACGCGCCAACGAAGATGGCATGGCGGGCGCCGCCCCTTAGTGGGTCTGCCCAGCCGGCCTCCTCCCCCCCACTACTCAAGAAGCAGGTCAGGGGGGCGGGGATGGGGGAGGAACGCACAGCCCGCCCCCGGAAGGGACGGGAGCGCGCGAAACGCAAGAGGCGGGGCAGGAAGCCGAGGGAGAAACAGGCCTCATAAAGGCACGGGTTTGTTCCAGTTACAAACTCATTCTCCCTCGGTTCCCTGCCCCCACCAGATCGTGGATTTTGTTCCGACTCCCTGACAAAGTTGCAGTTGTTGTGGTGTTTTGAGCCAGAGGAAGTTTTCCAGCGTTGGTGAGGCTGGAGAATTCTTGTTCCTGAGGAAGGGTCGTGCAAGCTGGTGGAGGGAGACGAGGACGCGTAGTCATTGCGAATTCAGGTACTAACTTAATTGGGACAGCAAAGGGGGATTGGGCTCGTAGTCGTGTAAGTTTGGAATGCGGCCGGCGGATGCATGAAAGTGAGAGGGCGTGCGCTTCCAAACGAAGCGGGTTCACGGGGCGGGTTCAAACAAGGGGATGTGAGCGTTGCAGGGGAATGGGGGCACAGTTTAGGATGGGGGCGGGAAGCCCCCGCAAAAAAAAAAAAAAAAAATATGGGCACGGGCGGGCTTCGGTTAGGTCCACAATGTCTCTGGATCGGGGGCACGGGAGTTGCGGATACGGGAGTAGGCAAGATGGCCCGCACTCACGAGGGGAAAGGTTAACCATGCCCACGATTGTATTGCATGCTGGTGGGCATTTGAACACGGGACGGAGGCAGCCCGCAGCACTCAGGGTTAACTGGATAAGAGGTGGGCGATGGCGTAGTAAATCAAGAAGCGGCAGAGTCATGGGGCATTTGAGGAATTGGGGTACCCAGCAGTAGAAGGCGGCATGGGGCGTCAAGGCAATAAGAGGATGCTACGGGCTGCAGTTTTCCGTTGGTTTTCTGGGTGTGGTAGTAGGAAGTATGGCTGACGGGTTGGGGGACTCTCGGATCCATAAGGTTAATCTGGCCGACACAACCCCTGGATGGTCGCGGTTACAATGTCTGATTGCGCAAAGGGGGGGAGGTAATTACTTTCCTGTTTCGTGGGCTAGGAAGGCGTTTATTTTCATTCTTTAAATACTACATGTCGGCATGGTAGTCAGGTGCGGTTGGTCTCGTTTGTTACAAGCCGGAAGCACCATCAGTTTGGGCTTTTGGACGCGGTGCGGCATCCGTGCCATGGTGAGAATGTATCACTGTGGGGAAATAAGACAATTATGGGTTTTACAGACAAATTAAATAGTGTCAGTGGCCGCTGCACCACGTGTTTATTTACGGAATGTGCTTGCCCAGTGGTTTCAATGTGTTGATTGCGCAAGGCGGTGGGGGTCGTTGACAGCGCTTGTGGGAAGGTTATTTGTTTACCAGGTATGTCCCACCTTGTCCTACCAGTTGGTTGCCGTGAGTGTTGGGCATTGGTCGCCACAGGTCGACAATTGGCGAACAGTGCTTTCTTTGTTGGGGGAGGGGTCGTGGGTAATGGCGGCGGGCAGATGGGGCTATGCTTCAGGACGTTTAGTGGTGGCGTACTCGATCGGGGCATATTGGAGGGTTATGGGGGTTTTACAACACAATGGTACACAAGGGGTTGACAATTGGGGTGCGGTTTACACAGGGTTAATCTATCAGGGCGTGTGGTATGTACGATGCGGCAGCAGGGCCTCCAATGGTTAATCAGAAAGTTGGTGCTTGGAAAAGGAGCAACGGCTCGCATGCGGGGTGTTGCAGGGTGTTGGGGCCATCAGGTTGTACTCTGGGCGCAGTAGTGTCTTTATTCGGTATGGGATGGCAGCAATTCAGAAGGAACTCAGCTTGCAACAATGCTATGAATGGCATGTTCCGGTAGGGGCGAGGGGGGGCAAGGAGGGGATTGGCTCAGTATCATAATTAAAGGCGCCAGACGGGGGCAGAGGTTGAAAGCACTGTTATGGTTCGAGGTGCCGGCTGACATACGAATTTAAACTCAAGCATAGTTTAATTTTAATTGGGCCCTTATTGTTGGTTCACTTCATACAATTGTACCGTGTACAGAGGTATACTTTTGAACACCACCACCCCAAGTAACGGTGGTGGTGTTCGGGCGAGTGTGCTTTAAAAGAGATTCAGGCTTTGCTTTTTCCCTGGCAGTGAGGAGTTGGGCGTCAAACCCACGGAGATTGTGGGTGGTGGTAATTTCTTTTAATAGGGGTCACGAACGCCACAGTGCACCGACTCTCCTGGTCCACGAGAGGAGGCCGTAAGATGACGCGCAGTGTGTCGAGTTTTCTCGCCCCCCGCTGTAGCTGGGTTTGGGATACGTGGATCTGCTTCGTCCTCCGATAACTTTTAGGAACCGCTTATAATTCCCGTAGCGCATCACCCGTGTCACGCGATGTCGTATCTGCTGCAAGCGGACTGGGCCTTGGACCCATATTTCGTGAATATAATGGCGCCTTTACTTTAATGCAGCGTTTAATGGAGAAAGGATTTGAAAGAAAAAACACGAGGGGGGTTGGGGGGTTCAGCAACAGGAAACTTGAGCCTACAGGTGCCGAGGGGGGCAGCCCGTGACACTGGGTGTTTACTCTTAGACGATCTGTTTTACCAATGGAGAATATTCTGGGTGGGGTTCGGAGGAAACTAATCCAGTGGTCGGTGCGGGGGTGTGGGGTAATTTTAGTTCCGGGAGGAGGGGTGTTTGTTTTGGGGGATGGAGTATCCTACAGGTGGAAGATTTGGGCTGTGCGCCATGGGCGGAATGGATCACGGGGGAGGCCTGTGCTGTGAGACAATGGTGTGTGGGCAGCAAAGGTTGGGCAGGTTGTTAGTCTTAGACGGGGTGTGCGAGCCGTTATTCCCAGGAGTTGAATGTCCCACTGAACCGCTTGCTGTGCTCCCCTCCTCCCGTGGATCTAACGGTACCCCGCTCCATCCCGCTGCTCGCCAGCTGGATGCATATCCACGTCCTCTGTGCTTCTGCCGAAGAACTTCCCCCTCCCCCATCCAACTGTAACTGAAACCTCCTCCTCCACCTCTGTAACAGCAGCAACGCCCTCAATTCAAACACTGAGCACACCCTCTCACCTGCCACTGCCTACCGTTCTCTGCGGCTCCCCCGCAGAGGGACGTGGGCTCGGCCCACGAGAAGCTGGTGCAGATAAGGCTGCGGCGCAGCCCATCCCTAACCCGGGGGCAGGCGGGGATTCCGCCGAGTTTGAAGTGCGCACGGGCGGCACCTCGCTGCCGCCACGCAGGCGGGCGACCGGGATTCAGCCCCCGCACAATGCCGCGGGTTGGGAAAGGGGAATTTTGATATTAAGAACGAACGCGGTGTCTTTTATAGAGATAGAACCACAGAACATTTCAGGATTAGGAGTTCAGGGGCAACATGCTTGCCTTGGAAGCAAAAGGACATGGAGCAACACGGTGCAATCCGTGAGCCTGACCTTAGAAACTTCCGGGTTTTAGCACGTCATTAGCGCACTAAAACAGATATGGCAGCAAGCAGGTTTGCTACATCAGGCAACGCCAAGACAGAATTGGGCTGAGCAAGCAATGGTTAAGGTAGGGTGCGCAAGCTGGATCCCCCTCTCTCTCTTGCAGGGGAGGGGTGCTCTAGCCAGCATAACAAGGAGGGGCAAAGGGGGGTTCAGGGAAGGGGCTGGAAACAGCACAGAGTGGCAGTGGGCTGACATAATGTATAGTTTCGAGTGAGCCGGCTCGGTGGCAGATCAGAAAGTTGCGTGTTCGAATCGCATCGGGGTCAATTGTAAGTAGATGTTAGCACATCCAGCAGTGGCTCAACTGGTACGTGATTGCTCTCGGAATGCGGGGGACCTGAGTTCTAATCCAATGTCCGGAACCTCCGGTGCATGTTTGTTTTCTCTAAATGTACTTTTGTGGCAACGATGCGGCGAGGTCGCCGGGTCGGGTCTTCAATGGGCCAAGGAATGTAGTTAGAGGTTAACCCGTGGTAGTGATTAGGGCCGCCATGCCCTGCAATGCGGAACACGTTAACACAGCTGCTGCTTCTAGAAAGGGAAGCAAGGTTGTTTTTCGGGTTTCTTCTTTGGGCCTTAACTGTCCGGGTATTACATACGGATAAGCCACGGATAGGATGTTTTAAAGTGATGGAGATTGTTTAGAGATACTGCATGAGATTATATGTACCAAGGATCAAACAAGTCATCACAAATGCAGGGTATTGCTAGCAAACGATTGTGCAAAGGGAGAAAAGGTCATATGGTAATGTTTTGTTAACTGGGCGGCGGGACGGGGGCTTTTCAGTCCGGGTTTCAGTCGGAGTTCAGTGTACAGTGAGGAAAGGAGGTAGCACTGGTTTGCAGAGGGTGGCCTTTATGAGGGTGAAGTAAATTAATGTCTCATGACCTATACTAACACAATTTGTCTTTTGTTTTCAAGGTGGCCATGGGTGGGAACATCATAAGGTAAAGGTGGGCCCACAGTTACAAGACGACGGTCCTGGGTACTGAAGGGCAAATGCACTTGCGCATAGTGAGTGAATAATAGGTTTGGGCAATAGGACGCATATGGGTCGGAAGACGAAGAGACACAACAGCCCGAAAACAGGTCAAGTAAAACAGGAAAATCCCAAATGGAGCTGTTAGATATTACAATGGTGCGGAGTACTCAAACAGCTAGGGCAATGGCTGGGCAAAAAGGAGTAAGGTAGGGTGCGCAAGTTGCATCCTTTTTCTCCCGAAGGCAAATAATTGTGGGGGATAGCAGCGCCATGACCAATGTTCCGTGGGCGGAAAATGCTATAACAAAAATATTCAAACTAAGCGCGGCACAGGGCTTGTGGTGAATTACCTGGCATGGAGCTCATTCAGGGGGCGCGTGGCGGTGTAGGGTAAGAAAATGTTATGGCAGGGGGAAGACGAGAGTAAGAGGTGGGGGGACAAAGAGCTTGCAATGCCTTGTGGGTAAGTGTTAAGAATGAACTAAGTTGACCTCCAACCAAAGGAAAGGTACAAAATAATATGCAAAACAGCGCAATTTCTTTATATATGAATTCAACCTTAAACCACTTCCATGGCACTGCTGACGAGTTACTTCACTATGCGGCCAATAGTTTTGACCAGTGTTGGGAGCAAGACCACACGGAGCACCACACATTCGCTTTGAGCCCCCTCACCACGTGCAGAGAATGGCTGGGGATTGGGGTGCTCGGTCAGGCGAAACAGGGAGTAAGGGGGCACAGTACTAAGGGGTACAGAACCAGACACCGGGAATTGGGGGGGGGCAAGGGTGAGAGCACAAACACCACATTCAAGCATGATCTGTAGGGCAAGAGAGTTCTATTAAACCAACCAGTTAAGCATCACAAAGTAACGTGCCGCAAGAGCTAAGTGCGGACTAACGGAGAGGCATCTCCTGAAGGAGGCAGTAGAGAATCCACCCGAATTCACTGGAACTAATTTCAAACCCATTCAAACAAACTACACGTAAGGGCATCGCGTATTGAAGTTAGGGTTGCCCGAAGACGTAGTTTAACAGGGCTCTCTAAACCTTTCTCTACATGAACGAAATTAGGTATTTGCCTACTCCCTCACAGTTACGAACCAACCCGACCTAGGTCTAGGTCCTCAACCCGGCAATGGCAACAAAATGGAATATCCTCAGCCCAACTCGTACACCCGCGGCACCCCCACCCTGCCGGTGCGTTTACTTCAATGCTGCCGCAACGGAGCGAGGGGAGTAAGCGGAAGGGTCGGCTATGGAGCGACCTGTGCAGGCTGGGGGAACTCTCTGCCGCCGGCAACCAGCAGAGAGTCTTGGAGGAGTCACAGGTCAATCCCAGTAGCAAAGTACTGGCAGGCCCATAGGGGAATGCTCAGCCAACAGCTTAGATCTTACGGCGCCCCAAGAGTACTAGGCTCAGGGGAGGCCCTGGGGAAAAAGGGGAGGGACGTAGGGGACTTGGGAGCCATATCCAAGCCCGAAATTGCGGGGGGGAGGAATCAACATAAACTCACAATCAAGGGCATCAAGGGAAGTCGGTCGGGGGGAGCAAGAGGAGACTACGGGGGGCTCAGGTAACGGTGACAAAATAACAGCAAGGGGAAGTCTTCACGGAAGGAGGGGGGTATGAGGGGGAGGGAGGTGGAGGGTCCAAGATAGGGCGGCTAGGCGAATAGAGGGAACAGGGGGGAGGAAGCCAGCCCCAAGGAATAAGGGGGGGCAAGGACCAAAAGCTGGGGGACAGGAGACGGGGTACGGAAGAACAGGGCTGGGAAGTCTGCCTCTGGGGGGAAATGGAGCTAGGATATGGAGGGGCAGAAACGGCAGGGGTGGGGGTTTGGCGGGACCCTAAAAACTGGGGACCTGGTGAGGGGAGGAGTGAGGGAAAGGAAGGAAGGAAAAGGGATAGGGTACACCGAAGAGATATTACGCTGGCAGGGGGGCACTGGGCCAGACTCCACAGGGAGGCCGGGGGGAGAGGGAACTGAGAGGATTTAGGGGCTCGGCAAGACGGAAGGGAGACATGGGGGGCAGCATAGATAGGATAGGGCTTCTGCACAAGCTGCACTTGGGGGACGGAGAGGGGGGACAGAGTAGAGTAGAAAGGACTCAAAATAGACGGGCATCGCAAAGCGATGACCATATAGGCAGGCAGAAAGGTGTGGGTCGGCACTACTGAGCAGCATGACGCAGGCCTGACCGCCAACCTTCACGGCGCTGGGCCGCCTGGCCTCTCTGCTGCTGGAGCCAGCCAGCTGCACCCTGCGGCAGTGAACAGGGCCCAGGGACAGGGTTGGTGCTATCACATGCAAGGCAAGACCGTCAGCATTTTGCTGCTCAAACATTTTGCACGTATAGGCAAGCACCTAACCTTGACTAGTGATAGCACCGCCCTGCTTGTGTGACGTATCAAATTATTTGAAATGATTTCATCTTTATTGTACTTTATGAATGTTTGTGTTGTGTGATGGGTTGCATTACCTTTGCTAGATGAAATTATGGTGGGTGATGAATTTAAGAATTTAATTTAGGATGTAATATGATATGTTGAACTACGTGCCAACTGTTATATTTTGTATCCATTTTATTGTGAATATGTATGTGTAAAGGTTTTTAACTAAGACACATTAAATAAAAAAATCCATTTAAAACTACAGCAGAGGAAATGATACCAAAATGCGTGCTCGATAAAACACGAACCTTAAAACACTTGTTAGAGCAAACGCATTTCAAAGATGTTTTGATAGCCTTTTTGTAACCATGAAAGAAAGAAATTGACCTGGTTAGGGTGTATGCTACTTGGATCTTTAACTTATTTTGACCTTATATCAAAATTGTAATAAGTGCAAACAGCTTGGTAAAAGACAATGTGTCTTCTTGGCTCCTATTGGTTTGCCTCCCGCGCCATACTAAATAAAACAAAAAAGTTCTAAAGATATGTTCTTAAATAGCTCTACTTACCCTTCGTTCATTGACAAATTGCTATTTTTGGCATATCGGCGGAGGTTCAAACATTGGGGGAATGGGGTTACTTTAAAATAACTTGTACTGCTCTGGGGCGTTTAGTGGCCGAATGCCACAGGCCCGGGATGGAGCTGGTGGGCCGCTTTCCGGTGCGAGCAGAGCTGGAGGCTTCTCCGCACTGCAAGGGACTGGCGTAGAGAGCACTGTGGCTGCGGATTTGCAGCACAGGTACCAGCACCAACACTGGCTGTGAGCGCCACCGGAGGGCCCTGTGCTGCCTGCGCCCCAGAGCCGCAGGGTGAAGCTGGACCAGTCTCCTCCCTCGGCCCCTCCCCCCGCATGTGATTCCCCGCTCAGCCCTCCTCTCGCTACACACGCTGCTCTGGCTCCGAGTGGCTCTTGCGCTCTTTCGCCATCCCCGGCTCTAACATGGCTGCCTGTCCTCTTCTATGCACCCTCAGGAGGGGCCTTGGAGTGCGCACACAGCTGCACGCCCATATTAAGGTAAGGGTCATCGCCAGGTCGGTAGTGAAAGGGGCAGGCCACGAAGCGGCAGTTTGTTTTATTTCCGTTAATGTGGTACCAGGTGCTTAACTCGGCGCAGGTGAATCGCATTTAGTGGGTTGGCGGAAACTGACAGTGCTTCCACAGCGAGGGTCGCTTCGGCTCGCAGTTTCCAAAAATATAGTTTCTTGCTACCCGCGCTCAGACACGCTCTGCCACTCACAGGTTTGTGCCAGCTGAAATTGAGCTCCGCTGCGCCCCTTCTGGTGCCGCGCGCAGTTACCCCGCGTCACAAGGTAGCTCAGCTGAGAGGAGTCCCCCGTAGTAGACATTGGGAATCGTGCACCAGCGCCAAGCAGCCCCAGCCTGACCTTGAACCGAACGCACGGTCGCTTGCACCCCTGCCAGTTTTTGCAATTCAGCAGAAGAATAAACATATGCGCGATCTTGGCTCTTCCATTTAGTTTGGCAGAGACTGTACTCCCCGTGGGCTGTTTCGGTTCACTTATCAGTGGCATCGCCGCTCTGACAGGGACTCATTCGCCCTGCAGCCAGGGTTAATGTTTCGTGTGGGGGAGGTAGCCGATGAACCGGTTACCGATGTGTTCATGTCGCGCTGTGGAGTGTGTATGCATCGTGTCCGGCGTGTGTACAGTCGCTTCTTCTGCACTTGCTGAAACCCTCCCCAGAGCAGTGCTAACAACCCATGTGATGTTTGCTGTATGTCCTCCCCTGGTCACTAAACATTGAATGCGTCCTGTGCAAGTACGTGTTTAAAACATCACGCCCCGCTCGGTCATTCCACAGTTTTGGTTTTAGACTGAATGAGTGATGTTCTAGTGATGTAAACGGCGAGATTTTATGAGTGCGTTTCCCCACATCTGATGTGCCTTTAAGAGTCCGCGTCGCGACTTGCCAATTTCCGATGGAACACTTGCCAATCGACCTTGTGACGGCCAGCTTCGGGTTACAGCCCAGTCACACAGTAGCGCCTGCCAAGGATGCTGGAAGGGCAGGGTGGCTGGCTACGGTCTCGCGGCTCTGCGCCGCCTGCCGCTTGTTTACCTTCGCTCGTTTATTCCCCCTGACTTTATAAATGCTTCTCTTGTGCCACAGAGCCGGGCAGTCACCCACATATTCGTTTTTACACACGCATTAGGCACTAAAGGTAGTCTTGAGCATTGGTTGCGAAGTTCACCTTTTGGAAACGTTGTCTTCCGTAGTTAATTTTACAGTAGTTCGACGCAGCTTCTGCGTTAAAAGAAAAACGTTATTAAATTGCATCAAGGTTTAATTGATTGCTCCCCCCGCCCCCGTCATGGTAGGCAAAGTGGTTTGGAGAAGGCCTTCCTGTCACCAGATCCGCCTCCCAATGAGTCTTCCTATTGAAAGCTGATTTGTAGTGGCTTTTGAGAATGCATCCAAGTTTCCTAAACGGCCATCGATATGCTAATTTATGGGTGAACGTTGTGCCCAGGGCTGGAGATTATGCGTGTTAGGTGGTTTCGGGCAGGGTCGCATAGTACGCTTCAGCCTTACACAATGTTATGTCCGTATGCGCACCTACTTTCAAATGCCCCCCCCCCCCGCCCCCTCGAGGGGTAGTCTCAGTGCCTGCATACCGTATATAGCGGGCTGCCTCCATGTGGAGTCTCGCGGCTCTCCCCTGCGGTGCGCGAGGGTGCAATGTTGCAAGGCGCCTTAGTTACTATAAATGCTTTAATTCCTTGTCTGTGTGGGCCACATGTAATCTGAATGAAAAACACGACCTGAGCAGTTTAAGCGGACCTCACTGAAATCCATGTAATTTTTCCCCAGAGTTGTGGTTGTTTTTCTACAAGCAGTCAGAGCCATGCACAATTCTATTCTGACCCTGTGGAAGCAGTCAAAGACATTCCAGATGGAGCGACTCTTCTCGTTGGTGGTAAATATCTCTATATAGCTGGCCACAATGACATGTTTATTTGCGTGGTGGATAATAGGAGGCCATCAGGCCAGTCATGATGTACAAATGGACCTATGTGAAATGGAACGGTCGTTTCCCAAAAATACGGCTGTAGGCAGAGTGTAGTCAGTGCTGAACGTGAGCTCCTTTCACACTACAATGCGCCGCCATCATGATGCCCCTGGAGCGCAAGGTTGGACTCAAGGGCAAGATGTCCTTTTAGTAACTGATTGTTGTTAGATAAGGGGGTGGGGCTACACTCGCAGTGGAGTAACGTTGCTGAAAATGTTGGGGGGCATGTCATCTGAAAAAAAAATGCCCCATACAAATGAATGGGGACAAAATCGTGTGCCATGAAAGTGGGGGATGGGGGACAAACACCCATGCCCCCCCCCCCTAAAATTACGCCAATGTACACTCGCCGCATAACATGAATAAATGGCAAAGACAGGTTTACAGACTGGTATACTGGTATAACGCCCGTAGCTTTAATCGACGTGTTAGTGATATTGCTTTGAAAAGTTGTTGGTTTATCTTTGAGGAGTCCTATTTACAAGTATCCACATGGTTGACGAGGAACTACAACCTTTCTCTGGTAAAAAATATATTTATATCGGTGGCATAGCACAAAATGTGGGCCCGCCCCATCGTCCTTAACAAGGCACAGGGCACGCCACACCCGAGGCCTGCCCGGACCACAACGTGATCATACTGTCCATGATGGTTATGCCGCTGCAGGTGCATGCACTGCTCCTGGTGAAATAAGTATCACATCTGATATGTTTCACCTAGCGTAGAAAGAAGGGGGTGGTGCCTTGTCCCCCAAATATACCAGCCACCAGTAGTGGATGGGGAGTTTCATTATTGGAGGGTGAAATATTTGTCACAAGATCGCGACTGAGGGTAGCGAGGGAGCTTGAACTAACTAAAACAGATTTAGGGGGGCCTGGGAGGGGGATTGTTAGGGGTGGGCATTCTCCCCATCCCCCTGAGAAAATGTTTTGAATAATGGGTTAAAATGGTGCATTATACAACACACTTTCTGTGAAAAATTGGGGGAAAAGGCCGACAGTTTGAAATCGGGTTTGTAGGGTAACTAATGAAAAAAATACAATACATGCAAGTCCCCAAAAGTGTACATGCACATTTCCCAATGCCCTGCAATATATGCCAATATAAAAAACATTTTCATGCGCTCAGTAGGGGTTGGAGCGGACCGCAACTGTGGCTCATGCCACGTTCTGGTCCAACCCCTTCTCCTCTGGCTTTGCCCATAGATCTCCATGCTGGTTCCACCAACATATGCTAATATTTCCATATAAGAATATAGTCCTGTTTGTATCATTACTGGCACTAGGCTCAAACTGGTTCTGCCAACATATGCCAGTACTCCTATGTAAGATTATACTCAAGTTGGTTTGGCCATTAAAAGTTTGTTTGTTATATTTATTTATATAGCGCTCCAGACCCAGAGGTAAAAGGGCGCTTCGGGACACAGTTACATAATACATTATATACATTTATACAGTTTGCAGGTAAACAGCACAGTTGGAGCATAGGCAGTATCGTCAGACATAGGAGAGAGAAGATGGTAAATGCTAGTTTTTATCCAGTAACCATCTAATAACCTGTTTCCTAAAAGACTGAAAGGACTCGATAGATTTAATGTTAAGTGGTAAGGTGTTCTAAAGTTGGGAGGCAAGGACCGTGAAGCTGGATCCTCCATCTCTTTTTAAGGTAAATCTGGCCACACTGAGGCATAAGGTATTAGAGGATCTAGT
This sequence comes from Ambystoma mexicanum, assembly GCF_040938575.1. Taxonomy (NCBI): domain Eukaryota; kingdom Metazoa; phylum Chordata; class Amphibia; order Caudata; family Ambystomatidae; genus Ambystoma; species Ambystoma mexicanum. Next base: position 407,954,086 of record NC_090935.1, on the reverse strand, counting down.
AATTCTAGTAGCAGATTTCAAGGTGAATTTGTTGGTGAGATAAGGTGGGGCTAGATGGCTTAAGGCTTTGTATGTGAGACAGATGGTTTGTAGGTCGATTTTATAATTTTTATAGAGAGCCATTTGCACGATTTCTGGTGGTAGAAATGTGCTCTCGCCTGGGGATGTTTAGAGCTGCTTGTAGCGTGTTATTTTGGAGTTCCTGTAGTTTGTTAATTATGGATTGGTTTGCACCTAGGTATAGGCTGTTACAGTAGTCAAGTTTGGACTGTATAAGAACCCTGGCCAGCGTAAGGCAGCTATTAGAGGACAAGAAAGGTCTACAGGCCCTGATCAGCTTACCAGTGTAGGCAGTGGCTGAGGCAGTCATGTTAATTTGTTTGGAAAGGTTAGTGTTGGTAAAGTGACATGTGACAATAGGAAAATGTGTCCAAACTGGTTCCAATTTAAGCCAGTCTAGACCCATAATAACACTTATCTTGCTTGCTTCATAGTAGATGCTCAGTTATTAAAAAGTCATGCTACAGTAAGAAATAAGTAGGCTTCAGTCTAGCAAGGTAATACCACTTGTCATGCTTGCTTTATCAAAGATACCAATTAATACATGTGATGCCACAGTAAACAATAGCTAGACTGGCTGCACCAAAATGCCAGTCTAATCAAGTAATGACACACATGAACTTGACTTTGCCCAAAAATACCAGTAAAACATGCAAAGTCAATAAAGCATGTGTCAAAAATGCTCTAGTGATCCCCAGTCTCACAAGCAGACATCCAACCACACACCTCTCATGTCCACTCACACTGCATTTGCCACACAGGAACGCACCTACCCACCCGATCACATTCCTACTCATTCACCCACTACTCACTGACCCGTAGCACGTACATACATCTGACACGCATGCACTTCACACATGCAGAATACACATCACTTAAAAAAAGCCTTCTTTCCTGTTTTCAGCTTTGGTCCGTCACTCCAGGCCACCCTCGGCTCCTCCATGCTGCTCACAAACAGGAACCTGGGTGAGCTTTTTGGTTCCTCGATATGAGCCGCGAGGAAGCCAGAGGAGAAGGGGTTGGACCAGAACAGTTGCGGTCCGCTCCAACCCCTACTGAGCGCATCCATTCCATGCTGGCAGCCATATCCCAGCCTTCACCCTGATGGGCCCTCCCCACTGCCCCCAGACCTAGTGTGCCTCTGATTTATATTACATTTATATAGAGAGAAGAAAATGAGGGCTAGGGCCATTAGACGTAGGTTGGCTAGAATAAATGGCACAGTAAAAAACTGAAAAAAAAATAAGAATTTACCAGCATTAAAAATTCACAATTCCAAGGCAAATCTGAAAGATATATGTAGTCTGGCGGTTGAAGGTTATATTGACCTTTCTCAACTGGACGATGAAAGTAAAAAAGCATTGGAATTGAAAGAATTGGAGGCACCAAATAACGTTAGTCAAGGAGAGCTGGATCATCATACTTCAAGTCCTACCAGCCACTCAGTAACTGTAGATGGTGATTATGGGGAAGCATCCGTCACCTTGATTAATGCTATGGCTCATAAAGGAATGGTACAGGTATGTAAGCAACTAACAAAAAAAGATGAAACAAATAAAAAAGAAAAATCTCTTGACAAGAAAATAACTGGGGGGAAACGAGCCCAAGAGTCTAAAATTGTCGTGAAGAGACCCAACTGTAACAAAAATGCTAGGGTTGCAAATGATAAAATGGACATTAAGCTCTTTTTCAACTCCAAATCTAAAAAAGCCTCTCTGAGTAGCGAAGAGATTGAAGTGCTCTTTGCCTACTCATACTTCAACTCCACCACAACAAGCAATAAATAATCCCCTACCAGAGGACAAGAGGAGATAATGTAACCATCGAAATGCCAAGAGGGGAAAGGCTCTTGCCGAATACGGGGGGGAAAAATCAGAGAGGGGAAGCACATATAATGGAAGCAACACTGGGAAGGAGCGTGAAGTGGGAAATCATGTCATCCACGACAGCCTCTTTGGTTCCGAGTGAGGATATCAAAATCCTAGTAAAACAGGCATCACAGAATCTGATTGAAGGCACAAGGAGGGTAGGCACGACAGTGGCATATATCCAAAATTGGACTGAGGTAAGGAGTTTGAGCAGTGGCAATAAGGTTAATCTAGAAGGAGTGCTTGGGGATGGTATAGGAAACCGACATATACAGGATAGAGAAATAAAAGGTCTACAACCATCCCAGCCAATATCTGAGAATGGACTGGGCAGAGATAAAAATATTTTGTCACAGAACCGGGAAGACTTAGTTGGACAGGGTGGGGAGTCGAACGCCTCATCCTTGCATACGGCTCATGGAACCGAATCAGGATAGGAAGCCACTAATTTGGTCCCCAAAGCATGGATGAATCTGGTACAAGCTGCACATCATAGAGAGGAGGGTAACTCTAAGGCCCTTCTGACGGAGGCACGGGTTCCCAGCAATGAGCTGTATAACATGCAGTATGAGGAAGGGGAGGACCCCATCACACAAACAACCTTCTGAGACGGATCTAAAATGGCTTACTCAAACACCAACTGAAACCTTAGCAAAGATACAGGAACTGAAGGTGAAATCATAATACGAGCCAACATTCTCAGTGGTATCCTGGAATTCTCGTGGTAACAAATCTTTGAGAGCAGAGTCTGAAAGTTTACGCCTCCTTACGGATGCTGGCATCTGCTGTATTCAGGAAACCTGGGCTCTTTCTCCATTGGTGCAGGGTGGGTATAGTCTACACCAGACAACAACAGAGAAGAGGTCCAGGGGAAGGCCTTCTGGGGGTCTTTTGATGGCGATACAAAACGCCATGATTTTTATGTGCTTTTTCTCTCCTCATAAAGGATGTATTGCCATGCTACTACATTTTGCACCGCCCATGATTCTTGGTTACCTATTGGTGGTTAACTTATATTGGAGTCCTGAGTTAGATCTAAAGGAATTCATTAGTATGGTGGATGCAATTGTACTAGAGTGTCAAACAACACATCAAATTCTGAATATTATGGTTTTATGTGATTTCAACTCAGATGTGGGCACATGCTCTTATAATCCTGGTTCATCAAGGAAACAAATACAGGGCCAACGGTGGAGTGTATTTATGAGAAATTGGGGCCTAATCTGTGTAAATGATTACCTGGGTAAAGATTTGAGCGCTTTTACGTGGTCTCATGGAAATGAATATTATACCATAGATTTTGTTTTTGTAAGTATGTCTTTAAGACACTCTTTGCTTGATTTTAAAATTAAACCATCCTTGATTAGTGATCACAGTATCCTCAAACTTACCATGAGGGTACACCCCTCCCTGGAATCCTCTTCTGTTCTTCCCCTGACGTTGGAGTTAAACTCGGGTAGGAATAGAATAAACTGGCATTTGGATAATGTTGAAAAGGTGAACAAGGTCTTTTTTGAGGACTACAACAAATATGGCTGTGAGAAAAAGAACTTGATGTATGCACATGGGGAGTTTAACAACTATGTCAGGGAGGTTATTCTTGAGATAAAAGGTATTGGGAGATCATTGAAAAAAGGCAACATTCACACCCATGTTTACAATCCGGTCATCCATCAGCTTAAAAAAGAGAGGAATCGCGAGATTCATAAACTCCAGAAACTTCCATTTACTCAATCTCATGGTGAAATGGTCAAAAAAGCAAAACAACAATGGAGTTATAGGATACGTGCACTAAAAGCAAACACGGTGCAAAAAGATGTAGAAAACATACTTGAGGCACTCTCAAAAACTAATACTCAGCATTTTTGGTCCCTAGTTAAAAGACGCGGGGAGGCGCACACCAAGGAACAAGGTGTGTGTATATTCTCGGACATTTGGAAAGGCCACTTTGGCTCAATATATAAACCTACGGTTTGTAACTGGGTGGTTCCGGAAGAGATCGCCTCATGTCCATGGAATTTCCCTTTCACCTTACAGGATGTGCAAAGAATGATCTCTAGGTGCTATTCTTCCCGTGCACCAGGTCCTAATATGTTAGCTAACATGGTCTTCAAAGGTAATACGATTCTCTGGGCCAAAATTCTCTTCCTACTGTTTAAGAGCATTGTCATCAACCAGGTATTTCCAACTACTTGGCACATGTCTTATGTGGTCCCAATATACAAAAAGGGCGATAGATCTATACCAACAAGTTATAGACCTATCGCCTTGCTGGACGCTGATTCTAAGATATTTGCCTCCTTGGTTCTTGAACATATCCATGTGTGGATGGAGGAAAAGGATGTATTGTCAGCACAACAGTTTGGTTTTAGAAAAGGGGTTAGAACTGATGCAGGTGGACTTCGCCTAGGTATCCTGCAGCAACAGACCAGACATAGAGGTAGCCAACCTATCTACTTGGCTTCTATTGACCTCTGTTCAGCCTTTGATCTAGTGGATAGAGACACATTGTGGAGAAAACTGTTTGCCATAGATATGCCGCCACAGCTCCTAGCGATCTTCTATTATCTTCACTCAGAATCTAAGATAAGAGTCCGATTAAACACAGAGGGATCCCTGTCTGAGGAAATAAATACAGGAAACGGTCTCAGACAAGGGTGCATTTTTGCCCCTACTGTTTTTAATCTGTACTTGTCTGATGTTGGCCCGCACATAGAGGAGGCATCGTTTGCGGCACCAAAAGTTGAAGGTACTAGGATTGCATGGACTGCATATGCAGATGACGTGTTGTTTGATTTAACACCCATGGGCTTGCAAAGTGTTCTGTCTGCATTTAAGAAGTATACGGCAGACAATGCTTTGGATATAAATCAGACAAAAACCTTTATCATGCAACTCAGTTATAGGAAAAGGCCAGCAACATTTTCATGGTTTTTGGATCACGTCAAACTCACCATATGTCATGCCTTCAGGTACCTAGGCTATCCCATTTTTGAGACGGTCACCAGGGTGAATTTATGTAACTACTTGGATAAAAAATGGACGCCACTAATTTCTCAATTACTCAAAATCGATTGTAAATATGGGAAAGTAAATATGGGAAATTTTCAATGGTACCATGTATAAAAATGTACCGTAGTAAAACGATTGCTCAGTTCAGTTACGGAATGGAACTGGTCCTGTCATGGTTTAAGAGCGAATTTGTTAAATATGAAGCACATATGCTAAAATCACTGGTTTGGTATCTTCCGAAATGTGTTCCATTAGCTGCAATACGTTTTGAACTTGGGCAATACTCCCTTTCAAGCGTAATTCTCTGGCGTAGAGTTTCTTTGTTTCGGAAATTGCTTGTAAATAAAGAATCCACTTTATATGGAATTCTTGGACGGTGTCTAGTGGCGGGAACTGAATCCTCTGCAGTAGTGTGTGATCTGGAAAAAGAGGTACATGAAGTACTAGCATTAGTTGGGGTTTCTAAAGAACTGCTTATCAACAACCCTACCAAGGTGAAGATACTTCTCCAGCATGCAGACTGGAATCACACTGTTGACACAATACAAAGCAAAAAACTATATGCGCATTTGGCAGGCAGTCACAAAAATTTGCAACAACAGAACAACAGAACATAACGTTTTCAAACAAAGGGCTTCGACAGGAATTTATGCACTTTCGTTTTAATGTCCTTAATACAGGTGAGATTATGACTATAAGGCAAACCTTGCCTCCGCAAATGGTTAAATGTCTATTTTGTGATTCAGACATTGGAGCAGTAACTTTACAACACCTGTTGACACACTGTTTGGGTCTGAGATCGGCACACATTTTTTATTTTATTAAATATGTGCCCAACCCAGAGAATGTGGATCTGGTTGCCCTATGGAAAGACATGTTGTATGGATCTAGGGTCAAACTTCAACTGGCCATACTGCTTTTCTAAAAGCTAAATGCGAACTATAGGGAGATAGTTCAGTAACAACATTTTTTGTAGGGTTATGCATCTTGCGTGTCTTTTTTCTTTCTGTTTTAATATGGATCATTTATATGTATAATGCATTATACTTTTTGGTTGTATTATTATGTATTATAAGGAATGTAATCGAATCCATGTAACCAACATTTTATGTGTTTCTTTTTAAGATCTGTTCTTATTGGTTTTATATTGTTTTTGTAAAGGTTACTATGTAACCAAAAGAAATAATAAAAAAAAAAGATTTATATTACATACTTCCCAAATAAGTCTTGTTTAATAAAAAAAAATGGCTTTGTGATCTCTTACAAAGTGCTTCTTTAATTTGGGTTGCCATGTGTGACGAAAGATGACCAGAACATACACCAGACATATATCTGGTTCAAACAAATGTTATAACCTTTTGTCAGGATGGGATTGGGATAACCTCTTATTTGGATACAAAATGTCCCCACAACACAACTGGATATTGCTCTCTCAGAAAAATCTAAGCAAAATAGTGTTGAGTTGGAGTACACTATGTGGTGTTTCTAACTAGTTAAATGCTAAATCTCTTAGAATTTGCTTAACTAAGATAGCGTTTTGCAGAAATACTCTGCATCAACTTATTGGTAGTCTTGGTCCTAGTGATATAGAACTCTCCTTGTAATAGGCAGTCCTGGTGATAAATAGCACCCTGCTCCTACATTGACAATCTTAGCAAGTAGTTAATTACTCCAGCGTGGGTTAATTGTCAGGTCTACATATTCTTACCCTCCAACTGTATGCCATCCTCTTGGGCCACTAGCAATACTTTGTAGCACACCCCTCTCAGCACATATTTCTTCCCACTTGCTTAGCGTTTTTGACAGGCTGTGATACTGTGGCCCACCAGCTATGGGTCGTCCACCTGGGCAAGTTCTCTAGTATCTTCTTAGTGTTTTCTGAAACCTTAAGCAGACACTTCTTCAGCCACAGACACATGTTGCGAAAGAATCTGGACAAGGCCACTCTGGGGGGCCTGTGTCCTCCTCCTTGAGCTCTATGGTTTTTTTGTTTGTTCTTAATCCAGTCTTGTACCTGGTCTGTAACTGTGACCTAGTTGCCTTTATAGTGCTCTTGATTGGTCTGGTTCTCCCATAATGCTTCTGATCGGTTATTCCCTGTTCTCCCAGTGTTCGATTGGTGTTATCCTCTTTCCTGTTTCCCATCTTGTTTCCTTTTCTAATTTAGTTTTCTACATGTAGCTGTTTATTGAAACAGTATTGGTAATTATTGCTGATTTAAGATCTGTGCTGTGGGGGTTGAAGACTCAAAAAGGCTGATCTGCCTGGTAGAAGTGCTGTTACTGCTTCACAGCTCTGCAGAGCTGGTGCAGGTCTCCTCTCTAGTGTCCGTGGCCCAGTTGAGACACCTATGAACACAGTGAGTGTATTTCTCCTTTCCATGTGGCCCAACGCCAGCAGACATGCTGCACTCTAACCTGTAGGTGCTGGTCTTGGCAGCAGCAACTGCCCTTCTTCAATTACTCTGCCAATCTAGCATAAGATATCACAGGGTACGTGTTTTGCTTGTTGTGTGTAGTTAATATAGACCACTTACCAGATTACACAGACCAAACATTCTTGGATTCAAGGAGGCAATCCTATACACTTAGACCAATAGTTAGAGTATAATTGGCTCTTTACAGGCTTTTTATTCACATAGAATATAAACATGCACACATTCTATAAATGAATAGAGTTGGTTTTACATAGATAAGTAAGGATAGACAAGTTACATCACTGTTAGTGTAGTCGAAGGAGAAAACATAATCTCGGCCACTACAACTCTACCCAGTCCCAAGGCAGGTAGGCAAAGAGATCACTTGTGTTAACTGGGTCTGGAGCAGAGCATCCTCCCTCTCAGCGAGACTTCAATCACCCAGGGTTCCAAATCTTTTCTACTACCCGGATACCTCTTCTCTTATGGGGCGTAAATCCCCGCCCACTTCAGGTTTCCAACCGCCCCTGACTGAAGGACAGCCAGCAAGCATGAGGGGGGGGGGCACAGTGTGAAAAAGTCCAGCCAGCAAGCATGGGGGGGCACAGAGTGGAAAAATCCAGTTAATAGTGGAAAAACCCAGCTTGTCTCCCGCACCCTTGTTCCCAGCACCCCTTATCACTGCACCTGCATAACTCTGACTCCCTTCTTGGCACGTCCTTGATTGAACAAATCGCCAACTATCCTCCATAATTCATCCGCTTCCAAATATACACATTGCAACCGTGGCAGAACTCATGTCTGCTAATTGAGCTCACAGCAACGTAGACTTCCATTGTGGTTATAGAAGTGAATGTTCAAAAAGGCCGCGCACCAGCGCTATGTTTTTTAGCTCATTTTCACACACACATTGCAGCACAGTAATCTTATTTTCTTTAGGCAACAAGAGTGTCGATGAAGAAAGGTGGGTATGTGGTGCAGTATTGTGGGTCAAAGTGATATATGAGATGGAGGGGCACTGTTACTACCCTCATACAATATATGGACAGCCTATAGACGCAGCACAGCATCCATCCCTGATGACATGAAACAGGGCACGTTGAGGTGTTCTGGGGAAACGACTGTTTACTGCCTCCAGGTAGCTCATCAAGCTGTTGACAATAAACAAGGGCTTCTCATCCACTGTGAGGAGGGCAGGCAGTTCCTTTCCCATCACAAGGATTATTGAGCTGAATTTCTACGAGCAACATGACATTTGGAATTACAATCTTAAGAAAGGGAGAAGTCCTTGGTGTGGTCAATTCAAGGGCTATTGAATAGACCCGATAAGTGGCATAGGTCTGGCTGGAGAAAGCCTGCAAACATTAGGGGGATAAATAACTGATGAGATTAATGTCATTGACACAGAAGAGGTCTACCCTAAATGGAAGGGTGCAGTGGGGACACTAACGCGGTTGTTCCAGGAAAACCTTCAAATTTAAGGTCAACCCGATACTGCTTTATCCTCTACCTCTGTAGAAGATCAGACTAATAGGACTGAAATAGGGTTAGATAGGGTTAGATAAACTTCTAATGAATGAATGGAAGATTTTTAGGGTGTGTCTTCGATCTTTTGTACATGCTTTTGATTTTATGTTCATGATGTGTGCATGTATTTTTTGGTGATTTATTTAAAAATATTATTTCTTGACAACTCACGAAAAAAGAAAAACACCGGGAGCCGCATGACTCCAGCAGCGATAACAGACATTATTATCAGTATACCTTGAACATCTTATGGAAGAGAGCAGGAGATTCAGATAGCACATACAGCATTGGCATTCTAGATAAAGGAGACCAAGATCACATAGTGGTCACATTATGGGGAACAACCTGGAGAGGAATGAACAGAGTTTGAGGCAGAAGCCATGGCAGACATGTAATCGCGAAACCTTTGCCAGATGTCTCTTGGCCTTGTGTGTGGGTGCTGGATTTGCACACCAGGCTTCTTCCGTGTCGTGTGCCCATGTAATTGTTTTAAGCCACTGTGTGGATGTGGGTGCCTTGGGCCGGAGCCAACATAGCAATATACAGCGGACCGCCAGCAACATAGAGAGCCCCGCCAGTTTCTTTGAGTCCCGTCCCAACTGGGGGAGGTCATGAAAGAGACAATGCAGTGGGGTGGGGGTAATGGTGTGTTCCAATACATCTGATAACGTGGTGCAGATGTCAGACCAGAATTGAGTCCGGTGCGGGCAGTACATAAGCATATGTATGTAGGTAGCCTGATCCGAGCCGCACCTGGGACAGTGGGGAGGGGATTCGCTAAACATACAATGTAGTCTCTGAGGCGTGTGATGATATCTCTGCAGTACTTTGAATTGGGAGTTGTAAGACACATCGTGGGTGCGAGCACACATTCGGGACCATCTCTCGTCAGGGATTTCAACCCCCAGGTCCTCCTCCCAGCTGCGCCTCAATTTAGTAAAGGGTGGAGCCGCCCTAACCTGCAATTGAGAATAAAGCCTCAAAACCTTACCCCTGAAGGAGGAATAGGAACAGAGTTCCGCAACTATGGGTTCATCAGGAGGTAGTGTGGGGAAGTCCGGGTATTTCGATTTGAGGTTTGAGGAGGGAGGAGTATTGTAACCACGCTGTGGGCCGACGCTTGAGGGAAGGGGGGAGTTCCGTCCACTCAATAAAGTTGCCCTGTGTGTTTATGTCGCGGAGTGCTAGGAAGCCAACATCTGACCAGCTGGTGACGATGGATTGTGAAACGGATGGGACATCAGGGAAAAAGTTCCATAACGGCAGGTCCCCATGGAATGGGTGACGTGCATCAACCATAGCCCACAGCTTGGCTAACACTAAGGATGTACTGGCTACGGGGTTTGCAGAGTCAGGGTCAGGATGTAAGGGTTTAAGGATAAGGGAGCCAATCACACGGTCAGAGACTCAGTTTCTCCAATTGAACGTGTGGGGGGGTCAAAGGTGTTGAACCAATGCAATGCAAATTGGGATTGAGCTACCACCCAATATCTGATGAAATCTGGGGCGTTAAACCCACCCAATTCCTTAGGGGTGGTCAGTGTGGAGAGTTTGAGGCGGACTGCGCCCGAGTGCCAGAGGAAGGTGTTGCAGATTTGGCGTAGTGATTTGAAGCATGCGTCCCCTGGCCATATGGGCAGATTGATAAAGCGATAAAGAAGTTGAGGTAATACCACCATTTTAAGTATTCCAATCCTGCCTGCAAGCGAAATGGGGAGCCTAGTCCAGCTAGAAGTTTTCGTGACCAGGTTCTTCAAATACCTCTGGTAATTGTCCTCGCGCAGCTATGACGTGTGTCGGGAGACCACCACCCTCAGATAAGTGATGCTAGAATGGGACCAGGTGAATCCTCCCAAGTCCAATGGGGGTTGTGTGGAATCTGTAAGCAGGAATAACACAGATTTGGAGCGGTTAACCTTCAACCCAGAGATGTCACCAAATCGGACGACGTCCTCAAGGATAGGGACCAGGTTGGTATCAGGAGAACGGATGTTAGAAGAGCGACGTCTACATAGAGGGTGATTACATCGGACTGACCCGCTGTGCGTAATCCCCTGCAAGAGTGTGACTGGCGAATCATGTCGGCGATGGCGAAGATTAGTGGGGAAAAAGGGCATCCCTGCCGCGTCCCTCTGGATATCTGGAAGGGGATGGAGCACCTATCTTCTGTGCGAACTCTAGCTGAGGGGGCTGTGTAAAGTAGCTTAACCCAGGGTTGAAAGTTGGGGCCAAACCCACATTTCTCTAGGACTCGCCAGAGGTATTTCCAAGACACCGAGTCAAATGCTTTCTGCATGTCTAGGGTGGCTGCCACCGCCTGTGTGGTGGGGTTGACCCTGCTAATCACGTTGAAGAGCCTTATTAAATTTAGGGATGTGGATCTACCTGGAACAAATCCTGCCTTGGTCAGGGTGGATAATGTGGGGCATGATCGGGTCTAAGTGGTTGGCCAGCAGTTAGCGTATATTTTAATATCACTGTTAATCAATGAGAGGGGACGGTATGAGCCGCATTGGGTAGGGGGCTTGCCGGGTTTGAGGAGGACTGTTATTAATGCCTCGCAGAGGGAAGGAGGAAGTATACCCTTTTCCCATGACTCTTCCCATAGGGCCACGAGGTGCGGGACCAGCAGTACAAGTCACAGGAGTGACTTGTACTGCTTATAAAACTCCATGGGCAGCCCATCTGGGCCGGGGGCTTTACCCGACGCCAGTGACTCAATGGCCTCAGTTAGCTCATCAGTAGTAATGGGGCGTTCCAGAGAGCAGCCAGCCTTCTCGGATAAGACTACGAGGGGGAGATTATCCAAGTATGAGTCAATTTCTGGTATTGGGGGGCCATCGACCTCCGAGTATAGGGAGGTGTAAAACGATAGAAACTCAGAATTGATGTCCTGAGGGGAAGTGGCAATGAGCCGTCATACCTTGTTATAACTGGGATATTGGGAGCTCCGAGCTCACGACAGAGCAGTCTAGCCAGCATACGGCCCGGGTGCTCTCTCACCCCATATTTCCTTATCGAATGGGGGGAGTCTAGGAATTTGACTTCTCGCTCAGCTAGGCAACGAAACTTGTCCAGTTCCAAGCCTAGTGCTGACAGCGTGGTTGGGTAGTGGTCTTGAGCATATTGGGCCTCGAGATTGAATAGGGTTGATTCACTAACGGAAATGTCTGCCCGGATTCCCACATCACTTGGACATGGCTATTCCTCTTGTATACGATTTAAAGGATTCCCAAAGTATGGCTTGTGTCGTTACAGAGTCTAGGTTGACCTCAAAGAACTCCTCAATGGAGGATTCAAGTTCGATAACGAAATCATGATCTAGAAGAGCATGGGGACCCAACCTCCATTGTCTCGTCCTTTCGGCGTCCGGGCCCCAGTTTAGTGAAATAAGTACTGGTGAGTGGTCTGATAACGTTCTGGGAAGGATAGTCTGATGAGATATGGACCTAAATAGCATGTCGGTTATGAGCCACCGGTCTATTCTAGAGTGGGAATCATGGACCGAGGAATAAAATGAGTACGTGCGGGAGTCGGGGTACATTTGGGGTACATTAGTCGCCAGGCGTCTTCTAATGCCAAACGAGGGAGCGTGGTGAGTATGGTATAGGCTGCTTTGGAGAGTTGGCGAGGTCGAGAGCCCGACCTGTCTAGGGTGACATCCAATATTGTATTAAAATCGCTGCCCCATATAATCGGGATTAGGGGATAACTTTCCAGGATCGAGGCTAGATGGAGGTAGAAATCGGGATCGTCAACATTCAGGCCATAGATGTTCAGGATGGCTACCTCCTGGTGTTGTAGTGTGCCGATGGTCAATACATATCTACCTTGGGGATCAGCTTTTGAATGGTTACTCACAAATTTCAGGCTTCTGTGAATTAAAGTGAGCGTGTCACGGCTCCGTGTGGAATAGTTAGTGCAATACCTCTGGGGACCCCATTGTTTGGCAAATCGTTCACATTGTTCAGAACGAGCGTGGGTTTCTTGTAGGCATAACATTTTAACTCCATGGCGTTCAGCATACAGTTGTATCTGCTGCATCTTTTTGTAGTTGCCCAGGCCGCGGATATTCCAGCTCATAAATGTCAGGTCGTTATTCGCCATTTGTATGGTGGTGTTATTTGGGATTCTGTACAGAGACTACCAAGCAGAAGGAAAACAGTCATTCTGGGTGTAAGTGGATCCCTGCCAATGTATTCATGATGTGCTACTGTAGTGCACGCGGTGTCCCTGGTGGTTGTCGAGAGTTTTTTTTAACATAACATTTCCCCCTCCACCCCCCACTCACATCCCTCCCCCAATCAGAGAGTCGAAACCCCAACAAACCCATAACAACAACAATTTACTTGGCATCTGCGCCTGGGGGCTGTTAGTTAGCCTGGCGATGGCACATCGGACTGGGGAGAGTGTAAGGAGGTCGTATGACACAGCAACATTTAGCGAAAGTATTCAGTGCATCGGAAGGACACATAGAGCACCGGTCTAGGAGAAATAGGGCAGCTGAAATAAGGGTCATTAACCGTGGGCCCTAGAGCACTAATACAAGAGCGTAATGTCGGCCTGGGGTGGCACAAGGCCATCCGAGAGCGCAGGGACGGTTGTAGGATAGTTTCTCAACTAGGGCTGCATCTGGGTGTCAAACTGCTCTAAGCGCCATGAGACTGCGCGACATATAAGGCCACATTGCTGAGGATCAATGGAGCAACAGTACAAACTAGTAACCAAAACATTTGCATTGAAACGCAAACATCGATAGAGGTTTCGCAACTGGGCATCGAGCCGTTCCAAGCGCCATGAGTCTGCACAACATAGAGGGCCACATTGCTGAGGACCAATGGAGCAACAACACAAAATAGTAACCAAAGCATTTCCCTTGAAATACAAGTGTCATTTGGGGCTTTGCTAGCAGCGCATAAATTTATAGCGTTGGGCCTGACCAAAAACTGACATGAGCCTCGCCTCTGTGGTGGCTAGCGAAAAGTCAAGTATTCGTCAACAAACTTCAATGCCTCCTCTGGGATAGTAAAGAAGTGCGTTTGATTCAAGTGTTTGATCCTTAACTTCGCAGGGTAGAGCATGGAGTATTTGACTCCTAACCCACGGAGTCTCCTCTTCACATCTAGGAAGGTGTTGCGCTCCTGCTGTACAGCGACAGAGAAATCTGGGTAGAGATGTATCCTTGCCACGCCTATATGTAGTTCCCCTTTGGTCCTGGCCGCACGGAGGAGGGCATCATGGTCTCGAAAATTCAGGATCCTGGCTATGATGGGACGAGGAGGCGCCCCTGGCCTAGGCCTGGCAGTCGGAGATCGGTGCGCCCTTTCAACGGCAAACTGTGTGGAAAGTTTCGGCGAGTCCAGGAGTGTCAAAAGGATACATGCCACATAGTCCTCCATGGGCTCTTTGATGTTATCCTCGGGGACGCCAATAATGCGTAAGTTATTCCGTCTAGAGCGGGACACGAGGTTGTCGTTCTTCTTTCCGACTGCCGAGACCCGATTGGTAAGTGTTGAGACCATAGACCGAAGGGCCCCAAGCTCGTCCTCAGCTGCTCCAACCCTGGTCTCGACCTCGGTGATCCGACTGTCTGTTCTTTCGATATGGGCCTTTATGGAAGAGTTGGTACCGTTCATATCGTCCAATTTGGTATGCAGGGTGGTGAATCCTTCTCGCATGTACTCTAGCATCTTCTACGAGTCGTCGGAGGTGGTGGGTGTTGACGTGTCCTCTGGGGCCACTGGCGGTGGTCTGGATGGTGTCTTTGCAAACATATTTAACGAGCTCTGCTTCTTGCCAGCCCCGGCCCCTTTTGTCATGGTGTTGGTGAGCGTGGGGCACCACAGGTCCCAGGGGAGCCAGCGGGCCAGGGATGGGGGGATGCCAAGGGAGTAATGACAAGGGTCGGCTGAAACTGCGTTTGCGTAGCAGCTCTCCAGGGTCCAAATGCAGGAAGTGACAGCAAGGCACATGCGTCGTCGTTGCACTATGAGTCAGGAGCCTCCGAGAACAATGTGGCCAGAGGGGTGCAAGGGAGGATTGTTACATGCCAGGCGATGGCGGCGGGGGGCCCCTGAGGTGAAAATCAGCTGAGCAATAGGTATAGGTGATGTAGCTCTATGGTGAGCTCTGGTCAGAGTTGGCTCCAGTGAATTGGGCAAGGGGGGGTCACCTCCAGTGGGGGGCTACTGGTGATGTCTAGGTGGTTAGTGCACAACGGGTTATAGCGGCAGCCTGGGGGGGGCACCAACTGCCCAGCCCGGCTGCCGGATTACAAGGCACCTCTGTCCGCAGGTGGTGCAGTCAGCGGGGGTCCAGCAGAGATCCGACTGAGTGAGCAGACTTGATGACTGTAGTTAGGTTTAGGGGGAGCGGTTCAGTGCAATGTCCATGGTGATGGCGCACGGCAGGTTGCACTTAACAAGTGCGAAGCAGCAGCGCGGAGCCAAGGCCCCAACGCGTGGCAGGAGCCAGAGGACGTGAGTAGGGACCAGGCCGCACAGATAGGGCCCCGCACGCCCCTCCAAGGATCACTGTGGGGGGGAGCCCCAAATGAGAGAGTGGTGCCGGTGGCCACGGGATCGCCAGGTCAAGTTGGAGACTGAGTCGGGATGCAGGTAATGCGAATGGTAGCCGCCGGTGACCACTCGGTGCACAGAAGACAGGCGAGCCAGGATGCTCTCCACCCCACGCGCCCCCCTACCTTATTGTGGGCTATGAGCAGCGTTCCATAGGAGGGGGGCAGCAGAGGGTGGCAGGATGCGGTGTGGTGTCGCTCGAGTGCGTGATGTCTCCGCCCTCCGTGGCGCGAGACAGGCAGCGGGATGGATCGGGCACACAGTGCCACTGGAGTTCGCAGGATGGAACACTCGTGGGGTGCAGCAGGATACGTGGGGTCCTCCGGGAGGGCGCAGAAGCCTGCCAATGTAGCGCAGGGCAGCCCCTGGGCTGGGAGGACTGGGCTGCTGAGGAGAGCTGCCGCGCCCCTCCCCCACAGCAGGCCGCAGCGCCACACGCTCAGGTGAAGAGGAGAGCTGCAGGTGCCGGAGCCACGGGACGGCCTCAGGCGAGCCCCTGCAGTCCCGTCACGAACACAGGGCCTCCGCGCAGTCCATAGAGGGCGGTGGGGTGCAGAACGGCGCAGGGCCACAGCGGAGGTGTTCGTAGAGGTACACCGTCGGTGTGAAGCAGGATGGATGCTGTTAACTGGTTTTTTACAAGTTTGAGTGCTCTTCCCCGTCCGGAGCTCTGCTAGCAGGCGGCCATCTTGTTTTGGCGCAACAGCGCCCCCCCTTTGGTGATTTATTTAATACAGGATGCAGTATTTATAAAGCTGTTCACTAAGGTAGATATATGGGATAAGGTCATATTTGGATGCATATACAATGATGTACTTAGCTGAGTAGTGAACAATCAGTGGTGTATTTATAACATTCTGTTGCATTTCTTGGATGCCAGTCATTGATAGTAAGGGCTTATTGTGTTTCTGATATGATGTGAGCCAGCATATTCCTCTTTCCTGTTTAGCTCTAGGATATTGTGAGACGGGTATGGTGACAAGAGAGACACAGACTCAAATAGATTCCAAAACCTTTATTTAAGGTTTCAGGGTTGGTGTAATACCTAACTAGCGCTAGCTCTAAATGGATGTTTCCCTGAAATGATTCTTCTAAGGGCCATCAGTGTCTGAAAGTCCAAATAAGAAGTCGATCTGTGTCTAAATCTATGCTTGCTCTCGCTCTATACAAAAATGTGTTGGGGGATCTTTTGGCAAAAAATGAAAAGTAGTGGTTCAATAGAAAAATAAGGAAAGCAGGGTTGGTATTCGGTGGCTTCCTTGCCAGGCGTGCTTTTAAGTTTATCAAAATGTGAAATAGGGCTGCTTGCAGGACCTTCGCCACATGGGTCCTTCCACAGGGTCCGACTAGGACAAAAAATGGGCCCAGACACCAAAAAAAAGTGGCCCACCCCTCTCCTCAAAAAAGTGGCCCATCCCTTGCCTCACGACCCTTGACCTCTGACATCAACGGAAGTGATGTCATTTGACCCCACCTCAAAGTGACATCCTGTGAAGTTATTAAACACAACCTTTCACCCCTTGACAAAACAGGAAGTGGCATCAAATAGCATTGTTCTTAAGTACACTACGATAAATATGGAAAAATATGGATTTGCAACAAAAAAAATATTTTATTTATTATTATTTTTTTTTTTTCAAAACCAGCCCAGGCATGGGCAGAAATCGGCCCCACTCAACATGGATGATTTCGGCCCAGCCACGGGCCAAAAGGCTGAGGGGCCAATCCAACCTAGTCCTTGCAGTGATCTCCAAAGTTCCTTGGGGTTCCCTTCCCCAAGCTTCAGTACTTCTAAGTTTCCAATTTAGCTGGGCCTCTCAGGGTTCCCTTCCCCGAGCATAAGCCTCTTCCAGTTTTAAACACAAACCAAAATATATCACAGTTCTTCTTTAGGTTTCCCAGGGTGCCCTTCCTCAAGCTTGGGCCCCTCTAATTCCAAACACAAATGTAAGTTGTTCAGGATGTGCCCTTTTCTTGTTTGCAACTTTTCTCACACATACAATTTCCTCATGGGATAGAATCAGAGACTTTGGAAAACGCCAGGCTGTTTGCTTTTCCTCAGGGCAACCTCTCTGACTCTTTGCCCCGCTCTGTTTCTTACTGGTACTTTCCTTGGGACCGTTTATCCTCAGGTCTTCCTTTGTGCACACTTGTATTGCTTCCTGCTTTCCCTTTGGGGTGCACACTTGCACTGCTCTTTCTTCGCTCTGTGCCCCTTGTGCCTCTTGTACCTGCCTGCATTAATGGGCTTCGTCTGCCCTTCTGTTTTATTCTTCTGTGTTTGGCTGTGCCCACTGGCTCTTCTCTTTATTCACCTCAGTCACACCTTTAATACTGTCACTTACCTTCTCCATGCTCGCTTGCACCTTTTTTTTTTTTCTTTTTTTTTTCGGGCCGCTTTCCCTCTCTTGACTGACTTTCCCTGCCGTGCGTTTTTACACCTACAATATACTTTCCTTCTCCGTGCTCATCTTAATACTGTCACTTCTTTCTCCGTTCTCACTCGCACCTTTCTTTTCACTTTGCTTCTGTTTGCTCTTAACTTTTTGTTCGGGCTGCTTGTCCTTTCCTTTAAATCTGCTTTCTTTCTGTCCTCTTATGTCTGCGCCACTCTCGTGCACCATTTACTTTCTTTCTAATTTGTGCTTCTTGCTTTCCGCTTTGTGCTGTTTTCCCAATCTAGCCTTCCTATCCCTTTCCTGTTCCAGCCACTCACACAGTCCCAAGTTTTTCAGTCTCTCTCCACACTTGCGCCCTGCCCGAGGGATCAAGCACTTGCAAGGACTCTGCCAGCAGGGTCGCAGCTGCCTTAATCCGGCTCGCGGGCGACACGGCTCTGCAGAGACGCTGTAGCCCTCCTAACACACTGGGCCAGCGTTACAGCACGCTGCTCTCCTCTGGATTCTCGTTCCTGCAGCTCCCATATTCGTGGCTTCTCTGGTCAAATGCCAGCTCGCTCATCCACATCTGTTAACCACACCTTTTATAAAGTGCAAAATCCAGTCAAGTGCAGTCAGGTGTAAATGGTCACTATTAACTGCATGACCCTATTAGTGGGACGAGTTCTTTCTAGGGTAGGTTGCCCTTACTTTCCCCATGTTATTCCTATGGGTAATCTGTACTAATCTTAGTTGTGTCTTCCTTGTCTCAGTATTTGCTAGAAATAGGGAGAGGGACATGACATTGGCGATAAATCATCTTTATGGGTGGAATAATTATAGGATGATTGAAAAGGTGGAATCCCCTGCCCCGGTTTTTATAGCACTGGGGGATTCCCTTTTTATTCTCTCTCACTCCTGACCCCCTGTCACAAAGATACTGATCTTGACGGCATATCCTTAGTTCTGAAAGGTGGGGAGATAAATAGGCGCTGGGTTTAAAGTAATGTTGGCTTTTCCTCTGATCTACCTCCCAACCTGCTTTTTTTTTTTTTTTTTTTTTATTTTTTTTTTTTTTTTCTAACCTGGTATTTCCGCCTCTCTCTTGGATCAGGGACAGTGGGTCCTGCAAATCCCATAAAGGCTTCAGGGACTTCTTCTGCCTGCCCTTTTAGCCTACTGGGATACTGCAAGTATTTCCATGATCATAACCCTGCACTGCCCTACCCAGGTGATCCTCCCTCGCCCGTCCACCCCCAGGGTTGGGATCCAAAGTGATGGCCATCTGAATAGAGGCACACTAATTTCTGCTAAATTCTTTATTTTTGGTCTTTGCTGACCATTTAAATTGGACTGCATTGCTCCATATCTAGCTGAAGTAGGGTCCTCCTCCTTTGTTGTCTCTCGCCCAATGCCCTTTTGATTGAACAAGCCTTGTGCCCCTCAACTCCTTTTTGTAAAAACAATATCCTGAGGTCTATCTAGCTTTTCCTCTCTCCCTCTCGTCCTTGCCACTAGTTCTGATGCAACTTTTCCCTCCCCATTTTCACCCACAGCCCCTGGTCACCCATGTGATCTGCCAGCTGAACATGACCTTGAGACTCCACCTCTGCTATCCAGTCTCCATCTCCTGCCTGCCTCTGAGGAATCCTCGCTCAGCAGAATCTTATTACTACACGAACCCCTCAACCCCTCCTTTCGCCACTCCCACCCCTACAAGTTTTACTCTAACTGACCATCCTTTATTACCCATCACCTCATCAATCTGTCCCTTCTCCATATCACAGCTTCTGTTTCCTCTTCTCTTTAATTCTATACCACTATCCGTACTGAGCTGGCAGAAATCCTGATTTTTTTTTTTTTCAACTCATCACGTGCCCCTATCCACACCTTTGCCCTTCAGCAACCCTACCTGCTCCTGTCTTTGGATAGCATCTGGTATCTTCCCTGTCTTCTACACGATTGCTATTGTTCTACCCATCCTTGGATAAATCCTCTATTGACTCAAATAACCCAGCCAACGACCTGCCTGTCTCTTTCATCTCAATACTCCAATATACTTAATTGTTTAGTTTTCATACTGTTGTGACAAACCCCCAGGTAAGCCAGAGGGACACTGGAAGTCTGCTGAATCTTGGAGGGCCTAACACCCTCCCCAGGATACATGGAGGACTCGGTCAAAGGCAAGTTCAAACTGCAGTTTATTACAGACCCAACCAACGGGGATCAGCACAGGAAAGGAGAAAAATCCATACGCATCTCCCTCTTCCTCGGCTCGCAGGCTGGGTTTACTTTGGACTGTCGTCCGCATGATGTCACAACTTGGGCCCTTCTCCAGAAAACCTATCGGGCTGAAGGATTAGGTATTGAGTATTCTACCACCTATAGAAGACATTAAAGATGTTATTCATGTAGGTGGCTGGCCTGGTCCATCCCCAAGTCACTAACTATAATATTGTTCCAGTGTGGTAGATTTACCATTGGTTCTTACCTGTTGCAGCCCACCCTTAGGGTACTGAACTGTGGTTGACTAGTGCTGACGTCCACAGACCTGGGTTTTGCAAAGGTTCTCAGCTCTCTGTGTACCTCTTCAAGGTAATGAGAACGACTGTCTGCAGTGTAACTTGTGTGTACAACCTTAGTTTATGAGGGTGCTCTCCAGTCAGGCGTGCAGGATAGCTCAGGGGCAAGGTGTTCGCCTGGGAAGCAAGATGACACGGCACAACACAGGTTCGATTCCCTGGTCTGCGCTTAGAAACCTCTCGGTATTAAGCGCTATCATATCATATAACACTTGTAACGTATTGTTGCAGACTTTAACGCTGGCGGCCTGGGACCAGCTCTCCTTTCCCACCACTGATCGCTATCCGTTGTCTGCTTCGGCTGTGTCACATGTTCAGAGACCACATTTGAGCTGCGCAGCTCTGAATTATGAGGATTTATCAGCCTTTTCTGCAGCTGGCTCCTTTGTCGTCTGGGAATTGGAATGTCATCCGTATCTCTTGGCCTTGGCTGCGGGTCCTGTCTCACACGTCTTGCACTCTGTCCAGCCTGAATAAGCTCAGCTCGTCTCTTGCTGGGAGGCCTGTGGCCTACTGTAATTTTCCTAAACCTTTATAATGAGGTTTCTACAGTGACCATGCTACACTACATATCCATAGGTTAGTCACACTTGGTTCTGTCAGCTCCCATAGGGGCTCCTGCAGTTCAATAGGGTTATTTGCATGTAAGCATCTGCAAGCTTTGCTTAGGATCTCTTGCTTCTTGTGGTTTCTGCGTTGCTGCATTTGGCTAATGGCAAAAATAATAACACAATGACAGTATGGATATGTATCTGCCTACTAACTATAGAACTGTACGCTCGTGTTCATGCATTCGAGTGTGTTTTATGTCCCGAAGAGCGGATGGCAAGTGTGCTTCTTGTCTAACGCTGCAATGTCGTGGTGTCTCTAATGAGGTTGGCAACATGGCTTCTTCGTGTTTAGTCTAGACTGTCAGAGGTGTCTCGGATCATGGCTGTGGTAATGAAGGATGATCTTTCCAGTTAGGTATATTCATACGCCTTTATTAACATTATGTATGTAAGCTTTGCGCAAGAGCACCGGCATCCCATCCGGCCAGTCAGATCTTAATGGCTCCTCCCGAACCTACCCACGTCTCCCATACTCCATTCTAACAGCTCTCACACACAAGGACAGTCAGACACATCATAACACTCTTCCCCCGTAAGGAGAGCAACAACCAATAGAAATTACAACACCACAACAACAATCATAACACTCCAGCACACCTGCCCAAAACGTGGCCACCACTAAATTTGCAGGAATGCCCACAGCACCTACCAGGAAATGGCAGCAAAGCTACCCCACCATAGAGCAACCAACGGGAATTACTACTCAACAACACTTATATAGGCGCCCAACATATACCAGCACTCCAACCTACCCATGTCGCACTCACTCCATTCTAACCGCTCTCCAACCTACCCACGCAAAATGAACAATAAAACGCCCAATTCAGGTTCAAATGCTAAGTACCACGAAAACACCCTACTAAGCCCCGTACCAATTGCCCACAAACATTCCTTCCCCAAAACCGACGCAACAAAACTAACCGGGCACCAACCATCAGGAGCAACAACAACTAAACGAACATCCACAAGTCCTGAGCTGCCCCTCAGAACTAGGCCTGCCACGCCCACTATCCAGTCAAACGACAACTTTAACTAGCTCACTAAACCTGCAGTGCACAGACATCTTCCGCCCGAGCTGTCACCTGAGACCTCGAGCCTGCCACACTCTAGCACGAACCAGCCCTGCCCAGGGCAACAACAACCCAATATGGTCCCCAGATCAACCACACCCTGAGAAAACTGTACAGTCCAAGAACGCCTACAAGACAACCTGACCAATTCTGAACTCCCACAATATAATAAATTAACACAAGTGCCTTTACGCATCTTGTAACCTTAAAGCAACCCTCACAAAGGCCTCTAACTCAACGTGATCCCAAGTCACAGCCTCTAATATCACCATAACTACAACCTCACTACCATTACACTCGCAACGTGACCCCTAGTCACAGCCTCTAATAACAACGTGACCCCTAGTCACAGCCTCTAACCTCACCATCACTACAACCTCACTACCACTACTCCCTCAAGTCACTTGACCTGACCCTAAAAAGAACACAAAAGGACCCGCCGGAACCTTAATACACCCTCCTTGCCCCCTGGGGTTACAGGCCACTCACACCACACCACCCTCGAGTCAGCCTACACTTCAGAGATACATTACACAACAATGTACAACTGCGCACCACACACGCGCCCACCGACAGTCACAACACATACACCAAACCCAACATGTGCTAGGCCACGAAGAATATTCTTTACGCAGGACTAGCGAGCACACCGATGCAACCGGCATACCGTCCTGGCAAATGAGGAAACCCCCACCCTCATGTCCACCCTCATAGGGCAACGTTATAACCCTCCTTCAGGAAGCATAACCCTCCTTCAGGAAGCGAGCACTCTCCCACTCTCAAGTCCGTTCACAAAGGGCAATGTCATAAATATACATAAACCTTACCTAAACAAGAAGAATTACTGAGCGATTCATCCACCCTCAAGTCCGTCCCAAGCATAAGGACACAGAGAAATTCCAAAACCACCTTGTTTTCCTACATCACATGCAACGAAAATACAGTTATACTAAATTGCATGAAATTAAAGTACAACGTTGTAACGTTCAGAAAACAACAAATTACTCCACCCTCATACACGGGCCACAACATGAACACACAAACATACCAGAAGGCCTGATGGCACACACATCCCCAGAAGGCCACAACAAACATTAATACCCCATTCACACCGGCCTCACCCGACACAACGAAGGTCAGTCCTCCTACAGGACCAGATCGTTCATCCTGATGTAGAAATCCAAACTCCTCCAGGGCACTCAACAGATCACTGCAGCGCTGGCAGAACGACTTATCCCAGCTGATTTCTTCCCCGCAGACTGCACACAATCGCAAACCCTGCCTCTTCCCATAGGTCTGCGAGGGGCACTCTGGCATCTTCCTCTTCAAGGGGCACTCCGGCATCTTCCTCTCCAAGAGTTTCCTGCAATCCGATCCTCAGGAACAGGACTCACTCTGATGCCCTGATGCATGTGCGCCACTTCTAGGTGCGTTCCCAGTACAATTCGAAACAGAACCAACTGCCAGTGTCTTCACTCAGCCTTCCGTGTTGCGTTCCACGCAGCACGCCACGCTGCGTTCCAACATTGCTTCCTGCAACTCCCCATCCACGGCTGCCGACATCATCATTGAAGACGTCGACTCAGAGGGGGTAGCATAGTCGCTGCAGAGCCAACCATCGGTTCTTTCTTTCTGCAGACGCTGCGGTTGAAACTCATCCATGGCAAAGACCGGATCGGCCCCCTCAGAGTACTCCTTTCCAGCCACTGGTCACTGTACAAGTACATGCGGTTGGGAGGTGCACACGCCAGTCCAGCCTAAAGTACAGCACAACCCTTTGCTGCACAAACCATCAGCAGCATCATGCGAATAGGCACAATCCTCGCCCCGATCCCCGCGGCTATGCTGTAACTTTTTCCGACACTGGCCCCGGGAGAAATCCTAACCCGCTTCAGTGTAATTTAGTTTGGGGAACTTCTACACTGGCATACGTGCCCCAACAGCTCCACATGTGGGGCAGGGTCCTTGTTCTGACCCCTTACCCCTCTGCTCCTGACACTGGCCCCAGGCACCAAGCCCGCTTTAGTGCCAATCCGGCTTACACCTACGACACTAGCCCAACGATACATGAGGGCTCCTGCGGTGTCCACACGAGCACACCAACTCTGCCACCCCCTCGATGCCTGGCACTGTCGGATGGGACGATTCACCAGGAGGGCGATGTCCTCAGACTTTCTGCTGCCCCCTCAACAGCAGAAATCCCATCCTCATCGCCAGTGTGGTAATGAAGGATGATCTCTCCAGTTAGGTATATTCATGCGCCTTTATTACCGTTATATATGTAAGTTTTGTGCAAGAACACCGGCATCTGATCCGGCCAGTCAGATCTGAACGGCTCCTCCCAAACCTACCCACGTCACCCACACTCCATTCTAACCGCTCTCGCGCACGAGGACAGCCACACACATCATAACAATGGCCTGTGCCTCTTCATCCACACAGGGGTAGATCTGTACTTCGCCTGGTCTGTATGGCTGGCTGAGGGGATATCTTTCGACGTACTTATCAATCATGGGTCCATTGGGAATCTGTCCGAAATAGAATGGGTGATTGTTGTTTTCTGGCCTTCTTCCTTGTCATGAACATGGTAGGAGGGGGCTGGTAGGATTCCCCATACCTCTTCAATACACGTTACTTTCAACCTTGAAACGAATGGACTGTGCATCACCCTCCAGTCTTGATTTTGCAGCAACAACTCCAAGAAAATTGTGTTTCCTCATCTCTTTCCACAACTGCAAACTGACCTCAATACTCCTCTATTCTCTTTCGGTTGATCTCCTGGGATACTAGAACCTCTACTTCCACCCTCCCATTTGGTCTTCACCAAGTGTCTGTTATTAGCCTGCATTTCCTCATGCTCTACACCTCCTCTCTCAGTAAATTGATCTAGTCCTCTGATTTCTACTACCACCCATTTGAAGACACCAACTACGTCTTTGTCGCCTTACCTTCCTTCACCCCTCTCCTATCCTCCTGATTCTACAACTGTGTCTTCACCCCATCTTCTGCTTGATGGCACTTGGGTGTCTGAGACTGCACTCTTTCAAGACTGAAGTGCTCTTCCTCCCATCTTGAAATGCCACAACCCTCATCCTCTACCTCTAGCCTTTCCCTTTTATTTTATTTTTATTATTGTGATTTTTTTTCAAAAGAAAGCTTACACACATAACATATCACAAAATATGAACAGATAAAACAATACAAAATACACAGCCACAAAAATCAATACAAACTCTAAATTCAATCTCGCCAATACATTACAATTTATCAGTAAAATTCAGGAATAATATATTGCTGCACTCGCAGTAGCCAACAATCGATTAATCTGGACATGCAACATATCATTTAATATCCCTAAAAACCTATAAAGTGCAAGTAGTAAAGCACTACTGTTGCCTTCAATCAAGCTATTCAATGGCGAATCACTCGCACGTTCGCAGTGGCTGTACAGAAATCCTTCAAAGTGTAATTTCCTCAAATTGCCAGTTAACTCGCAATATAAGATTGGATGTTTCTAATGAATCTCCCTTCTTACAAAGGCGGCAGTCTATTGCTGATTTTGCCAAGCCAATTCTTGGAACCTTCACACTGGAGCGTGGGAGTTGGTTTATTTTGAATTTAATATAAATAAATCTTGCTTGGTTTGTGTTTATTTCTAATAGAGCTGCATATTCCTTGTATATAGAGTATTGATCTAGTTGTTCTCTTGTTCTCTCCATCGGTTTCGTATAATTTTCTTTTTGTCTTGTGTTCGTTATTACTTCGTCTCCATTGGGCCCAATTTTGGACCCAATTTTGTCCAAATTCGCACCCAACTTTCCTTCAAAACAGTTGAGAAAGTTAACTGACCAAGACATTCAACCCCTGTTCAAATCTTTTATTTAAGGAATTTACAGGAGGGGCTAGTAATTTAGCATAAATGCAAAGTTGTTTCCAAACCACTATTATCTGTAAGGAAGTTGGCCCCATTATGATCGCATTCGGCATGGAAAAAGCCAAGCGTAGTGTTTGTTTCCAGATAGTAGCCTGGATTGAATTTCAAAAGGTTCCAAGATCAACCAGCAAAATGTCTAATCCATAAGTAAGTGGATGAACAATTTTGGCTGAATAAAACCGCACTTGGGGTAGCAGCGAACATTTACACATCCATGTGTAGACACTTTAAAAAAAGAAATTGGGCAAGTAGTGTCTGGCCCTTTTTCTTTTACTCTTTTTCTAATAACAGTAATCTGAATATTGTTGGTCAAGGTGTATCCCAAACATCTTAGTGAGGGGACCCTTTCCAAACACGAATCACCCACTTGCCAATGCATGACTTTTGGCTTTCTTCTTCTGGAATATATGATGATCTTCGACTGATTATCAATGACGTAGCTCGAAAATGTCTTTGTAATCCTTTTGGGGTCGTGTCAAAGAACATTAAGTCATCCACAAATGCGAGCCAATTTAATTGACCCCTATTTTATTGGATATGATATGCCGGTCGACCAGAGATCCTCAATATCTGCTATCCAGAGATTAAATCTGGCGCAAAGACAATGCCCTGTCATAACCCGATTGAGTCTCGATGGCCCTAGATGGTAACCCATGCCTAGTCAGCCTTATTTTGACCACCATAGCTTGATGGAGATCTACCATTTTAACAAAAGGAAGCGGAATGTTCCTGTCCACGAGTTTCCCTTGATCGAACCCATACGACCTATCCATTGATGTGCAACATTATTGTACCATTCAAAGAAGCTCCTTGGTACTGCTTAAAGCCCACCTGGAAGCGTGAAAGAATGCCTAATTTGGAAACACATATTTTTAGATCTATCGATAAAAGTGAGATGAAGATTTTGCTAATCGCGTCTAAAATGACGGCCGGCCTGTAATTTGCAGGATTTGAGCGGTCCCCTTTCTTGAAGATCGGAATAATATATGGTGGTTTCCATGTAAGGGTGACCTGGTGTGATTATCTCCTTGAAAAGTAGCAACAAGATCCAAGACCACAATTTAGGATTGTTTAAAATGGCAAAATGAAAGAGGCCGTGAGTAATTGAACAAATATATTCTCGTTTGACCATGAAAAAACTGTGGAAGAATTCGTATTTACCAATCTAGCTGAACATATTTGATTTAAATTGGCTGTATTGAGGATAATATTTAGGTCCAGAGTTGTTAGGAGGGCTGCTCCCAGTTAACAAAATTGTTAGTGCCCAAAATGTGTACGTGTTAGAATTATCCTAAATATTCAAAGGTGGCTGGCTATCCTTTAAGTCTAATTGGTATTTCATACTCCTCGTAAAGTTTATGTATCTTTGAAAGATTTTCTTTAATCAAGTCCCATGAAAATGTCACATTCTAAAAGTTCTGCGTCCTCAGAAAAGTCCTAATCTGTTTTTTCTTGTTTCTTTTAGCCAGTGCGATCAAATATATGTTGTATTCTTCCTGGAAGGAGCCACAAACCTTTCCTAGTCAATGATTCCAAACAGTCCTTCTCGTAAAGGTCCCAACCTTTTGACAGAGATCCAAAGCTACAGCAATACATTACCTCCACGTCCAGGTGAACACTTCTGAATATCAGCAATGTTTGTCACCACCTCAATTAGCACTACTAAAACTTTGATCTCCACTCTTAGCCATCATGAATAGTGCTCTAACCTCCAAGGTCTTCCTCTCTACCAGTTTCTCCCTCTCATTAAAATTCTTGACTATACAACTGAAGTATACAACGTGCAGGATTTACCACCCACCGTGCTCCTCTCCTATGTATGTTTACCAACTTTGCATGGGCTCTCTGTTCAAGACTGAACAGTCTTCTAGGTCCTCCTATTTGTAAGTTGTTCTATTGGATCCCCCCCTTAGCCTGCCAACTCTAGCTCTCTCTGATATGTGCTCCCAGCAAGTCCAAGCCCTACTCATTCTGACAGTCCCACACCCCAACCTTCCAGCTCGTTCACACTCCTTGTTCCCAAACACTGGAACTCCCTACCACCAGTCAAAAGCATAGCCACTCTGCTGCCTTTAAAGCTGCCCTCATATTACCCACATTATTTGTATTGTACTCCTGAGTTATGCAAATAAATGCACTCACTTATTGCAGTAGCATATGTATATAATTAAGCCATCCACCCAGTCGGGTCCGGTAATGCCCTCCCATGGAGGGGCGTATGGATATTGGCACCTTAGCATGCTTTCCGAGGTGCCAGTGGTGTTTTATTTTTTATTTTAGAAGTGTCATAGTTGCTGTTTTTCAACTTAAAAAAAAATAAAACTATAAGCCAAAATTGCTGCCATGGGTATAGGCAGAGAGGAACTACATTTTCCTTCTCCCTTTTCATGGCAGCGAATACCGGTTGAGGTGCCAGGTCAGAACAGCAAGTTTTCTCTATTGGCAAGCGACGAGGCAGCTACAGGTAAGCAGGGTTGGGGTTGGGATAGAGGTGGAGTTGTAAGGCGGAAATGGTGAGGGGAAGAGAGCACAGGCCTTAAGGGCTTAAGGGCTTCGCCCACCAGCATGGGAGATGGTGGCTTCTATGGAGGCTCAGAATATGAGCAATCCCATGGGGTAGGTATCTGATTGGCGGGAGGGCCTTTGATGCCACCCAGCCCCAAGTGGAGTGATGATATACATTACTTTGCTGTTAGTCTGCGATGTAACCGTTCAATTTTCAAACATGAATCGCTTCTCTCCTTCACCTGATTATTGGCCTATACAACTTTATCCCCTTTTGTACAGCACCCTGTAGGCGACTGCTCTTCTTAATTTCTTTGTTGTGTTGTACAGCATTTCTGAAGCATACAATCTCTTGCTCAATATGTATTTAAAGGGTGTGGAAGGAGGAGACTGGCACACAGGTGGCATTCTTTCGGCTATAAACCTTTGTCATCTTCTAAGAGTGGTTTCCCTGCCTCAACCAAAAACACGAATGAGACTGTCAGCATGTCCAGGAAAATAAGAGTCCACCATCCTGTGTTAGAAACCTATTTACTTCCCTGGGACTGGTCCCTGCCTGAGGTAATGGCTCCCTTTCCCATGTCACAATCTTTTTCCAAAGTGAAAACAAAGTTCCAATACAAGTCTTAAAGAGGACTAAAGTTTCTTGGTTTGACTCAAGGTTCCAAAACATCAGCATTCCTTATTGATGATGATTACTGATTTTAAAGTTGGGTCCCTGGAGAGTGTCTGCCCTTTTCAGGTGTTCTACTTCTATCCCAGGGGGACTCTTATTCAGACTTCCTTCTGTCTGATGTCTATAGACAACACCAGATGTGATGTATTTTCAGCACGAAGTATGCCCTTCTTCCTCTTGATTCCATTCAGGTTTCTCACAATGCCGGAGGAAATGCCTCCCTTTCCACTGGCTTTTCTCCAGCTTCTGGCAACACCAGGGGGAATGACTCCATTCTCTGCTGATCGTATAGCAGACCTGGATCACTAACCTGCCAGGTACTGCTATTGTTCATATAACTATTATACCTTCTTTTCTGTGCTTGGGTGTAAGGAATTTGACCATCCGCACGGTGAGGGGAGCGCTCACCTGGGCTTTTATTGATATTTTAAATGAAATTGAATGGTGGAAGATCAACCTCCGGAAAATGTGTGGGGATAATCCGCCCACAGTTTCCTATGTTCACCGCACAACACACACATAGACCTGTGTACTCTGTGTGGACCCATCCTTCAGGTGCCGTCCCCCTATCCTACTTAGTTGGAATATGACAGCCAAGAGTACATCAAGGCATCTCAGAAGGTGGGGAAGGCAAAACCTAACTAAGGCTCCATGGATCTGCCATTTCCTTTGTTAGCTGCTGGTGGCAGCATCGCCTACTATCAGAATTAATTCAAACAGGCCCATGGGGGCTTGGTCGCAGGCCTAAGAAAGGACAGGAAACGCCCAACACCCATTTGATATGCACGGTGTCTACCTGAAGCCAGCTCCTGTCTCTGTTTCAAGGGCAGTGACCTGTCATATCTGGGACAGTTGTTTACAGTAGTCATCCCCGTAGGGGGACCCTATTCAGAAGGTACGAGTATGTGGTTTGGTGGCGACCAAGTCTGGTCTCGCCATAGCTTCAAGGGAGACCTGCCACTTTAATCATCAACCACAAAGTGCTCTATTAACCAGAGAGACCATTTGATCCACAACAGATGGGAAGATGAGCGGGACTTAGTATTACATGTTTTCAGCCGTTTACCTTTTCTGTTGCAAAGTACTCTGGTTATGACCTCCTGCATACAGGAGATTGTTGATGGGGACCCAGGATTGGTCCATTAAGGTAGGCTAAGCCTACACCAATCACTGTGGCCCATGTGGCTTTAAAAGAGGGTCGAGCGCCTCTTTTGGGCAGATCATCTGAAGACTTCATAAGTAGTTAAAAGAAGAACTTGTTTGGACCCTGACTGAAGGTACAGTCTAGTGTACAGCTTCCGCCAGTGAAAGAAGGCCAGGATTTCTAAAGAGAGAAGCAAGATCCCTCCCCTAAACATCTCCACGGGAACAGAGGAAGATACCAAATTCAGAGGACTCTCCAGCAGCTCCAGAACCGGTACCCAGCCAGCACACAGCATGCTCTGCTAGGCTCTGCAAGTAAGCTTCCTAAGTGAAAAGTGCCAGAGAGTCTCTGAACCAAACCAAGGACAAGGCCGTTGCCTGCAACACTCTCCTCAGCTTTGGGCCGTCCACCTTTAAAGGATGACACAAGCCCATTGAAAAAGCTAGGAGGAGTGTGTTGTAACCCAACTAGACCTGGGGGCCCACAGATAACAACGGAGCCTGGCATAGGTGTGACTTCCCTTTTTATTACTTCCATACATCAATTCACTTCCTGTTTCCCCCGGCCCTCCCTTTCCTCCCCACTCCTGCGCCCTCCCCGTCACGTGACCCCTCTCTTAAAGGGTCCAGTATCGTGTTCCCATGTAACACCTCCCCCTTGCTAATCATGAAAGTTCTCACACTCACATCTGTTCTATCAGCCACAGTGGTTTCTTCACCAGATGGTGCGGCCTTCCTTGTGGCTCGTAGCTTTCGTCCGGTCTTTCGACTGCTTCCCCTTCACTGCTTTCTAACTGGTCTCCTGCCCTTTCTTATTTTATTGTGCTTTCTTTCACGTTTCCCGGCTCTTCATCTCTGTGTGCTATCTCGTTGGTTAATGGCATGTGCAGCCGGCAGAATAACGAGGGACGTCCATCCCTTGTTGCTGTGATCAGCAATCCCTTGACTTAAGTTACGAGGAGTGGTTCAGGATAATATCGGGAGTCTGCCTTCCTCTGTTGTCTCTGGCGTACTAGCATCAGCTCTCCGACTGGTAGCTGAGGTTCCTTTGCTCTTCTTTGCTGGTCCGCCCATTCTTTTGCCTTCCTTTTTTTTTCCTTTTTGTTTCGGTTTATTCAAACCTTTACAAAAAAGTATATACAGTAGAAACAAATTTCATTAAAACAGCCTTCCTTTTCTTCTCTGCTTCTTGTTCTCATATCTCTGCATTTTTCTCTGTGGTATAGTTCTCCAGTTGCAGGGTTTGTACTTTGCAGTTTTACCATTGGCTTTGTGTGGTGTGTTCCTGTAGCTTCTCAGCATTTGACACATGGCTTGTGTGAACAATGCTTGATCGAGGAGGGCTTTTTGCCTGGTTGGCTTGATGGTGGACATGAATCGCTCCACCATGCTGTTGGGCTATGGCAATAGTGTGTGCGTCTCTGGTGCTGAAAACCGAGGTGTGATGCAAGCTTTTGGGATTCTTGTCCTTGGAATGGAGGTCCGTTATCTATTTACAACATTCGGTATTCCCCATTCACTGAATATGTCATCAATGACTTCGACTACATTGTGGAATCCTGTGGATTTCCCTGACTTCACTCCTGGGAGTCTTGAGTATTCATCCATTGCAACCAGTAGGTGACCTCCCTCTTCTAGGGGTACATAGTCCAAAGCCACTGGTTGCCAGGGCCCTACTGGTAGTGTACAATTGTCAGGGGGCCTAGGGCTGTGGCTGCGCCGCTCTCTGACCGGCTTGGCAGTGCATCAACGTGTCCGCTGCTACAGCATCCATGTAGGGGAACCATACTTGATTTCAGAGTATCTTTTCCGTGTTTGCCAGTCCTCGGTGGCCCTCATGTGCTAGGTTCACCATCATTTTCCCCAGACACTTGGGGACTACCAGTTTGTTTCCCCTTAGCAAGATGCCTTGTTCTGTAGTGGCCAGTTCACCTAGTATCCTGGCCATCCTTTCTTTTAGTATCCACCTCCCTGTTCTTAGCCAACTCCTTCTGGTGATTTCCACACCTGTTTGTGTTGGTGAGCCGCACTGCTGCTGTGATGGTGTGGTCCTCTTTGCTCTTGTCTGCCAATAGTGTGAGGGTGAGCGTCGGTGGAAGTGCTTTCTCCGATAGGTATTGAAAGTAGTGCTCTGTCTAGTCTGTCACTTCTTTGCCCCTTTGGGTGACTAGATAAATAATCGGCAGGGTTTGCGTCTCCTACCGGCCTGTGAATTATGCGGAAATCATATTCTTGGAGTCTGATTACCCCATATTTGAATCCGAAGAGGCATTCTGGTTTTTGGGTTCCTGAATATGGAAGTGAGTGATTGTTGGTACGTTATGATGGTAAATCTCCTGCCAATGACAAAGTGGTGAACCTTTTTGTAAGCCCAGACGTCTGCCAAGCTCTCTCTGCCGGAGAGTATGCTCATTCGGTGGACAATGGGGATTTGCTTTCGTATGTGATGATATGGGGATCTTGCCGTCCGCTGGGCTCCGTCTGGGCTAGGATTGCTCCCAGGCCCACTGGGCTGGCATCTACTATTCGTTATGAATAACCTATCCTATCCTTTCCGTGTCCCATTCGGGGTTGAAGTATGCCAGCCTTAGGTTGTTGGTCAGTTCCCTTTCGATGGACTGAAAGGCGTCTTTACTCTTGCCTGCCTTTATTTGTTTGTTTGCTTGTCAGACACTTATACAGCAAGTACTTTCTGTTTCAAAGCGCCCACAGGGCAACAGGGAGGCTGTTCCATAGAAGGGAGCCAGCTGAGAAAAGGAATTGACCTCCCGCTCTCTGTTTAGCGAAATGCTTCACACAAAAAGAGTTGGTGCCATAGGAATGCAGAGGTCTAAAGGGAGAATATTTAGTAAGAGAGAGTAGCAGATAGTGTGGTCCCCGGCCCCAGGCAGCCTTGTGGATGATGCAGAGGGATTTTAATTTAATCTGTGAAGCAACCGGGAACCAGTGAAGACTTTTAAGGACAGGAGAGATGCCGTCCCTGGGCTTGGGGGTCACAGAGTGGAAGAATGTAGATTCAGGAGGAGGCTATTGCAATATTGAAGCCTAGAGAGAACCAGGGCTCGGGTAACATTGAGCTTCTGGGCGAAAATGAGAAAAGGTAGAATTCCTTTGAGAGGGAGGAGCTGATACTGGCAATGCCCTGAGTGTGGGGGAGGGAGGGAGGGAGGGAGGGAGAGAGGGAGAGAGGGAGAGAGGGAGAGAGGGAGAGAGGGAGAGAGGGAGAGAGGGAGAGAGGGAGAGAGGGAGAGAGGGAGAGAGGGAGGGAGAGAGGGAAAATCAAAGATAACATCAAAGATAACTCCAAGACTTCTGGCTTCAAAAGACTGAGCAGGGGGAGAGCCCATGGAGGAAGGCCAGAGTGAAGGGAAGAAGGCAGGAGCAGGTGTCCCAATGGGAAGTGTAGGGTGCATTTAAGGCCCTAAACAGGAATCCCCTTCACCTGAAACATCACATTTGAATACTGGAACCCAAAAACGGCCCTGCGATTTTTTATTTATTTATTTATTTATTTATTTATTTTTTATTTCACCTGAATGACAAGAAGTATGAACCGTATCCAAAAAAAGGGCCCTGCGTTGCTCGTTTCTCATCTGAATGACAAAAGGTCATGCACTACATCCAAAAACTGCCTTGTTTTACTTTAATTTACATGAGTGGCAAGGATTTCAACATTACACCTGACAGTTTTTGCTTTCCATTTCAGTCGAACAGCTGCCCTTCAAACAGTGCAAACGAAGGAAAAAAAAGCTTGCACGTGTGTGAAAAAGACAAATGACTTTAAAAAGACATTGTGAAAGGATACCTCTGCTTGCATAGAAATTGCAGGGATATCTGCTGGGGGGGGGGGGGGTGGGTTGACTAAGCAATGTGCATTGTTTCCACCCACAAGACTTCAATCACCTTCCAAGAGGCTGATAATACCGGAAAATAGTTTTTGGGCTCGGGAAGGAAACTTCTCAATTGAAAGCCCCGCTTCAACTGGAAGTCGCACCTACTAGTGAATGATCCTGCAATTACGTGATGTACTGGGGGCGTTAGAATTCCCTGCTCTGTCAGTCTTGAAGGCAGGGGCTCAGGGATTTCAAGGAAAGCAAGGGTGGCTAAAACCTGACTGGCAGTTGTGAGTTCCTCCTGCACCCACTTCCAAGAGCAAACTGACCACTTCAAAGGGAGCAATAAAAATCTCTGGTCACTGGCTGTGGAGGATAAAGTGCCCCTCCCACAGAGGGGGACAGATCCTCCCAATTGACATTAAAGGACTGATTCAATTTTTAGGCATCTTCGCAGCAATTAGAATGGGAAATAATTTCGTTTTATGCTATGTTTTTATGTAATTTCCAGCCGGTTTTTAAAAGCTGCAGTGCGTTTTCCTAAGACTTTGGTTACTAAAAATGGCCAGTTAAGACCAGTTTCTGGCTGCTCTGAAGATGTGAAAATTATGAGATTTAATGGAAAGATGGAAGGTGAAATTAGGAACATGCTTGATCATTTGCAGAGTCATAACTGTCATACATTCTATGAAGATGACAAAAATATGCCAAAGGGCCATGCTACCTTGTACAGAGTTTGCTATTGGCTTACCTAATTCCCTATGATCCACTCAAATCACATATCTAATGCATATGTCGGGGGCTCGTACAATTATGAAGTTATGAGACATAACTGTTTTTTGTCAAAAAGAGGGCAAGAGAACAAAGCAGGGTAATACATGCAAATAGACAGATGGTGCTCTCTTCCCTTGAACCAATCAGGCCATGTGGCAGAGGAGGAATGGTAAACTGTCCTATCCGAGAGGTAGGGGTAATTATATAGTACTCTCCCTAGATTATAAATTGAGCGATGTCATTTATGCTATATGAGGGGGACTGTACTAAGTCAGGGAACACACAAAAATCTGGGTAGACAGGAAAAGGACGGAGACGAGGCAGCTGAACCATACCATCTTTGAGAGTGCAGTGACCAAACCCCTTGCCTAGCTGTCCAGATTGTCCTGAGATCCAGCTGGCTTTCCAGAATCCCAAACCAAGGCTTACTTTGTAAGTAGCAAATAATCCCAGCCCTAAATTGCATAAACCCTTCCTTTTTGTAGCATTGCACCCATTGAAAACCCTATTGAAAACACCACATTGCTAATGTAATTCAGTCACCTTCTCATAGAAGAAACTGTGTTAGCCTGTGTATGTTAGCATATTCTCTTTGGTAAACCTGTGTCTGTATAAATCCTTAACATATCTTTAAATAAATCAATTAATTCCCCCATTAAAATTCACGGTACCAGTTGGATAAAATTTGAAATTACCCCCCTTGTCCCTGGTGTCTTTAATTATTATAGTCATTAAAATGTTTCCTCAACCAATTTAGTCTCCTTGTAACTGAAAACCGAGTTTGTCTGTATATTATGTGCATTACCCCACAAATTCCTATTTGCATCTGTTCCGTTAAAACCCCATTGAGAGCAATCTCTTTTGCCTGCAAGTCTATCTGTTATGTGCCTCTGTCCATGTCAATAAAAAACGATTTTCCTATTCTGAGCTATACCCCTTCCCTGAGCTGCCTGTCACAAATCCAGTGTAAAACTAATTTCCATTTGCCATTGTATTTTTTCCTTTTTGCATTGGTTTCATCCCAAAACCGATTTTCGATTTTCCTACTTTATTTCTATGTTGTCCTGGTGTGCTTATTAGTAGTCTCTAAGCTTCCCTATCTCCTCAAAGGTAGCAACACGAATTTCCTTTCATTCTGTCCCATAGCAGTTGCGAGTAATAATCAAAATCACTTTATTTTCTTACTTCCCCATCTGGGGGTGGTGGGCTATACTGCAAATCCGATCTTTTTCTCTCTTCCTCTCTTCCTCTCTTCCTCCCTTCCTCCCTTCCTCCCTTTCTCTCTTTCTCTCTTTCTCTCTTTCTCTCTTTCTCTCTTTCTCTCTTTCTCTCTTTCTCTCTTTCTCTCTTTCTCTCTTTCTCTCTTTCTCTCTCTCCTCCTTGCCACTACCTTCCATTCAAAGAAACCAATTTAGCTGATGTTGGGGGTGAGTGTTGCAGGGGGGAGTGCTAAACCGTTGGTGTTATCTCTTTCTAAAATTGCTCTTTTCCTGTGTTGCCATTAAAGATTGTAACAGGATACCGTAACCAAATTGTTTTGTAGAGATTAGTGCATTGTGTTACCACAACATTGGTGGCTGTGAAATTTTTGATTTTTCCATTTTCATTAAATAATAAATATCTTATTGATCCACATCGGCCTGGTTCCTGGTCTCTTGTTACACGGGGTGTTTGTGGAGGTTGGGTGCAATAACGGCCTACTCAAACCAAAAAGAACCTATGGTTTAAGTGCTTTACGCCACATTGATTGTTGGGGAATGAGTCCCTGGCTGGGGTGTGCCATGCAATAAAACCGTAACAGCAGGATCTCAGTTTTGCTGGCTTTGATGCAGAGATCATTGAAAGTGCACCAGGCCTGGATGGAAGATAGGCAGTTGGGGATGAAGGAAGGTGCAAGAGGGTCAGCAAGAAGTTTGAAAAAGAGTTGTCGTCTGCATAACACTGGAATTTGGGGGAGAAGGAGGAAATGAGGAGTGCCAGCTGAGTAAGGTAGATGTTAAAGAGACGAGGAGAGGGTATAGAGCCCTGGGGGACACCAAAGGTGAAGAAGGAAGTAGAAGAGAAGGTGCCCAGGATGACTTGGGAAGAGCGATCAGATAGGAAGGAGGTCAGTCAATCCATTGCCCGTTCAGAGATACCAAGGGTGTCATGGAGCCTTTGTATGAAGATGGTTCACCATGTCAAAGGAAGCGGCGGGATCAAGTAAGATGAGGACAGCTGGGGAGTTGGAATCCAGGGATGCAAGCAGTTCTTCACAGGTGTTAAGAAGAGCAGTTTCCGCGCCTCTGGATGCTTGGAATCTAGATTGATGCTCGTGGAGACCACCAACAAGTTCAGTGTGAGAGTTGAGTTGGGACAAGTCTAACTTCTACAGTAGTTTCCCCAGGAGATGGTGATGGAAATGGGGTGGTAGTTACTGGACGGGTAGGGTCTGTGAAGGGTGTGGTTGGCCTGTAATTTGCAGGAGTGCTTGAGGGAGGAGGTGAAAGATCAGTGGGAAAAGAGTGGTTGCAGAGATTAGCAAGTGCAGGGCAAGAGAGCCAATGTTGTCCTTGATGGTTCTGGATAAGCAAGGGGAGACCGGTTTGGAAGCGACCTTCATGGAGCAGACAATTCTGGTGACGACTTCAGGTGTGTCAAGGGCGAAGGTGAATGAGGATCGTGAGGGGCCCAGGGAGGCAAGGGGGTGTGGGATGGGTTGGGAGGGTTAATAACAAGGCTGTTCAGGATGTCCTGAATTTTGGTGGTGAAGTGAGTGGCTAATGCGTTGCAGAGGGCCTGGGAAGGAAGAAGCAATGAGGAAATTGCGTAAGGGTTGGCTAGTTCCCTGCAGAGTTTAAAAAGTTCAGCCGTATTGTTGGATGCGCCAGATATCCATGCCTGAATGTGGGCCCTTTTCGTGCCATGGATAGAGGTTGTATTGCCTTTGGTGCAGGCAGCAGGCCAGTTTGTCAGAGGGTGAGCCCGAAGGTTGCCACATCTGTTCCACCGCTCTGCACTTTTGTTTCAGGGCTGCAAGTTCAAAGTAGTACCAAGTGTTACCCTTAGAGGCGGGTTTCAGGTGGGTCCTCATGACTGGGGCAAGAATGTCAAGAGTGTTGGTGATGGACAAGTGGAAGTTGCTGAGAGCAGTGTCGGTGGTAGTCGGAGTTAGAAGGGCAAAGGGGAAAAGGTGGACATGAAGGCAGCAGTTGACACTCGTTTCATCGGGCTGATGTTCGTGAACGAGGTTGGCAGGGCTTTTGGGGTGCGGTCAGAGGGCCAAAGGGACCCAAGTGGGAGGAGAGAGGAGTGGTCTGACCAAGAGAGAGGGATGACCAGAGGAGATGAGAGGGTGGTTAGAGTGGATGAGGGCGTCCAGAGTGTCCAGCAGAGTGGGTTGGACCCGAAGGGAGAATGGAGAGGGCTAGAGAGGTGCAGAGGTCCATGAAAAGAGTGGATGCTGTGCCAAGGGAGTCCAATCGGATGTTGAAATTGCCAAAGAGGAGCAGATTGGAGGGGGTTGAAAGTAAGGAGGAACAGAAATCAGCCCATTCAGAGAGGAACAGGGAGGTAGCTCCTGGAGGCCGGTAAATGGTAGCAATAGTCGGGGTGGAGCAGGGAGAGATAACCAACTTGCATACCAGGCTCTCAAAGGAGGAGTATAGCTGGGTGGGTAAGAGGGAAGATTAAGGCAACTCCACCGCCAGC
Organism: Ambystoma mexicanum; assembly: GCF_040938575.1. NCBI lineage: Eukaryota > Metazoa > Chordata > Amphibia > Caudata > Ambystomatidae > Ambystoma > Ambystoma mexicanum. Next base: position 407,915,429 of record NC_090935.1, on the reverse strand, counting down.
ATGGGGAGGTTGAGGCTTGGAAATGATCTTGAAGCTGTCATGTAGGAGGGAGTCAAAGCAGTGACTGAGCTGGCATTGAACAATGTCTCGGTAAGAGCGAGAATGTCGAGGTCAGTGTCTTCAAGAAGGAAGCAGATGTCAGCAGAGTGTTTGATGGCTGAGCGGGCGTTTTAAGAGTCGCCAGGTGGAGATGGTCCCTGCCATTGAAGGGTTTTCTGAGGTGGAGTACACAGGTGTGGTACTCCAGACAGATGGTGGGGGACAGAGAGAGTGGTAGGGGGGAGGCAGGAAAAGGAAGAAAGTTTGAGGGACTGCAGGATCTGGTCAAAGAGAAGGAGGTTGGCTTTGGACCCTGAACTAAGGAAGTGCCAGTGTGGTAGACCTTAATGATGCAGCCTGATGAGAGAAAGCTTGCCAAGAGGACTTCCCACTTGGTGCCACCATTAATGGGAGAGGATGTGAAAGGGGAGAGAGTAGAGATGACAAGTCTATAGGTCTGGAGAGGGGACAGAGAAAAGGATATTGGTGAAGATCTCTTTGGAAGTTGCGCTGACATAGGTGTTTGTGAACGGAAGGCCAGGATTTACACCCATAATGTCTTTTTTGTGCTTTTGTCATCCAGACTTCGTGAGAGAGGGAGGATAGGTGATAGTATAGCAGTTAGAGAAGATAGGAGAGAAGGTGAGTGCCATCTCAGAGGCAGAGGATAGATGAGAGAAGGAAAGAAGGGGAGGCTGCACTGCAGTCCTGGCTCTTACTCTAAGGTGGCTTAGTAGTTAAAGAGGGCACAAATGCAGAGCAATAGGTGGGGTGCAGAATTCAATTTTGAAAAAGGATCACAATGCAGTGCACAAAATGGATGAAATATGGAAAAGGAAGAAGCACAACTTTAATGAAATTACCTTTGGAGAACACAGTGCAGTGAAGGAAAATCGTGGTTGAGAGAGAAAAAGGAATAATAGGATTGGCACAGTTATGGTTCAAGGAGCTAGGTAGAGGAGACAATAGGACAATTCAGCCATCACTCACATTTGAGCAGACGGGAGCCTGGAGGTGCTAGGGTCCAAATTTGTGCAAGAACAAGACGTGTACTGGAGGTTGCAGCATTGTTTGTAGAGGGGCACATGAGCTTTAGGAGGAGTCCGTCGTGCGCCTGCCGGCTTCAGGATTGCTCAATTTGATTAGGCGCAGGCCAATCACACAGCAGCATCAGACTGCTTTAGGTAGGGCTGAGGTGGTCATTCTTCGGATGGCCATTTTTGAAGGTTGCATTAAATAAAGAAATATGGCCAAAAATTGAAAAAACAATATAACAGCAGCACACTCACACTGATCACAAATCAAAATGCGGTCTGTGGGAAATATGCAAATGAGCGCTTGAATTATGAAGACAAAACCTGCACGAACCTCAAAGCTCCAGTGAGGCCTACCTGGTGCAGAAATGATGGCTGTAGACCCCAATGGTCACTGGAGCCTCGTGGTGTTTGGGGAGGCTCTGTGCAGCCTGCAGATTTCCTTTGTCCAGCTTCAGTAGAGAGCTCGAGGCAGAGTGAGGGATAAAGGCGCAGGAGCCTATGAGTGGTGCCTTGGCGAGGACCGTGTGGTACCTTCTCTTCCTTCAGGATCAGCAGCCTGCTTCCAGTTGGGAGAAGGGTCTTCTGACCCTTTTCACCTCGCATCTTGGTTTCCCGGGTTTACCTTTGCTGCACCACCAACCTGCTTGCGGCTCCGTGAGGGAGTGCTGAAGGCCATTTTCAGTCCTTCTTCCCTTTTTATGTTCCAGTTACTCACAGATTGTCCATATCGACTAGAATGCTTTTGGTTCTGCGGAGCGTTCGTCATTACTCCCCGCCTCTTCTTCTTGGTACTGATGTTCTCTTTCTTAACTGGGTTACTTGGGTTTTTCTTCATCCCAGTCACATAGGTAGCCTCTACTCTTCCTTGTATCAGTACTTTTTGGTTGGATTATCTACCTTACACAAGTACATGGACGTGTGGTGAACTATGGTATCCTGTAGAGGATAGGAGCATGAGGGAGGTTGTTGTATAGTCTGGAAATACAGCGTTCTCCCCAGATAGTCATCCCTAGTCCTATAGGGGGGATCCCTCTCCATGAGATCCACCCCAGGTGGAGTATCTGGTAGTGGCATCACCTCCCGGGCCTCATGGAAAGGGTTCTCCATAGGGGAGAAGAGACGACATCCAAGGATTCATCACAGTATACAAATGCATGGCTTTTTTCCCACAGTATTTAGGCTTGTTCGTAGTTCTGTGATCACCAGAATACCAGATTGCTGCTCATTCATTTATTCATGGAGGATGCAGCTCAAAATGTTCTGTCAGAGGCAACTTCTGTTTTAGTATCTAGGATTGTTCTCATGTGAACGGATTGCTCTCATTATGATTTGACTTTACGAATATTGAAAACAAAAATTTCTAGTGCAAGCATGCCACACATGGTGTAAGGGTGCAGAGGGAAGAGGCTAATGCACAGTTGGCATGGTGATTACTATAAACATCGCTATTTAGTTGGGGAAAATGAAGAGAAAACCTCAATTTCCCTATCCCTAAGAGGGGTTTACCTGCCTCAACTAAAATAAGGTCTGTGTAGTCCACCGTCCTGTCAAAAACCCTACTCCTTGTAAAGACTGGAGTGGGGTGTCTGTACTCCTGCTCTCTATATGGCAGGGGAGAGTCACAGAGGGCCCCAGCCAAGATTCTCTATTGTTGGTATCGTGGTCGAGCAATCAAGGCTTAGCTCTCGGGAGGTGATGCGGGCTGGTTCTTAAGTACAATGCAATCCCCAAGCACCCACAAAGGAATGTCCACACACTGTATTAGTGAAAATACAGTCTTTATATAATTTAAGGATCAAGGTTTTATACACAATCACAATTACTCACTTTGTGCTCAGTTAATCTACAATGGCAAATATATACACAGTTCTACGTGGTACCACAATTACTATCAGATTTCATTAAAGTCCTTCAACTGGACTTAGTTTAAATGTCACACAAATCAAGTAATAAAGAGAACCAACAATAGACATAGGAGGAAAGCAGTTGGTTAGAACAATTAGCAGACTACTGAACCTCTACCACCTTGCACAGTTCTGTATGAGGATCCCCCCATCTGGGCAACCTGTAAATAAAGATATATCGTACAAGCCCAGTCCATATAATGTTCACAAGAGTCTTATTTCCTTCTAAATAGTTCTACAACCCCAATGTACCTGGAATAGCAGAGTTCGACATCAGGTCGTCGACGGATCCTTCTTGAGCGCCTCCCTTTAAAGCAGGAGCCACGGATCGTCGAGATCCCATGAGGAAAAAGGGTGAACACTGTTGTTGCGGCAGCAGCTCCGGTTCTTGCAGTGCTTGTTGACGATCGATTAAAAACGTCCTGCAAGCTGAGACGTGCGGTGTACCTCCACGCTGAGTGCTTGTTGCCGCAAAGAGTTAATGAAGAACTTTGGCCCAGCAAGGGTGTTGAGTCGTCCGGCGTCTGTGGTCTTCGGGTGGTGGGACACTCACCGGCGGATTCTCCTCAGTCGTCGGCGGCCTTGACTTTCTCCGGCAGGACAAAAGCGGTTGACGAGGATGAACAAGGGAGTCCTTGGATCAAAAGGTTCTTAGGCAAAGGCAGCACTGTGGCTCTGGTCAGCGACAGCAGTCGTCGACGGTGATGGACTTCAATGTCCGGGCACCTCTCTTTGTGATTCCGCGGCGGTCCCCGTCTCCGGTTGACAGCCTTTCATAGGTCTGTCTACCAGTGAGCTTTAGCAAAGATCAGCTGGTGCACGATGGTCCCTCGTAGCTCGGGTAGAGGTCTCCTAGTCAGGCCCTCTCTTGGATCAGTCCCTTGAAGGCACAGCAGCTTATAGATTGGCGAAGGACAGCAGAAGCAGTTCTTCTTCTTCCAGTGGGCTTCAAAGTTAAGCATCAGTTTCAAGGTCAGTTTCTGCTTCAGCTGTTCAATGATTTCTAGCAGTGAGAGGCCCCCAGATATACTGTTGATCTCCCATTCACTCGGCTGGGTCACACCCAGGCAACCAATTACTCAGAAGGGCATTCAGACAGTCAGGCATTCAGACAGTCAGCCAATCAGGCGCACAGTGCATTCACGCCATTCTTCTCCATCCAGACACTCGCAACACAGAATGTGGATTCGGAGAAGCACTCTGCCATTCAGCACTACACACTGCATTCATACCAGTTTCGGCAGGGCTGTCTCAGTCATTGTTTCAACGACCAGATACTAGACACCCACAACACAGAATGCATATTCATCACACACTCCATTCACCCAGGTCCCATCCAATGGGCGTACCCACAAAATGCAGTCATTGGGAAGGCTCCAGCCAGTCTGGCCTGGACTTCCCCCACAACACCATACATGAAACTTCCACCAAACAGCCAGTCTGAGGTGGAGGGGGAAGGGACAGAGTCAGGGCTTCCCGGGACTTTGGGGAAAAGTAAGGTTACAGGCGATAGAGGCGACACAGGGGCCATCTTGTTTCCTATCAGGAATCTGCTGATTCCATTGACGGGGCCTTGGCATCCCAAAATGGAGGATACGCAGGGCACCTGTCAATTGAGCACAGAGCTGCCACCATCCCGTACCCTGCTCTGTGAAAACATACAGTAGGAGTACAGGGTCGTACTCCCACCCATGGGTGCCATAAGGGTATCCCAAGGGTCTCACCAAATACAGGAAGAGCCGCACCGCCAGGAGGCCCACATGAACCCCTGCGCGGAAAACAAGACAGAACATGCATGATAAAGCAATAAAGGACAAGGATTCAGAGGCCCTCTCCCTCTGATGCATTTCCAGCATCACACTCCTGTTCCTTACACTTGAAACTAAACTAGACATAATGCATATCTTGTTGGTCCAGAAGAATGACTATTAGCACACAAGGACCTACAAGGGATAACCGTACCATGTACAAGAACCCAAATAGTGAACACATACAAGGTACAGGTCCATCCTGCTTACATCTGTTGTTCAAGTTTTGTTTAAAAATGACTTTAATGACCCTCCAATCATTGCTAGCTGTCACCGAAGAATGGACTGTCCCTAGATGGAGGTGATTGGCTGCCCACCTAGAGTGAGGGGACCGAGAAGGGACTGGCCCTCCTTATACTAATGCAAAAATGCCCAATAGCATGAGTATTTACAGAAGATTGTGCTTGGATAAAAATCCGGAAAGAAAGAACATCCGGACTGTGAATCTGAGTATGTGAAAATACACTTTAATGCTCCCATTGCTATGCTCAGAAACAATGTGAAAAGGGATTAAACATGTTTATTTCAATTATGAGTGTCCTGTTGTTAACAGAACATCCCACTGTTGTCAATGGTCTGCTGGTTTCAGTGGGTTATTATATTTTCTTTTATCCCACTTTCTTCAAGACCCAATAGTTGATTGTAAATGGTTTAATAAATACCAGTCAGCTGGTCCCTGGTTTGAAGGCTGGGGCCAATGTGACTCAGCAAGTTTCGTGTGAAATACAACGCTACTGGCTCCCAACTCAATTGGCATCAACTCGCTTTTGTACGGAGATGACCGCCACAGCTCTGTTACTGACTCCCTTTATAACATTGGTTACCAGGAGAAGGACTCCCTTCTTCTGGTATCTTGGCTTCAGAGTTCGATACACCCGGGGGAATGGTCTCTTTCCTCCACTTGATTGCACAGTTTAACAACAACGGGGGGAATGACTACCTTCCCCTGGTCTCCCTTGTGCGTTTAGACATCTCAGAAATGCAGTTCATACAATGGTGGGGTCTTTGACCCGGGCTCCCACCCCTGTGGCTCACTTGGTTAACTTTGCTGCCAAGTACTGCCACTAGGAAGATGACTTGTAATTTCCTTCTGTTTTCGGTGCAGGTCCCAGACCTGTATTTGCATGCTTCTTTGGTCTCACACACTTGGTTTACTCTCCTGCCAAGTACTGCCACAAGGAAGATTACTTGTGTTCTTTTCTTGATATCTGCACTTAGGGTTGGGGGCCTGATCTGTGCCCCTATTGGGGGAACCACTTCTTCTTATGGCTCTCTCCACTTCTCTCTCTCTCAGGAGTTACGTCCCATCACTTGAGATCTGGATTTGCTATTTTTGTGTGATTCTGCATGTACCCAGACCCTTTTAAACCCCCAACCAGTCCATTTACCTCTGTGCCTTCCGGGACCCCTCTGGTGGGGGTCTGGTCTGCCTGGGTTTCCTGTGGCTTCCGCAGTCTTCTGCTGCACGACGGCTGCTCTGCAGCTTCTGTCCTTCCGCAGTATGCATACTTGTTACAGATAGAGTAGCCGACCTCTCCTGTGAGGTCAGGTTACTGCTTTGCCAAGGGTCCTCTGGTGTCGGACCCGCTGGGGATGCCATCTGCTCCTTTCCAGTGTCCCTGTCTGCAGTCACTTGAATGTCCCATGCTGAGCAGCTTCCTGGTCCTTGGTTCCTCCTGGGATGGCTGAGCAACATTGTAAGTCCTTTGTTGCTTTTTATCTTTCCCTGCCGTGGATGACTAGAATGCTCACCCAGATTGGAGACTTCTTCATGGCTACACACCTGCTCCACACCTCCTCCACATCCCAGTACCTGTCTTGTACACTCCCTTAGGATAGTCCCTACTCTTCTTCATCTCAGTATTTCCTAAAGTCACTGATTTAACAAGGAACATGTGAGTACTGTGCAAAGTTTTAGGATATAGTGAGCAAGCTCCCAGGACCCCCCTTGTTAACTTGCATAATTTAAGTAGCTTTGGTTCTCACCCTAAGTTACATGGGGAATCCAGACATGGACCCCTTGCTCACAATTCTTAGGGAGGCACAGCTCCACCCTACTTATGAGGTCCAACCAGACCGAAACATGTGTCTGGGGTTGCTGTTGATACTCTTGTTCAGAGGAGAATTGCCTAGCATTTCGGTTCTGGACTGCCTCAGGGCAGGACAAAGACTGATCTGTTTTGGATATTTCTCCTCTGTGAAAGATGGTGAGCTAAAGAATCTGGGTATGGCTCTTGTAACCAGGACTAATGTCAGTCCGGACTGGATGTTCTGGTTTTATATTACAGCATATTAACAAGGGGGGGGTGGGGGTCCTGGGAGACTCCCTGCCAGACAAGTCTCTTTCATACCTGAGACGGAGAAGAGCAATGCAGGACGCTGAAGCCGGGAAGCCAAATACGCGCTCTAGTTGTTGGAGGGATCCGATAGGTGCAGAGATCTTTAAAAGCATCAAGAGTCAAACCTAGAGAACCACTACTCCTGACGAGGTCGGGAAACCGAGAAGAGCAAGTTACAAGGATCGGAAGCCGGGGGTTCACCGCGTAGAGGCCGAAAGCAGAGGAAGCTGTGGAACCAAGGTTGAGGCATTGCGGGTACCGGAGAGCCAGCAGGACACCTGCAAGAGGAGGGAGCGAGCCGTGCGGAGAATTGCACACCGCAGGAGAAAACCGGTGAGCCCAGAAAGTAGAGTTGGGATGTCGGGGCAATTTGTGACATACACTGCACACCATTTAAGGAAAATTATATGAACTGGGTGAACCTGGGCAGGGAAGCTTGGACGCCAAGGAAATAGTTGAATATACCAGTGAAGGAAAATTATATGAACTGGGTTAACCCAATGTGAAAAGCCTGAAGGTGTCTGAGAAAAACTACAGCTACCAAGAGGCCATACATAGGAGGGCCACCAAAATAGGTCAAAGTGCTCATACTGAGGGTCGAGCAAAATCCCAGTAAAATGGAAAGACAAACTGTGTGAAGAAAGGAAAGTGAATCTCATGAACATTTAAAGTAAGGAGAAATTGGCAAGAAAGGTCCAAGCCCGACCCAGGGAGAGCCCGGGGTGAAGCCATCACCTAAGAACTGACGGTCAAGAAGGGTCTGAGCCTGACCGAGGGAGATTCAGGGGTGACTCCTCGAAAGTTCAGTGGGAAAAGAACTGACACATACATCAAGGAATACGATAAGTGAAGGGTCAGTTCCCAAAAAAAGGGGACCCAAGGGTGAAGCCATGACCCTACGTGAACGGTGGCTAAACATTTAGAAGGGTCAGTACCCAGAAGAGAATCATCACCCTAAAGAACTGTGATTAGGTTAAAGGAACTTTTGTTTTTGTTAAGAGACTTTCTAAGGAAACTAGACTTTGCTATTGACGGTCCTGAGAACTGCCATTGGAACTGTCATCTCGTGCTAAAGAAGCCCGAGATAGTATTCTGCTCCAACCTTACCCCGTGCTCAAAACGTGGGGAAGGGAGACGCAGGCTACCGCATCCTGACATATTATTTGAGAACACTACTTTCTTTTCTTGAGAACTATCTCACACCCCTTTTTGGTATTAGTTGTGAGGTTTGGCAATAGGTTTCTTAGTATAGGCCCTTTTATTTGACACAACACAACTAGGACTGCTTTATTTTTCATATGATGGTCGTCACTTGCTCCCATCCTAGATTTAGATTGGGTGTTTTTCGAACCTGCATACCGCATTCATTGTTCAATAAACACTCTTGAACTGTGATCACTGAGTTCCTCACACCAAGCAGGGAAGCTGGGACGCCAAGTCACTTGTTGCGTGAAGCAAGTGAAAGCGGGTGGAGGACCCAATGGTTGAGTGAAAAAAATATAAAAGCGTGGAACTGTTACACATAAAGTCCTGGCAGGAGAGAACACGAGGCAAAATTATTGCAAGCCTGGTACTTGCACCCAATTGTGTTAAGACAAGTGTTGGAAAGCGAAGGAGGAGAGAGTGCCAGACTGAAGGGTCTGGGACTCCGCCCATGCTTGCCAAGAATCTGCATATAAACTGAGGCGATAAAGAGGAGCGGGTTGCCCTCTTTTGAGTGTGTGAAATCCAGGGGATGGGAGTCATTAGCCTTAGAGTTGGGCCGTGAACATTGTGATATAGGGAAGGGAGGCATTCCCTATATGATTGGACATTTTGTACTGTGAACATTGCAACCAGGGGAAGGGAGGTATTTCCCCAGTAAATGAAATTGTGCCTGGCCAAGAGAAGAAAGGCAAACACTGAATATTGTGACCAGGGCAAGGGGAGTATTCCCGTAGGAATAACAAATTGTGTTTTGCCATGAGAGGAAAGGCAACCTATTGGTACAGTGAACATTGCAACCAGGGGAAGGAAGACATTGCCGTTGGTATCATTGGAAAACTCAGAGGAGTAAAAGAAGTAACTTCTTGGCATTGTGAATTTTGAAAGAGATTAAGGGAAGAACCATACCCCTTGAAGCTGACAACTGTAAAGCGCCTGAGAAATGCAAGGGGATCCTCTGCTGAAACTTGTGGAACTTGGGTTGTTTTTCTTTTTGCACCTTTTGGAACTTTGGAAAAGAGCTGCAGACGACCGGTTAAAAGACTATTTTCCTCTTCACTTTATCTTGAGTTTAGGGTGAAAGGGTCATCTTAGGATTTGTACACATGACGGAGAACTTTACTTTGGACATTCTGACAGACATTCTTTGGGTTTGTTGAGGCAGGGAACCCTCTCTTAGAGTTAGGTAGAGGTAGTCTTTTCCAACCATCACAATGCCTTTGTGTCTGAGTCTTATTCCGGGTTCCTTACACGATTTTGAAGAGAACCTAGAGCTATTATATAGTGGATTGCAAGTTTAACTTCCATAAATTACCCATTATGCTTTAAATATCTTCTAGATTCATATAGAGTTAATATTGCATATGAATGTTTGATGGCAACAGTTGACTTGGGGAGCCAAACGTAGCTCCTAGTAGCTGTTGGTGCCAAGCCAACTAGGCTCTCCTATAACCAGGAGCTAAATAGCTCTCACCAATTTTGAACAGTGTGTTTTTCCCCCCTCGGCCCTACACTGGGCTATGTCTGGATTATTGCCAACACGAACAAAGGGTACATAGGAATTTCTTGGAATTTACAGCACTAAGACCTTGGTGCAAGGACACATTGGTAGCCAGGCTTGGACAGGGATGTCTACTGGTTCTTAAGGGATGTTGCGAGTAATGGCACAGTGGCAAGGTGTTGCTTTGCCTCTGGATGCATAGAAATAAACTGGTGATGGATGTCTCCGGGCTGCTCTGCAGCATGCCGAGGCAGGTGGTGGTTCTGCATAGTGGTAATCAACTATTTCTCTCACTGGCTAGAGGTTAAGCTTGCACAGACCATGTCATTGTATTCCTGGAGGATCTGGGAAGGTACCCTGCACATTACTGCGCCCGACATTGGAATGTAATTCGTCTTGTGGGAGATACAAGCCTTTCTCAAGTGACCTGGCCTCCCGCATGTCACCACAGCATTGTGCAGACCACAGGCCAATAGTGGAGAGGTTAAATGGAGTGCTTAAAGATATTGTTAGTTAGGGATGATATCCTGTGAGAGGGGGTGCAGATGAAATGTTGCACGCACAGAACTGCCCTACAACGGGTGGCAAACCTTACTTTCTAATGAGTGTGAGGAACCTTTTAGATGCCAAATGTTGTTCATTGCTGTATGGGGTGGGGGCAGTAGGAAGAGTAGTTTGCTTCCCCTTAGACCAGATATGTAGCAAAGTGAAGGGTCTCCAGGATAGAGGCAAAGCTACATATAATCAGTACTGTCCGCAACAAGCTACTTCCTAAGGGAGCATTTCCGTTCAGTGGCCATTCCATCTTGACAACTGATGGAAAGTGGAGTGTTGGTCTGGTGGCGAGGAAATATGTGGTGCTGTGAGCAAGTGTGCATCGGGTTAATTTGGCAGAGCAGATGTGCGAAGATCCCTATCCACACCAGATGGAGGTGCAGGGGTTACTCTGTCGATTATCATAATGATGGTTTCCCATTTGCTCCTTTTCTCGTTCCTCCCAGCTCCAATCTTCCTTCCTGCTTTACCCGTCCCGTTGTTTCTCCTTTCCCTTGCCCCTTTGCTGACTGCTGAATGGAAAAGTGGAAGATGGGTTTCATCCCCTTATTTAATTTTCTACAGCATGATGTCACCATGCAAGCCCACCTTGGAGGATCCAGTATCGCATGTTGGTAGTCAGCGGTTGGTTGGTGACAGAAACATCCTCTGTGTGCATAAAGTTATCTTGCCACTCGGTATGACGTGATTACGTCAAAACTAATATTACTTTCAAATATTGCCTATCTTTTACCTATTGTCTTTGCGAGAATCTGGGGCTTGGGATTTTTGAAGTCCTGAAAATATTTCTTATGGAGTCCTTATAACATCTTACAATGCTTTGGGTCTGAGCTGATTTTTAAGTGTAGAATTTTGTGGCACTCACGGTGGCCTAGTTGACAAGCACCTCCGTAGGGAAATTCTCATTACCAATTAAGGTATTTTTAGGCAGGTTAGTACCTTTTTTGTGACCCATATTTCATTACACCAGGTTAAGATGAATGTTTACATTTTTATGTCCTTCACGTTTCTCTTCAGCTCAGGCAGCAATGATGTTGGATCTTATTCCTGTGGCGCTGCACTACTGGTACCACTGACCCAAATGGATCCGTGGAGCTGTGTGGGTGTAATTGAAGTGCAGGCTTGGATGTGTTGGTTCTTTTCTGTCGTTGGTTGGTATACTTTTTACTCCGTTTGGTTTTGTTTGGAGTGTTTGTCTTTAGGGAGTAAAAGTGGCTGGTACGCAGCTTATCTGTAGGGCCGATTACATCATATGGTAAGGTGACTAGGCTATTAGGAATATTATGCGCTCCTTCTTTCGACAATCTCTGACCATCTGATGGTCAAAGGTTTATATTTCAGTGGGGCTACTTCTGTGATATCTTGATCGGTAATGACGCCTATAATCAAGGCCTGAAATTATAAATGTACTTCTGTGCTCTGTATGTGTACTTCATATTAATTATGTATGCACATTTTGCTTTCAGTACAGAGTACATATGAGATTCTTTACTTGATATTTTAATTCTTTCCATGCCCCTCTGCGCTGTTGCATTGTATAACACAGGGGCTCACAAACCAGTGCAAGCCTGTTCATTCATTGGTGAGTTATGATATGATATTTTATTTATATTGCACCCATACACAAGTGTTTCAGGGGTTTATAGCCCGTATTGTTGAACAGAAAAGATGTAACGTACGTAAATACATGTTCAGGGTTCTAATTAAAAGAAGGCTTGCAGAAATGATGGCAACTTCACAAATGAGTAATATTCTCACCAAATGCCCAGCAAACCTCAACAGCTCCACACAACCACTCTTTCTAGCAGCAGTTAGTGAGTGCGTCTGGCTCTTGTGGCCAGTAGGTACTGAGCCACTGCATTTGTAGAGTTGGGAAGTATGTACAGGATATTCAAAAACTCGTCCTTAGCCCCTTTGCGACGTTGATTTTTGCCGATCAGTATGCTGCTGTTTGTCTCAGGGCTTGGGTGAAGATGGTCTTGACAGTAAATGTATTAACCACTGAAATGTGTAACCCAGTAAGGTTGGGATTGGCGATTCTCCCCTAAGGAACTTTGGTTGAAACTAGGGCCAAATTGAGCATTTTAATGTATATTGGGCAAGACATGAACGAATGCAAAGAGCAAACGATAGGGGTGTTTGGGGGTGCGCAAACATGGAATAATTGTGAAAAACAGAAACGGTGTCAATTCATGCATTTTAAAGCCCCTTGGCCAGTAATACTGATTAAAAAAAAACAGATGGCTTTTGTGGCGAGAAAGAGATTCGCCCTTGTGACAAATCATCACTGTTTGAGAATCCAAGGACCAAAACGCCGCCCAGGATCGAGAGATGGGGCATCCGCCTCCAAGAATACGTTTGTACCATTGTGCACAAACCCGGGGGAGACAGCAACCTGGCTGACTACATGTCGAGACACCCGACGACGGAAACATCGCAGCCAAGGGAAGGGGAGGCAGAGTATCTGTTATGTGACGGAACACGCCCTTCCACCTGCCATCCCCACAGAGGACCTGACCAGGGTGAAACAGGCTGACACGTCCACCAGATGGGCCATGGAACTCGCTGCCGAAAACAAATGGAGACCCTACAAAATGCTGTTGTGTCACCAGGAAGAGTGAACAGACTGGAGTTGGAATGCATGGCAAAGGTTAGTTCAGAACTAGCTGTGTCGGAACAGGGGATACTGCCAAGATGCTGCTGCATTGTCATCCCATCACCCCTCTGGAGGGGGGTGGAGAAGCTAGCACATGAGGGTCACAGGGGAGTAGAATCAACCAAGAGCCTGCTACAACAGTTGGCATCGTTGCAAATAATGGACCAATGGTGGACGAAGCAGTAAGGAGTTGCCTACCCCGTCAGTGTGAGGCAAGAAACGACACACCACTCACCATGCAACAGACAGATACTTGAGGGGGTGTGGCAAGAAGTCGCAATGGATTTCTAAGGGGCCACTTGAGAGTGGGAACTACCTATTGGTGATAATAGACGAGTTCTTGAGGTTCCCCACTGCCAAGCACACTTTGTCCACGTCCTTTGTCCAGATCACTGGGGTAATAGATGAAGTGTTCAGCGAGTGGGGGATCCCCGACAGTCAAGTCGGACAATGGACAGGACTTTTACAGGTTTGCAAAGCACATGGCATTCACACACAGGAGGATAACACTGCTGTGGCCACAAGCAAATGGGATGGCAGAAAGATTCATGCCTTCAATCAAGAGGACCATCCAAAAGGCCACCATCGAAGGTATGCCAATCCAACAAGTCCTATGCCGCATGCTATGTCACTAAAGGCACACACCGCATTTGTGACACGAGTGCCGCCCAGAGACTTCATGAGACCGTACCAGGTCAAGACACGCCTACCCCAGGGGCCTGCAAGGCACCAGGAGGAACGGGACCTCCTAGAGGACGATGTGAGAGAGAGATGAATGCGAAAGAAACCACAAAGGGAAAAACTGATCAAACTCGATGAGCGAGGGTGAAGGAGTTTGAGGAAGGTGAAGAAGTACTTGTGAAGCAACGGACATAGAGGAAGACAGACAGAAAGTACGACGGTGTACCCCTCGATGTAACCGATATGAAAGGAACGATGGTAACGGCTGTCAACTCCCAGAGGGCAGTCGCGAGGAATGCAAGGGGTCCAGGAGATTGACTCCCTTCTCCTGGACAGGCTTCTATAGCCTCAACAAGTCTCTCTTGGGATGGCATCCTGCGATATTCTGAATACGTTCCTTTTAGTTCTTCAAAGCGGCTTCCATTCCTTCCTCCTATAGATGGTGGCTCCACAGAGCCCATCCTGGTATGGTATCTGTGTCATTAGAGAATCCCATGCTCCATCCTCTCTGGGTCATGCCACCGCCTCCAGGTCTTCTTCAAGCACCCAAGTCCAGCTCCTGTCTCTTGCTTCTTTCTTCTCCAGGTCTGGGGCGTTAATAGACTGCTCTACGTCCTTCTACTGCTTTTTTTTCTCTTTGGTTCGAACTTCCTGGGCTCTGAAGAAGAGATCATCTTTCATTAGTCCTTTCTTAGTTTTTATGAGGAAGCATTGGCCCTCCCCAGCGTAGGCACACCGTCCTTTGTTTCTTTCCCTGGCGTATTTGTTATGCCTCCTTCGTCTCAGTGTGGTTGGCTGCCAACCACTGATTACTCTTCACGGTTTTCCTAATCCTCTTCTTCACAGTATGAGTGGTAGCTGAAGGTTGGTTATTGATAAGACTCTCTGCCTGTGAGACAAAGGCGTTGCTAGGCGGAGGTTGAGGGGGCTATAGCCCCGGGTCTTTTGGTTGTAGCCCCGGATAGAAGCGCAGGTGCTACAACCAAAATGCTTGTTAGCCAGAGTCCTGCCAGTCCTGACTTTAGCTTAGCCCCTGATCTTTTCCAGACCTAACAAAACCCGTGGTGTGAGATCTAGTTTTCTGCCACCCCTAGGGGGAAAGTTGTGCAGCGGGCTCACCTCCCTAGCCTCAGAGAGAAGGGCTCCCCTCTTGGGTGAAGGGACGTGATCTAGTGAATTGTCACACAGTACAGACACTGTGTCTGTGGCAATCCTTGCTTAATTGCAGAGACAAACACAGATCGATGCTGAGGGTGCTTTGTGGTGGTTTTGCAATGGTCATTATAAGCAGTCCATACAAATAAAATGAGTCTGGCACCTGCGAGAGAGCGTGCTATGATGTGACATTGGAATGTTATCAGCAGGGTCCAAGTTCAAATCTCCAATAAGGGAGATGGAAAAATAAACTCTCTGCCAACCTGAAACTGTGCTCGGAGTCATAAAGTAAGGGATTGATGGTGGACTCCCCTGAAAAATAAGGGGACGTCGTACCCTTAATTCCCGCCCATTTAGACCTCTGCACACAGAATGGGCACCACTCCATCTCTATATTCCGACCTAGCTCAGCCAACCAGCTTGCTAATATTTTCATGTAATTTAGCTCTTCTGCTTTTCATAGCAATTCCTTTACGGTTGGAGGTGTGCCTCTCTTCCAGACCTGTACCAAACAGGCTCTGGTGGCTAGCAACAAGTGGTGAACAATGTGTGGTAGGCGTTAACTCTCACTTTCTCCAGCTTGGATCTCAAATGAGACCAATAGGTGACGCTTCCCCTCTCTCCCATCTACCCCTTTCATCCACGATGGGAAATTTGCCCTTAAGATAACTTTGCATGTGCACCATTTCTGGAAATACGTTCCCTTTTCCCCACAGCCTCTCCAGCAGAGAAGGTACTTTATGAGGGATAACTCCTTAACTGGATCATTTGGCGTCGCTGACAGTGGCAGAAAGCGGCTGCTTGAAATCTGAGCACTTCAAAAAGCTGAGTAGAAAAGGTAACCTTTGAGCCTACACTTGAGATGATGGCAGCAAGAGGACATGTGAGGTCTGCACCTTGCTTATGGTGATTATACCAATCCTAGGACAGTAATTGCCATCAATGGGGCATTTGAGGCTGTACTTGGCATATCATGGCATCAACTGGACAGGTGAGGCTGAACACTATTTGGCGAGCAAACCCTGCATGGGAGACCTTCCCTGCCAATGGCAATGCACTGGTGTTGGGAGGCGGGCCTTCAATACGATCCTAGCACCTACATGTGTATGGATACATCTTCAAACGAAAACTTCCGTTTCAGCTCACAAAATGATTCAATTGAAAACCCACATCCTGTGCCTTATCAAAATGTACTTTTTGAAAATATTTATTTAGTTGCTCCTACGTAGCACCCTGTGACTGTGGCAGAACAAGTTATTTATGGCGTGCTATCATTATCCTGACTTCTGAGGTGGTAATATGAATCCATTTCAGAAGTTTAGCAAGAGCCAAATGCAAGAGGAAGTCCCCTTCCCGCCGTCACTGCTCTGCCTGGCGCAGCAGCAGGGCCAGAGGCCCACAGCAAAGGCTCTGAAAGGCCGCAAGTGGCATGCGGACTGTATGAGTAGACGTCATGCTATGGTAGCGCACACATTCAGGGTCCCCAATTTCTAACCAATTGCCTGTGGCTTCTTTGATTGCCCAACAGTAGTGCCACTCAGACTTGCATGGGTTTGTTGTACAATGCCGCTGGACGTGCACCATCAAAAAAGCAACTGACAAAGCCCATCTCCATCACAACCGAAGCCATAACAATGCATGTAGGTTCCAATATAAATGTGCATTTTGTTGTTCAATGCTATCATGATTTTGGGCAATGCCACTGCCACTGTTAGTAACTTCACGCTATCGCTCACAAACCTTATTTAGAAGAGACCAGGAAGGGGGAATCAGGCGAGTATATGGGCTCTGCCCTCACATTCTCAGAGGCTAGCCTCTCCCACGCCATTTAAAGCATTGCTCCTTCCCCAGAGTTTCGGTCTTGCTGTGCTCCTGCCCACTGGTGTGATGCTTCCTGCAACGCACGGGCATGGTAATGTATTGCTGCCTACTGGGAGGGGAGGTGCAGGTACACTCGGATCGACATAAAGAGTTCAAAAGTAGGAGCTAAAAGTAGTGTTGGGTGAAGGCCATCAGCCAGCAGCCAGAAGCTACCTACGGAGCGCTAGAGTTGTGTGGTCTGCAGAAAATCCAACTTGGACACGAGACCCAAGCAATGCCACTTTTTCATCAAGTATAAAACCAGGTTATTGACGTATGCTTTTGAGTACGTAACAGACCATGAATTTAGTAATGGTAAAATGAATGGAACACTTGTTTATCCAGTTATTAAACTATGCACAGTGAAAACCAATTGAATGAATGGGTAGTTTCTCATTATTGTGCATAGTGTCCTGCACCTGACTTTAAAGGTATTGCTAAATCAAAAACACGTACCATGTGACTTGTGAATCCTTTAAGTAGTGTAAAAATAAATCTGAATTGGAAATGTGATGGCAATTGATATTTATCGAAATATCAAATGACCAACGTCAGTGTAATGTCACAAGGGTATGTTTTGACGGCGCTAGTTGTCGTGCGCTTATGAGTAGCACCGCTCTCTGTAACGCTTCAGGATCTTCTAACCTCCAGACGGGTGCCAAATGGCTCTCATCAGCACACAGGCCTTACCCATCCTTGGACATGTTGCAAGAGATCTCAAAAACAGAAATGATCAGGTGTGCAGGAGGGGGCTGGGGGGTGGGTGTTACTCCTGCTGACATGGAGAGTTCCAGGGGATGCCCCTTGTGGGCTGCTAGGCAGACACACCTGGGCCTTTCTCCTCCTGGTAAACCCATCCACTCTTTCAGGTAACTTAGTCTGGTCATTTGCCTAATTCAGAGTCCAACCCAAAAAGAGGCGTTTGACCCTTTCGTAGTTAGGCTTGCATGATCCAGCACAAGTACGTTGTCGCCGGTATCCAATCAAGTAGGGGAACCCGTCCTCTATTGATTTTTTTTTTGGTCAACATAAACAATATAGAGTACCATTTATGTTTCAGGCACAAGCCTAGCCATTATCTTTCCCAGCATACAAACGGAATTTCTCCTGCGTGCAATTCTCCCTCCCCAATCCTATGGTATACAATCCCATATTATAACATGACTCTCCTCATGATATTTTGATTTTGAATATTTATATCGCGCACCAAAACAAACTGAACTGTACCCATGCGCAGATGGTCAACCAACCAGCTTCAAGCTGTCAGAGTAGCTAGTATGGTGTCATCAAATTAAGAGGCCTGCTTAAACAGATGGGATTTTAGGAGCTTCCTAAACTGACCCAATGACTGACTGGCTCCAATCTCCAGCGGGAGATGGCTCCAGAGTTTAGGTCCAAATCTCCTATCCCCTCTGGAGACCAGTTTAACACGTGGAACAGCCAGCAGCAGTTTCTCTCCTGGGTGTAATGCTCTGGTTGGAAGATGTGGACAGACCTTCACACTGAGGTAGTCTAGGGCAAGGCCATTGAGACGTTTGTAAATCAAGCATGCTACTTTAACTTGATTCGATCCTCAACTTGCAGCCAGTGTAGAGATCTACGAAGGGAGGATGCAGGATCCCGTTTTGTCAAATGACCTATCGGTCTAATCAATGTATTCTGGGCCTTCTGCTTCACTGGAATACCTGATTGTGCGTTTCTACTGCACATACCTTTGCATGACCATTGGGCCTCTGTTTTAAATGGCAGCTGAGTCACCTTGCTTTCATTGCAACTGCGTCATACCAGAGCCAGCAGCGCTCTACCTACAGTACTACCCATGCCCTCTACGCCACTCCTAATCTCCTAAACAAACTGCAAATGAGCAGTCTACGTTGTACTCCGCTCTTCCACCTCCCCCCACCGCCTTGTTATCTGTCTAAAATGTCTCTGTGTAAGCCAGTCAGGTGTCCTAACTGCATGCAGGATTAATATGGTCGTGCCCGGCGGGCAAACACGTCTAGGAAAAATGTGTCTCACCTCCCATTTGTTATCTCTTATCTAAAGCAAACCCGCTCATGCACACACTAACCTCAATCCTTTACACCATACTAAATCAGAAACGATTGACTTTTGCACTGCTTTTTAGTTTTGGTCATTAAGTGACGCTTAAGAGCCGGCTGAGAGCTGAAACTATTGCACTGGAATACAGCCCGGGAGGGAGATGAAGGGAGGAGGCACAAATAGCGTGTGGGTCTTTTGTTTTTTACCCACCCATTGACTGACGCTAATTAACGTCATTTCCACTCACTACCTGTCCCTCCTGCCCAAAACGCATCCTCCTGTGATCTAGCCTTATCACACAGTAATGCAAAACTTGTTCCCGCTAGTGTTGATTAACAGATGTTGGAATCCCAGATCCGCCTTAGAAACTGAACTGATTGTAAGCGTGTTATATAAAAAAATATTTAAATAAAATTCTTGGCACTTTGCGAGAGTTAATTACTTTATTGCAGTTGTAAGTACTCTACTTGCACAATAAAATTGTCTCCGGGAAGTGTGGCTTGAGCCACTTATTTATCTGATCCTTGTACTGAAGTTGTATTAAAAACCAACCTTGACAAAGCCATCAGTATTGGTATTGTTCCGGCACTAGTATTACATGTCCAGGTAATCGCAACGTTTTCCAGCAGTTGCCATATGGCCAGGTAGTTGCATTATTGCAGTGCCTGGCAAATGCCTATGCCATGCCTACACAAACACCAAAAATGGTAGCCTTGCCAATGCGTGCTTCTTCTCCTTCTGGTGTCCACAATAGCAAACATTTATATCTCAGAACATGTTACCAGTGGCTTATCATATTCATTGGCTTCTTCCATTTGGCCAATCCAGTACTCTTGTATAACCAGAAAAACACATTTCCATATAGCTCTCCATTCCAGGTTACCCCTGTACCAATAGGTGCTCTTGCTACCCAATTTAATGGTACACTATGCATTGACCTTGGTAGGTTTGAAAGGCCAGTAGGCCGTGCTCAATGCAAACCTTTGCCGGTTGCTTACACATGTTGGTGCTGTCTGTGAAATCGGGTTCACACTTCAGTTTGGGTTTGTAGCAAAGACAGAGACGGCTTTATTTGTCTTGCGCAACTGACCTCTTCACAGCACGGGAACTGCCCGCAACTTGACCCGCACTCCAGACCTCTGCTCTTATAGCTCAACGTCGGGTGCTCAATCTTAATTCTACCAGGAACCTTCTAGAATTCCTAGTTTTAAGCCTACAGAGAAGAAAGAAGTAATTCCACCCTAATGATTACCTCCAAACCGTTTTACACTAGTCGGTCATCGACGCTGGTGACCATTCACATGACACCCTCTGCAAACCCCCACCAGAGTGCATTCTCAACCTGCCTCTCAAGGCACATCCTATTATTCCTTTAGATTATTCTCGTGTCACGTGCTCACAAACGTCCTTGCATGCCAAAAGTGCCCGACAGCAGTTTTTGAACACCAGTTTAGTCATGTCAAATATCACAATATAACCAAAAACGAGCATTGCTAAATAGTATAAAAGTGCACGTCTGGTCAAACAAAAGCCTGTTAGAAAAGATGCACAACACCATCTGCTCTTCCAGAAACTCAACCTTGTACTCCAGATATCATCTACCTATAATCATAAGAGAATGTTTTTTCACCCACGGAGGCTAGGCCTTTTACCGGCTTATGGGATAATCCCCCAATTGGTAGACAAAAGGCTGCACTGGGGCAAACATTTTGGGAATCTATGCTGCACTATTTGTGCTACTTCACAATAAGGTATAGAAGAACTAGATCTTGCACTAAGTCTGCCACTAGCAAAAGGAATGGGGCACCGTGATATTGCCTCAATCGCTCACACTGGAAAGTAGAGAAAACTCCATGTGCTCCATTCCTTATTCGATAACCACAGGTTTAGCAGTGCACACTTATAGGCTACAGCTCATGGGTTTCTGCCTGTGTGGGCTGTACATGCATGCGTTCTTTAAATGAAAAACGAATCTACAGGTCCTAGAATCGAAAGCCGAGTTGGTTGACAAACCATGACCCCACCATGACATCAGGCCGATTTGTAGCTGTGATTGGCCAACCTGGAACAAGCGTAAAAATGGATTTGTCTATTTTGCACCAATGAAAACTTGCACTTGGTCCAAGGGCGCAACTAGACCAAGACCTCAGCTGGGGGCTAATACTTCAAATGGTGGGAACTGGCTTCAGATTTTTGTGGATGGGGCAAACTTGCACTGAAATCTGCCGCACATCACCAAATAATCCAGTGGGGAAATGGGGTGCACATGGAGAGACCTGGTTTACTTCCATACAGCTGTGCACACATGAGTCAGAGAACCCACATAGAGGCCCGAGCCCAGAATGGGTGGGGTCTTTATACAGTGTAAACCCAATGAACCTCATGCAGAACAGTCAATTTGATGCATTTAGTCTGTGTACATTAACAGTGGACTTCCTAAGGCTACATCCTCGGGGCATGGCTTTACAGGACCATTCGAGCTAGATGTTATACTGCTTGGCCCACTCATGTGGTATACACTACCTCCTTTTATTTATTTATTTGTATGATTATTTGTATAGCGCCCAATAGCCCGTAGGCATTGCGGCGCTGTTACAAAGGTAAGTACATTTACTTAGGTACATACGTAACCAGAAAAAGGTGCACATAATGTGCTAGTTACTAGGGTACATACATAAGCATGCGCAATGAAGTGGTGCAGAAACGGGTGTGCATAAGTTAGTCAAACAGCCAGGTTTACTGAAGCTTTCCGTTTTCCTGCCTTCATGATCTAATGTGGGGCATTTTTAGGGGAGGCATAACTGTACCTCGGATGCTGCCTTTATCCTTGCACAGCCCTGTAGGCATTCAAGAGCTTTCCAACCAATCTTACAGTCAGACCCCCCCCCCCCCCACATAGCATGGCTGCAGCACTGCGGCTACTAATGGCTGCCGCTCAACTCTGTCCAAGGCTCGTGTAAGTCCAGGGACCTAAAACAAAATGCCACCAGCTTCCTCACTTACATGCATGAGACCACCGTCCTGTCACAGCAAGGAATGTTTCGGGGAACCCGAGTCAAGTTAGCAGAAAATGGAGCAATTTAAAGAAAATTGGGCCAGTGGCATTGCCCAAAAAATGATAGATTTAAGGACAAGTTGCAAGTTTTTATTGGTATTGATCTGCATGGTTATGTTACAGTTGGCATATGGTACGTGGTTGGTTTTGTCCGTTGGTAGTACCTGGCACATGTTCAGCTGCATTGTGCCATAGCCCCATGTAAACGTGAGTGGCGTTACAGTCAGTGTCTTTGAGGTGCCAGCGGGCAATCAGAAGTGGGCATTTAACACATTCTGGGCCCTATATTGTGTTCTGGCACAGATTAAACAGACTGTGCATGACTTCAACTAACATCCCATAATATAGCATATCAAGATATAAAAGCTGAAAAAATTATATTTTGTATTGATATAAAGACATGTGCAAGATTTCGATTCTAAAGTCCAAAGCCAATCTGCAGTTATTAAGTGTTCTGCTGGGCAAGGTATGGCAAACATAACATGTTCTAAATCCTCCTAGCTCTTATCCCAACTGACAAGATTCCCCCACACACAAATAGCACCAAAACACGCGGTTAACGCAATGATACATACGCCACCCCAAGAGGTGTGTCTACACTAAACTTCCTTATACAGCGCACTTATCCACAACGGATATATCTTCACAACTCTCCTAAATCTCCTTAAACACCAGTTCCCATACAGACACAACATGTACATTATCAATCTGTAGAGCACATTAACCACTGCACCTGACAACTGGCAAAATATCTAAAACGTACACACCACAGAGAGCCCTACATTTTCAGATCTGCACACACCAAAATTGCAAAAAATAAACCTTGCTCGGCACCTACTACGTTCATCTTCTACCACCTCCTGCACATCCTGAATCCCCAAGAAACAATGAAAATGCCAGACGTTTTACTGTACAGGAGCCAATAAAATGGCCGCGAAAGGGTCATAGAAAAGAGTCTGGCTTATTCTCCAGTGAGGCAGATCTCTGCCTGGCCCAGACAGCTCCATGGACTGGAGCAGCAGGATAGGAAATTAAAGTTGGTCCATCTGCACTGAGTCCACTATACTGACATCACTGGTGTGCTCACTGGCTTGTGATAATGTATGCGCACCTGAGGCAGGGCAGGTGCGAGGATAATGCAAATGTCAGCGACTGCCTCATGGGCTATTGGCAGGAGACCATGAGGGAACAGAATCACTGTCCCCAAAAACCTTGATTCTGCCCCCTGTAAGGGAAGCTTTTTTCAGAGTGAATTCAATCACTTCTGGGATACACATTTTTTTGCAGATAAGGCACAGGTATATTACATTATTTTCCCAGGTTCACACATTTTGGTTAAGCAGCAGAGACCAGTTTTGAACCCAACTACAGGTCCAAGAATGGAAATTAATAAGAACGTGAAAATTCACCTCTGGTTTACAGCTGGAGATGGAAATTATTTTCTGCGGGATCCCACCACTGACCGTGTACCGAGGGAGCCCAAACCAGCCTAGAGGGGCGAGGGTGTACCAACCCCCCCTGATCATTTGCTTATGTACTGCCACCAATATGTCATCAATGTGTCCTTAAATAAAGCTCATGGCATTGGTTCTAGAATATTAGTCATCATTGACACTTTAAATCGTGTTCCTGAGTCTGTTGCCACCAATATAGGTAGTCTTTGCCACTTAAAATAAGGGCCCCCTGATGCAGTTGCCACCTGTCTATGTCATCATTGCCATTTTAAAAGGTTCTCATTATGCTGATGAACACAGTAGACTTTTTATTACGTTCATGTGGTGCCCCAGAAAGTCGTCATTGTCACTTTAATGTGCCCGTAAACTAATACATTTGCGGAACCTGGCACCATCACTCCCCCGTTCCTGCACCCCCACATAAAGACATGGATGCATACATGCGTTTACACAGCCATATACACAGTGCCTTAAGTGGCATGGGAAACAGGGCGGGGCTCATCAAGGGAGCGTGTCCTAAGGGGTTCGCCTATTGATTTGTTAGGCCACACCCCCTTGACGAGCCCTGGCTTAATGGGTTGCACTCACCTCTGCCAGGCAGCCCCTCATAGAGATCAGTGCCCTCTCCCCAATAGGAGAGAGGGTGCTGATCTCTGCATCTATTACATAAAGGGATATAGGGCAGAGGACAGCACCACATGTTTTCAGCCTTAATGGTGACGCTGCTGCTGGAGCTCCGCAGCACCATTAAGGCTGAAAAGGTGAGTCTGCTGGAAGCAGAGGCCTTTTTTCTCAAACGCTGAAACTCCCACGAACGAGTGGCAGCTTCAGACATAAGGAAAAAAAGGCCTCCTCTTCTTGCTGCCTTTTATCTTTTCTTCTATCATGGTGGATTCAGAGTTTGTGCAGTTCCAATGTTGGTGGGGCAGCTAGTGTGTTCTGGTTGCTTGGTCTGCTTAGTATGATCCAGTGTATGTCAGTGGTCTGCAAGGTGGTTGCAGAATGATTGTGAAGGTACATGTGTGGTGTTGCATCCAGGTGGGTTACTCATTTCACTTATGATGCTAAATAGTTCTTTTTGGGTTTTGACGACTTTGATGATTCTGTTGTCGTATTAATTCTTTTTGGTTTTACAAATGCCCTTATTGTATGATCGGATTTGTCATTGGTAATACATTTTTGGGTCGGATCGTAATTTTTCCACCATTCTAGTTGAAGCTTCTTTTCATTACCCTGAGGCAAGGTGTAAACCATCTTGCTATTGTTTTCTTTCGTGATGGTGTGAATGTTTTTCTCGGGGAGATGCTGTCAATTGTATGGGTGACCCATTTCTGGATTAGGTCTGTTTTTTTTTCGTCTAGGTCTGCTTGGTCCAGGCTAGCGGTTGATGGTTTTGCGAGTTCCAATTGCTCCATTAAGTTACCACCTTTGGTGGTCTTCCAGTTTCTTTTCCAGATTGTGGGAAGATTTTGGGGCTGCCTAGTTGCTTTTGTTGGCAGTTTGATCACAAATGGAATGATGAGGTGGTCACTCCAGAGTATCTGTATCAGTGATACAGTGGCAAAAAGATTTTTGCTGACAAAGATTGCGTCAAGCGTGTGTCCTGCTGTGTGTTGCTCCTTTCACCATCTAGCGTAGTTTCATTGTTTCAAGTTGCTTGATAAGTGATTTCTGTGAGTTTGCGTTCTTCTTCGAACCATATGTTGAAGTCTCCGAGGATTATTAGCTGTTCATGCTTGATGGCTAAGTTTGTGATTGCTTCTATGAATGTGTCGACGAAGGTGGCATCGTAGGTCGGTGGTCTGTAAATCAGTATGAATGTGATGTTTGTTTTCGTGTTCAATATCAAGCGAAGGGTGAGGAATTCACAGTTTCTGATGTTTAGCGTGTCATCTGTTTTTATTTTCATGTGTTCCTTCTAGACTATTGTAGGTCGTCCTCCTTTTTCCTTTCCTGTTTAGCTGTGTGCATTTGAAGTTGTGCGGAAGGCAGCTGTGCAGTGTAATTTTTTAGTTGTCTTCTAACAATGTTTCTGTGACATAAAATGTAAATTCCACCATCTGAGAGTAGGTCGTAGATCTCTGAAGCATGTTTGGACATAGATTTGATTGCAGTGAATTTTATTGATGTGTTTTTGCTTTGTTGGTATTATTGGCTTCATCTTGTGGTGGTCTTGTTGGCCGGTTTCCATGTTGCTCTCAGGTTGTTTCTGTTCTTTTGCTTTAGGGTCCTAGAATATTACTGAGACGTCTTGCACTGTTGGTGGTATAGGTTTATTCTGGTAGGTGATCTGTGCAAGATAGGATGTTTGGTATAGTGATTTTTCACTTCTCTTGGAGTTTTTTCTGATTTCGGTCGTGTTTTTAGAGGTGTGCTCCATCGTCGTGACTGTCGAGTGTTGAGGCAGTGGCGTGGTTTAATACATTCTCCTGTTTTTCTTTTGCGTTGTCCTGTTCTGTGTTGTGAAATGTTGCGGTCCTTTGGAATATGTAGGTTAAGAGTGTTTAGCTCTGTTCTGGTTGCAGGCGCTGTAGTCCACAGGCAACAGCTTCAGGCGTTGTAATGAGTGTACGGGACCTTAGGCTTGTTATTGTTTTGTGATTTAGTGGTTGTGGTGGGATGTGATCTGGTATGTTTGTGGGCTGAACCCTGGGAGGTAAGGGTCAGATATAAGGGCAAAGGGTACTACTATAAGATAGGCTGTTTGGATGTCCTTCTTTTTGGCTTAACTATCCTGGAGTTTGAGAGCAGACGGTTGGTCCCTTGGCTGAGTTTCAGGGACAGCAATGAATGTGATTCACCCAAATGTGAATTTCTCAGATGGGGTGGGGCAGGAAGAATCTACGTTTCAAACCCAGAAGTCCATGAGATGCACCTAGATTTGACTTTCCTGGATAGATGTAAAAAGGCCTAGATTTAGGAGCATAGCAGTCAATGAAACACACCTAGAATCAGGTTTGTGGCTGATGTGTAAGAGTCAGATATCGGTAACATAAACCGTGTGTGATGTGCCGCATGAGTGTAATATTAGACCTAACATGGATAACAGATGTAATGAGACTGGTGGGTCATTTTAATGGATTGGCTGATTCCCCATGCTTGCACCTTTCCTACCTTGTCAGTCGTTGCTGGTTGGCGGCTGCAGGCTTCCTGCTTCCCCAGCTGATACCGGCAGACATGATCTGGAGCTGCTTCAGTGGGAGCTGCCCTTTGCCATTCGCCGATGTGCTGCCCTGGCAGGAGGCTACCCTGTAGGTGTTGTAGATGAAGGCGTTCCAGGTCACTGGGGAGACTCCCGGGCGAATCAGCAGGCAGAGGGGCAGAGGGTAGGAGGGGAGGCAGGCAGGGGGAGCGATGCGTGAAAGAGAAAACAGGTGCTGAGTTTTGAGAGCATGATCGTTAGCAAAATGGCCCAGAGGAAACTCATTTCTTTTCAAATTGAATGAAATTGGGAGCGTAGATGCTCACATGTAGCACTAACCCTTGTCCTGGGTTTACATAACAACGTTATGTGTTCTTTCACATCTGAGGGGAAGGGGCTGATATGCACACTTGCTTTTTGTTAGGCAGAGAGGCAAAGGAAGCCTTTTCTGAAACTATCCATTTTAAAGGGTGTTGCATGTTAGCTCATTATTTGCTTGTGTTCAAGAAGTGTGTATGTAATGTGAGTGCGTGTATGCTGTATGGGGGCTGGGTGCACATAAATGAGCGAGTGTATGGCGAATTGGATGTTTAAATGAGTGGATGTGTAATTGTGCGTGCGCATGCTTGGGTGGAATGCTGGGCCGCTATGTCATGGTTTATAACACGCCACACGTCAGCTAGGGAACTTCTTCCCCTACAATGGATTTGGTGCTCTATAAAATGCTGTTTATTTTTAATATATTACGGATTCTTTTGAGTAGGCCTCCAACCCGTTTCGCACCCAACCTCCACAAACACCCTGTGTCCCAAAGGACTAGGAACCAGGCCGGTGTGTCTCAATGAGATAATATTAATGTATTATTTAATGAAAAAGGAACATAATCAATATACATTAGCCACCATTGTTTTGGCAACACAAATGTAATGTTCTGTACAGAACAATTAGGTTAAGATATCTATCCTATTACAATTCCCACAGTTCTTTAATGGCAAAACAGAAAAAAAATGTTTAAAAAAAAAAAGTGATCGCACCGACGGTTTAGCACTCCTCCCCCTGCAACACTCTCTCCCAAACATCAGCTAAACTTGATTCCTTTGAATGGAAGGCAGTGGCAAGGAGTAGGAATAGAGAGAGGAAATCGGATTTGGGGTAAAGCCCACCACCACAAGATGGGAAGCTAGCAAAGAAAGTGAAATCCTTGTTTTTGGAGCAAATGGAAGAATGGGGTTTTGGTTATTCTCACAATTGCTAGGGGACAAAATGAAAGGAAATTCGTATTGCTTGCACTTTAGGAGATTGCCAAAGTTTATAGAATACTAATCAGCACACCAGGGCAAAAATAGAATTGAAGTAAGAAAATTGGTTTTGGGAGAAAGCAAATGCAAAAGGGTAAAATACACTTGCAAATGAAAATTCGTGTACACTGGGTTTACAATGACGGGCAGCTCAGGGAAGGGGTTTAGCTTACAATTGGAAAATCGGTTTTCAATGACAAGGACATAGGCACATAACAGGTAGACTTCTAGGTAAGGGGATTGCTCACAATGGAACAACGTTTGGGGTTTAATAAGACAGATGCTGTGGGTTGTATTAACCCACTTATGCTCTGCCCTGCGGCATCACTGTGTGCTGATGGTGCCAGAATGATCAAAATGGCTGCAAAAGCCCTATGCGTGCCAAAACCTATGAAAATTGCGCTCTACAAAGCACAAAAAGATGGCTGCCAAATCTACCATGCATGTTGTCAGTGGTGGAACGGAGACCGCACTCCTGAAACATGTCACTGGGCTGCCCGACAAGTAAAAATGGAGCCTGCATGGTGAAAGAAATCCAGAATCTTGTTTTTAAATATTTTCTTGGTTGCTGAAAATACAGAATGCTGGTCCAAAACACCCACAAACATCCAATCTTCTCGCTGGGTGTCACATTTTACTGAATTCAAGAATTCATTGTGAAATTGCAATATCCTGGAAAGCTGAATTGGTCATCAAAACACCCACAGCACAAGTTTGTCTGCCTGTGTGATCTGTCAAAATCTGGGTGCAGTACCAGCAGCCGCGTGAATGACTGTTTCAAAAGCCTGCATAAAAACTGTAAACTTGTACCATTAAGATCTAATGTCTGAAATCTAAGTGACCTGTTATCGAGAGTAACCTAGGTTGTAACTATTAAAACTTCATGGTTTAGAGTCTGGAATCCGTGTTCTAGCTGCTTCTTTTAAAATTACAAGTTTATTTAAACCAAGAAAAATGTAACAAAATTACATTTAATTTAAGCCTGACTCGAAGCCAAAACCAGTAGAACAACTTCCCCCCCACAGGGCCAGGCACCTCCATTCTGCTCTCTAGACCAGGAACTCACGCCCATGTGTTGATTAAGAGGGGAGGGGAACTTGGGCTGCTGTGGAAGGAGCACAATGGACTTCCTCCAAGTCAAGGAGATGCTAATCAGGAAGGATCGTAAATGGCCTCTGCCGGAAGGAACAAGCAGAGATTGCTTCTGAGCTGCAAGAAGGAGAAGGAGGCAGGGACAGACAACTTTGGTTGATTCACAATGGGCAAAAAGCATATTTCTAAAAAGACATAATTTACTGTGTACAATTGTAAAAAATATGTAAACCCCGGACTTCTGAACCTAATTTCTGGCTGCACATTTTAAGAGGAGCCAGAACTCTGTGCTATGTTCTGGGAAGTAACTGTGAAAATTATGGTTTTGCAGCAAATGTATTTGTTAAAAGCATGAAACTTCACACGATTATGCCCAGATACAATGCGCACAGTTGTACACATTTTTGGACAAACTAGATATTGTGTTCCGGCCCAAAAGGGCAGAATTCTGTCAAAAGCCGACACAAGATCCTACAATGATGGGGCTTGGAAGAGCAATTGCTCCACAAAATATGTGTTCTAGATATGTTATTGTTATAAATTTTGCAAAATTGTATATATGTATTATACTAAAAGTAGATTTCATGTTCAAAAGCCAAGGGGAGGATTCTCTGACTCATAAAACCACATCATCATGGCGACCCCCTGTTTTCTCCTCCAATTAAGGGAGAGGAGAGATTCTAGCCTATAGCCAGCCTAGGAGGCGCGCTTAGGATAATCCAGCATACACACCCCTTTACCAAATGCATAAATAGAGAAAGCTGAGGACTTAAAAACACACACAGATTCACCCACCAACCGATTGCTGGCAAAGCACCCCGAAGAAGATCCATCCATATTCTTTGCTCCAGACTCCAGAAACTTGGCAAAGCAGAAAGGCCCGTTCTATAGCTGAACCATTCTCAGCTGGGCCTTAAACTTCTACAACCAGAATCCCACAAACTTAAAGGGGAAACCAAAGAAACAGTGGGCTGTGCTGTAACTGCTTTCCTGGTAAATAAGTATCTTCAGAACCGAGAAGGGCAGATTAAACCCAATCCTGTGCCATGCTGTGCCAATCCTGTCCAGTCCTGTCATGCAGTGACCATAGCGCCGTGCTGATTGCAGACCCAGTCCTGTCGTGTGGTGGGCCCTGCAGCCTGTCCCAGTCCGGTGTGCCCAGCAGAATTCCTGTCCAGAAATCTTGACTGACCAGAATTCCTGACGGTTCTGTCCAAATACATAGAGTGAGTATCCAGAGTATAGAACTGTGTCACTAGCCTATGTACTGTCCATAGCAATCCCTATCCAAATCCATCCTATCTTGTCTTCAGAACTGCATGGTTAGAAATATTTTTGGAATTGCCTGAACTCTTTATCTAATCCCTACTACCTTCCTTCTGTAATAGTATTGTTAAACATACTTTGCACTTATATATTGCATCTGAAAAAGGCAAGCTCCTCGGCAGGCAAAAACGTGATCCAGAGGCGTCCTGGTCTAGTGGCTGTGCTCCCGTGTAGTATTTGCTTCTTCATAGTCATTCCCTAGTGTAAAGAAATCCTGTTTGTCTTTTGAAAGCGCATCCCTGTTTTCTCATTTTGGTGCATATTTAAAACAAACGACCTCCACGGAAACGTCCATAACTTCAAATGTTATGCTAGAAACAAAATTTGAACGTCTGCTTGTAGCTAACATCCACAGCTTTCCTAAAGTTCTCCCGCGATCGCGATTGCCGCGCACGGAAAATTTTGCCGCAAATTTTGTCTTAGGAAATTTCTATAACGTGTAAAACCGCTTTCAATTGCAACCAACCTCAAATTTCAGTTTGGCATCAAATCATTGCTAGCGTTTGTCTGCAACCATATAAAGTGGCTCCCATTAGATTTTAAACAATTTCAGTAATTTAAACCATGTTTAGTGTTTTACCCATTCCATTCAAAGCCAACTTTAAAACCATTTTGACAGTTTGCCAATCAATTCTGTTTCTCTCTTGTGTTTGCTGGGGGAAATTGGGATTGCCGTTGTATTTGAATTCTTCATTCCTGAAACCTGTTCTCTCTCCTTCTATCTCTTGATATTGCATATTGGGAGGTTGAGGGGTTTGCAGGGGGAGATAGTAACCACATTGCCATTTGATTCTGAACACACACCCACAAAATTATTATTGCTGTGCTGCATTGTTTTTGCTCATTATTACTTCTTGAGATTAAAGAGATTGCTTAGTGTGACATCACCCCATTGGTGATCATTGTATTCCCATTAAAAATAGTGTGATTATATTGCGAGAATATATATATATATATTTTAACTTTGCGAACCAGCCTGATTCCTGGTTCAGTGTGACCGGGGGGTGTTTCCAAGAGAGGTGCATGTTATAAGTGGTACATCGTTCAGAATAAAAAAAAATGTAGACACAAATAAATAAATAAATAAGGATTTCAGTTGTGCATTACACGCTAGGCGTTGACTTAGGTGAAGTGCCGGATTGAAATCACTTACAATGCAAATAGGAATCTGTTTGGAAATGCACACAATACACGGACAAATTCGGTTTTCAGTTACAAAGAGACTAATTCTTTTGAGGCAATACTTTAATGACTGTAATAATTAAATACAACACCAGGGACAAGATGGTTGATTTCGAACTTCAACAATCTTGAACCGTGAATTTCAATGGGAAAATTAATTGATTTACTAAAATACTAAGGATTTACACAGACAACTGAGTTTTTTAAAAAGGAGAACGCTAACATACACAAGATAATAGGTTCTTCTATGGGTAGGTGACTGAATTACACTCGCAATTTTGGGGGTTTTCAATGGGAGAAATATTGT
Source organism: Ambystoma mexicanum (assembly GCF_040938575.1). Taxonomy (NCBI): domain Eukaryota; kingdom Metazoa; phylum Chordata; class Amphibia; order Caudata; family Ambystomatidae; genus Ambystoma; species Ambystoma mexicanum. The sequence goes on along the minus strand of NC_090935.1, from coordinate 407,883,792 downwards.
ATGCAATGCTACAAAAATGAAGGGCTTATGCAATTTAGGGCTGGTGTATATGCTACTTAGAAAGCAAACCTTGGTTTAGGATTCGGGAAAGGCAGCTGGATCTCAGGACACTCTGGACAGCTAAGGCAAGGGGTCTGGTCACTGCACTCTCAAAGATGTTAAAGTTCAGCCGCCTTCTCTCCTTCCTCCTTCTGTCTCCCCGGATTTTTGTCTCTCCCCGGATTTCTTGTGTCCTAGTACAGTCCTCCCTTATATAGCACAAATGACATCACTAACTTTACAATCTAGGGGGAGTACCCTGTAATTATCCCTGCTCCTCGGATAGGACAGTTTACCATTCCTCTCTCTGCCCCCTGGCATGATTGGTTCAAGGGAAGAGAGCACCATCTGTCTGTTTGCATTTATTACAATTCTTTGTTCTCATTATCACTTTTTGGCAGAAACTAGTTATGTCTCATAAATTCATAATGATACTAACCCCTGCCGTATGAACTAGATATGCAGTTTTAGTTGGTCATAGGGAATTCGGTAAGCCGACCACCAAATCCATACGAGGTAGCATGGCCTTTTGGCACATTTTTGTCATTTTCATAAAATGTACAATATTTATGACTCTGCAAATGATCAAGCATGTTCCTAATTTAATTTTCCATCATTTCGCCAACTGTCCCATTCGTCACATGTTCAGATCAGCCAGAAACTAGTCTTAACTGGCCATTTCAGTCTCCAGTGTCCTAGGTAAATGCAATGTATCACTTTAAAACTGCCTGGAAGTTGCATGAGAAAATAGCATGAAACTTAAATAATTCTCATTCCGATTGCTGTGAAAAATGCCTAAAATGAAATCAATCTTTTAATGTCAAGTGTCGCATACCCCCCCCCACCCCTGCGGGAGGGCCGCTTCATTCACCACAGCCATTTGTCTTCTTCTGGGCTCAGCCGGTGACCAGAGATTTTTATTAGTCCCTTTTGAAATTTGCAGTTTGCTCTTTGAGGTGGTTGCAGGAAGGGCTCACACCCCCTGGTCAAGCTTTAGCCACACTTTGCCTTCTTTGAAATCTCTGGGCTCCTGCCTTCATGTCTGGCAGAGCAGGGAATTGGGACTACCTCAGCACCATCACATTTTATTGCAGGGTTGTTCACTGGTAGGTGCGACTTCCACCTGGAAGCAGGGCTTTTAATTGTGAAGTTTCCTGCCTCAGCCCGAACTGTTTTTTCCTGTAATCAGTGTCTTTTTCAAAGGTGACTGGAGTTTTGTGGGTTGGAACCTAATACGCATTTGCTTTGGTCAACCCCCCCTCCCACCCACATCATATTTCCTTGACATTTGCTGAAAGCAAAGCAAGGCCGTTTTAGCTTAGTGTTCTAATGCTTGCCACTCCTGTGACATAAAAGCAATGCAGGCCGTTTTTGGTGGCAGTGTTTAAATGCGGCTTTTCAGGGGAAAGGGATTTCTGTTTGGGGCCTTTAAATGCACCCCACAGATACCATTTCATACTTGAGCCCCATGCCAGACATCACTTTGTGTAGAACAGAGGGGGTGGGGCCTTCAAGTTTACCCCACCTACTTTCTGAGGTGACCCCTCCCATCTCCAGTTAGTCCCCTTCACCCCCTAAATGTAGGTTTCATTGCACCTGTGTCTGGAGAGCAGCAGGTTGCAGTCCTCTGGCGTAGTCACACAATAAATGGAAGGCCACCTGCATATATAAAGAGTTTGGCACAAAGTTCCAGCTTGTTGTTATGCATGATGCTCTGCAATCCTCTGCAGGAGACAACTCCATTCCACAATAAAGTTCCACGTGCCTGACAACGCTTCCCAATCATGTACCATAATCCTGCTGTATTGTTCCCCACAGCTACTCCAAACAGACAATTTTCTGGAGCTAAAGATTTGCATTTGGGCTAATTTGCCCAAAAAGCTTTCCTCGTGTGGATGTGAAATTGAGATGTTCCAGTGGTAGCTGCCGGGTAGCGCAATGGCAGGTGTGACTTTGCTGAATTCTACTTAAAAAAGACAATTTGAATTTAAAAGCAAATAACCTTTTCTGTGTCAAACTAACGGTCATCGTAGGTGTAAATGAAGTTTCAAAAAAGTTTGTAATTTTGTGACAAACTTTTTTTTTTTTTAAATCTTTGAGAAAGCAGGGTTTAGTAGGTAACTGGAGCCACATGTGCCCTTTTTAGATGGAAATGCCCCATCATAGTTCCAATCGCCAACAGTACGTATAAGAAAAAAGCAGATCCTGTCCTGTGCGGCCATTACATTCTGCAAACCGCAGGACAGGGTTTATCATCAGTGTTCCGAAAAAACCTGTGACAGGTGGGCCCGGAGTGGGGGCGGTGGTGTGTGGGAGGCTAGGAGTAGTGCTTGAAGTGGGCAGAGGCCAGCCGGGCCGGGCTTCGTTTGACTCCAAAAATTGGGGCTGAGCCTGGGACCCCCTGGTACCACCACAACATTGGCGGGACACATTATCCCGCTGTGGGTGCAGCAGCGGCAGGAGATGCGCCCGCCAATAAAACAGGAAAGCTGACAGAAGTGCCAGCCAGCCACAGCAATGCTGTGGCTGGCTGGCACTTCTGTCAGTCACTGGAAATTCATCTGGTGACCCCTCATGCGTGGGGTCATCAGAGGACCTTTTGTTTCCCCAACCCCTCCCCAGGTCACTGAGGCGTCTCTAACCCTCAACCCAAAAGTCAAACTACCAACTGCACCTCCTCGGGTGTATTTTTCCTTTCCTCTCCTTCTCCCAGAAGCTCTGTCTCCAGAGCTCTGGTTCTCTCTAGGCTTGACTACTGCAACAGCCTCTTTCATAATCTGCCTGTCTCTACTCTCTGCTCTCTACAACTCATCCAGAACAGGGCTACAAGACTTGGCCTTCCCCTCAAGCCCAGGGATTGTATTCTATCCAGGCCTGACGTCACTCCATTGGCTCTCAGTGGCTGCAGGGATCAAGTTGAAGACCATTTTCATTATCCACAAGGCCTTCTGGAGCCTGGGACCGTAATACCTCCAACTCTCTCTTTGTAAGTATCTTCCTACTCAAGCTCTTTGCTCCTCCACCTCCAACTCCTTGAGGGTCAGGCGCTTCTCTAAGCAACGAGTCAGGGGCAGATCTCTCTCTTCTGCTGGCGCCTCCCTCTGAAACAGCCTCCCTGCCTCTCTGAAACTTGTGCAGAACCATCTCCGGTTCCAGAAGCATCTCCAGACTTTTCTCTTTGCTTCTGCCTTCTCTCTTTCTCTTCCCTGCTGATCTCCTGTCTGATGCTGCACCGGTCACCTGGCTACCCTCTGAACTTCGGGCCCAGGTCCCTGCCTGCCCCGTTGCGCACCTGTACTGCCTACTGGCAACACTTGCACTTGGGTCTGTGGCTGCAACCCTACAGTCCCTTTACCTGCCCTTATCAGACCCTTGTTGTCTGTACAACCCTTGCACTGCTACCTGCTGACCGCACTACTTGTTTTGATCCTGCGTCCTGCACTTGCCCCCACTCCCCTTCCCCTGGCACTTTTCCCCTTCCCTCTGCCCGCACCTCCGTGATCTCAATGTCATTGGGCCTAGTAAGATCGTTGTCTTTGTCCTCCGTTTCCCCTTCCTTGCCTCGTCGTGCTTTGAAACACTTGTGTTCAGGCATGTTATAAATGTCATGATATATAGAATTGAAAAAATGTCCTGCGTTCTCCAACTTCTCCCACAGTTAAGAATGTGCAGCACTGCAGTGCTTCCTGGTGGTCCCCAAAATGGACACGTAACATATGGCATTTCTGAAACGCCTCCTTAGGTCACATTGCGAATGCTGACCTTGCTAGAAAGGACATTGTACGAGACCCGTGTCAATGAGCAACATCCCCTACCCGCCTCCTTTTTTCCCGATAGTTTTCACCAGCGTTGCAATGTCACTTGACTGCTCCACACTTCCATATCTACAGGTTCCGCTGACCTTGGGCACGTGACGCTTTTCTGGCGCTTTGGGAAGGCGCCGACTTTCCGCGGGGAGGTAAAAAAAACGTGAGAGGTTTCATTTCACGGATGACTTTCTCTAGCTGGCCTAGCGTGCGCGGTAGTCATTTACTTATGAACCTACTGTCTTGTGACTTTTGAGAGAGCCGTCAAAATAGCCACACAGTGAATTGGTTCATTCTAGAAAACGAGCCTTCATTCACCCTCTACTCCGTTGCCTAGAAACGTATAGCACCTAGCATCAAGCCATAGAGCCAGCATTGTGCTCGCGGCTACCGGCCTGCAATTATCCTCCATTCAGTGTTCTTTTTACGGTTAAAGTGTCGGGTCACTTTAGAATTCCATCTGTCATTAATCAGTGACTTGTTTGCCTTTGCTTATGGTTAGCATGTGTTGTGTACGCTGCTTAGCACTTGGCAAAATACGTTGCGCTCTCTAGTCCGGAGACACAAATTCGTTGGTTGCTTCGTGTTACTCCTATATATTTATTTTGTAGTATTATTTTTTTAGCACACAATGTCATTACGAAAACCAAGTTTTACACAAAAATAGACCTTAACACAAAATTCACCCTAAATGGTTTAAAGACCAATAACTCTGTATAGAGAGATTGATATGGGGGAAAAAAAGAAGTGCAGGTGTTAGATTTCTGAACTCTGACCTGGTGGGCAGAGGTTCAAAAGGCCAGCCTAGTTTCTTGTAACAGGGTAACCTTCTGGACAAGCCAGACCAATCAAGGTAGCATTGTTGGCGGTCAAGACTAGGTCTCGGGAGAGGTGGGGGTGATAGAAAGTCCACTATGAGCACACACAGCAAATACATATACAATGATTAAAGGCCTTTTAAATCAAACACAAGATGAAACCACAGCAATATTAGCAATACTAACACAACACTATACTAGGAAACATATATACAGAAACTATTGGCCTAAAGTAGTATTAAACGAGTAGCGATCCGCAACCTGTAACAGAAGAGGGTCAGACAGTGCAAATATACTTTAGGCAGTTCTTTAACACTTCAAACTCTACTAATAGGCAGTGTTCAATCCCTCCGAAGTGTGTCTCTTCATGGGGCTGTAGTGGCTCAGGCAGGTGGGTGAGGTAATGAAGAATAAAGTTCCTCAATAAAGCAGGGTCTCCACAAGAGGGCAGAGTGATTTCCAGCAATCGGGAATAAGATGGTATCACAGGCTACCCTAACAAAGGAGAGTGGCCCTTGGGGGACACTTGTGCGTAAAAGTCTTTGGATGCGCTAGGGGCCACTGGTATGTGTTGCAAGTACTTATGGACCCTCAACGCAGTCCGGACCAAACTTTGCCAGTCAAGTCCAGTTCGCTCGCAGGTTAGAGTCCCGCAGTTGTGCGTTTCTCTGGCTTTCAGGGGCTGTGTTCCGGGACCTCATTCCGTGCGTGGCGGGACAGTGGCCTTTTCTCTGCTTCTGGGGAAGGGATCGGGCCGGTTCCACTGCAGGTCATCTTGGGACACAAGAGAGCACTGCAGCAAGGCATCCATGAAGCTCATCACCACTGCCGGACGACATGGGTACGGCATAGCCTCGGGTTCAGGTGGACTCTCTGAATTCCAGAACTAGGAAGGCTGGGTGTACGAATCCTGGCGGCAGAGTGCCTTCTACCAAGAGAATACGGTTTCCAAAGTCTTGGGTCGAAACTCGAGATGGCAGTGGTTCCAAGGCAAAGGTCCTATACGAGCTGGTCAGTTCACTGGGTGGTCTCGTTTGCAGGCTAAGCAGGAGGTGACGAGAGTAGTTGGTCCCACTACTCCAACGTGTCAAAGCGCCCTTGCATGCCTTCTGTGATTGATGAAAAACAGGGGCTCCGACGGGACAAGAGCAGGGTGAAGGTGCCAAACCATCCAGCGGGTCACCAGCAGTTGCACGGAGCTGCATCTTTGGTTCAGGATACTTGGCTCTTTTACTAAGTTCTGTGTGCACTCAGAAGATCGACCTAGAATAGTCTAGAGTGCCTTCTTATCCGAAATCTCCTTCGTACCAAAACGAGGAGAAACCAATAGATCTGCTCACATTCAATCATTCCAGACATGGACCACTGTGGTCCCAGTCATCCCAGCACAACAGACATCCTGGCACCCAGGAGGTGTATTGGAACTAGACTGCTCCAGCCTAGATCCTGTGCGCACACACAAGGCATGCCGAAGCCCGTTTACGCAGGTGTATGTATGACCAAATAAGGAATTTCCCTGGTCTGCTCAACCTGGAGAAGGCAAAGGGACAACATGTCCAAAGCACAGAACAAAGTGGCATGGCCATTTTCGGCCCTGGCCACTGTCCTGGGCTAAAATGCGGTAAATGCGGTTTGGACCATTGAAAAGAGTCAAACATGCTGTGAAAGTAACTGCTGCCACCAGCTCTTTCCTGGGCACACCTGTACATTCACCAAAAATCCTTTGAGGGTGTCTAGGGCCATAAAAATGAAAGAGAGACCCCAGTGCAATGTACTGGAAGGTACATTGTGCACTGATAAAAAGTGAAAGACTAAGCCCACCTAAATACAGCAGAAGGCTGGGCTCCACTGGTAAATCAGGCTAGGATGGTCATAAAAAGCAAAAAGTTGGGGGGGGGGGGGGGTTCACAACTGGAGGGAAAATTGCACTTAAATGGGAATCTTTCCTAACAGCAGGTACTCGGTAATCTAGGCTGGTATTAGACACAAGGCAAAGCTTCCTTAATACTGCCCATGGAGGGCAAACTAAAATATTCAGCACATAACATAATTTCCACTGTGCGCTCTCTCCCTCTCCCCGCCTTTCTTTTACTGTAATGGTATCACTGTTGTTCATGCTTTCTATCTTTTGATATCATTCATAAATTCTCTTTCTGTGTTTCTTTTACCGGCTGTCTCTGCCAAACACCCTTTCTACCACTGTCTCTGTTTTTGTATTTTCTTATAATCTGTGGGTTTATTGTGAACTGTTTATCATTTAATGTTTCTATCGTTTTCTTTCTTAACTTCTTTCAAGCTTTTTCCTTTTGATCTGTTTTCACTATCTTGCTACATTGCTTTCAGGCACTTTCTGACTTTTGCTTTACATCTTTTCCATTTTCTCTGGCTCTCAGTCCCACTCTGTGGATCAGTTACTCCATGTCTCTAGGGTTCTTTGCAGACTCACTCTGTTTCCTCACCTCTCTCCCTTCACTGTCCATTTGTATTTCCTATTCTGTTTGGTCTCTTTCCTCTCCGCCTCTTTCTTAAACACAAACTGTGCTTATATCCCACACTCTCTCCCGGTAAAACTCTCTCAAGTCCTCACTTCCTCTTTCTTTCCCCTCCTTGTTTCCTCTTAAAGTATCCTTTTTTCCTCGATTTCTGCCAGTCTTCCTCTGTCCTCCCCTCGAACTCCCGTTCTCTCTCTGTTTCTTTCCACCCTATCTGTGTCCCTCAATCTCTCCCTCACTCCATTTGTCTGACCGCCTGGATCGCTATCACCTTTGTTACAATCTATTTTATTTGTCAACCTCTTTATTTGGGCCCCTCTCTTTGACTCACTCTCTCCCTCCTCTTTTTTCACTCTGAAAGTTGCTTTGAGTTTCTGTGAATTTTCATTTACCTTTCTCTTCCCTTCCCAGTCACTCCCACCCTCTTCTCTCTCTCTCTCTTCTTCCAATCATGTTCACTCTGTGCAAGTTCCTCTTGTTATCCAAGATGGAGTAGGTACAGTAAAATACCAAGCATTGGCAATGGCAATAGTTTTGGTGTTTAATGCTGTTCTTTGCATTTTACATTTATAGGCTCCAGGGTGCAAGGAGTGTACATAGTTTCAAAAGCGGATGCGATAAGGGGTGCAGGTGTGCAATAGAATGAGAATGAGAAGGGGGAGAGGGCAAGAGAGTAAGCCATTGATAGGGAGTGCCATCAATGATGAGGAAATATGAACGAGAAAGTGTGAGAGGGTAAGCAATACAGGGAGAGTGTGAGAGGAAGGATTAGGGATAGGGAGAGGGGGTAATGTGGGTGGGGGGATAGAGGGGTTGGTGTGGGTTATGCTGGGTGTGAGGAGGAATAAAGGGGGTGATGCAGAGAGATGGGGGTTAGGGTGCGTGTGGGTAAAGAGAGGGGGAGGGGTGAGTAGAGAAAGATGGGGTGAGGTAGAGAGAGTGGGGGTAGGGCATGAGCTCACAGTGGGGGTGGTATATGGTAGAGAGTGCGGGTAGGGTTGGGTGGGTAGAGAGTGGGTAGGGTGAGTGAGGTTGTAGAGAACGGTTTGGGTGGTGGTAGAGAGTGGGGCTAGGGAGGATGAGTAGAGGAGTGGTGGGAAGGGTAGAGATGGGAGGTTAGGCTGGGGTGTGGGGGGTAGGGTGGGTGTATTGGAGTTGGATAGAGTGGGGTACAACTAGTGGGTGGTAGCGTGGGTCAGCTGGGGTAGGGTGGGTGGTAGGTAGGGTGGTGGTAGAGAGTGGGGGTGGTTGGGGTATGTTGGATGTAGAGAACATGAAGGTCGTTGGGGGTAGATAGAGTGGGGGTAGATTTGGCGGGTAGGGTGCATGGGCAGAGGTACAGAAAGTGGGGGTAGGGTGTGTGGATAGAGGTAGGAGTGGGGTTGGGGTGAGTGGGGGTAGAGCAAGTGGGGTAGGACAGAGTGGGGGTGGGTAGAGGGTGAGGGTAGAGAGTTGGGTAAGGATGTTGGGGGTAGAGAGTAGGATTAGGGTGGGTGAAGCTAGAGAGAGTGGGATTGGTGGACAGAGGGAGTGGAGATTGGTTGGGTGAGTAGAGAGTTTGGGTGAGTGGTGGTAGAGAGAGTAGAGGTAGGTTGGGTGGGGATAGGATGGGTGGTTGGGAGTAGGGGGAGTGGGATATAGGGTGGGTGGCATAGAGAGCAAGAGCAGGGTGGTAGGGGATAGAGAGAGGGGTGTAGGGTGAATGGGATAGTGAGGGGGTAGAGAGGGTGGATATGGGGTAGACAAATCGGGCTGGGTTTGGTTGGCAGGGCATAGGGTGGCAATAGTGTTAGGGTGCATGGGTAAGGGTATATAGTCGGGGTACGGTGGGTGGATAGGATTAGAAAGAGTGGGATAGGTAGGGGTAGAGAGTAGGACTAGGGTTGGTGGGGTTAGAGAGGGTGTTGGTAGGGTGTGGTGGTGGTGGGTGGGGGTAGGGTAAGTGAGGTAGGGTGGGTGGAGTAGTGGTAGTGGCCGTACAGATTGTGGGGTAGGCAGGGTGAGTGGGGGTAGAGAGAGTGGGGGAGGTGTGGGTCAAGGCATGTCCTAGGATTTGCACAGCCAAGTGTGGGCCCCTTAATTGGCATGGGATGACATCACAGGAAGTGACATGACAGGACGTTACATCACTTGCTCCTTTAGACTTTGGAAACTGTTGTCTGTTTCTCTTCCGTGCCCAGCAACCTTAAATGTCCTTTATTCGTGCATCTGAGCAAGAATGGGTTAACGGTGCAAGTCCTGCCTAGCGAACTGTGTGCCGGCGTCAGGACAACAAGTCTATACTACACCATACAAATGGAATGCAGCTTACATTACACAAACATGCAGCCTGTAGTGCAGGCACCTAAGCGTCGAAGCCGTGTGCAGACACCTCGGTGCATAACAAGTCACCTTAGCTTTGCAGCCTGTAGTGCAGGCTCCTGAGCATGGAAGCCGTTGAAGATACCTCAGTGTATGGCATCTCACGTTACGCAGCCATGCAGCCTGAGCATGGAAGCTGTGTGGCGCCTCAATGTATACACTAGCTCGCATTACATAGTCGCCCAGCCTAGAGCACACACATCTCATCTTGGCATGGGTGCTGTGTGAAGACACCCGGGTGTATAGAAGCTCACCTTAATCGCTCAGTTTGTGACGCAGATATCTGGACATGTGTGCAGACACCTAGTGTATAACGGATCACATTACATGAGTACCCAATCTGTAGTGCAGCTGCGTGGGCATGGAAGCTGTGTGCAGACAGCTATTTCTATATAGCAGCTGGAATCGGACACATGAGCAGAGTTCAAAGAACATTGTGAATGCGTAGTGATTACGCCATGTGCGCATGCGCAGCCCATAACGAGGCTCGCGCAAATGCGCGTGTTTAATAAAGACGGTCCGGGCCGGCAGTTGCAGCCGGGACCTGAGCAGGCAACACACATCCCGTGTGTGTTCTTAAGATCTGCCTCCCTGTGCACGTGTGAATGCTGGCGGGGGCCCAGGAGGTCCCACGCCCACACAACACTGGCGATGAGGAGCGACGGCATCGGAGGTACGTGCCATTGCTCCGATCGCATCGGAGATAGTGTCTCTTTTCCATGCCGTCACGGACCTACGCACATGGCCGGTGGCCATCTTGATTACAACGCGGATCGCAGCGGTTGCGGCCCAGCAGGGTGCTCGTGCGCCGGCTGCGATTTTTTAAAAAAAAATGTTTATTTTTTGCTATAAAGCACAATTTTTGGGACATTCCATGGCCCTCTCTGTCTGAGGGGCCGTGGATAAAAAAAAAAAAACCCAGGAAGACGGTGGAGACGGCTGGAGGCTTCACCATCCAGGCCCATTTTTCTACATCTGGTGCTGGGGAACCTGTGCAGCCATCCTGAGGCTGGATTGACTGTGCTAGAATCCAGGGGTTACCTGCCAGTGAGTACCTCATCCTATCGCCATCATGGGTGAGGGGGACGAAGAAGAGGGAGCCCCTGCGCCTGTTCCAGGCAGAATGCACAGCACCCTTGCGCCTATGCCCGAATTTGACACCACTGGCCCACCATCCAAGCTGGGGCCGAAATGGCTTCTATGGGTTAAGAAGTTGGAAATGTTTTTCAGGGGAGAAGGATGATGATGCGAAAGTTGCCACCATGGTGTACTCAGCGGGCACTGAGGTCCACAGGATCTATGACTCTCTAAATCTTCAGGTGGTTACATACAATGCAGTAAAATAGGCACTCCAAGACCATTTTCTCCCCATGGCGAATGTCGATTTTGACAGATTTGTTATGTGTGCGGAAAAGCAGCAAGGGCAGGAGTCGCTGGACCAGTTCTGTGCACGGCTGAGGCACCTCGCAAGTACCTGCAGGTGGGTGAATGAGGAGGAGATGGTGCGGAACCAGCTGCTTCAAGGGTGTAGCTCAGCGAAGCTGAGAAGGCAGGTGCTAAGGGAGCCGGGCCTGACGCTGCAACAGATCCTCGACACCGGACGAGCATATGAACTGGCAGAGTCCAGAGAGGCGAAAATGGACGCTGCTATGCACCCTGGGAAGGGTGAAGACGCTTTTGCCATCGGACGTTCTGCCCCAGGGAGGGCGCGATGGACACCTAGGAAGGTGGACAGTCCCTCTGCGGCGGGTACTCCGCAGTCATGTCCTTATTGTGGGGATGACCTGCCGCATGTGGGGGATTGCCCGGCAAAGACGAGGGTCTGTGGCCGGTATGGCACGCCAGGACACTATGCACGGGTGTGCAGGGCCTCCACCCCAGTGACGGTGTCGAGGGGGCCAGCGAGAGTAAGCGGAGGTAATGCCCGGAGAGTGAGGGGCATCTTGTTGGTTGAGCAAGGCATGCAGGATCTGGACATTGCTGAGGAGGAGGAAGAAGAGGAGGAGGAAATCTTTTTCATTTCTAGCATCGTTACCGGATCCAGAGGGAACAGGCAACCGACGTGCACAGTGAATATTGGTGAAGTGCCCACTCCCGTTCTGATGGACACTGGCGCGTCAGTCTGCGTGCTAGTGGCAGAACACTATGAGGCTCTCCCAGGCCCTCCCAAGCTGACAGTCAAAGGCTTGGATATATGCTTTCGGTGGAGACACCCCGCTACCGATTCAAGGAGTGTTTGTGGCGCCGGTGTCACATGGGTCGAACAAGATCAAGGTGAGGTTCTTTGTGACGAGCGTGAGCCCGCACTCCCTCCTGAGTTGTGCTGCTCCCGAAGCCCTTGACATTGTACATTTTGCGATGGCCATATACCATGCGGATATCAACCGCCTCCTGCAGCATTTTCTCAGCATTTTTCAGGGGGTCGGAAAGATAAAGGGTGACCCCATCAGGCTTCACATTGATGGCTGTGTGGCCGACAGCCCTCAAACACCGTAGAATACCCTTTTACCTGAGGGCACAGGTGGAAAAGGAACTTGTCGCTCATTGATTTGGACATTATTGAGAGGGTTGAGCGCCCAACCCCGTCGGTCTCCCCGATTGTCGTTGCCCCCCAAGCTCAAACAGCCAGGAGCCGTCCGCATCTGCGTGGACATGAGACTGCCTAACATTGCCATCAAAAGGGAGCGTCACCTCACGCCCACGCTGGATGACATTGTCGGCGTGCTGCAGGGAGCAAAAGTCTTCTCCAAGCTGGACCTGAGGTCTGGCTACCATCAACTGGAACTTCACCCGGAGTCGAGATATATCACCACCTTCACGACTCATGAGGGGCTATACCAGTTTAAGAGGCAAAGCTTCGGTGTATCGTCGGCGGCAGAAGTTTTCCAGAACGCCATCCGGGGGGCCCTGGCGGGACTGAACGGGGTGATCAGTATGTCAGATGACATTCTGGTGTTCGCGCAGTTGGAGGCGGAACACCTGAAGCATCTGGAGCAGGCACTGGAGAGACTCAAAAGCCTGGGCCTAACCCTGCACCGGAAGAAATGTGAGTTTCTGAAGGACCAAATAGAATCTTTCGGGTTTGTGTTCCATGCAAGAGGCATCTCATCTGATCCAGAGAAAGTAAGGGACATTCGCGAGGCGGCCCCGCCAGAGTCACCGGCCGAGATAAGGAGCTTCCTCGGCATGGTCAACTATTGTGGACGATTCATTCGTGACCCAGCGTCTGTCGGAGCCATTGCAGGCCCTGACAAGAAATGACGCGGCGTGGGCCTGGACAGCGAAAGAACAGAGGGCGTTCGCTGAGATCAAGAATGCCTTCTCGGGTCAGGAGACCATGGCGTATTTTAATCCGGACAGGGAATCGGAAATAGTGGTGGACGCCAGCCCGGTGGGGTTGGGAGCGGTGCTCATGCAGGCAGATCCGCAGGGGACCATGCATCCCATCGCCTATGCTAGTAAGGCGCTGACGGAGACGGAGAAGCGGTATTCCCAAATTGAGCGCAAGGCCATCCTATGGGGCTGCAAGCACTTCCGGATCTACATCCTGGGGAATCCTGTGGTTGTGATAACTAACCACAAGCCACTGATTCTGATTATGCCCCGTGCCTCGTCCAAGCCCACACCGTGTATCGAGAGATGGATGCTGTCCCTCATGGAGTATGGGGTCAAGCTACAGTATCGCCCGGGCACTCACAATCCAGCGGACTATCTGTCCCGCCACCTGGGGGCAGGGTGCCCTCGAGACTCTGCCGAGGTGGTAGACTGCGATGAAATGGTGCAGCATGTGGTGGAGGCAGCCTTACCGGTGGCCCTGGCACACCAAGAGATTGCAGAGGCGTCGAATGTGGATGAGGTGTTCCTGGTCATCAAGGAAGCCATGGACAGTGGGGAGTGGCGTGAAGTGCTCACGAACAATGCCAGAAGGGAGAGTGGAGCACAAAAAGCACTATGGAAGGTACGCAACGAGCTGTCAGTCGCGGACGATGGCCTTCTGCTGAGGGGGTGCCAAATCGTCACCCCGCGAGCATTGGTGGGGGAAAGTGCTGCAGCTCGCCCATAAAGGACATCAGGGGACGGCAAAAACGAAGGCACGCCTAAGGCTGAAGGTGTGTTTCCCGGACCTGGAGAGCAGGGTGGACGAATTTGTGCGTGCATGCATACCGTGCCAGGTGGCCAGTCCAGTGGAAAGAGGGCCGCCCATCCAGGCAATGGAAAGAAGTGAGCAACCATGGGGGATGGTGCATGCCGACTTTGGGTCCACAGGCAGAGGAATGTACTTTCTTGCCGTTATTGACCAGTGGTTGCGTTATCCCGAGGTGGAGCTGGTGGAGTCCACGGCCAGCAATCACACGTTTCTGGCCCTGGAGAAGATGTTCGCCACCCATGGGTTCCCCACCGAGATTTGTTCTGACAACGGCTCGCCATTCCAGGGGCAGCAATTTGCCCAGTACTGTGAGGAGAGCAGGGATCAAGCACCGGAAGGTCACCCCACTCTGGCCCAGGGCAAATGGGGAGGTGGAGCGTTTTATGCGGACACTCAAGGTCTTCAGAATTTCGATGAATGGTGGAGAGAAGCTCCGCCGAAACATGTTCGAATTTCTGCGGGAGTACCACATGACCCCGCATTAGTCCACCGGGGTTGCGCCAGCCGAGGCCCTATTGAAGCGGTCTCCCAGAGGACTGCTAACCGAAGTGGTTGCGCCAGCCGAGGCCCTATTGAAGCGGTCTCCCAGAGGACTGCTAACCGAAGTGGAAGGTCGCAGGTCCGGAGTGATTGACAACAACCGAGTACGTGTGGAGAGGGCTATCCAAAACGAGCGGGAGAGCGCATCCCGGAACTTGCCGGAGAAGTCGATTGCGGTAGGTGACGCAGTGTTGATCCGGAATCGGAGGCCGGAAGGGAAACTATCTCTCCCGTATTAAGCCCAGCCACTGGGCGTGACCCATGTCAAGGGGTCCATGATCACTGCGGCCAACGCCAGGGGCACCGTCACGCGGAACGTGTCATACTTCAAGCGGATTGAGGCAGCGCCTCCTCTAGTGATGCCCGGGCGCCTGGACCCGGGGCAGGGTCACCAGCAAGGGACGAGGGACCGCCAGAAGCTCCAGGGACACCAGAGACACCTCGAGAGGAGTCTAGAAGGTACCCGAGCTGGGCGGGCGGAAGCCACCGCAGAGGTTCCAGGACTTCATCATGGACCCTGCCTCATAACAGGTTGAGAACTGTTTGTGAAGTCCCAAGTTGTTATTGTTGTGTGCTAATGTTATAGTTTCTTGTTTGGGGGAAAAATGGGGGATGTTGCGTAGTGAATACGCCATGCGCGCATGTGCAGCCCATAACGAGGCTCGCGCATGCGCATGTTTAATAAAGACGGTCCCGGCCGGCAGTTGCAGCCGGGACCTGAGCAGGCAACATGCGTCCTGTGTGTGTGTTCTTAAGACCTGCCTGCCTGGCGGGGGCCCAGGAGGTCCCACGCCCACACAACACTGGGCATGTCAGCTAAGTGTAGACACTTGTGTGTGTATATTAGCCCACCAGGCACAGGCAGCGCAGCCAGCAGCCAGTACTAACACCTGGGCATGTGGCCTGTATGAAGCAGCTCAAGCTACGCAAACAGCTCAACCTGTAGCACAGACTCCTGGACATGCAAAATGGGTTCAGATACTTATTTCTAATGCAGATGAAGTTACAGACACCCAGTCTGTAGTACAGACCCCCTAGACATGTGGTCTGAGTGTAAATACATCTATATGAACCTGCCCAAGCTACACCGGCAGCTCAGCCTGTAGTGTAGACACCTTGAGATGTGAACGGGGTGCAGGCAGATGTCTGCATAAAACAACTTAAGTTACAGACACCCAGCCATCCATACAGACACCTACGCATGTCAGCTGAGTGCAGACAGTCGTGTGTGTGTATGTATGTGTGTGTGTGTGTGTGTGTATATATATATATATATATATATCAATGACAAAACTTTGTTAAAGGGATGTTATGGCTACAAGTAAAATCAAAAACCCCCTGAAATTTCACCAGTTCTGGTAAGCTAAGCAACCATAACTTGCGCCACCACCGTGCACTTTACCCCTACTCTATCTATCCCCAACCACCCAACACCCACTCACTGCCCTCACCCACCCTACCCCACTCTCTACCGTACCCAACCCAACTCTCTTTAGCCCCACCCACACAAGGGCCGGCGCTGGGCCTGTGCAGCATGTGTGTATGCATTTTGGCCCTGTGGCACTCCTGGGGCCCTGTGCAGAGGCTGCCATTGACTCCCTCCCTCTGTTGCAGGCTGCAGCATGGGCTGTGTTTTCATCCTGTGTGGTGAGTGCTCAAGCACACGCACTGGTGGCCCATTCTACCTGCAGCAGAGACGTTTAAAGTTACGTGCAATTAAGCATGGGGGGGCGAGCCATGTGGGACACATCGGGCAGGTGGCGCTGGCGGGACTGTAACAATTTGCAGACGCCACTGCCGCCACTTTAGGAAGAATTTGTGAAACTACAGCCTTGCAAGCCAACATATGCAGTAGCAGCGTGTGTGCAGGAGTTGTGGCCTGGTCCTTGGACAAGGGCAGCAACGGGAGCGCCTGTAGGGGCTTATAAGGCCTTCCGTGCTGAGGACGAGCAGCAGCAGGAAAGGTACCCCTACTGCTGGTCTGCAACTTGAAGTAGGGGAATATCCAGGGTGGTGGGAGATCGGCTACAGCAGAGAACAAGCCACAGAAATCACAGGATCACGGTACTAGGCATCCCACTGTACAGTGCCTTCTTTTTGTTATTCACATTTCATCACGCATATTTAAAAAGGGTAGTGGATAGTGTGATTTGGCCACAATGGCACACAGCCTTCGGCCAAGCCAAGATTAGATACCATGTCTCCAGGTTACAAGGTCAACAATGCCTGGACTAGAGCACATCTCCTTCCAACATCACTGTTCAAAATATGCATCTATCCGACATGAAACTCGGCGCCTCACACCCTCCCCAGTACATTTAAAGCATGTCATTCTCCTTCCACTGTTGGGAGGACGGCTCTACCGAGTCAGCGTGTGACGGGCTCCATAGATGACCGTCCACAGAAAGGCGAGTGGCTGAAGAGCCTCTTAAGGGGGCGAGGGGAGTATATCAACAAACGGCGCGTTTTAGGTAGAAAATATAACCGTCTAGAATGTGACATGTACCCATTGGAAGGAGACAGTTCAAAGGTGTCGGCACACAACACACAACTTCAGGCTTGGTCCGCGTCTAGGTACAGTGAGAAGCTGTAGTCAGCGGACATGTCCAGCAGTCTGTACTGGCGGCTGAAGTATCTGTAACTTGAGCTGCTTTAAACAGCTGTATCTGCACTCAGCTCATATATAACATGGCATGCGGTAGCGGCAACGTACTTATGGTTAAGTTGCTAAACCCGTAGGAAGAGCATTTTTTGGGCGGCTTATAACTTCGCTCCCCCTGGACGAATCCTCAGCAGAATCCTCACCAGACTTTGCAGAAAATGTATATGTCCCACTCTTTTTTTGCAAAGTTTCGTGAGGTTTGGTCAAGGGGGGGCAAAGTTATAGGGGGGTCCAAAACATTATTTTTCCCATAGACTGAATGGAGGAAAAAAACTTTGCTCACGCCTACAGCCCAAATCGCTGGACAGATTTTCATCAAATGAGCGGTGGCTTGGTCCCAAAAGCATGCTTTTGTAAATTTGGTGGAAATCCGTCCAGTATTTTCTTAAAACAACCAAAAAAAGGTCCCCAAAAATTAGTGATATCTATGTCTGCTCTGCAGACACACTTCCCTGTTCAGTCCACGGACAGGACCCCGATTGGCTTAGAAGGCAACGTAGTGTCTGCGACATCGGACGCGCCCACTGATTGGATGGTGAAAAGCGTGAAGTGCGTCAGATTTTTGGAAACGCCGCCATCTTAGATTTGCAGTCCTTGACCGGTGTCTGCGGACATCGCAGTAAAAACATATTAAAAAACACAACATTGCACTTGTCAAAATTATGAAATGATCTCAGGGGTGATGAGGATGGGATGGGATATGGCTGCAAGAAGCAGAAAAACAGGGGTGTTTTTGCTGCGAAAGTCCGCGAACAGTCCTGAGAAGTTCGGACACCTCGGCATTACAGGGTTGGTGAAAAGCAGTTATTGGCTGGCTTATAACTTTGGCGCCACTTAATGAAACTGGATGAGATTCTGCAGTTTTATTCCTGACCCGATTCTGATGCAAAGGTTGGTGGGATTCTGTCAAGGAGGGAAAAATTAGAGGGGGGTCCTAAAATAATGTAAAGGCTTATAAATGAGGTACAATTTGATGAATCTACACTTATTTTGGCAAACTGATAAAAGATCTAGATATAAATGTTTTTGCAAAGTTTGGTGAGATTTTGTCAAGAGGAGGAAAAATTAGAGGGGGGGGGCAAAATATTGTAAAGGCTTATAAATGTGGTGCCATTTCACAAATCTACACAAAGGTTTGCAAAAAGATTATATATCTAGATATAAAAGTTTTCGTAAAGTCTGAATGGGTTTTGTTTTTTGACAAGTGTTATAATGTAGGTACAAAAAATTGTGATATACCTTTGGTGACTGAGGTGTAGCCTGTGACCATGGGCAGTGGCAGATTGTCCGGGTCATGGAATAAGGTCATTATCCGGACAATCAGGCTACTGGCCATGACCACGAGGGACAACACATGGGGTTAAAGTGGCCATGTTCACCTGGGACTGGCTTTGTGGTAAAGTTTTTTTTTAACTTCTTTTTATTGGTTTTACAACATAGCCCCTTTTCTTCCCTCTTCCCTCTTCCTCCCCCCTCCCTCTCCCCAAAGGCAGCCGCAGTATGTTTATGGTCCGATGCCTCCTCGGGCCTGGCTCAAACAGATGTCGAGTTTATAGTGGGGGGGCCGGTCTCTCGGCGACCTCCCTTCTTTCCCTGGGAGTTTCCTCTGCTTTCGTCCATGCGTGTATTCGCTGGCCTTTCCAGGTAGGATTGCATTGTTCAGTGTGTGCGTTGGTCCCGATCCCGTCTCCTTCTTCCCATTTCTTCCCTTTCTCTAAGTTATGTGGTGCCCCTTCGGCGTGGGCGGGCCAATTTCTTAATTTCCTGAGTCGCTTGGGTCGTCCGTGTCATCCCTGCTTCTGCTGCCAAACAGGTCTTGCACCAGAGAGTTCCATGCTAGTAGTCTGGTCCCACTGTTGCTCTCCCCCTTTTGCGTGGCTCTCGCCCAGACTGCTGTCTCTGCTATTGCCCATTTTTGTAGGTCGGCCCACCAGCCCTCCCTCGAGGGGCCTTCGCTCTTGTTCCATGCCATCGCTATGCGGCGTTTCGCTAATATTGTCATTAAGTCTTTCATTTTTGCCACATGTGACATCTGCCGGTGCCCCCTTGGGAACAGGCCCAATAAATATGTTGCTGGCGATCTTGCTGGCATATGTACATCTGCTGTCAGCGCCTTTTCTTTCACCATATTCCAGAAGTCTGTTATCCGCGGGCATGACCAGAACATGTGCACCATGTCGGCTTGTTCGTCTCCGCAGCGCGGGCAGCACCGGGTCTGTCCGTCTCCCATCCTCGACATTCTCTTGGGAGTTAGGTATGCTCTATGCACTATGTAGATTTGCAGTTGTCTAAACCTGGCGTTCCTGGACACCTTTTTTGTGTACGTGAGGACTTTGTTCCATTCCTCATCTTCGAAGGGTTGTTGTAGTTCTTCCTCCCATTTCGTTCGTGCTTTTTTTTTTTCAAATTATTTTTATTGACAATACTCAAATGAGGCTGAGCAAGAGTGCTGGCCCAACCGGCAATAACATCAAAGTGAAACAAGTTGTCAGTAACATTTTCTGCATTTCTTCTTTTTAACCTTAACTCCCATCCCCCTAACCCCCCATCCCACCCCTCCCCCCCAAACATTTAACTTGCCAAGTCTTGGGGTATTGCAAAACTTTCCAAGCTTAGGAGTGAACACTCGCTTATCACATGCTTGTATTTAATACTCTTGAGACAGCGGGGCCCAACAAGAGGATCGTTAAACAGTAGGTATCTTGGGTTCGTGGAAGGTGTAAGAGGGTATGCCATTACTACCCAGCTCTGTATGCATATTACAGCCTCATGGTAACACAATCATCATGCAGGAGAACTGCGGTCCATTCTTGCACAAACTCGGACATGGTGTCCTTTGCTATAGCGGTAAGTTTTTCATATATGAAGATCATCCTGAGCTTACAGAGCCATTCCTCTTTAGAGGGGGCCAGGGCGCTCTTCCACTTTTGGGCAAGCGCCACTCTCCCTGCTCGCAGCATTGCACCGATGACCTTGGGATACACCTTAGTTTCAGTCTCTGGCATGGGAACGCCCAGCAGAACCTCTAGCGGGTGGAGTGACGGGCTGAACCTCGTTCGTGCTTTTAATGTCTTTTTGTTGGTGTATCCCAGTAGTTGCTCGTAGAGTCTGGACACAGTGTGTCCTCCCTCGGAAACATCATACCATGCATCTAGTTCTGCTTCGGTGTCCTCAGGCTCCGGCATGGTGTTCCACCTCTCCTTTATTGTCCGAACTAGGCTATTGTACAGGATGAATTGGCCCCTGTGTACATCTTGTTCATCCATCAGGGTCTGGAATTCAACCCATTGTCCGTCACGCCACAGGTCCCCTACTTGTGCTACTCCTTTGTCTTCCCATTGTGCTCTATACGTGGCCAGGCTGGCCACTCGGATGTCTACCAGCCCCGCCAGTGGGATATGTCTTGAGCAGGGGTCTCGTATGCCTTGTGTCTTCCAGGCTCTTTTCCATAGTGTCCGGCCTAGTTGGGCTATATTGGGTAGGTCTTTGGCTTGGGCGGCTTTTATCCATAGTAGTTCTCTCAGGTGGTATCTCCGGAGTGTTGGTCCCATAAGTATTGTGTCTATCGAGGTCTCTTCACCCAGCCATCTCACCACAAATTGGAGTTGTGCTGCCAAGTAGTAGTATTCAAAATCTGGGAGTTTAATGCCCCCCCATTCGTAGCTTCTTTGTAGTGTGTCTAGTGCCACCTTGTTTCTCCCCCCTCCCCACAGGAAGGTTCTCGCCATGGTGTGTAGGTGTTTGAAGAAGGACCTTGGTATGTTATATGGGATGTTTGTAAAGTAATATAAGAGTCGGGGTAGGACCATCATTTTTAGCAGTGCCGCCCGGCCTATCATGCCCAACGGCAACGTCTGCCAGAATTTCATGGCGTTTTCGATTTTGTCTAGGGCTACTTGTGTGTTACCTGCATGTGTTTCCATGGTGTCGTGGTAAATGTCCACTCCCAGGTATTTGAGGTGTTCGGGGCCCAGTGATACCCAAGTGCGGCAATTGATCCGTCGGTATTGCGCGTAGGCCTGCCAGGGGAAACAGTAAGGATTTTTCCCTGTTGACCACTATTCCGGACAGCCTACCAAACGCGCGCAGCGCCTCCAGCAAGTCCTGCAGGTGGGTGCGTGGATTCTGTATGTAGAGGAGTATATCGTCTGCGTATATGGATATCTGGTGTATTTCCCCATCTATCTCTATGCCCATTTCTTTGTAGTGCATTCTTAGGAATACTGCGAACGGCTCCAGGGCCAGAATATATAACATTGGGGACAGGGGGCATCCCTGTTTTGTGCCTCGCTCTATGCTCCATTCCCTAGAAACTTGTCTACCCGTCTTGACTCTTGCTCTCGGGTCCTTGTATAGTAGTTCTATCCATCGTGTAAACCCTCGTCCGATCCCGTAATGGGTGAGCGTTCCCAGGAGCCAGTCCCATCCCACTGAGTCGAATGCTTTAATTGCATCTAGTGAGGCTACGGCACACTCCCCTCCCTCTTGGTTCGTTTTTTCTATAACATAATGGAGTCTGCGTAGGTTCCAGGACGTGTTTCGTTCTGGCACGTACCCTGTCTGGTCTGTGTGGATCAGGGTGGGTAGCACTCTTTTAAGGCGGTTAGCTAATGCCGCCGTCAGGATCTTGGAGTCCTGGTTTATTAGGGAGATCGGTCTGTAGGAGCCGCATTCGAGGGGCGGCTTACCTGGTTTAAGGATCGGGATTATTATAGATTCTGACATGCTATTCGGGAGTCTTCCTTTCTCATATGCTTCTTCTAGTGTTTCTAGCAGTCTCGGGGCTATGTCGTTTTTGTATTGTTTATAAAATTCCCCCGGGAGCCCATCTGGCCCCGGAGATTTCCCTGTCGGCAGCTGGGCGATCACGTCTGTTAGTTCCTCTACAGTGAGAGGGGCGTCTAACATTTGGGCCTGTTCCTCCGTCAATTGTGGGAGTCTGATTTCCACGAGGGCTTCCTCTAGGTCCCCTTCTTCCGCCTCCCGGACCCTGGAGTATAAGTCCTCGTAAAATTGCGAGAACACCTTGTTTATTCCCTCTTGGGATCTAATCACCTCTCCCTGTCTATTTTGAATTTCATTAATCGGCTCCCGCCTAGTTTCCTGTTTGGTTAGCCAGGCCAGGAGCCTGCCAGGCTTGTCCCCCTCAGCGTGTAGTTTCTGTATATATTTCCCATAGTCGAGCCGCCCTAATCTTTCCCAGGTCTCCGCACACTGTTGTCGCAGGGTGGTGAGGTTCTCTCGTTCCGCCCCTTTCTGCCCCGCTTGTCCTTCGGCCTTCTCGATTTTCTTTTCTAGCTCATCTAGTTGTGCTAGGGTTTCTCGCCTGAGACCTCCCATTTTCCCCATCGCCTCACCTCTGACTACCACCTTAAAGGCCTCCCAGACCGTTCCTGTGCTTTCCACACTACCCACATTATGTTCGAAATAGTCTTCTATTACGTTTTGGATGTGTTCCTGGAAGCCTACGTCCGATAATGCCTCTGCCCTTAATCTCCACGTGGGTATAAGGGCTCTCCTGTGTGTGTGCGCCCATGTGATTCTCAGGGGGGCGTGGTCAGATAGGGTTCGCGCGTGTATGTGTGCCTCAGTAAATTCCCCCAGTGTCTCCTTGCCCGTAAACAGGTAGTCTATCCGTGTGAATGTCCCATGTGGGGCACTATAATGCGTGTATCCCCTCTCTTCCCCATGTACCTTCCTCCAGATGTCTTCGAGGTCGAGTTGGTCTAGTGTCTGTCGTAGTGCTCTCGCTGGTGGCGCCGCTCTCTTGTACTTATTGTCCGACCTGTCCAGCCGGGGGTCCAGTGTACAATTGTGATTGCCTGCCCAGATCACCGTTGCATTCCTGTACGGGGCCAGCCGGGACGAAAGCGTCCTGAAGAAGGCCGCGGCGTCATTGTTGGGAGCATAGGTGTTCACCAGGCATATCTCCCGATTTTCTAGCATCCCGTGGACTACCAGGATTCTGCCTTCCACGTCTTTTTCCTGGTTGATGAGCTGGAATGGGACGCCCGGGGCGACCCAGGTTATTACTCCCCTTGCGTAATTAGAATATGTTGCACTATACATCTGACCTCCCCATTTTTTCTTTATTTTAGCTTGTTTTTCGGCCGTCAGGTGCGTTTCCTGCAACAGTGCAATGTGGGTCCTCGTTTTGTTCAACCAGGTATAAATTCTCAGCCTCTTGACATATGCATTAATCCCTCTGACGTTCCACGTGACAATCCTCAGGTCATCTCGGTCCTTGTGGGGATTAGCGCTCGCGGTCTGTTGTTTCCCATGGGCCCGCTCAGTGTCTTATTCTCTTGGTTTGCTCCTGTCGGGGATTTGTGTCCCTTTCTCTGGCTGTTGAGTTTTGAATCGTCTATTCGTCCGCTTTCTCGGGTTGGTTCTCTTGCTGTTGGCTGCACTCTGTTGTGGACGGTCTCACCTTGTGCTTTTCACCAGCTCTTTGTTTGTGGGTGCTGCTCCCTGAATTTGCTTTTCATGCCGATTCTTTGTGTGTGACAACTGTTGTTTCCTTTTCTGCTCTTCTTCTTTCCTTGCGGGCTTAGCCTTAACTTTCGAACTATTATAACTATTAACCTAAATAACATCAACAAACGCCCAGCCTCCCCCCATCTGCTCGGGCTCCACCGCTCTCCAGGTGCCGCTTCTTCCTCCTCGGGCATGCCTGTCGCGGCGTAGTGTCTTGAAACTGACACTATAGACTTTGTTTTTACTGGGGTTTCTCTGTGGGTCTTGGCGGTTCCACTTCCCTGAGTCTTGTGCTCCCTTTGTAAGTCTCTTTACTGTAGGCTTTTCAACTTGGAGGCTGTTGGTTGCCCCATTTTGTTATTTCCCGGTAGGGTGTCTCTACCGCCTTGTTCCCGTAGTGTTGGATTCGCATGTCGTGCTCGGTTCTAGTCCCTGTTTTGCCGGGGGGGTTTCTGTTTCGCTCATTTCTCTCTGCCAACTGCGGAATCCCTCGTTGGTCCATCCACTCCTGGGCGTCGGTCGTTGTCTCGAAGATCTGTGTCTTTCCGTCATGCAGTATTTTTAGTTTGGCTGGGTACAGCAGCATGAATTTCACCCCTGCCGCTCGAAGGCGCTCTTTGGTCTGCCAGAACTGGGCTCTCTGTCTTTGTACGAGAACCGTATAGTCTGGATATATCGTTATCCTGGCCCCGTTTCTTGTTATGTTCCCTCCTTCTCTTGAGAAAGTCAGGATTTTTTCCCTGTCCTTGAAGTTCATGATTTTTGCGATCATTGGTCTTGGTGGTGCTCCTGGGCGCGGTTTCTTAGTTAGCGCCCGGTGTGCCCTCTCTACTACGAAGCCTTGGGACAGGGTCTCAGCTCCCACTTCTTGGATCAGGAGGTTCTCTATGTAGTTCGTGCGGTCTCTACCTTCTTCCCCCTCTGGCAGCCCCACTATGCGTACCTTGTTGCGCCGGGCCCTGCCTTCTGCGTCTTCAGCTCTGCGTTCTAGTATATTGATTCTCTCCAGTGCCTCCGACATTTGTGTTCTCGAGGTGGTTACTTCCACTGAGTTGCTCTGTACTTGT
The DNA here is from genome assembly GCF_040938575.1 of Ambystoma mexicanum. Classification (NCBI taxonomy): domain Eukaryota; kingdom Metazoa; phylum Chordata; class Amphibia; order Caudata; family Ambystomatidae; genus Ambystoma; species Ambystoma mexicanum. The sequence continues at coordinate 407,859,383 of NC_090935.1, read as the reverse complement.
TGTTCTACTGTTGTCATCCTCTCCGCCAGGTTCCTCGTATCTTGTCTGAGGAGTCCTACATCCACCATCACTGCGTCCAGCTTGCCTTCTATCGACGTCTTTAACACCCCTATGGCTTCTAATATGCTGCCTTCCACTTGCCTGATCTCTCCTTGTGTGGCGTATGGCTCCGGCGTAGCTTTCTCCCCTGCCTCCGGTTGCTGGTCATCACTTTTGCGGGCAAATGTCTCCATGACTGTTTGTCTTCCTCTGCCGCTTTTTTGGCTTGTCTGGCATGCTGGTACCTGCTACTCTTGGCCTGTGGTTGGGTCCTGCTTGGTCGGGGTCTGTTTGCGCTTCGGTGAGTTCTTACACGGTCCTCGCACTCACTTTCGCACTTTCCTGCGTGTGTTGGCTTTTAGTGAGCGTCTTCCTTCTGTTTCTTTTCCCCCGTTGTCCGTTTGCCGTGTCTCTCTGTAGTGTTCTCTTCCCGCACGCCTGTGGGTACTTGCAGTCTGTGTTTAGCGTGGGGCGGCTCTTCCCCTAGTCTCTGCCTTTGTTCTGGTGTTGTGGCGGGGGGTCCGTCGTGTCGGGTGGATTTGTGGCTCGTAGTTACTGTTGAGGTGCTGCCCCGTGAGTTATGTTCTCTCACCCGCTTACTAGTGGTCTTTGGGGCAGCCGATTGGGCCGGGGTCTGGGTCTGTGTGTATTTCTTTTGCACACCTCGTTATGTCGGTGGCTACCTCTCTCCTCTGTGCTGTCCCTGTTGGCCTCGGCTCACCTCGCAGGCTCCGCAGTCTGTCTCTTGTTTCCCCGGTCTTAGTTCTGATGACTCGGCGCTGCCTCACCTCTCAGGATCTCTCGCTGCTCTGCCGGTTCTCCGCTGCTGCTGCTCACCTCCGCGTTGGCAGGGGAGGGCTCTTCTTCGGTCCGATCTGTGGGCCGCCTCCCATTCATGGGTCGCAACGTTTTTACCTTCTCCAGTTCGGTGCCACGCGATTTCTTGCAGTGCTCGGGCTCCTCCTTCGCCTGCTGCCGTTGGTACCTTGACCTTCCGCCGCTTGGGGTGGTGCTCCGGTCCTGCTCGGGCCGGGTGTTGGTCTGCTGTCTCCCTCGGCTCCGCTCTGTACCGGCAGGGAAGGGCTCTTTTTCGGTCTGGTCTGTAGACCGCCTCTTGTCCTCCGCTGCCTCACCTCTTGGGATCTCTCGTTGCTCTGCTGGGTCTCCGCTGCTGCAGTTCACCTCCACGTCTGCAGGGAAAGGCTCTTCTTCGGTCCGGTCTGTGGGCCGTCTTACGTTCTCCACTGCCTCGCCTCTCGGGTTCCCTCGTCGCTCTGCTGGGTCTCCGCTGCTGCTGCACACCTCCGCGTCGGCAGGGGAGGGCTCTTCTTCGGTCCGGTCTGTGGGCCGCCTCCCGTTCTTCACTACCTCGCCCCTCGGGCTCACCTCCGCGTCGGCAGGGAAGGGCTCTTCTTCGGTCCGGTCTGTGGGCTGCCTCACGTTCTCCACTGCCTCGCCTCTCGGGATCCCTCGTTGCTCTGCTGGGTCTCCGTTGCTGTTGCTCACCTCCGCGTCGGCAGGGAAGGGCTCTCCTTCTGTCCGATCTGTGGGCCGCCTCCTGTTCTTGAGCCACGCCGTCTTTACCTTCTCCGGTTCGGTACCGCGCTGCTGCGTGCAATGTTGTCTCGGGTTCTTCCTCCACCTGCTGCAGTTGGTGCCTTGTGTTTCCGCCGCTCTGGTGGTACTCCGGTCCTGCCTGGGCTGGATGTTGGCCGGCTATCTCACCCGGCACCGCTCTTCTCCTTCGGTCCTTCTTCGTGTGTTGGGACGCAGGTCGCTATTTCAGCGTTGTGCGCCCGCCATTTTGTTGGTGGTGCCGCGCGTCTCTCCCTCTTCCCGTTTTCACTCTTCCGACCTCTGTTTTTTCTCGGGTCTTCTCCCGTGTGTGCCTTGGGTCTTCCGATGCCTTTTCCTGGCGTTTGTTCGGTTTTCTACACTTTATTTTCGCCTTTCTCAGGATCGTTAGTCGGATCTAGTGGGAGCCTCTCGGAGTCTGCTCACGCTTGCATGGCCGCCAAGCCACGCCCCCGGCTTTGTGGTAAAGTTATTCGAAATTGGGATAGGTTTGAAAGGGCAGAAAAATGTGCTTGCGGTAATATGGTCATAGGGTTCTCTTTTCACCTTCTGCAGGCTGCCATGGAAAGTGAAGAGGGGCCCTGTACTGAACCTTGCCTTCCCTTGGTGGCCATCTTGGAAAATGATTTTCCTTCCTATGTCCCGGTGTAGGAAGGAAAATCCTTTTTTTAGCACCCCTGGTTCCCGGGTTCAAGCACAAGTACTTACTGTATTCAAATTCTAGTCGTATCTTCTATTCCATCAATAAGGCCCGTACTTCATTTAGACAGCCCCACTTGTATTACAATTGACTGACAATGGGCTTTATCCCACTGCTCATGCTGCTGGCATTTTAGCATTTGCCCCTGAATTTTGTTCAATTAACCCAATGGAACTGGGTTTTTTCTTGTGAGATGTCATTTGCTGAATTGTGAATCCGTCGGCAGTTCTCTGCATTCTCCGGGGAAGACCCTGGAATCTCAGGAATTTTGGTGTTCTTTTTGGGTTCCGTCAGATCCTCCAACCGATTGGCTGCCAAAGACTGCTGCCGGTAGCCAATCGGGTGGAGGTGTGGGTGGGACCCGGAAACGAACACAGAGCCACGATGAGCCAAGGCAGTGTGCTGCCGAGCTAGAAACCTGGTTAGGGGCACGGTCAGAAACCTGCAGAGGCTCTGATTGGGGATGGGTGTCGCAGTCTTTGAATCAAATGAGGGCGGGGTCAGGCAAATTGAATGTATTGCGCCTGCGTGGACTCGACAAGCAGTGGCGGCTACTTGCCTGTCTCCTGTAATAGCTGTTAGTGTATTAAGACTTGCAGTACCCAGAGGATTCTGCGCATGTGATCCGCTCTGTTTATTGCAGGTGCGAGTAGCCGCTTCAGTATATATATATATATATATATATATATATATATATATATATATATATATATATATATATATATATATATATATATATATATATATATATATATATATATATATATATATATATATATATATACACACGCACACACACACGCACGCACGTTTATGTGCTAGAGCACCACCGCAAGCTGTCATCTAAGTCAAAGATCAGTAGCCTAGTTTTGAATGATCCTTATTTTTAATTTGTTCGCATTGAACATGTAAGTGTGAAACCTTCATATACAGTGTTGTCAAGTCTATTTATTCTGTATATATTCGATCTTACTGTATTCATATTGTAAACAAATATATATCAAATTTCATTAAATATGTGCTACAATTTTATTCATGTTTTGGAGACAGGTGTCCTTGTGCCATCATGAGTTTTGACAGAAGGTCTTTATCAAGGCCAATGCAATCAATCCCATATTATATAGCTTCCTGCCACGTGATCTATAATGATGTCTACAGATTGTTCCTTTACTCAATCAGTTGACCATAAAAGCATGTATTCTGTCAAATCAAATTCATTCTTTTTATGGCACTTAGTATGCAGCGTTCCAAATTGGATGCATTTAATTTGTCCCATTTTGTACAGTCAATGGATGAGTTTTTATAGGTTATGAATGGATCAATTTTAGCATCAATAATGACAGCTACAACAACAGAGTTTACCTTTTTGACAGGTGAGTGGGGCGTGTGGGTGGAGCTGTGTGGAAATGGGCTGAGTCTTGTATGGCTGTGGGCGGGGCATACTTCTCAGGATTTTTGATTTTGAAATGCAGACAGGTATGTATGGAGGACAGGTGCAACAGACTCCCTTAATGGCGGCACTTTCGCGAGAGGACAAAAGAATGGCAAAAGAATGGCAAGTTTTCTGTGAGGAAGCTCTTAATGCGGATTTCGGGATGGGCTTCACGAGTCAATGGGCCTTTCATGATGAAGTTTATCTTTTGGAAAGATGTTTCGGAGAGGTTTCAACTGTGTTTAGAGTGGGGTAGAATTCTGTATTATGCTTACAAGATGAGGTGAGTGAGTGACTTGTAATACGAGGTTTAATTCATTTTTTAAAATACCGTTTTAGGGTATAGGACGGGGGCAGTTTAGTGACGGCAACACGTGGGCGCCTTTTGGTGATCGTATAATTGACCCTGTGGTAGGTGATGATAGATTCAAAGTAAGAATAGGTGTATTGCGTATTGAAAAGCAAGATAAGAAAGTGTATAGGGTTACAAGGGCTTCCAATGATACAGAAATGAGCCTTCATCTGACAAGCAACAAATGCACATACAAAATGGACGTCAAGGGTGTTGCCAACAGACCAGAAGCGACTGTGTGCCAAGCAATGAAATTTGGCAGGAAAGAGCATAAGTTAAATGAATGGTAAAGACCCTAGGGGACTTAGAGCGCCATACCTAGTCGCATGAAATGAAATAAATGCTGGGACTTTACCCTAGAATTTTTGAATGTTGTCGGCGTCAATGAAGACCTGATGGCGACGAAGGTAATGCGATTAATGCCGATAATAATGGCAGCCTAGAATAAAAGCTATAAAAAAGGGAGAGAACAGAATCTTACAGCCACTGTGAACTGGATGGAACTCATGGTCGCAACAAGTAAGACGGACACAAGTGATCACAGTTCAAGGGGGTTATTGAACAATGAAAGTGGTATGAAAAACACCTAATCTAAACGTAAATCTAAGATGGGGACAGGTGTCGACATCAAATGAAAATAAGGCAGTCGTAGTGGTGATGTGTCAAACAAAAGAGCCTATAGTAAGAAAGCCTATTGCCAATTCCTTACACTAAATACAAAGAGTGTTGGGTTAAGTTCCAAGAAAGAAAGAAGTATTCTCAAAGTCAGAAGGCGGTAGCCTGGGTCTCCCTTCTCCACGTTTTAGACACGGGACAAGATGGGAGCTTGAAGCACAGTTCAGTCTCTGGCTTACCCAACACAAGATGACAGTTCCAATGGATGCTCTCAGGACCGTCGATGGCCAAGTCTCGTTTCCTCTGAAAGTCTCTTGCCTTCGGGGCCTGATGTATTCAAACAACAAAAACAAAAGTTCCTTTAAAAAATGAGTTTGTTCCCAATATTCGCTGGGTGATGTGTTCACCCCTGACCCTTTCTCAATAGTATTTCTTGGTGTCTCTTATTCTTTTCTCATTAAACTTTGGGTGATAGCTTAACTCCTTGGATGTCCCTTGTTCGGGCTCGTACCTCTCTTGACTGTCAGCCCCTGGTTGCCCGATTCACCCCTGGATCTCCCTCGTCCGGGTTTGGACCCTTCTCTGTGTTTTCTACTGGTATGAAATGTTTGCGGGAGTCACGTCCCTTTTTCTTATTCACTATAAAGGTTTCACTGCCCTTGCTTTCATGCCAATTCACGAATCAGTCTTTCGAATGTACAGGGCTTCTGATTGACCCTCACGTATGACCACTCTGAGTTCCTTTGGCGGCCTTTCTATGGCCTCCTGGTTTCTGTAATTATATTCTGGCGGGGAGTAACCAGCGCTTCTCGACTTAGCACCCACGTGGTGCTGGTTTCCCTCTTCAGCGTGTCTCCCCTTTACACCTTTTACAGTTCAATTATAGTTCAATGAAATATGTTCAAACTTGCCACTTTGCGATTCTCACTCAACACATCCCGGCTTCCATCGATTTCTTTCCCCTCAACTCACCGGCTGTGCTTAACCACCTGGCTTTCTGCTTCTTTGGAGTCAAGGCCGTTACCACGGGCGGAGTACCCACCTCTGCTCCGCCTTATCAACATAGTTCACCCCTGCGTACAGTTGACATCTGCAGCATGACACTGGGGCTATTGTCTGTGGTCTTAGATTCCCCTCGACGAAGGTTCTGCAGGTCTTGGGCAAGATCACTTTCGGCCCCGCCACCCTCTCACTTCCTACCTAAGAGCACAGACAATCCGGTCCGATAGCACAGCGAGTAGAGCCTGTTGACGCAGGTTCGAATCCCGGCAGGGCCAAACTCAGCCGTTCATCTTTCCGAGGTCGATAAATGAGCACCACACACCGTGGGTAATAATCAGCAGCGCTCAGATGCCTGAGGGTTCGTAGCGCTATATAAATGCTAAATTATTATTTATTTTTATTATTATTATTGTATTTTACTGCCTTTCTCCTTCTTTTTAACTGCTGCTTGGTAGTCGTCTCGTCGTGCTCGCCTTGCCCGTACTGTGCTTTCTTGTTCCATCTTTTATACCTGTGGGGGAAAAAAGAGCCGTCAGGTGTGTGTGATGAGAATTGCCTGACTTGGCCTGACCTTCTTCTCGGGACCTGTCGGGAAAACCGCTTTATTACCAGTCCGTAAAACAGTATTCATGTTGGAATGTCCTACAGAATGGGGAAACAGTGCTATTGTAAGAAGGGGTTTATAGGTAGACTGGGAAGAATGCAATGCGTAGGGTTTGTGAAATGGGTGAGAATGACCAATATGGAGGAAAGGACCTAGAGGATTGTGGGAATTGTAGTATTGTATCTGAGCAGATTGGGTGTTTGGAAGATGACAAAGGGATGGGATTGATAGGGTTCACGGAGGAAACCAGGGGAGTTGTGGGAACGGTAGTGTTTCTTCTGCGCAAATGGGAAGCGCAGGAAATACTGATTAGAGGGGCGTGGAAAAGAAAGACCGGGAGTATACAGGTAGGGAACAGGAAAATGGGGGTTCTGGGAGATGTGGATTTGAGATGTCGCAGGGTCTCGACTCCTAGTTGGTTTTCCAGAAGTGTAGGGGTGATTGGACATTATTGATGGTGCTTCTATGCGTGGAAGGGAGGTAGAAATTGAATAACCAAATAAAACCTCAGGACGTTCGTCCTCTTCTTCCTCCTTGGTAGAATACTGCATCTCACCGTGGGTATCCCCCGTAGCATAACCCTGGGTTCCCCTACCCAGGTGATCCTCCCCCACTGGTCCTCCCCCCAGGAAATGGATACAGCAGCAATGGCCGTGTTCTGGCCACCTGAATAAGGGATTCCCAAGGTCTGCCTGGGAGAACACCCTAAGGTTTCTCACAATACGCTACTGCATGGCGCTAACATGAACAGAATCAATGTGGACAGCTTTGTCTTCAATACCTTAGCAAGGCAACACTTAGTTGCTGTGAGCAGATCAGTGTAGGGGAAGTGGGGTCACAGTGAGGAACATGTGTGGGGCTCGCTGACCATTTGTTAAATATGTGGGAGGTCACAGCGTCTACAACCAAAGTGCATGGGCGGCATTTAGATGCTGCTAGAGGGAACTATGATACAAAGTATGCAGTCACGTAGTTCGATCGCTGCAACATGTTCAAAGAAAAAATCTTGCTTTGCTACGGCATTGCAGAGAGGGATCGTGATCTCTAAACAAGATAGGAAAACACTGAATTACACAGGAGCTATATGCCGCAGGCTATTGACATCTGCATCAAAATCTCCATAATCACCAGGGCCACTTACCTGCTCGGACGATTAGCAAGGGAAAACCTTGTTGCATATTCAGGTTTCAACCAGTGCGAGCCTCTGTGGAGCACTGGAGCAAACTGTAAGGAAGGCATAGAATCAAGTAGAAGACACAAAAGATACAGTTTCGGAAAACTTTATTTGGTATTTTGGTTGGGTTGGTAGAATTCCTTACTGGCCCTAACTCGAGAATGGGAGTAGTCTCAACCATTAAACAAATAACAAAACAAGTCCAAGCCAGTCTAGTCCAAATAAAAAGGCCTAAACTAAAAAAAAGCTAACCTTGCCCTCCTTCTCAAAATGACAAATGTGTTAAGGGAATACAAAAGTATTACCCTCGCAAAATAACAACCCAGCAGCCACAGTAGACCTATATAACAATACCTTAGAACTAGCCCTCAACCAGATAGCTCCTCTCAAACAACGAAAAGCCAAACCTACTGCCCACTCCAACAAATGGTTCTCAGCAGAACTAAAAGCTCTCTGCAATATTAAAAGAACTGCAGAAACTAGCTGGCGAAAAGCCCCTTCTCTCGCCACTAAAGACAAATTCGCTTCAGCTGCCTCCACCTACAAATCCGCCATCTTAAATGCTAAAAAAGAGATCTATAACTTGAGAATACAAAATGCCAAATCTGGCACTAAAGAACTTTTCTCTATACTAAGAGAACTTGAATCACCACTGCCCCCTACAGAGGACTGCATCAAAGACAAGGCCTGGTGTAACAATATCCAGATCGCCCTCGCTATCAAAATTGCCCTCCTACAAACTAAGATAGAAGCAAAAAAAGCTAGCCTTTCCTCCAATCAGAACCCTAGCAGCAAAATTAACCTCACCACCCCTAATTGCCCCTCCTTCCACTTCTCACCAGTCTCAGAAGAGGAAGTAATCAAGATAATCGCCAGTCTCCATCCATCCAACTGCAAAGGCAACATCTGTCCCGCATCTGTCATCAAAGACGGTGCTAATGAGTTAGCCCCTCATCACCTCTCTGATCAACTCCTCCTTCAAGAATTCAGTAGTCCCTAATAACCTCAAAGAAGCGTGGGTCCTACCCCTGCTCAAAAAACCTAACCTAGATCCCAACATCCCCACAAACTACAGGCCCATCACCACACTCCCATTCTCAAAATACTGGACAGGGTAGCCTACCTCCAAATACAACAACATCTGGAAGAAAATAACCTCCTAGGCCTGCGACAATCCGGCTTTAGACCAAGGCACGGGACTGAAACTCCCCTCTTGGATCTAAAAATCCAAATGGATGACGCCAAAGACAAGGGCAAACTGGCCATCTTGCTCTTGTTGGATCTCTCTGCTGCCTTTGATCTGGTTGACCACCAGATCCTCACTCAACACCTCTCCTCGGCTGCTGCATTCTCTCAGAATGCCACGAAATGGATCCAGTCATTTCTGTCTGATAGGTCGACTAGAGTCTTCGCCCCCACGGCGGCTGCGGACCCTATCCCAATTACATGTGGAGGGCCCCAAGGCTCCTGCATCTCTCCTACACTTTACAACATCTCCACGAAGCTCCTATTTGACCGTCTTGACGATCTGGGTGTCGTCTACACTAATTATGCAGATGACACTCGGGTCCTCATCATGCTCTCTGGTAGCTATGAAGAAGATGTTGCAAAGCTTAATGATATCTACTTAGAAATCCAAGCCTGGATGGCTACACACAGTCTTTGCCTAAACGATGATAAGACAGAGTTGCTTATCGTAGGCTCCCAGGCTCGCCTCAACAAACTGGACCAAAGGTACCAATCCTTCACCATTGATGGCAATATCATAAAAGTATCCAAAGAGGTCAAAACACTAGGTGTATACCTAGACTCCACCTTGTCACTAAAGAACCAAATAAACTCTACCATCTCAACCACCTCATACACCAATAAATTGATCAATGCCTGCAGGCCTTTCCTCTCCACTTCTAGTTGTCTCACCCTATCTAGAGCGCTAATACTGTCTAAACTAGACTATTGTAACACACTCTAATTAGGCACTACCACTAAAAACTTGGACAGGCTCCAGATCCTTCAAAATAATGCACTAAGATGTGCCCTCAACCTCCAGCGCGAGGCGCACATTTCCTCGGTTAGCAAAGAAGTCCACTGGCTCCCGATCCGCGACAGAATTAAGCTAAGAACCTTGGTCATCACCCACAAGTGCCTGTCACGTACTGCCCCACGTTACTCTCTGACAAATTCTCTAGACATAGCCACCTTAGACCCGCCAGAACTCCTTACCTGCACCAACTAAAGATCCCTAACTATAACCTAAAAACAGAAGGAGGCTCCAGTTTCCCAGTGCTCGCAGCACAATGTTGGAACAACCTCCCTCCTACAATTAGATCGGAAACTGCGTTCTGGCCATTCAGAGCCATGGTAAAATCATGGCTTTTAGCCTAGACATCTAGTCTTTCACCGACACGACCGGCCAGCCGCCGCCCTCTACCCGCAATGTAACTGCAATGCAACAAGTAATGTTTACTCTATCCATAGCCTATTCAGGACCTACCTGTAACCAGGTCCTCACTCGCCACTGTAACTATTTTTGTGCCTGTTCTCTGTACATACCCTTCTTGGTGTATCCTACTCTTGTATGTAAACCATTGTACATTTGTACTATTGTAAACTATTTTAACTATTGACAGACCATTGCATGCTCTGTCTGTGGTATTATGATGCTCGTGTAACGATATGTAACTCTGCTGTTCACATGATTATGCGCCCAGTTACCTGAGGGTTCGGTCGTGCTTTATAAATAAACAAACTAAACGAAACTAAATAGTGTTGCAAAAGAAATATCAGAATGGCTTAAGTAACAACTGCCTTCCCTATGTTCAGAACCACAGGGTATTGAGAGTTTCTTAAAAAGGATAGGTGGATGGCACAGCTCTGTCTTGCACACTTTGATTTATTGGTACAATTCAACAGTTCAGTCTTGGGCTTGAAGCTTCTGGTAGTTCAGGCACTTACTTAGGCTTCGTCCACCTTGTATAAATACACAGTTCTACTTTTGACCTTTACTCTCCCACAATACAACACAGGCTTCCCTGCGCCGGGCTCGAGCCTGCCTCTTTTCACATTCACTTTCTCATTTCTCACCGTTCTGCACAGGCTTCCCTCTGCCGGGCTCAAGCCTGTCTTTCTCTCCATGGGGATTCCCTTCCCCACGATTTGTCTTTTCTGTCTTTTCAATGTTGAAGACTTTCGAAACTGCAAGGATTTTTCATAGACCTCTGCATGACGACTTGCGCCTCTCTTTAAACAATTCCCTAATCCACCATCTTCCTTATCTTGTAACACCAATGCTTCTTGGTACTTGTAGTTTCTTATTCTCTTTCATTTGCCCTCTTGGCCTCTTTCAAAGTTCGTATACTTTGCCCTCTTGGCATATTCAGAGTTCACATATTTTGCTTTTCACTTATTCCACTTTCTTTCGGGATCACAGTTACTTTCTTGCCTTTGGTTCCCGTTGTAATACACTTCAACTCAAACATTACACAGAGACTTTTGAATGTGTGATTTCACCTCGCAGGACCACTGTTACTTTCCCTTTATAATTCATCAATTGTCCTTTACATGTGTTTTACCAGCACACGCGCATCCTTCAAGCTTTGGGTTACAGTTACTTTTAACACACACCAGGCTTTTGTTGCCTTTGATAACTCACCGGCCGTGTTAATTGGTCTTCTTTCATCAAGACTCCTCATACAGCAGCCAAGGCCGTTACCAACGCCTTCTCTGCTCCTCCCCAACTCTGCCATTCACCCGGGATGGTTGCGGGCCGCTTACAGGCCTCTTGAAAGTTTTTCTCTTCCGTTCACTCGGTTTCAGTCTTGGAACGCTTGCTGCTTTGCGAGTGTGGGATTCTCACCTCGCTCTCTCTCGTTCTTCGCAACCTCTGATCAGCCCCATGGCCTTCCAACTTCCATAGCCTGGTTTGCATCCGTCCCGAAAGAGCTGTTCCTTCTTGCACCCAGCTTCGCTCAGAGTGTGCCTCTTCATGCCAGATTTTATCCTCACAGGGAAAGAAGTAGCAGGTGTGTGTAATTAGGATTACGTGCCTGACCTCATTACAGGGACAGATCCATTGCATGTCAATAGAGGTAATCTTCTTGGCCTCATTCCTCATCTTCCTCAGCTCATTAGCGTTGTCAGTGTGAAGTGGGGAGGAATTAAGGGAGCTGTAGTTTCCCATATAATAGGTAGGAATAGGGGTTAGATGGGCTGTGGGAAAAGGGGGATATCATGTCTATCGGGTGCCTTTCCCCCACTCCCTGAGGACCCCATACCCAGGTGATCCTCCCTCGCTTGTCTACCCTCAGGGTCGGGATCCAAAAGCGATGCCCTTTCCCTGGCCACCTGAGTACGGATCCCCAGGGACTAGATTGTGAAATACCCTCTGGTTTTTCACAAAACAAACACTCCAATCAGGGAAGCGTGGCTGCAGGCGCTGAGTGATCAGGTGGTCTAGACCATAAGAGAAACTAGACCTTGTCATAATGCGAGCGGCCGCCCTATTGGAGTGATTCTTAGTATATGGGAGCTGTATGAGGTCCTGAATAAAAAGGATGCTAGGATTCTTGATTAGGGATTTGTGTTTTTAAGCCAAACCATAATTTGTGACAGCGTTTTAATAATGTTTGGTATATATTTACAGACAAAATTAGTTCTTGGGGAATGGTTTTAGTACAAAGAGCTAGTACTGTTTTCTAAGAAGCCCTGAGTTCATCTTTCAGAAACTTCAAACAAACTACAGAAGATGGAAAGTACAGCAGATGAGGCGTGCGTGTGCCGTTTTTGTCAGTGCTTCATGGTCATACTTCAGAGCAGTTTCTACACAATCCAACGTCCAGGGCGACACACTCAAATGCTTGTCCAGACCATAAACCTCGCCCCAAAGACGTTTAAATCAGTGAAATGGGACACAATGTTTCTATTATTAGGTTGCAGTTGAAGCATTTTGGGTTGGGTGGGGGTTAGAGATGGAGCCTTGCCAAAAGTAGCCCAATAGATCCTGAAAATAGCCCAAAAGGAAATCGCTACGCAGCTGGAAAATGGAAAGCTCGGCTAACTTGCTTCATACAATACTAATGATTGTGGCAAATCTTGTTAGGGAGCTGCTCATTGGGTAGTACTGTGGAGGAGTTTGGGAAAAGAGATTTTAGCGAGTTGGCCATTTCATTCCATGGCATTACTGGTTGCTATGCCAACCATAAATTCTCAGTTCAGAACCCCATTTCCCTCCCTCTCTTTTGTAACCATGATTTTGGCAAATGTGTGGCTTGCACCACGAAAATTCGCTAAAACCAAAAATTGCAAAATAGAAGAGGCAGCGAGCACAGAGCATTGGATAACTTGGGGATAGCCCTGTTCATTCTAAACAATAGCTGTGAAGATTATCCACCACAGAATATCTTCTAATTAGCTCAATCCTTTTCATTGTTTGTTGTGAAGTGGAAGGTTGTGCTGTTCAGCAGACCATGGCAAGAAGCCCAGAGAAATTGCAGAGGCAACCAGCTTGGGGTGTGGGTTGGGGGGAGCAGGGAAGGGTTGATGGGCAGAGGGTGTGGAGTCGGGGGTCTCTTGGTTCGTTTACCCCTTTCGCTGCTAAACCGTGGAGGCTGGTTTCTGGCACGGGTTGATAATGCAAGAGCTTGAGGGGAGCTGGGCAGGGTGGCAGGCCAGGTGAGGGACTAAAGGAGTCGGCGGGGCAGTGGGGGCAGAGTGCTAATTTCACAGGGGGAAGGGGATGCGATTGGAAAAGGACAATAAAAGGCAGCCGAGAATTTGCCTTCGTCCGTGGTCCTGCCCCTCCCGAAGCCTTGCCTCCGAATTGGATTTCCCCATCCATCCTCCCCGTTTTCAGTGTTTAGGGGGGGGTTAGTCAGGAAAGAGAGCAGTTGAGGATGGATTGTTGGGATGGGACTTTGTTCGTGCAAGGGGACCCGATGCATGGGGGTTGCGCCAATGGGATAGTCGGACTGGCACACATTGGTCGGTTTCGTGCCTGCAGGGGATTGGGGAGCCAGATTGGGGGCGGGAGGAGACAGTTGGTACAGTTGCTGGGGCCCAGTCCCCCAGTATGACTCCCCGGGACTTGGATGATAGTGTGGGTTGTAGTGGGAATTTTGGTGTGTACTGTACATTTCTGGTTCTAATGTTTTTATTAAATGTTGGATTTGTTGGTGTTGTAATAAATGCAACTATAAACTCTGCAGTGTCTGTTGTACTTCCTGACAGCTTTGGCCCTTGCACTACACAAGGCACTAGTGGGAACTCCTTTATTTACGTAGTATGCAGCATGTGGAAGAGAAGGGAAGGGAAAGCAAGGCTTGGAGCAAGGCTGTAGAAGCTTTGCCCTGCATACGGCAATGTTTATTAATATGTTAAGATTTTCTCACTGCCACATGGTTGAGTACCGTTACTGTCATTCAACTCGAAGAAGGTCCCGCTCCTCCGTCTTGGCAAAAAACATGAACTGCAGATACTGAGGGCCGGGTGTGACCGGCCCATTTAAACCACTACTCTTATATTGACTCGGAGAACAATTAATAAGCTTTATATTATTGAAAATGCATGTGCCAAGAACAATTATCCTTTACTTTAAAAATATTAAAATAAACTCTGAGTAGTTAGCCTTTTTCATTATAAGGCACTAGCAGGCACACACAGAAACAAACATTATGGTGAAAATGATGATGCAAGTGGCCCAATCCTGTTATAGCCGGTGCACAACAGGACAAAGTGAAGTGAATCATCGTAACCCCCAAGAGACAATGCTGAATGGGCTTTGAGGCCATTGTTAGCCCCCCTTCTCAATCTCCCCTTTCTAAATCTCCATTTGTTTATACCCAGTCGTAGGACATTGAGGGGAACTTATTTACTGAAGAGGAGCTAAGTGGGTTGCCACAGGCCTGGTGAGTCAAAGAATGTACACGCTAGTGAAGAGCAGCGCGTGGGTGCCCTTTTAAGCAGGTACTCCGCTATCTGGCTAATTGATAATACATTGGCTAACCCACATGTTGTCTCTATACCAGTAGAATGCTGCAGAGCGGTAACCAGGTGGTTACAGGAAGGAGGTGCTCAACACCAACTTGGCAGTGGCTGTACATGGAGGATTGTCAGAGGAAACCCTGTTTACATATATGAAGACACCCGGCATTAAGCCAGGCGATAGGTTGGAGACCCTACACCTTAGAAGGGATCTAGATCAACTACATTACACAACCTATAGGTATCTTCAGTTAGCCTTGCAGCAGGTAGACCACCAGAACTGATTTCAAGGGGGTCTGGCATATCCCACCAAAAGGGCTAGACATGGCTCATTTGCTATGGAAGAGTTAACCTTAGAAAACATCCGTAGGTTGCACCCAAATAGAGTGGCCAATGACCCATATAACAGGAAGACTATGAGCTCCTGAGGAGACATTTTGACGCTGTTCACACTAACGCTGCAGAATATAGAGCTTTGGGGGCTGCTCGAGCAGTGCCCAGACCAGTGATAGCAAGGGTAGAAGGAACACTTCCATTCCAGACCCTCAATGACTTATTGGGCCCGTGCCCCATGAGGCTTGAGGGCATCCCTAGATGGCATTCCACTAATTCGAGCCATTTAAAGGCAGCTTACCCTCAAGTCACACCTGAACAGAGGCAGAGGGCTGTAGCAATCATAATGCCAACAGGTTGTAATCCACCTATGGAACACTGAGACAGTTGGGTTTCCTTATATAGTTGGTTACACCTTCATTTAATGGGGATTTCTTAAATTATAGCACTTACTTCCTTTATGGGAAAGATATTGAACTCTCAGGGAGCAGAAGCAGCAATTAGTTTAGGGCTGGCAATTATTCTACTATGCAAGTACTGATGCCCCTCATGAAAGGTGAGTCAGTGAGAATAGAAGTCTTCAGAACTCGTAGCAGTATTGCCCAGTGACCTAGAAAGGACACTCCAGTTTGGTCACATTGTAACAGCTACTTACAGGTCCCTAGGCAGAGATCACCTAGGCATATCCCCTGGGGAAGGACAAAATAAGGAATTGAGTGAGAGTAATGGGATGACTCCGATGGTGTCCTCACTTTTTTCGTAGCTGGGGCCTCTCCCTGTGCGGCCAGGTGACGGCACCCGCTACCTGATCCTGACCCTGAGGCCAGCTGTATGAGGGAGTATCACATGGGGGGAGGAAACCCTCAAGGGAGTGGCACAACCTCATGGGGTGAGACACAGTATTCCTGCCAATCAGTGGACCCTAAATCCCCTTCTTCCAAACCTAAGAACCCTCCCTTGCCTAATGAACTCATGGGTTGTACTTATCCTACCATTCCCCTAAAAAGTACGGGGGCAAGGAATTATAGGAGTATCCTGAATGAAGATCACTTTCCCAGTACTATGACAAGGACGATCCCTAATGACTCACACGAGAGTTATAAGATCACTACTGTGACGAGGGAGAAGAATGGAGGAATGAGAATTACCTGTTAAAACAATATACAGCAGTCTAGTCTTTCCAAAAATCCTATTGGCCAGAGCCAGTATAAAAACAAGGAGGACCTAGCTGCAGGATTCGTGTGAGAAGTGAAGAGGTAACCTTACACCCCAACAGCTGATGGAGAACTGGGGACCACTGGAGAAACCCATGGAACCGCTTGGGCCCCCAAAAAGGGGGTGAATCCCTGTGCACCAGCAGTGTGCCAGAGACGAGCAGTGGGCTCCCTCACTGGGGTAATACAGCTGAAAGTGCGAAGTTTGAGTCCCCTATTGCTCCAGCTGAGAGACACTGCTGGCGGGAGAACGCTGCTCCTCTTGGTACGGACCAAAAGACTGTGGGGCTGGAGAGTGTTCTGTGGAGCCTACCGACTCAAGAACAAGGCAAAGGGAAGCTGACCGCGAGAGAGGGACATGCTGCAGGAATGCCAGAAGCTGCCTGAATGCTTCTTGGCATTTGTAGGTGTTGGAAGGCAGCCTCCGCCTTACCAAACCCCGAACCGATGCAGAAGAGATCAGCAAGAACCACAAGAGGCAGAATAATCGAGAAACCAAGGCAGCGAGAAGGAAATAAATGTTGAACAGCCACCACCGGCTTTACGTGGGAGTACCAGAATATGCCTGCAAGAACCGGTGAGTCCACCCACACCAGGCAGTATCAGCAGCCATGCCAAACCCGAATAATTGTTAATGAAGGACATGAAAGAGAGAGAGAGAAAGAGAGAGCGAGCGATCATTGCTTTAACAGAGAGAACGAACAAAAAGTAAGAGACTTTCATGTTTGTGAGTCTATGCAATACATACATAAGGGAAGCCCTGACAGGATAGTTTACCAGGCAGATAAAATACCAGATAAATGAACCACAAGCGACTATTAAGTTTGGAAGTGTGCACAGAGCCCACCTGAGAAAAACCTTGGCAGGCGAGTATACCAGACAGTTGCAAGTGTGTGCATATAAGAAAGTCCTGGCAAGAGTGTATACCATCAAATACAAGCAACACATGCTAATGACTCCCATCCAATCCCCAATTGGTTCCTATAATTAGAAAAATGCATCATTAAAGACATACTTTTATTGTAAAATTCAGAGGTTACGTAGAATTTAACATCACATAAAACCCAATACACATGGACATATATTGCACAAATTCATACAAACCGAGATACATTTGCATTAATAAAAAAGAATCAACACCACACGTAGGCCTGGGTACAAATCTATAAGGGACCAGACTGTGTGGTTATATAAACAGTTGAGATGTTTGTCCCCAAACATAGGTACTGGCACATTCTTCAGGGGCTAAACAGCCACAAATTCTAAAATGATTTGACGGGTGGGTAAACCGGTCTTCCAAACGGCACAACCACTCCATGAACAAAGAAAAAGAGAAGGGAAGGGAAAAAGAGTCACCAAAGATTTCTTTAAAAAAACTGCTGTGTTCATTGATAACAATTGTCAAAGATTGAACCATATATGGGAAAACAATCTACGTAGGTGCACATTAATGCACCATCAATCAACAAAGTATGATCATCAATACCAGCTTCCTGTGCTTAGTATTTTCTTTAATGCGTCAATGCTCCTCTAGAGTAGGACTGATGTCTGTTTCGAAAGGGCATCCAACGATTACCCACTGCACAACACTGCAACGAAATAAGAGGGCAGTAAGAAAATTAAGTGGATCTGAAACTGGGTATCCGTGCACTAGTGATCACTGTTTAGATTATGGTCACAATGGACTAAGGAATAGTGACAATAAGATTGGTGTAAGCAGCAATCACTCTAATCCCGCCAACTCATCCACCCTGGTTGCCGCTAGTAGAGAAAATAAATGAGAATGGGGATGCCCTCTACACCATTACAGTAGTGCAATGCAGTAGTGTATATATATTTAATTAGATCATAAACAGCCGACACGTGTTTCGACACACAGGTCGCCTTCAGGGCTGGGTAATAAAAATAAAATTAAAATTCAGTTGTACATTCAAAACATGAAATCATATGATCACATGAAAAGCAAAGTATAAGTCACATTAGCACAAAAATTAAATGAACAAGATGAAGAAATTATATATAACAATGTTCAAATAATTGGGATGGAAATTAAAAAGGCATCGCATACAACACGTCAGGTAGAGAGTGAAGGGCAAGAGTTGCGCAGGCGGTTGCAGTAACAGAAAAAAGAATACAAAAATCACAATGAGCAGACACTTTGTGATTTGCTGGTTTAAAGGCATGTGCCATGCTAGAAAAAATGATATGGTAACTGTTTGGAAGCATGCTATAATACCACATTTATTGTATGGGTACCCTGTGTTCGCCTTAACACCGGAATCAAGCCGCATGTGATTCAAGCAAGAGCCACCTGAATGGATTGCATGAGGGAAATCCAAAGAAAAAGGGGTAAGAGAAAAGGTAAACGAAGCGCCAAGGTGCTTTGGAGATGATGAATTCCATGGGTGTGGAATATATTAATAAACAAAAAATGTGTGACCAATAGGTATCCAATCTGGATATACAGCCAAGGTGGTTGGGTGAAATAAGTGGCACATGAAATATTCTTACAGCGCACTGTTATATTGAAGGAAAATCTGAAGACTCCTGAATTTAAAAGACATTGCTATCGGGCACTAAGTAACCGAATAAACAATGAAGTACACATGAATCCAAAAAGAGTGTCACATACCTATTAGGAGGCCATGGACACTACACAGCTTGGGAAATCTAGATTGTCATACAAATGACTGTCAGTAAAATGATAACAGCCGTGTTGGCCAAGTCAAGTATATCACCTGAAAAAGAATAATAAGAGAAACAAATATTCAGGTCCAAAATCTGATAATGGCTCTCTAAATCTAGTTAACCGTGCAATGAAAACACTGATGCCGGAGAAATACTTACTCGTTCAATCGAGCAACTGTACTGAGAAGCGGGGTGATCACAGTGAGCAGCGCCAGTAACAGCCTATAGACAAGAAATAGTTCAGCGTATGTCACAGAAGTGACTTGGGCTACGCAAGGATTTGTAACGTTGCATGGATGATGTCACACATAAACAAAGTGGATCCGGAAATTAGCGTAGCTAACAGTTAAGTAAAAAGCTGAACCTCATGCTAGTGGAGGTTGATGGGGCAATATGGTAGCACCTGTAAAAAACTAGCAAATAAAACAAAGATGAGAATGCATGAGCACATGAGATATGGATTAATCAAAACGAGGAATGACGAAAAAGTATGTGTCATCTCGCTCGAACTGAAGGCTCAAAGTAACTATCATGCGGATACAATACATTCTAGAGTGAACCCTCATAGGTGCATTATTTAAACAAAGTGACAGATAATTTATAAGTAAAAAATGACATGATACTTAATACTAAAGATGGTGTGGTGCAACTACCGGCATCACAATTCAGCAAATGACATCTCACAAGAAAAAACCCAGTTCCATTGGGTTAATTGAACAAAATTCAGGGGCAAATGCTAAAATGCCAGCAGCATGAGCAGTGGGATAAAGCCCATTGCCAGTCAATTGTTATACAAGTGGGGCTGTCTAAATGAAGTACAGGCCTTATTGATGGAATAGAAGATACGACTAGGATTTGAATACAGTAAGTGTTTGTGCTTGAACACAAAGAACGGAGGACCTCGGTGCAAGCCAACCAGGTTCCAATAAAGGCTGGGTACACAATTAGAAAAAGAAACACATCTGCCCTATTACAAATGGATAAGTCTTGATGTTGCAAAAATACATACATCTCATGATCAGAGTTGAGACCTCGAGTTGTGCAATGTAAAAAACAAATGAGTTTGGCTTCCATTTGTCTGAGTTTAAGTTTGAGATTGCCTCCCCTTTTCCCCCTATGCACTTCCATTAGTCCAATGTAGCGTAGATCAGAGATATGATCCCATTGATGTTCAAGTTGCCAATGAATGACTAAGGGTGATTTAGGTTCTGACATATTGAGACTGGCCAGATGTTCCCGGATACGCACTCTGAGCTGATGAATAGTACTGCCCACGTAGAGCTTGCCGCAGATGCAGATTATGGCATACACCACGTAGGTGGTCTTGCAATTAATGAAATCACGTATAGTTACTTCTGAACCAAAATTGGTCAGAGAAGACTTTGCATTTCGAGTGAGCCCATGGACACTGATTGCAATTTTCACATTTGTGCAAACCCACCGGTTATTGTAACCAAAGGGTATTGATCACTTTGTTATTTATCAAAGAAAGATGGCCTCACCATTTATTTAATCGTTGTTGCTCTTGTGAACGTGAATTTAGGCTTGGGAGTCAAGTATGGTTCGAGGTCATGGTCCAGTCTCAAAATGTGCCAATGCTTTTCAACCATTTTGTATAGTAGTGAAGAATCCTTAATGAATTCAGTAACAAGTTAAATATATTGTGGGGATTCTTTGCACTCAGTATCATGAGCCAGGAGGTCAGATTGTGTTAATTTGCGAACGGAGTGTGCTTTATCAATGACATGACTTTTGTAACCCCGATTTTAAAAAACGTTGATTAAGTAGATTACATTCCTTATCATAATCCTTACAGTTGCTACAATTTCGCTGGCCCGGTGAAATTCCCCCATGGGTATGTTGTCAATGGTGGCACGCTGGTGATTGCTCTGTGCCGCCAGTATAGAATCGACCTCGGTCGGTTTCCTGTATGTGGTATTATACACTGTAAATATGTAAGCCCAAGAAGTCAATTTGATTCGAATCACATTTGCCAGTTAGACTGATCCCAAATTGATTGGTGTTAACATAGGTAAGGAATTCCAAGAAAGAATCTTTAGTGCCTCTCCAAATCAGAAAGATGTCATCGATGAAGCGCCACCACATAATAATCGAGACAAATTGTTGTTGATTGAGTATATGCATTTCTTCATAACATGCCATAAAGAGATTAGCCAATGGGGTGCAAACTTGGCCCCCATGGCTACTCCTTCGATTTGAAGGAAATACTGATCATTGAAAATGCACACATTGTTAGCTAGTACAAATTGCAAAAATGCCTTGAGCATGAGAACATGATCCAAATATGATGCTGAAGTATTCCGAAAAACATAATCAATCGTCTGCAATGCTAGGTTGTGATTAATATTACTATAGAGAGCAACATCAATCGTAACTAACAAATAATCTGGTTCTCATGTAATGGTTTGCAGACCCTGAAGTATACGCGTACTGTCCCTGATAAATGACTTCATTTGGACAACGAAGGGTTTGAGTGCTTCATCCAAATATTTAGATGGGCCTTCCGTAGCCCAATTGATTCCACTCATAATAGGCTGTACCTCAGGTAGTGTATCAAAGGATTTATGGATCTTTGGTAGGAAATACAAAGTGGGTAAAGTGGGATCAGTAATTAGAAGAAAGTTTTTTTTCCTCATCAGTTAAATATCCCTTGGCATACCAAATGTCAATTAACTCTGTAAGATCCCTTACTACACACTTGGTAGGGTCAGACTTTAGGATCTGATAGCAGTCAGGGGTATTCAGGTGTTTCAAACCCATAGTAATGTAATCCTCAGTGTTTAAAATCACAATATTACCCCTCATGTCTGCCTCTTTAATGACAATATTATTGTCCTTGGCGAGATTTTGGAGAGCTAAGAGGGCACCCTGTATCAAGCAAAACGACTGCACTTTCTTACTGTACCTCCCCACAGTATCAATCAACATGGCCAAAACCTAAAAAACAACCTTCCTTTACGGTAGCAATATGACTCGTACTTGCTTCATCCACACCTCAAGGGCTCAGGTCATCTATTGGCCCAATAAGGACAAACGCTACTTTCGAGGACCGAATATCATACACATTGCGAGCAACAAAAAAACACCTACCGCATTATTAATTCATTCTATATTGTCCTCAGTCATAAAATGCACCAGTGAATGCCAGAAAAGGCAGGTATTTTCTAATCCCAATGTCAGTGTTCACGACAATATGGGGACAAATCCTAACCTGCAGAATCAGCCACAAAACGTCCCAAAACGCACAGCCCCATGAGCCCAGTGTAACATTTTTCACCATGCTCGCCTCAATGTGTGTCAGACAATGCAAAGTTCACCATGGTGTAGGGCAGACTGAACACAAACTACAACGGCACCTGCATGCAATTCACATAGGGATACCACCGCAAAAAGGCTTCTCCAATGTACCATTTCGATACTTTAAAACCGGACATTCGTACAGTTGACTGCAACCGTGTAGAAACCAACTAAGGCTCACAAAATGCTCTTTGGCAGCTTTTTGATAACCGGCAATAGCGTCGTCCATCACACAATATAGAAGCCGGACTATTTATTGGTCTAATAGATAACCTGAGCCCTGAAGTGTGGATGAAGCAAGTAGGAGTCATATTGCTACCATAAACGTAGGCAGTGTTTTAGGTTTTCGCAGTGTTGATTGATACTGTGGGGGAGGTACAGTAAGAAAGTGCTGTCTTTTTGCTTGATACAGCAGGACGCAACTGGCCCAGGTTATATGTTAGGGAGAGCGATAGGGGGGAAAAAGTAATTAAACCAGCTTTTTCAGATGTTGAACATGTATTGCACTCCTATGCAGCCACATGGGCTGTCTTGGGTGCAGCACAGTTATACAAGAATCATGTAGGACATGACACAGACTGCCCTCCGCATATAATGCCAGTGTTTGCAACACCAAAGCATCAGAGGCAATATCCAATCAAAGCACAGGCCATACTGCATTTGAAAATAATTGTGGATCAGTTATTAGATCAAGGGGTTCAGATACAACAGGCAAGCCTCTACAATACATGATTACTTCCAGTATCCAAACCAGATGGTTCATATTGGTTGTTAATAGAATCTTAAATGCTAATACATGCACAGAGGCTGTATACAGAACATGCATAGTGCATGCCTTCTGAGTAACATACATAGATACAAATATAAGACTGTATTAGATCTGGGGAATGGATTTTTGCACAACCTTTGGATTCTGAGAACTATACATACACAGCTATAACCTTTAAGGGACTACTGTTTTGCTTCAGTAGACTCGAAACATCCTGGGTTATTCTCTAGTGGGATACAATCCCTCTTAGAAGGCATACAGACAGACTGGACCTATGTAGATGACATATACTGTACAGAGGATGACTTAAATGAATCTGTACATAGGGCAATCTGTTGCACTATGCTGGATTTAGAGACGGGCAAGGGGTTAAACTTAGCCTCACAAGCTAGCTGTGGTGCCACCCTCAGGCGGCTGTAACGCTGAGCAATGGTTCGATCCTTCGATGAACTTAGGGTGCGGGCAATGTGTGGTTCCTATTTGAACTTACAGCCAGGCAATATGTTGCTCTCTGATGGCCTCGCAGCAGGGCAATGGGTGGGACCAAGATGGACTCTGGGTCTGGGCAAGCGCTGTACCTTGACAGATTCGGGGGTGGGTAATGTATCACACTTCACTTTGACGGGATGAGTTTTATGGTCAGGTGTCATGCTGCACTTAGATGGCCATAGAGCCGGATATTGAATCCCACTTTATGGATTTTAGGGGCAGGCTCGGTGCTGCACTCAGATAGTCCTACAGCTGAGCATGGTGTAGCGCTCTGAAGGACCTACATCTGGACAATGTGCTGCACCAGAGGGACTTTGGGGAGGGCACAGAGTTGCACTGTGATGGAACTCGGGGGTGGGCATTGTATATCACTCTTATGGTGGCTGTGGGTGGGCAGTCTATGCCACTGGATGGATTTGAGACCAGCAACATATTGCACTTAGATAATTGTAGAGCTGGACAATGCGCTTTACTCAATGGCTGTAGAACCGGGCAATGAATTGCACTCTAATGAATGGTGGGGGGCAGAAAATGAGTAGCACCTCGTTGGATGGGGGCAAGGGGTGGCACTTAAACTAAATTTGACCTCAATATCTATACCTGTCACACTCCATGTTTACTGAACCACGGCCGCACTCCTGCATGCACCCACCCCCATACGCCAAAGCACAACATCTCTACCATCAGAATGAAGCTCATGTTCATGACGAAAAATCGATAGGTAGCTGCATACTTTGACTATCGCACTTGCATACTCTCTGTAGACTACTACCTACCACCCATCCACATACCAGCTCTATGTGGTGACAAATAAGGACTTGGCCTCATCTTGTTATCTACGTTTTGGCCAATATGCACACACGCATACTAGCACTTCCTCAATCTTCCCATACCCGGACTCCGGTCCCCTGAGGGTGTTAACCAATCAGCTCGTTGTCATCATACCAATGATGAAGGGCACTATACAAATGAGACACTACTACTAATACTACTACTCGGAGAAAGTGGACTTCATTCGAACACTAGCAGCTAATTTATCTGATGAAAGAAGGGGACTTGCTCCACAATTACTAGAGAAATGTGCACACTTGCAAAGGCCACAAATGCTTAAGCAGCTGCAGGCCATACCTGGTATTTTAAACTTTGGGCGAGCATATATCAGACTGTGCAGCATTAGTGAAACCACTATATGACTTGTTGAAGCACAATTTCTGTACTGGAAAGGAGAGCGCACACACATCTTTCACCATATCTACCAACAGATGACTCAAAGTATTCATCTTCAGGACAGAAACACAGTCAAGGACTTAGAAGTAAAACTTGTTCTGGTCCAAAAGCTGTTACATATGTAGTATGTAACCACGGAGAGACGAAACACATAGCATACCATTCACATGTCTATACAATTCCAGAGCTAAAATTTGCTCCATAAGAAAAGATTCTTGCTGCTGTACAAATGATGGTGTAGAAGGAACGCAATTTAGCTGCAAATAGAATTATGCATGTAAACACAGCGCTGAAGCAGCTACACTCTAGTGTAGTAAATGTAATGGCACTACACTCCAGATGGGTGCAGTGGGCCGCAACACAGACAGCACAAGACATGAGTATCATTATAAACCAGTGCTACTATAAATGTGTGAACTGGAATGGTCTCTACAACCAGAAGCAGATGCAGCTGTACCAGGCATCCCACGTTGGATGTTTTCAAATGAACTATACTGTGTTGGAAGTGCTGTTCCAGCAGTTGGGACACGCTGCAAGTATTCTGCTGTCTGTGCTGCTGTAAATGGGCGATTCAACCATAGCAATGGGTTTGAACACTAGGATACACAAACACAATATTTAGGGGATACATCAGCCTCAGGTTGGCGAGTTATAAGGCCTCAACCTAAAACAAATTGATCTGCATAAGCCCTCTCCAATCATGTTTGATTTAGACTATGTAGTATGAGGTTATAATGTTGACCTTCAATGGTGGCAAGCATCAACTCATTCAGAGATTCTAAAGGCAAGCAAATATTGTCAAAACAACTTTCACAACAAATATGGGACATCAAAAAGGCTAGAGCTCTCATCTGGGTTATGCACACAAATGATTATGTGCACAGTGCATGCCATGCGCAAGTTGATCTGTCTGCAAGACAGCCCACTGTACAAAGATGGTAGTGGCATTAACATGCTTAGCCACATACATAGATGAGGACATAAAAGCATGTTTGAATGCAAATACTCCTAACCTACAAGGGTTCCCCACTACTTATAACTACGCTGTAAACGAGAATACAGTGATAGTCACTATACCTAGGTCAAAAGGAGGTCCTGTTGACGGGGTACTACCAAACAAACAGGATTGATTACAATTAATCTCTGCAGTACATGCAAGTGTAGCATGAACCCACTTTGGGATTTCAGCTACTACACAGCTCTTGCTGTATTGTTTGTTTGTTCATTTATATGGCGCACCGGACCAGATGGTATGAGGGCGCAGGCATAACAAGGATATTCTCAGCTTAGAGTGCTGCACATAGTTTACAGAGTGTACATAGGTCAATACAGTTGCGAAAGAATCAGAGAGGTACGAATACAGCTTATGCATATTTACAATATTTACAGCAGAGATGTCAGTTATTGGTCGTTGTTTAACCATTGGATGTAATTCCGTCTAAAGTGGTGGTAAGTTTGTGGTGCTCTTACGGAGGGTGTTAAGGAGTTCCAATGTTGGGCAGCTTTCACCTGGAAGCTGTTGCCGCCCATTTTCGTTCGCTTGAATCTGGGAACGGAGAGCAGGTTTGCATTGCTATTTCTGGTGTGTCTATTCACCGTGTATCTAGTTATTCAGTCGGCTATGTAACGGGGGGCTGCATTGTTGAGGCATTTATGGGTTAGGGAGGCTACCTTGAGAAGAATTTTGTCATTGGTAGTGAGCCAGTTGTGGGTTCTCCTAATGCTAGAAATGTGTTCTCTCTTAAGAAAGCTGAGCGCTGCTCTGAGAGCATTATTTTGTAGGATCTGAATTTTATTGATAACCTGTTTATCAGCACCTACATAGAGGGCGTTGCAATAATCCAGCTTGGAAAGTACGAGGGCTCTGGTTAGAGTAATGCAGCTCTGGGTAGATAGGAAGGGTTTGGCTGATCTTATAAGCTTGCATGTGTAAGCAGTGGTGGAGGCCATAGAGCTGACCTGTTTATGGAAGGAGAGTGTAGAGCCAAGGTAGATACCAACGGTTTTCACTTCCCTGGCTACCTTGATAGAGTTGCCATCTATGGTGAAGCTAGTGTAATTATGGTTCAATTTCTTTAGGTTAGTGGTGGATCCCAGGATGAGGAGTTCAGTCTTGTCATCATTCAGGCATAGACTATGGGAAGCCATCCATGCCTGGATGATGAGGTACACCTTGTTCACGAAGGCCAAATCCGTGTTGTAATCTCCCGTCAGCGGGGATGAGGATCTGGGTATCATCGGCATAGTTAGTGTAGGTGATACCCAAACCGTTGAGATAGTCAAACAGGGGCTTAGTGAACACGTTGTACAGTGCGGGGGAGGCGCATGATCCCTGGGGGATCCCACATGTGATGGGGATGGGGCCAGCAGAAGCCGAGGTGGAGAAGACACGCATGGATCTGTTACTCAGGAATTACTTAATCCAGCCAATGGCTTCTTGCGAGAAGTGGGCAGCCGAGTCCAAGTGGTTGCATAGGATTATGTGACCGACAAGATCGAATGCTGCCGAGTGGTCTAGGAGAAGCAGTAGGGCAGTTTTCCCAAAATCTCTGAGTGTCAATTTGGGCCTTGAGATCAATGAGAGCCATTTCTGTTCCGTGTTGGGGTCTAAATCCTGATTGCCGGATACCTAGGAGATAGTTTTGTTCGAGATATTTTTGTATTTGTTGATAGGCTGTCTTGTCTAGGATTTTAAGCAGGAAGGGGACGGTGGTGATGGGTCTGTAATTCGTGGGTATAGAGGGGTCTAGGGAAGGTTTTTTTTTAGTAAGGGGAGGACCCAGGATTCTTTGAGGTTGTTGGGGATAGTGCCTGATGAGAATGAGGCGTTGATGAGTTTCGTAATGAATGGTGAGAGGTCCCTTGCTGCATCTTTGATTTGTGGTGGGCACAGGTCGCCTTGGCAATTGGATGGTTTGAGGCAGAGTATGATTTTTTCCACTTCTATCGTGGAGACTTTGGAAAAGCTGAAGCGGGTGAGTGGGCTGAGGGTCGGGTGCTGATGAGTGGGGCGTAGGGGGGTGTTGGAGTTAGAGGAGTTGGTGAATACCTCTTTCTTGTTTTTGATTTGAAGGCCTGCGACTTTATTGGAGAGGGCATTTTGGACACTGGTGCACCATTGTTTATCTTTCATGCAAGTGTCTGGATATACGATAGGTGATTCCAGCTCTTTTAACATGGTAAACAGTTCTTTGGTACAGGATTTGGCTTGTAGAATTCTCTGGTTGTACGATTATTGTTTGGCAAGGATAATTTCTTTTTTGTACGTGGAAACTATTTTGTTGAGGATCAGCTTGTTTATGTCGGTGGGGGCTTGTCTCCATATTTGTTCATTTTTACGTTTCTCTAGTCTGAGAGCTTTTAAATGGGCAGTGAACCAGGTGTTCAGGTGTTTTATTGGCTTACATTTTCTCAGTTTTAGCGGAGCAATAGCGTCTAAGGCTGACGCATACTATTGTTGCAGCTTTCGACAAGGTGGTGGGGGTTGGAGTTGGCTGGGAGAAGGTTCAAGGTAGGGAGAATGAGGGGAATCAGTTTATGTTTTTCTTGCTTCTTGTCGGGATGGCTATGGCTAGTGAGTTATTGGTGATGGGGCTTGAAGCTACAAGTGTAAAAGTCAGGATGTGGTGGTCAGACCATGGTTGTGTGTGATGGCGGTAATGGAGGCCACGCAGTTATGGTCTGCTATCCAGTCAAGGGTTCTCCCTTTGTTGTGTGTGGGGGTGGACACTGTGTGGGTGAAGCCTAATTCTAACAAGGTATTGTTGATGCTGGTCGCTTGAGGGTCTTTGGGGTCATTGAAGCAAAGGTTAAAATCTCCAAGGAGAAGGCTTTGGGAGGTGTTGTTTTAAGTTGTTGGAGAGGATGGAATTGAGGTCTTCCTCGAAGGAGCCTAGAGGTCCCAGAGGTCTGTAAAGTAAGTGGAGGGTGATGGTTTGGGAGTTGGCGGTGGGGAGCTTAGCTGTAAGAGATTCACACGATGAGTAATAGTTGGTAGTGTCTAGTTTAAAGTTGAGGTGAGTTTTGGCGATTATGGCGAGGCCTCCGCCTCTAGATTCTGTTCTGTCCGTTCTGAGGATTGTGAAATCCTCAGGGATGGCTAGCGAGAGAGCTGGGCCAGTCGCTGCATGAAGCCAGGACTCAGTGATGGCTAAGAAGTTTAATTCCTCTGTTAGGATGAGGTCTGCTATATCTGTAGCATGTGCTACTACAGATCTTGCATAAATGAATGTGCCTCTTATAGGCCGGGTGGTGGTTTTACTAACAGTAGGTGTGGTGGTTGATGTGCAAGCCTTTTGCTTAGTTTGAGGTATTGGTTCGGCTAAGCTTATGTAGGTCTGTGAGGTTGTTAGTAGGGCTAGCAACGGGTGGTGGCAGGGACCAGTTGGTCGGTTTAGTCTGGATAGTATCCCTTGCTTTGAGCTCATATATTTTGGGTAGTCTGGCGCGTAGTTTGGAGTTTCTGGCAGAGAGGCTGCATGCCGTAGAAGGGTACATGGTGAGTGGGGAGGTGGTATCTATGTGCGTTGGGCTAGGGGAGGGCTGGGGTGACTGGATATGTGGATAAGGTGGAGAATGACTCTCAGCAATGCTGAGTAAATACCTGGCAAGTACATTCTGGTGAGTAGAGGTGAGGAGCAGTGGACATGTGTCTACTGGCTGCTAGTTGCTAGATGGGCCTGTGTGGGGTCTAGGCACCTAGGTGCGAAAATTACAAAAACAGCAAAAATCACACTAGATTGCATTGAGTAAGAAGGGGGCAATATTTCACCTA
This sequence comes from Ambystoma mexicanum, assembly GCF_040938575.1. Taxonomy (NCBI): domain Eukaryota; kingdom Metazoa; phylum Chordata; class Amphibia; order Caudata; family Ambystomatidae; genus Ambystoma; species Ambystoma mexicanum. The sequence goes on along the minus strand of NC_090935.1, from coordinate 407,830,100 downwards.
GATTTGAAAATTACAAAAACAGCAAAAATCACACTAGATTGCATTGAGTAAGAAGGGGGCAATATTTCACCTAGATTCGAAAATTACAAAAACAGCAGAAATCACACTAGATTGCATTGAGTAAGAAGGGGGCAATATTTCACCTAGATTCGAAAATTACAAAAACAGCAAAAATCACATCCCTATGTGACCCAGGAAGAGCAAGTTTGAGTGGGACTGTTAGGGTAATGCATGTTCTGCGTAGAGCGTCTGCATCAGGGTTGATTGGAGTTGGAATGGTCAAATATGGCATATAGTGTGTAGCAAGAGTTACCTCTAATAGATTGTCCAGCATGCATCAATCTCTGTAGGTGCGCGGGCATGGGGTCAGGTCCTGGGCTCTGGTGGCAAAAAGTGGCTGAAATTAGGGCACTGCTCAAGTGGACAGCGTACCTCCAGGTAGGGCTCCACTTTGAAGGGGAAAGGGATCAGCTGCTCCTACAGCGATCCGGAGCTCCTGCTCAGGGCGAGCTGCGAGCTGTATATATATATATATATATATATATATTGGTGGCCAGGGCTTAGTAAAGTGGTAAGCCACTACATAGAAAATTGCTTTAATATGTATACAGACAACAGTGGACAATTCCCATAAACCACCAGTAAGCACACTAACCAGGGCAACATAGACTTTTGAATGCATGTATATGGACCACATAAGTCCACTGACACCCGTCAACAAGAACAACAATTTGCTGGTTGTGATGAACTTATGCACAAGATTCACTTGGCTAATTCTTCAGAAGAAAGCTGATTGTAAGGAGGTTATGAAGTGTTTGCTGTCCTTAGTAGCTATGACAGAAATGAAATTGCTCCAGGTCTTTTCAGGACAAAGCCTTAGGAGAGGCCCAGTCAAGCTGGGTTTGTACTCTGCATTTCTCTAACCTGTTTTGCCCACAAGCTAATGGCGTCATATTGGGAGCCAATGGGTAGTAAAGCAAGCCTTGACTAAATACATCTTTTCCTCCTGTGGTAATTAGGTGAATCATGTACCTATAGTGCAGCGTAGCATAAATAACCTACCTTGCCTTTCTCAATATGAGGGGTAAAACGCCTAGTTGCTGTTTGGAAATCCTATGTATATGCCTGACTTACACAATCCTTGTAGTTCTCTTTCCAGGCTACACTAGCTGCTTTTCGTAAATCTCCTAAGAGACTCTATCAATGGTGAAGAAGCACCACAGCATCAAGACAAAGACAAGTCACAAACTACCTTAAGTGTGGGTACTACATCCTAGAGAAGATCCATGATAAAGAAGCACTTGGACCATGCTACAGACTTACGGTGCAGGTACTGAAACTTATTGGCACAAGAACCGCAGTTCTACCACCCCTGCCTCTTAAAGGTATTCATCAGGTGTCCACTGACAACCTTAAGCCATATACAGATGGTTACGCCCCTGTTTCAGAAGGAAGAGACTCTTGAACAACCTGACCAGCAGGCAAGAATAGAAGAACAAGTGACATTTACATGAACTCCAGAAACATCCGGAATTTATGAGGAAACCTCCACATGCTATGAAAATTTGCTCGTTTTTTTCGGGAACAGAAGAGCAAGAAACAAGACTAGTACAGCCAAGCACAAGGTCCATCAGAAGGATTTGTGACTGTACAAGTGCAATATGAACTGATTATTATCGGAGCAGTAATTCTGTTTCACATTTTACTGTGTATAAGCCTTCTCACCTTTTTTCTTATTGACTGTGGGACATTTTATAATCCCAGTGATCACCGGGCAGTTGAACATTTCAATCTTAGATGCAGCACATACTCCAAACAAATACACAAGAGGGAGTTGTGGTTGGCAGATGTGGGAGGAGTCTGAACACAAATAAGCATATACCGTGATGATTCCTGAGATGTCACTTCTCTCTGAGGGGGAGCCCCTTCACATGAGGCCAGGGAGTTGAGGTCACTACCTGATTGTCCCCCGGGGGGTGGTACTGAGCGGGAGGATGTCATGGGAGAACATCTCCCTCTGGATATCCGGTAGATCATCTCGGGAGAACTCTGTACATCACCCCTCACCCTCCACCCATTTCCTTTACCTCCTTTCAGTCCACGAGACCCACCTCCTTCACACCCCCTTCTCCCATGCCCACACCCCCATCTTACACTCTCTCATGTATGTCTGCGAGGTTGATGAGGCAGCAGTCATGGAGACGAGGAAGAGTAGGGCTGACTGGATTAACACCACCAAAGTAGTCACTGAGACAAGGATGAGGAGCGGAGGCATGCAGAGCCCTCCAGGGAATTGAAAAGAGCAGTCTAGATTCCATCATCCATTACAGATAAAAAGTAAGGAACCCACATGGGAGTCAGACCCTCCCCAGAGATGCAGCAGGCAAAGACTTCCCACTTGAGAAGTAGACTAAGCTGCTGACCGGGACACGAGAGGGAGCATCCAGGCATCCCTACCCAGTCCGCCAGGCACAGGCAGACCGGAAAGAAAGAAGAATGGGGGTCCGGGTCAGAGAAGCCGCTGAACCACATGGTTGCTGAGAGACATGCAGCCCAGCCAAGAAGAAACTCTTCAGAGTCGCTGCAAACTCTGCCTAAGCAGAAAAGGAATGAGGAAAGCCATCTTAAGACACTTAGAGCGGCAGAGAAGATTCGACCGCAACCCAGAAGGTACAGGGGCTACCTGGGTCTTAAAGGGGAATAGGATAAAATAAATGCAGTAAAAAATGAGGAAAGAGGGGAAATGAATGGCCTTAAAATGCAGGGAAATGCACTAACCCTCCTACCAGAAATTCTCTCCCAGGTCCTGCAGAAGCTGGGCATAGGTACCCAGCACCTTTAGAAGAAGGGGATTGAAGATAGTAAGTTGGAACACGCAGGGTTCCAGTACCTTTAAAGCCTCGGGCATGCAGGACTATTTGTTTGAATTTAGCGACATCGTACTACTGCAGGAAACCTGGTTGATAAACCCTATCAACATCGAAGGATTTACAATGATTTGTTTACCAGCCACGCAAAAAGCACAAGGGAGACCCTCAGGTGGCCTCAAAAAAAATCAAGCTTTTAAAAGTATCATCCCAATCCTTGAGAATGCTAAAGGGATCCAGGGCTGTGCCCGTTTAAATAGTGACTATTTAGATCCTATTTAGGTGATCATTAACATCTACTGGAACCCCGTCTGCTCAAAACTACAACCTTTTCTTGAGTCTCTGGCCTCATTGCTGGAAACAATTAAAATGGATTCTGGAAGGATTAATATTGTCCTAGCTGGGGACCTAAACACAGAATGTGTGCAGCCAGGGAGGGGTTCAGCAAAGCGGTCTACTGAAACATTGTCAAAAATGGGTGGTCTTTGTTGAACATCTTTGAGTGCTGGGACTTGAAGATGCTAAATGGAGGTGCAGAGGGAGACTCTGGGCCATCTACGACCTGGCATAGAGGAAAATCTTCATCAGTCCAGGACTATATTTTCATATTCCAGCACCTTTGTTCTTGCCCCTCTATCCTGGAAGTAAAACAGGATGGAGGAGCGATCATTGTAGATTAGAGCTATCTTTTCCCAATCTTTCCACCTTGTCTTGAGTGTAAGTAAACCGGTACTAAAAGGAAAGAAAGGTAAAATCAGGCTTGTGAAATATAGGCAAGAGGGCTCAAAATTAAATACCCAATTAAAGAAGGGGCCCAGATTTATTTGGGAGACTCCATGCCACTGAATAATGTTCTCAGATTTATTTGGGCCACCTCAGCCCCTAGTGAACCAGCAGAAAGAAATTTACAAAAACATTCCCATATCTTTGACGAAGAGACACAGAAAAGGAAAAGGGAGCTCAGAAAAACTTTGTGAAACATAAAATCGGCTGGGTTGCATCTAGAAACCTACAAAGTACAAGTTAAAAGAGAAAAAGTCTATTATAAATCCTGGTCAGAAAATCGAAGAGCTTATCAACTGCAAAAGGATGGGGAGCAGATGTTGAAACTTCTGATAGAAGGGAATACTAGAAATGTTTGGTCAGTTGTCAGTTAGTTAGAAGTTGGTGCTAGTAGCTCGGTGTGCAGTTTAGTTCCTGAATCACGGTGGGTGGAGCATCTATCAGAAATCTTTAGGGATCCTAGGGGTACCCATTTTGGGTCCATGCCAAATAATCCCTGGCAATTAAACTTCAATGAGGGGGATATTGAAGATATAATTATTAAATCATCATCATCTGAAGTAGTGGGCCCAAATGGCTTAACTTATCAAGTTCTTAAAAACAAGCCAAAAATGGGTCACGCTTACTCTTTTGTCTATTTGGGGGAGATTCCCAGGAGTCGATCATTCCCACCCTCCTGGAAAGTTGCCCTGGTCATTCCCTTTTTCAAGAGTGGGGACTGTCGAGCAGTGGCGAATTATCGGCCGATCGCCCTGGTTGACTTAGAAAGTAAGATCTTTATGAAACTCTTGTTAAACGAAGTGACTTCGTGGGTTGACGGGCAAAAGATTTTGTTCTGTTTCCAGACAGGTTTTCGTCGGGGCATGTCAACCGCTCTGAATGGTCTGGTTTTAAATCTGGCAAGCGAACAACAATGGGGAAGGGGACACTACCCCTGTATTGAGCATGGGTCGACCTTTCCAAAGCGTTTGACCAGGTCGACAGAGTATTGCTCTGGAGCAAATTAAGGAGCTGGGGAATACCTGAAATATTATTGGCAATACTAGTGGAATTGCACAGAGGCACTAAGCTAAGAGTCCGGTTGGACTAACTCGGCTATCTTTTGGAGCTCATGAAGATAGAGAGGGGGTTCGGGCAAGGTTTTCTAGGGGCCCCCTCTTTTTTTTAACCTTTTTCTAGCAGATATGGGCATCTCTTTGGAGTCCTCTGCATTGGCCAGTCCTGAGCTAAATGGGGGAAAAAAGATCTATTGGCTGGCCTATGCAGATGACATTGTGTTGCTGGACAGAACAGCTATTGGTCTCCAGCGACTACTGACCAAATTGGGTGAATATGCAGGATTGAAAAAATTATCAATGAATCCCCTTAAATTGAGAATTGTGGTCTTCAGACACCGACAGAAGAAGGTCCAGTACTCAAATTGGTTTTTAGATGGCCAAAGGATTCAAAGGGTAGAGGTAGTGAAATATGTGGGCTATAACATCTATTCCTCCCTGCCCTCCACAAAGTTGAATCTGAGTTAGCCTTGAAGATAGCTCAGAGTGCATCCCAAATGCTTAAGCTAAACTCCAAATATTGCAAGTTCTCTATTCTGCCACTGATAAAATACTATTTGGCAAAAACGGTTCCTGTGATCCTCTATGGACTGGAGGCTAAACCGCGGCTCTGGTCTAAAAATTGGAGTGCGCTAGAGGGTCAACTATGGAAGAGGAGGTTGGGCTTTCCCACTTGTGCTCGGAGTTGGAGTCTTCCATTCGAACTTGGTCTTAAATCCTTAGGATGTATGGCAAACTGGAAGTTGATGTCGCTCTACCGAGAGATCCTTAATGGACAGAATACTACTCTTTATGGGGATATTAGACACCATATGGAACATTCCAGATCGGCCATTCTGGCTGCACTTGAAAATAGAGTGAAAGAGACATCAGTCAAGGTCGATCGGATGTAGATATCCTCATAGCCAATCCACTAAAGGTTAAGAAGGAGCTGGAAATTAGTCACTGGATAGAAACAATTGAGAAAGCTAGAAGGTCTTATCCTAACAATCCTTTTCTCTCAGGAGAAAAAAAACGTGGCTGTCTCTCATTTCTTGAAATTTCCGGATAGGTAGACACCAAACATCTTAAGGATTGGCTAAATATGACACATTGTGAGGTAGTGCTAGCAAGACGAAATCAAGGAGATAGAGCTACACAATTATGTAAAATCCATGTTACTCCAGCAAACCAAACATTAAGGCACCTATTGATGGAGTACGAGGGCACGTGGAATACACGGCAAGCACTCTTTATGCGATTTGTGCTACATGAGGAAGGTCTCCTCGCAGAACATTTTTGGGATAGGCTGATTTCCGGGAATAACATCGCCTTGACATCAGCGGTGGTTCGAGTCTTAAAGCTCTGTGAAATAATTGCATGAAAGTGTGGGAAATAAAAGGGTCAGAGAATTTCTTTAGGTAAAGATTAACTCTTTATGATTGTAATTAGTGTTTTGTACTCTTCATTGTTTTGTTTGTCTTGCTTTTTTTTAAGTGTTTGTAAATAATGAATTATGTAATTGTTTTTAGATCTATGACTGTATTTTGTATAATTTGTAAAGGTTCGATGTCGAACCAAACACACAAAAAAAAGAAAATATTACCAGGGTCTGGGACCCAGAAATACCCCAGACAACCTGCCATCATTATAATATCTGGCCCGGTAGTAAACAGGTTAAAAAGGGAACAAGATGCATTTGAGAAAGCCCAATCTCAGGAGGGGAAAATCCTAATTGCTCATCGTCTTTGTGCAGTGCCTACCAGGGAAGTGAACAAGGTATGCACAGAACGAGCCACTAAAGAAACCTGGGTTTGGGACCCACAACAACTGCGTTATTAAGCCTGAGAAAGACCAGGGGTAGGGAGACATTTCCCCAGGCATTGTGAAACGAAAGCCAAGAAAGGCCAGGGGAAGGGAGTTATTCCCCCTGGCCTTGTGTGATGAAAAACACTGAAAGACAGACATCTAGAGATGAGAGGCATTCTCCAGACGCACAATGGTGAAGAAACAACTATGGGCAACAAAAATTGTGATGTTTGAACTGGAACCTTATCTTTTGAGTTTGAATTGGGAAGTTTACCACTTTTTGGCATTACAACCTGGAACTTTGCTTTGTGCCTTGAAAAGGGATTGAGACCTGGGAAGTGAGTCATTCCTTCAGGTAAGAATCCCATCCAACAAATGGAACTGTGAACCGCTGTCCAGAAGAAGAGACATTCTTCTGGACCAAGAAGGTCCACTACCTCTTTAGTTTAGTTATAAGTGTGAGGGACAGAAGTAGGTTTTTGACACAGGGTGGTGGACTATTGATTTACAATGACATATTGACAAATCCCTTAGCACTTCTAGTTAAGGTTGGGAAACCCCTCTAGTGTTGGGGAAAGGTATGTTTTTGCTTTATTTTCATTATCAATTAAAGTTTACGCTAAGTGTCAGTCTTCTCCTTCTGCACCCTTACAATACTGTGCTCTAGCACCTTGAAGCATCTCATGTGCTCGATGGAATTAGCAATAATGATCTGGGACCCAAATCATGGTGAACGACAAACTTTAGTCCACGCGCTCACACTTGGGTTTAGTTTATACAGAGGCTTTGTACCTCGAAATGCATCATCTATGACATCATCCTACGTGGTAAACTGTAAAACCTATTGAAGGGAGGGATTGGTTAAGGGAACATATATACCCATATATCATAAAAGTATTAGTAATACCACTGAATGCCCCTCATCTATTAGGCACATCTTCAACCACCTCGTAGAATACAGATTATATCGGAATAACAGCAGCGGATTGGCCTGTGGAACATTGTATAGCATGTTGCTACATAGACCATCTGATTGGTTGCCATTCTCTCCCAACCTTGGACTTTCCGCTCGTTCGCAGCACGTAAGCAAAACCCAGGTACAGAGAACAACATCAGACTACTACCCACTTGCCTAATTAGTCCATCTCTCATCGGTCAGACCCTAAGCTAAGGCTTCTCCTTTGTAGTTGATCTTGCAGCCTGTTCTCTGTTCTTGGACTTTCAAGGGAGTGTAGTACACCATTATCTCCGTCTAGAGCTTAATGAATATCCCTTGTTTTCGACTTCTGAATCACATGTGGGAAGAATATTATTTTATCCATTTCAGCCTTTTATTTAATGCTATTTAATTCAATTAAACTGGGTGTCATTACTCCTCTTGGCCTCTGTAGATTTAGTTGCTCTACCTCACAGAACCTTTTTGCACCTTTGGCACTTGCAGATGTTTTCTTCTACGCTTAATCTAAGAGAAATGTCTTACCATCAAGTTTATCATCTTGACTCCCTATGTGCCTTGCAAATATTCCTAGATATGGCATCCATGATACCAGGACAATAGACTCCTCTTTATTCCTCAATCAAAGCTGGCTTTCCAGCATCTCCTGACTCTGCAGCCCTGGTCTATCTCTGAGGTAGCTTGATTGGTTTCAACACAAATCCGGCGTTCATCTTTTTCTAATGGCTGCTTCAATCACGTACTATTTTCGTCTGCAGCAAGCCTCTATATGTCTCACCTACCTTGCGTTTCTGCGTATGTACATTCTGTTAGTCTCTACTCACTCATTTCTGTGGTGCACATGATTTCTTCATATTTGATTACATGTTTCTCTTGTTACATCCGTTACATCTTCATTCTTTAAGTATTCGCATATTGTTTCAGTGCGTCTTCGTGTCTTTCCTTGATGACGTCTCTCTGCCCTGGTCCGTTTTCACTTTTAGCTCTTCAATGTCCAATGGTGTGTGCAGACCCTTTCTTCCACCCTGTCAGTGCGAGGGCACATTTGATACGGTTGTCTAAGTGGATATAATCTCTCATACACTTGATGCAGTATTGGGACAATACCTGGTGTCCCACGTAGGGCTCTTCTCTTCCTGTTCCAATATGATGGAGGTGAGGAGGCGGGAGCTAGGGATGATGTGTCCATCTGCTCCTCTACATTCCCCCTCTGGCCGAGTCCTCGACCATATCCTCTTCATTCTTCTTGATCTTCTCTTAACTTTCTTTGAAATCCATACCTTTGTCACCCCCTCAGGTAACCTACATTCTTTATATGCTCGTTCACACTCCCAGTCATGTCAAAGCATTCTGCAGTTGTTTGACAGACTACCCAATGTCCAATATAGTTCTTATGATCCTTTGAGTAATAAAACATCCTCCCTATGTGTGCCAGCAAACTCTTCTCTGTTCTCACAAGTGGTGTCTTCAGTCTGTGGTGTATGGCCCACATTCACATCAATCATTATCTTCATCCCAATAGTTTCTTAGCTGTCTTCTTGCATTGTCCTTTAATTATCCTTATAAGACCGAAACCTAGCAACACCAACACATCATGGGCAGGTATTGAATGTACATCAAGAAGGCCTGATCATGGCTCACACGCCTCCTTCCATTGCTGTAATTAGGTCCAGGACATACCTGTTCTGGAGGGTCATAAGCCTTGACGTTTACTGCACTTTGTTTTCCTGGCATGGATATGTCTGTAAATATCACTGCCATCTTGCTGCTCCGCTGGAATATCATCATAGGTTGCTATTGATTTTGCTGAGAAATGGTGCTCCTTCTTCAGCAGACGGAGGTTGTGCACCCTCCTTCCGTTTTTTTTTTTTTTTCCTCTGGTGTGTATCCATCTTTGGAAACTCTTCAATATGGAGGTCACTTTGGGGAATCACTACTGTAGGAACATGCATGATCACAATAGAATATATTCCTCCCCATTTCCTAGGCAGCTGCATATAAGCTCTGGATCCACAGGCCCAATAGCAATCCATTAAAATCGCAGTTCCACCATTTATTCTTGGTACTACGAGCACCTGCTTGCATCTTTTATTCTCGCCAACGAAGAACAGGGCTTTATTCCTGAAGCATACTGTCGCATTCTGTAAAGGTATTATGGACACAGTTCCTGCTTCATTGTCAACCCATGTTAGTGTAGAGGAGCAGGTGGACGCATTTTCCCTAGCTCACGCCCCCTCACCGCCATCATAGTGGAACAGCCGAGAAGAGCTGTATGTGGGATCCCCTGTGTTGCCCCTATACCGCATTGAGTGTACGAGAGATGATTTGCACTCAGACAACCGTATCAAATGTATCCTCGCACTGAGAGAGTGGAAGGATATCGTGTGAAGGATGTCGGCACGCATCATTGGACATCCTGTAGTGCAGAGTGAAATCTGATGAGGGCAGAGTGATGCCATGAAGATCTGCTGAAACGATATGAAAATAGTTAAGAGTAACAATGTAACCGAAGCAACAAGAGAAACGTGTACAAAATGATAAAGTAATCATGCATGCAAATGAAGATAAAGTAACTTGCGGACCAATAAGTGTAAATACGCAGTAACGTAAGATAGATGAGATACATAGAATCTTGCTATAGACGAAAATATAACTTGGCAAGGACGGTTGATAGGAAAATGGACGTCAGTTTGTGTGAAGATTCATTCCAGCTACTTCAGAGATAGACCAGGGCTGCAGAGTCAGGAGATGGTGTGCTTGGGATCAAGAATGCTATTTGAAGTATAGCTGCTGAGTGCAAAGGGTTGGCAGACGGATAAACCAAAGACGTGAGACATATTTCTCTTGGATTAAAGAAGAAGAAAACATTTACAAGAGCCAAGTATTGGACAATTAACAGTGAATAAAACTCAGACAAAATGGAGTGAGCTAGTCTCTAGAGGAGCAATGACACAAAGCAGAATTGAATCAAATAGGAGTAAATAGGATGTTGAAATGGACACATTTGTGGTCTCCTCAAACGTGATTCAGAAGTAAAAAAGGGCCTTCATTAAGCTGTAGAAGAAGATGATGCGCTCATACTCCCTTGAATGTCCCAGAACAGAGAGCAAGCTACAAAGTCAGCTACAGCCGGGAAACCTTGGTTTATGGTCGCTCTGATGAGAGATGGATTTATTGGAAAAGTGGGGAGTAATCTGAAGGAACTCGAGCACCTGGGTTTCACTTAAGTGTTGCTAGCCGTGCCTATGTTTGGGGGGAATGCCAACCAATCAGTGGGTCTATAGGGCAACCTGCTATACAATGTTGCATAGCACAATCTGCTGTCATTTTGTCCTTTATAATCAGTATTATACGTATTTAGAGGTAGTTCGAGTTGTGTCTTACAGATAAGAGACATCCAATGATGTACTAATACTTATGATATGTTATATTTTTTTGCATTTATATAGCACCTTATATACCATTGGTATGGTCTGAAGGCGCTGGTAGGTTGAACGCCCTTGGGAACCGAAGTTCAGGTCAGTAGAGAGAGTAGGGAGAGTCAACGGCGCGTGTGCGCACCAGGTATGTGTGCAGCTGGTGCGGTATTCATGAAATAGCTGCTTCTGAGCGGTAGGTGTGGTGATTGAGATCAGGGGTATGTGTTCGTTCTGGCAGGCTTTATCCAGACCGACTGTGGCTGCGTTAGGCCTGAGGAGAACGCCTGGCTGGGGGGGGTGTAACCAGCAGTGTTTACATAGAATGATGGGGAGTGAGTGAGCGAGAGATGTTAGTATGAGAACAGTTATACCGAATGGTGTCATAGTATCTCTGTGTTCTAGTTGAGTGGTGGTGTAAAGAAGAGAGTAAGCGTGGGGTGTGATATGATGGGTTACATGCTCTTTCAAACGTTCCCTGCATTACAGACCATACTATGTATGTCGCGCAGTTCTATGCGCTCCAGTTCTATGTACTTTTATACATTCCATGGGTCCCCGTCTGTGCTACACACTCTGGTCTGCTTAACGCACTCATGCATTCGCGTCCGCCCTGCGCACTCAAGTCCGCCCTGCGCGCTCCAGTCTGCCCCACGCATACAGTCCTGTCTGCCCCTGTATTTCGTATTCACCCACCCTACGCAGTTGCCTGCTCCCCACATTCACCCGCTCCAGCGTTCGGGCGTTCCCGGCTCTCATCCGCTCCCCACACTCATCCGCTCCCCACACTCATCCGCTTCCCACACTCATCCGTTCCTCGCACTCACCAGCTCCCCGCACCGAACCGCTCCCCTGCACTCATCTGTTCCCTCACTCATCAGCTCTCCTCACTCCTCCGCTCTATGTACTCATTTGCTCAATGCACTCATGCTTTCCACGCATTCAACTCCTCCGCTCCCGCACTCATTCGCTCACTTCATTCATCCACTCCTGGCGCTCATCGGTTCCCCATATTCATCCGCTCCCGGTACTCATTCTAAATGCAACTTTTCTCAGGGAGGCTATTGGGTAGACTTCTAAATGCAATTCTTTTCAGAGAGGCTATTGGGCACAAATTCTAAATACACACATAGGCTATTGGGTACACTTCTAAATGCAACTTTTTTCTCAGAGAGCCTATTGGGCACAACTTCTAAATGCAACTTTTTTTCTCAGAGAGGCTATTGGGCACAACTTCTAAATGCAGCTTTTCTCAGAGAGGCTATTGGGCACAACTTCTAAATGCAACTTTTCTCAGAGGCTATCGGGACACTTCTAAATGCACTTCTAAATGCAACTTTCCTCAGAGAGGCTATTGGGCACAATTTCTAAATACACACATAGGCTATTGGGTACATTTCTAACTGCAACTTTTTTAAGAGAGGCTATTGGGCACAACCTCTAAATGCAACTTTTCTCAGAGAGGCTCTTGGGCACAACTTCTAAATACACATATATGCCATTGGGCATAACTTCTAGATGCAACTTTCTCAGAAAGGCTATTGTGCACAACTTCTAAATACACACATAGGCTATTGGGTACACTTCTAATGCAACTTTTCTCAGAGAGGCTATTGGGCTCAACTTCTAAATACACACATATGCTATTCGGTACACTTCTAAATGCAACTTTTTTCAGAGAGGCTATTGGGCACAACTTCTAAATACATACATAGGCTATTGGGTACACCTCTAAATGCAACTTTTCTTAGAGAGGCAATTGGGCACAACTTCTAATTGCAACTTTTCTCAGAGAGGCTATTGGGCACAACTTCTAAATACACACATATGCTATTGGGCACAACTTCTAAATGCAACTTTTCTCGGAGAGGCTATTGGGCACAACTTCTAAATACACACATATGCTATTGGGCACAACTTCTAGATGCAACTTTCTCAGAGAGGCTAATGGGCACAAATTCTAAATACACATATAGGTTATTGGGCACAACTTCAAGATGCAACATTTACATGTATAGGACAGAGTTTCCATATGCAAATATACTGCATATATAATTAATTTACAGTGGCAATGTTTTGTTAGATGAGTGGTAGGGTAGTATGGCCTGAAGTAGTTGCTTCTGGCCCCGCCCTTGCCACACTTACTTGTTGTTGGCTTCTTGCTTCTCCTGCGGATACCTGCAGATACGATCTGGAACCGTCCACTGTATGAGCCGTCCTTTGCCTCGGGTCCTTAGCCGCAGGGGCTGCACGGGCAGAGAGCTGCCCTGGGACGGTCGGTAATGGTCTGGGTTAGATAGTGCGAGGGCCAATCGGGGCGTGGTGGGCAGGTCGGGAGGCGGGAGGGAGGTGGGCCAGGAAGCTGGAGACGGCGGGGAGGGAAAGCAAGGGGCTCGCTACGCAGATCCGAGATCTGCAATTTAAAACAAAATGCCTGCTAGATTCAGGCGCTACTGCAGGTGCACACTCACCGAGATCCTGGGTGGAAGGGGAGCCGGCGGGGGCACTCGAGTCAGTAGGCTCGGAGCACGAAGAAAGTGGCCAATTGGAAGGGTGGTGGGCGGGTCGGGAGGCGGGAGGGAGGTGGACCAGGAAGCAGGAGACGGCGGGGAGGGAAAGCAAGGGGCTCGCTACGCGGATCCGAGATCTGCAATTTAAAACAAAATGCCCGCAAGATTCGGGCGCTACTGCAGGTGCACACTCACCGAGCTCCTGGATGGAAGGGGTTAATATAGGTGTAGGTTAATATATTGCCCTAACCAATCCCTCCTGTCAATAGATGTTAAAGTTTGCCATGTAGGATAACATCATAGATGATGCATACTGGGGTATAAGACCTTTGTGAAATCTAGTTTGTTTGGGAGTGTTCGAAGCATCAGTCTGATGTCTGCCATCAGTCCGATGTCTGCCAGTTTGACCTGCTTTATTAAATTGGTAATTTGCCATATTCTATGAGTCTGTACGGTTATTTTGTTCATGTGATCTTTATTGGTAATCCCATCTAGCACAAGAGACTCTTTAAGGTGCTAGAGCACATTATTAGCGTAGAATACTTGACATTCGGCATATGTTATTTACTATTTGCACTATGCTTACTGATTCCTTCTTCAAAAAGTGTGCAGTGAAAGACAATATTCCTTCTTCCCATCCCGCAGTGCTAACGTTCCTTCTAAGCTGTGCGCATGTGTGCTTTCCCAGCTTCCTTGTGGGTGCCGCTCAGAAGAATTTCAGCAGCGCACACAGACAATTCCCACCTATTCAAAAATATGTAATGAGGAACAATCCACAGCAGGTATTCAATAGTTGCTTTGTCTCAAAATGAAGCTAAATTATACTAACTAGTCTTGATATTCTGGTCTAGCCTATATACATTTCCCTACTATGCAAGTTTGACTTTAAAAACCTAAAAGACCCCAAAAATAGAATATACCCACACGATATTAAAAACTTATATGAAAAAGTGGCTCCATGAACAGAAGATGAAACTAAGATATGCCTGTACACATTAAACAAATTCTCGCCCCACCCAGAACTCCTATACTTTACTCTTATATTCACTCAGATATTCCCAAACAACCTTGCCTCTGCCCACCTTGGCTCTGCAAATGGCTACCAGATGTGTACAAATATACACTTGTTTATTGTACATTGCAAACAATCTACTATGCACTTTATAGTAATTGTGCATATGCAGATTCATAACATTTACTTACAATGCCCATAATGTTATGGTAAGGCTTTAAATATGTTTTGCTTGCAAAAGTATTGTTGGCATGCAAATAACCCAGTTAGTGTTTTACTGCTACAATCCCTTGCTTTTTACAGAGCCCTGTCAACTAGTATTGGAGACTAGCACAGGAGTCGGGGAGGGATACGGGTGGAAGGTGTGGTGGAGTAAGGAGTCCTACAAAGGGGTGGCATGTTTCAACAACACTTTATTTTAGAAATAAAGAAAATATGCTACCTCTCCCTATTTCTAAAGGGTTATGGCTGCCTAAACAAATATCAACTCTGGTGCTTGTCGTCGAGATGTTTGTACAAATGAAACGTGTCCATCCTCTGTCCAAACACCTACTTTAACCCTACCACTAATCTAGAAAAGGGTTCAGCATCCAAGTGAAACGAATACCAGGAGAATGACTCCCTTCGCCTGGTGAACTGGCTCAGTCTTTACCTTTTTTTTTCTACAATGCTTTTTTCTATCTTCTGATTCAACAATGAAAGTTTGGTCAGGAGACTGACTCCCTTCTCCTTACCTGCTTTGCCCAGCCTTGGGGGGCTGTCTTGGGATATTCTGGCACTAGTCCTAAAAAGTCTCAATCAATCCTGGGTATCACTACTGTGACGAAGGAGATTACTCCAGAGGTTTTCTTGACTTTTGGGCTGCCCCAAAACCCTATCAGGTCTCCGACTGTTCCTGTTACCTGTAACTTGTCGGACTGCATCGCTGGTTCTTCCAGGGGCAATGGGCTTACTTGCGTTGCTTCAGCACTTCCTGCTTCCTTCAGGCTCCCCGCTTTGTCCTTGTTGCTCCGAATGGACTTGGGCCACATGTCTCCGGTGCAATTGCAGGACCACACTGATCACCTCTGCAAGGTCACACCTCTGCTGGCTTCTCTCTCCTTCCAATGGTCAGGGGCTTTGCTTCCACTGCAGAGCTTTGTCGAACGTCCTTAAATGATTCTGCCACCTGGGATCAGCGTTTGTGCTGTTTCGAGTTCCCAGTTTTGGACTTGCCGGGCTGGCTTCACGCCGGCTACTCTGTCATGCAGCCCTGTCTTGCTCATTATTTCCTGTAACTGGGTCCTCCACGGTGTAAAGTAAAAGTCCTTCTTTACTGTTGTTGAACCGATCTTTATGCCTCTTTGGGGCAAACTCTTCTCAGTACCATGGTAAGGAAACCTGTTATTACACCGCAGATTTCTTTGGCTCCTCTTTGTCTGGGTTATTTTGCTTTTCAGATCAAAGACTGAAGAGAAATTACCATAACAGACTTTATCATGGATTTCTAACAGATACGTGGTCCCAAGGGAAAAGGGGTTCGGGAGTTCCATCATGGGAATGGGAGTCCCTCAGTGTGAGGTTTTCAGCCCCCTCCGCCTGCCCCCCATAGGGGACTTCTGGGTAGTGGCCTCACCTCCCTAGATTCACGTTGCTGAGGAGAAGTGCCGAGATCCCATGAATGGTCACAAAGGGCACAGGAGAACACACCTTTGTGGTGAGAAACAAATCGGCAACTTGCAAAAACCAAATCTGATGTTTTTACAGTACAGTGAAGGAAATGTGTTTGGTTCCTAAAGGATATGAAATTCTAGTAACAGTTTAAGAAACTGCATCTTCTGTTTCTTTCTATGCTCAGCTGCTGAGGGCTTTTCAATATATTCATGTGTTTGCGTTTATTGCCACTAGCATTCCAATGCATCTTGTTCAACTGATAAGTGAATTTAAGAAGAGGGGTCCCTTGGAGCTATCTCTGGAGAGTACTTGTAAAATGTAATTTTGGGCCTCGATTTCTCTCGTGGGTTAAACTACTTTACTCACACCCAGTGGCCAGGGTTCGCACAGAGGTTGTGTGCTCGCCCCCCTTTTCTATATCTCGAGGCACGAGGCAGGGATGCCCCTTTTCTCCGCTAATCTTTGCCATTGCTATCGAGCCCCTGGCGGATAGAATACGTCAGGCACATTCGCATCGAGGTCTGCGACTTCTAGACACTTCTGACATTATTTTCCTATACGCGGACGACTCCCTACTTTTCATTCGCTCACCTGAAAACAATCTAGCCCAGATCCTTGAGGACGTGGAACAGTTTGAGGAGCTCTCCGGTCTTAAGGTCAATTGCACCAAATCAACACTTTTTCCTTTAACTGACGCTTCGTCTCCCCCCCACTGACCTCGTGGGCTTTACCTGGGCACAATCAGAGATCACATACCTCGGGATGACAGTGGCGAGTACGCGCAATAGAGTCCACATCGCCAACTACCATAACTATTTGACCATACTTACATGACAATGCCAGGGTTGGCCCAAACTCCCACTGACACTTGCAGGTAAACTTGGTGTCTTGAAGATGGTGGTGCTTCCCCAACTTCTCTGCCGCTTTCTCAATTTCCCCTTGTGGCCGGGCAAAGACTTCTTTCGATCCTTGACTCGCACACTTAACAAATTCCTCTGGCATTCGGGAGCAGTCCGCCTCAAATATAATTCTCTCTTCACCCCCTCAGCACTTGGGGGCTTCAGTGCCCCCAATTTCGAGAAATATTGGCTGGTCGCCCAAGCCCAATATGCCTCGTACTGGTTTCGCCATCTCTAACCCTCCAGCACACGTACGACTGGAACAACGCTCGGTGGGAGATGAGGACATACGACCCTTGGCGCTCTCCCCCTCTAATCATAGCAATAACCATCTTGATCCAGTAGGCATCACATTCCATGCACTAGCCAGATTGTGGACACTCTCTGATACTCCCCATCCATTCCACGGTGGCCTACCTATTTGGAATTTTCTCCCTGGGATCCCCTGTGTCCCCATCCCGGTAGTGCAGGATTAGGCAGAAGCTGGCTTTGGAAACATCCGGGATATTTTCGATCAGGACCACATTATTGAGTGGGAAGATTTGCCAATAACCCTACAGCGCAGATCACCTGCTTGGTTCCAATACTCAGCCCTTTGGATTCTCAAGAAGAGATACCCTAGGTTCCCCATCAGACCCCCTGACAAACCAATTATCTCCGAAATAATGGACACCATAAATACCAAAGGGAAAATCTCTAGGTCATACTCCTTACTACAGTCCATGACCTCCCCCACATTCGACGCGCTGAGACAATCTTGGACCAGGGATCTGGAACTAGAGGTGACCGACCAGCGCTAGAAGCAAATGTGCTCACGCACCCACAAACTCTTGTTCAACTCCCACTTCAAGCTGATACAATTTAAAATTCTACACAGATACCACTATACCCCACAGCGATTGCACCATATGTTTCCAGATCACTCGCCCTGCTGCCCCAGATGTAAATCCAATGAAGCAACCTATATCCATATGATTTGGTTCTGCCCCTCCCTTACCCAATTCTGGTCCGATGCATGCTCCACAACCTCATCCATCCTCGACCACGAGTTCACCCCCTCCCCGTTGAAATGCCTTTTCCATGATTTTAGAGGCCTACATTGCGATTCCCGGAAACTCGCAGGGTTATGCATACTATTAGCAACACGCTGCATTTTACTTTGCTGGATTCGGCCCCGAGCACCCACGCATGCACAGTGGCTATCAGCTGTCAACTGGGCCTCCGACACAGAGGAGGCCTGGTCATTCCAACTGCCACTAGCAACTAGACCTAGAGATGTTTGGCCCAGATTCTGCTCCTACCTGGCAGCTATATCCGCAGAATTGGATACCTCCGCCACTCCATGATCCCCACTAACAAATGATCCCACTTTAATGCCTGCTCTATTCTTGTCATGCTATGTATCATCAGCCATTAACCACCAATGTGTTTGTGTCCCGGCTCTACCTACTGTTGTAAGTTCATGCTCTGTATAATGTTTATCACTGAATGTAACCCACTGCTCACCCTTCTATGTGTTGTCAAGCGTAATAAAATAAAGTAAAAAAATAAATTAAAAAAAGAGGGGTCCCTAGTTAGAGAAGAAGGCGCTCAATTTGTTGTACCTGTGATCATATTTGCTATTCACTTAAACAGTAAATATGTGATTTTCTTTATCAAGGTTCCAGAAGAAACCTCAGTAAGGCACTTGTTGAATTTTATCTAGGCTGTGGTGAGCAAGGGTGGGCAAAACTATACGTTGTATTATATGCCCTCTCAGTTCAGCTATGTCAGGTTTTTAGGCAAGGCTATGATATGATTTTACTCCTTACTTTGAATCAAGTGACTTTTCATGGAGTAAGAAAGTAATTGGCTTTACCAATAGGGATATGTCATGCTTATTAAAATATGTTCTTTCCCCTTAAAATTCCTCTTGCGACCGGGCAAGAATATCCAAATTCCTACCTATGCCACGGCTCATCTGGTCACGGATTCAAAAAATATCAGTGGAGCCTTATGGGTAGAAGCCAGGGGGTCATGCATTCCCGTTTTTGTTGGGCACCTTTTCCTGTTTTTAAAGAGTAAAAATGTATGGGGTATATGCCTCTTAGCTGTAAGGCTTGTTTTTATTAAATGTCATGACTCACAGGACAATATAATGTGGATACTAAGCAGAGGCCCAGGAATTCTAATCATATTCTGTGGCGCGTTTATTCTGATGCATTTATCGCACTTACACAAATTATAAGACATGTTCTCCTGGGCTTTGAATTTCTTGATTAAAGTGGCCCACGCAGACCTATTGATATGTCTTCTGACGCATTCCTTTTTAGTTGTCATCATTCCATTTGCTAAAATTGTATCATATCTGAATTTTTGGACAGCCACATCAGTGATGAGCGATATTTTGTTTTCTGTAATAAACAGGAGTGCTTTTTTCCTAATTGCATTGAACACTTTCTGCATTGTCTGTGAGTAGTGCTGACAAATGATTAGTCACAACTAAACCATTTGTTTATCCTGAGCATACAAAGCTTTTTTTGTGCATCCATGTTTTTTTCTCTGTGCAGGAGTATTTTGGTAGGTACTATGGCTTATCTTAAATTCTGGACTGGTTAATGAGCTTTCCTTATAATCACATGTTAGAGTTGAATTGCAGTGGTTGGGGAAACTCCCTTCCAAGTCTTTGGAAGCTCACAAAAAATGTCATGCTCACAAAGTGGCTTACCTCGTTATTCGGTGGCGCAAGAGGTGTAGACAAGGTAGGGCCTGAGCGGGCCAGGCCCACACAAAATCTGTAAATGCCATTTCCGCACATGAGGAAAAATAATTAGAAGGAACATTGCGTGGCAACTCGTCCATATACCAATAGCTGAGGTATCTCCCATCATCCTGGTTCTCCTGCTGTTTCCTGTATGTCCAATCCCAATTTCAGCAACCTTTACTTGTTCTCCAGTCAGGGATGAAAATATAAGCATCTTTCTCGTCCAGCCAATCTCTTTTTTCCATCTTTTGTGTTTTCACATAAGCATCTTCATATGGAGAGGACCTCCTTGATAGTCATCGTAGGGTTGCCCATCTTCTTTCAAATTGTCCCCTGGTTGTGCACGCTGCTAGATGGCTGAGGATTATTGGATCGTGTGCAGGTATACCTTTTGCAATGAATGTTCTGGCTGCGTTCATGGCATAGGGGATGAGAGAGCATATCTAGCAGCTTTCATCTGATATTCTCTTTCCCACCTCTGTGAGAAACCAGAAGGTGCCGCACCTACTAGTCCCCAGGGATCTGTCATCCAGGTGGCCAGGACCCAGCCATCGTCTTTGGATCCAGTTCCTGGGGGTAGATCAGTGAGGCAGGATCACTTGGATGAGAGGCCTTCGGAGAGGAAGTGGGACACTGGAAGGTGAGACGCAGTAGACCCTTCCCAATAACCCCTTTTCCCCATCCTAACCGGAAGGATGCCTAGGAATTGAACCCCCCCAGCAGTCCTCCTTTTCGACACACTCTTTCTCACGGACAGTTCACTGTGAGCACCATGGACAGGCAAGGTCAGGCCATTACGGATTATTTCACACACCTGACTTCCATCACGCTTCCCCACACGGATAAAAGGCGGAGCACGAAAGCACACTCTGAGCGAGGCAAACCGCACAAGGAAATGGCAGTTTAGCCATGATGGCAGTTTAGCACAAGGAGAAAGGCGCCGAGACGAGAGAGAGTCGCAAGGAGAGAAGTACCCGTGATCTCTGAAGACCGATACTTTCATGAGCCTTGGAAAGTAAGAAGCTGAAGACCAGGAACTAAAGCTTATCAAACCTAAAAATTGTGTCGGAGGTACCCGGGACTTTCCCAGGTTGATAACTCAGGCGGGGAGGGACGATTGCCGCCGTGGTACTGTCCTTGGCTCCTACAAAAAAGCGACATCAAAGAAGACCGCACAGCCGGTCAGTCAGAGAGACTGATGCCAAAACAGTGTGTTTTGAACCAAGGTTGTAAGCAGCAACATTGTACAAAGAGAACAGTGTGAGAAGGCAAATGCAAAGAGCGTTGCAGAGTTAATTTGAACTTTTCAATTGAACTTTGGGAGGCGAGCAAAATATGCCATACACAGAGTGGTCTGGCGCCACGTGGGTGCTCATTCGAAAGTCTGTTAGGTATCCAACTGATGCTGAGTGTGAGTAAAAAGGAATTATAAAATGGAAGTGGTCATGCAACGGGTCTAGCTAAATCCTGTGCACATTCGAAAGTCTTCAATAGTTTAAAGTGCATCTCAATTCACGCGAGCCCAGCTAAGGGAGACTAATTGAGTGAAAGAGAGGGGGGGGGGGGGCTGAGGGGGTGCCAGGGTGAACACCGAGAATTGAATTCTGAGAAGAGGAAACAAACGTTTTTGTGTTGTTTTGTGTAATCGACACTCTGAGGCCAGAGATTTGCGACAAGCAAAGAGACTTGAACCCAGAAGGTCTATAACTGTGTAAATGGAACTGTATCTTCATGCCGCAGAAGCCAGAGTGTGTGCTTTGCTCGAGTGAACCGCCTTGCCCCGTGCTGAAAACGTAGGGAAGGGAGGCCAACAGGCGGAACATCCCCACTTATCATTTTGTGAACACTTCTTTCTTTTTCGTGAACATTCACCCACATTATTTGTACATTAGTAGTAAGGTTTGGCAATAGTTTCTTTTTTTGTATAGGCCCTTTTAAGTTGATAAGACTCCACTAGGACTGCATTATTATTTCATGGTCGAACCTTACTCGCATCTGTAGATTTAGATAGGCGTTTATCTCACCTTTGTGAAAGTAAATAAACACCCTTGTACTGTGGTCACTTGTGTCTAACTGTTGATACCATGCCTTCCTTACACCTCCTTCACGTGCTGATACCACAGGTTATTCTATAAATGAGCAGAATTATCAAGATATGTATTTATAATTCCTATGATCTTCACCAGCATCCCTTTTAAGTCGTACAATTTGTTTAGTAAAATCAGGGAAAATGCAACTTGTGCTTTTGTTGGTGTATCAAAAGTAGTGTTTCATTGTCAACCACTGTATCAGCATTTTTAATCATTGTCTGTAATAATAAGGAAGAAAAGACAAATAGTAATCCACAATGAAGTCACAATTACTATTCCAGAAAAACTTTGATTTTCCTGATGGTAGTGAGTCTTATGTTGTGGAACCTTCCCATCCTGTTTTAATTCAATATGAAATTTCGTTCTTTTTTGCAAATCACACTTTTCTATCACAAACTGCAGAATTATCGCAATAATGGTTCTGAAAATCATATGACTGTTTTTAAGAATTGCCAAGAAATGTCACAATGTCCTGGCATTGTCTTATCAGAAGTGTGTAAGACTGAAATATATAGGTAAAAACGGCATACAAGAATGTGGGCAATGTTATTGTGATTGGAAGCATAGAAGATGCAGTGTGTTCTTTTTCTTTGGATCCAGTACGTTAATGCATTGTCTCTTGTTCCTATCTAAAATCGTCCCAGAGTAGTCTATTCATTCCATATTAAATTTAAGAAATGTCAATTTTATTCCAGAGTGTTTTCATACTCCATAGATTCTTTCTTTGCTCTTGGTAACCTATCTGGTCTGCATGCGCAGAACTTCTTCTCTTGCTTCATTGTCAGCAGATGCAGGAGGGGGTCAAGGTCTCTTTTTTACGGTTTGATGTCATGCAGGTGCAGCCAGGCTTGTCATCCTTGTAGCTTGACATCTGTGGGAGTAACTTCTTCTACTTCGTATGGTTCCTCAATACAGGGTTTATTCCAAGTGCGAACAAACATTCGTATCAACACCTGGTCCCCTGGATGTAAGCTAAGTTGCTTCAATAGACTGGATCAATTGGTTGGCTGTCTTCCTCAGTCCTCTTTAACCTCTCCCTCTGGTTCTTAATCTGTTTAGAAATAAAAGAAACACTAGCGGTCATAGTTGCCAAATAATTATGTATCTCATCACCTAATGCTTTTGCTACACTAGGGGCATCAGTGACAATCCTAGTACGAGGAGCAAAAGGTATTCTCATACGGCGTCCAGTCACCAACACATGAGGAGTTTGGTGATAATCTAAGCTAGGTTGGTTTCGTAGTGCATATAATGCAAGGGGTAAACAATGTAACCACCCCTTTAAAGTAATCTTGATTTTAGCTATCCTCTCTTTAAGGAGTCAATTTTAATGTTCATGAATCCCATTCTCCTGTGGGTGATAGGCAGAACAGAACTTCTGCTTTATACCTAATAAAAGAGTAATCTGCTCAAATAGTACATTTACGAAATGTGGTCCCTTGTCAGACTGCAGCAGTTAGCACACACCCCCTCTTGGAAACACTTCACGCACGAGGAACTTGGCAGGGCATGTGGCATTGGGGTGTGTACATGGACCTGCCTCAATCCATCTGGAATAGGGACATACTACTACCAACACATACCTATAGCCATTGCATGTCTGCAACACATCCACATCTGTATGTAGCTGCTGAAACAGGCCATTGGGTCTAGGGATTGCCTACCTCACTATTCGCAAAGTGTGCCCTGCTGTACATTTCTGGCACATGATGCAGTTTACAATAAATTGTGCCACATGTTCTAATGCATTTGGTGAGAACCAATCTCCTGGAATCATAGCAGCAAGACTCTCTCGAATCATTTGCGTGGGGTAGTGAAGCTGCTCCAGCGCTACCCTCAATAATGCTAGAGACATAACTGGCTATCCAGTACTATCTTGTCTCCATATAGCCTCAGTGGGGGATAAAGAACACCCCCACTTTCTCCTTAAATCTAGCTCCTCTTGTGGGGCTCGACCTTGTACCTCATTTAACTGAACAATAGACATCCTATTAAAGCCCTACTTTACCATCATACACCATCCTGACATCTGTTTCAAACTTTTTTACTTCAAAATCAGAAATGTTTGGGACATATGCTGCCCTTTTGGCTTCCACGTCTTTAGTTTCGTTACCGCGTGAAATCAGGTCAATTCTTTTAGTGTGGGCTGCACATTTCACGACGGCGATAGATATTGGGAGGCTTAGTGCCTGAAGTTTATCCAATAGGGATGCATGTTGCTCTGGTGTGACGTCTGCAAGGAGGAAACCCCTCCTTTTCCAGGTTGACAAACGTATGTGTACCTTTGACGTCACATAGGCGGAGTCAGAGTACACAGTCCCTTCCTCATCTTCGTATCTTTGAAGTGCAGCGATAAGTGCCACTAATTCTGCAGCCTGTGCTGAGCAATGCCAAAGCAATCTTGCACTTGTCCCTCACGGTTCAGCTTCACTACTGCTGATCCAGTATGCCTTTCACCAGTCGTTTGGTCATTTTTTTGAAGAACCATCAATAGAGAATTTCCCCACCTCTGAGCGCTAACGCAGGGAATGTCATCATAAAACTCTGTGTATGTCATGCAGTCATGTACATGGTCATCCTTCCCTGCTGGTTCTGCTATCAATGTTGCTGGGTTCACTATTCTACATCTAACAATTTTAATCAGAGTTCGAAATAATTACCTCCTATCCTGAAGCTCTTTGTGTAGTCCATGTACTTTTGGGTTTCTCTAGAATAGCAAATAATGCGTGCTCAACAAATAATGTCACTGAACACCCCATTGTAATACTTGCAGCAAACGCTGGTTCGCAAGGGAAATGCCATTTCATTACTGGATCTATTATCCCACTATAGTAAGCCAATGGTTAGTGTCTATGTCCTAAAGTAATTTTCTGTGTGAGGACTGCTTTCATGACTTCTCCATTTGAATGGGAAAATGAATAACATTCTTCATTATAGCACAGGGGCAGTACCGATTGCCTTTTTTACTTTTTTAATTTTTCAAATCCTTCAGTCATTTCATCTGTCCATGTTATCTTACTTTTGTCTACCTGTGCTTCTTTAAGTCCTTTTAAAAGTGGTCAAATATATATGCTGTATTCAAAAACCCAGACCCTGCAATAGTAACATAGGCTTAGAAATTGTCATATTTCCCTCACTGTTTTAGATTCTGAAGTCCTCATAACTAGTCTAAAATTAACCTTCATCCGCTTCTCTGGACATGGGATATTGCTTTGCTTGTGGCAAGATTGCTCCTGGTTTAAGCTTAATTTAACTGCTCCTACTCCATTTAATAGACCCATGTGATATGGACTGTTAGTCCATAAAATATTTGGCACTTTCTTTTAATGTTCCTGTAAAAATTACGTTTCTTTTTCTCACCATTGCCATTCTCTGCAGTATTTCTCTATTCTCCACTTTGATCCAATGAACAAGACTTATGAAAAATACTAATTCATCATCTGAATAATCATCCCTGAAAAGGTCCCATCTGTCACCCTATATCCTTCACTGAGGGCTATCACAGCTCTCCATCCTCTTCCCTCATCTACCCTTTCTTCTCTGACCACTGCTGCTTCTAACTCAGACACGTTGTGTTCTCCTATAGAGGTTGGTCATTTGTCTGTAAAAGGAACTAAGATCATCGCCCCAGAGAATCCCTGCACATTCATGGCAATGCCTGACGTGGGATATTTTCCCTCATGAACACAGGGACGAATTGCTCCAGTGTCTACAAGAAACGCAAATGTCTTTCCTCCTATCGTTACCTTGACCCATGGTTTCCCTTGGCGGTCCGGTGTCACTGATAGTACTGAACACACCCAGTCGCTCTGTGGGATGTCCTATTGTGGATATAAATTCATCCCTGTACCTGTGAAAAGGATTACCTCCTACCGCGCTCACCCTCCCTATTCGAGGTGTGGGTGTTTGCGTAACTCCTGTGTTAACTCCTGTGTTCGTATTCCATTGTGGTACCAAGGCCTGTTGCGTCTGCGCTTACTGTATCTGTTGTTTTTGTATAGGGACTTGCTGTGGTTGCCCTTGTGGCTGTTGCATTTGTAATGGAGCTTGCTGTGATTGCGGGGCACCTGTCTGATTCTGCATGTGATCAATGACATAATACTCCTGTGGTGTTGTATTGTATTGTGGAACGTAGCCCATCCCCCCTTCCTGGAGTTTGCCAATTTTGCTGCTTGCCCCTTCTACTTCTACATGTTCTGGCTATATGTCCCATCCTCCCACAATGCTAACATTGTTGCGGCGGTCCGCCATTAAGTCCTACTCCTCCCTGAATGTTTTGAAATCGACTTTGTCCCCCCAAAGTCCACTTCCTCTCTCTTGGCCATAAATTCTACCCACTCTGATCCATAGGGTACACTACATGACTTTACTGCACTGGTCCTATCTCTTATGTCGTCACACCTTCACCACTCTTCAATACCGCTCCCTCTATGGCTAGTTTTGGCCATTTGTTCTGCACTAACTTTGCTTCCTCAAGTTTTCTACTCTTAGCTTTCTTCTTATTCTTCTCCTGTAACAATCGACAATGATGTATGACAGTCAACTGTATTGCTGGCTTTGGCTTTGCTTCATCTGCCGTTGCACTAGAAAAAAACAAAAGGCATTTCCAAACTGAAACATGCTTCTAAAACTTAAGTTTCAATAGTTTTCTTAATGTATACATTTTTTTTTGTTGGCCTGCCACACAAATACGGTATGATTTGTGTGCCCCTTCCTTCGGGTTTTATCACAGGATATTTGCTGTTATAAACTGCTCAATCCCATAGAAATGCTTCTATTGCACAGACAGCATTTATTAAGAAATTAAACCGTGGGTTCATGGGTGCCAACTTTTGATTTTCACTATGGGGGCAGAAATTCCCACACCCCTGCCTTGAATATAAGCAAGCTTCCAGCCCAACCCATCCCCTGCCCGAACACATTTTATAGCACTTGATTTTTTTTTTAATAAGGAATTGCAAAAAGCCACAAAATGTACAGCCAGTTTTAAATCTATACCATCGTGCTGAGCTACCCTGGCAGACTTTTACTGTAGGTCATGTCTATGGACCCTTTAATATGTTTAAAGTCCCTGCATGTCTAACAGTGCAGTTAGTGTGCATGACTTCAAAGTCAACAGTATTTCATCTCCAGCCACACTGACCATGTGCATACATTCATTGACTGTGTACCAGTGGCAGCTCCTCCATAATGGGCAGGGGGCGCCGACCCACGGGCACCCTTGCCCATTATGGAGGAGCTGAGGAACCACCCCAGGGTAAAAGCTGAGCACTCCCTCATCTGCTTTTTGCAGATGAGGGAGTGCTTCTCGGCTGGCTCGAACTGTCAAGTTGGAACGCAGTTTCCGTTTGACAGTTCTGTCCCTCAGCCTTACATATAAAATGAGCCATGTAAAACCAGGGGTGTTTTTCTTCCCCCACCTTACATGGCCCATTGGGGATTCTGGCTGAGGGATTGCATGTTTATATGTGCACGGGAGCCATCCTCACCTCCTGGCACATACCAACAGAGCGGGGTACTTCATCAGCAATCATGTCCGCATGTGCATGAACCAGGAAGTGCTCTTTGCTTCCTGTTTGTGCTACGTGGGACCTGGAGAGCTGAGAGGAAACATCAAGACTGGGGTAGAAGGCAATTTAATTTCGATGTGTATGTATGTTTTGTTTGTGTTGTGTGTAAAGAGTGAGCGTTTAATGATTGGTGTGCATGTGAATGAGCAAGTGCATGCTGCGTGTGAAGGTTGTGTGAATGTGTCTGCGCGTTTATTTTTACTGGCCATGGAGCTGATTTTGGCAGGAGAGGGGGTAATTGCACAATCCTCTTCCTAACCATAAAAATCGGAACCCTGTGCGAGGTGCTGCAGGCAGGACAAGATGGGACAGCGAACATGGTCTTTTTACTGGACTATGAGACAGGCATGGTATCAAGAGATGACACAGACAACAGATTTCAAGTTTCAAAGAATGTTTTATTTCTTTTTTTACATTTTTCTTTTTATTTGTTTGACTCGATGAGTCTTTACAAAACCAAGAAAAAACAAAAAATGTACATACATTAAAATATACAATAGATCCAGCTTTGTTTCGTATTATTTGTCCCAAATTGGCCATTAAAATGTTCCAGCCAGTAATATTTTTTTTGAGAGTACTCAACCAAAGCACTTGTCTTTCCGATCCCGCTTTGCTCACCAGCCCTCTTGCTGGTACCGAATATTCTGTAATCATATTGATCCGAACTTCCCGTTCACAGCGAGATCGCTCTAGACATCAATTTCACAGTTTATTAGCACCTGAATTGCAGCTGCAAAGAGCGCGACGTTTGAATCTGAAGCGATTCTGTCCCACAAAAATTCTGATATGGCATTTTCTTTTCATACAAAATTTCTAAAGTCTAAAGCGATGTTTCCATGTACCTTCGCAGTCCATTAGCAAGTGCCTTAGTGTCTGTTTGGCTGGGTTTATACAGATCGAGCATAGCCTCTTGGCCCTACGGCCCTGATTTCGTTTTTCCAGCACTTCCCCACAACAAACTAGATTTGATCTCATTCTGAGATTGTTTGTGCGAAGTTTCCTATCTGGGGATTTCGTCAAATATCTTGAGACACTGAAGTTCCTTTTCTCCACTTAGAAATGGGTTTGCTACTGAAACCATTCTTACTTTTTCTATTGTCTCTATCCAGTATAGAACTTCCAGTTCTTTTTTAACTTTGAGTGGGTTTGAGACCAATGTTTCTATATCAAGTTCAGTTTTGGCAAGCACTTTCATTACCTTCTCCTTTAGGGCCGAGAGGATATCTGATTTGCAGTTTATCATATGCTTTCTGATGTCACTATAAAGGCTAGTTTCCTTTCCTATGATTATCTCTCTATATAAGGTGGTTAGTTTCCAATTTACCATACATCTTAAGGACTTAAGTCCTAATTCAAATCTCAGACTGCCGATGGGCATACAATTTGGGAGACCCAAGTCTTTTTTGCATAGTCGCTCCCCGTTTGTAGACCAGAGACTTGGTCTTGCTTCTAAACCGTACAATATTACTGGTACTACTTTGGCTAAATAGTACTTCACTAGTGGTAGGATGGAAAATTTGCAGGGTTTGTGGTTTAATTTAATCATTTGTGATACTGCTTGAATTATCTTGCCCATCATCTCACCCTCTACCTTATATATAGCAGTATTGGCGTGTATGTTATAGCCCAAATACTTTACCCTTTCTACCACTTTGACTTGCTCTCCGCCTATTTTCCAGCTGGTAAATTTCACTTTTTTCTGCGGAGGTTTAAAAATGAGAATATTTGTTTTGGCTGGGTTGATTGAAAGTCCGTTGATCTTTGCATACTCATTCATTCTTGTTAGCAGTCGCTGAAGTCCTATTGGTGTTCTATCTAAGAGAACTTATCATCAGCATAGGCCAACCAGCCGATCTTCCTCCCATTCAAAAAGGGGCTGGCCAATGCTGATGATTCTATAAAGGGTCCTATGTCTGACAAAAAGACATTAAAGAAGAGTGGTGCTCCTAGACAGCCCTGTTTTACTCCTCTATTTACCTCTAGAAGTTCAGACAAATGGCCTGTTTCATCCAAACGGACTCTGAGATTGGTGTTTTTGTGCAGTTCTACTAATATAGACAACAGCGTTTCCGGTATACCCCAACTTCGCAGTTTTTGCCAGAGTAAAACTCTTTCAACTTGTTCAAAAGCCTTTGAGAGATCAATCCATGCTCCGTATAAAGGGGGGGGGGGAGTTGTCTCTTTTTGTCTGTTCATCTAACAGATTTAGGTTCAAACTGTCTATTATTGTCGACATTCCCTTTCTGAAGCCTGTTTGGTAACGTGAGAGTATTTCGTGTTCTTCTACCCATTGTAGAATACAGTTTAAGAGGAGCTTCATGAAAATTTTGCTTTCAATGTCGAGCAGGGCTTTTGGTCTATAATTAGCCGCTGCTCGACAATCTCCATTTTTAAAGAGTGGCATCACCAGCGCAGTTTTCCAAGATATTGGAACTACTCGCTTCCTGAGAATTTCTCTAAAAAGACATGACAATAATTGTGACCATAATTCTGGTTCATTCTTAAGTGTTTGATAAGTTAGACCATTCAGGCCTGCTGCTTTAGAGGTAGAAGCATTAATTATGATCTCCTGAATTTCTTTTACCTCAATCTAGTTTCCAGGGTGTTTCTGGATTTAGCAGGAATTGTTGGGTATTTTGGCTTCTAAAAGCTTCTGTCAAATATTCCACCCAGCCCTCTTCTGAGACTAGATTACATAAAGAGTTGCCTGTTCCCCCCTCTAAGTGACTAATCGTTGCCCAGAAATGTTTTGAGCTGTGTTCTGTGAGGGTTTTTAAGACATACTCCCCATCTTTTGCATCTGGGCTTCTTTTTGAAGGTATGACCAAGATCTATAATTGGTTTCCTCTTTTTTTAATTCTATTTTATATACCTCATCTGAGAACCCTGACGCTCTAATTTCTCTTAGGGCTTTCCTGTGTTCCCTTTTTTTTGTGTTGGTTACTTTATGAAATGCGTGTAGATGTTTTTTGTTTCTCTATGCCTGTTAGTTCACTTGGGGCTAGGGTTTCCCAGAGAAAATATGTAAATCTCTGTGGGTTGCATTCTGATTCCCAGATGTAGTTTGGAATTTTTTTTTAATTGTTTATTGAGTTTTATTCCTCCGCTTTTATATTTGACAACCCTCACCTTACCTTTCATATTCTGGAAGTTCTGATTATTTATGTTTAGTGTAGCACTAAGAATATTAGGAAAACTAAGCTCCAATCTACTATGGTCACTGCCCCCGTCTTGCTTTATTCCGAGGACTAAGGAGGATGTATATAATCTCTGAGAAACAAAGATGTAGTCCAAGGTTGAGGCGGAATTTCCTCTATGCCATGTTGTAGCTAATCCTTGGTCTACACCTGTGGATCCGTTGACCATTTTCAAATCCCAGTGTTTCATAAATTCTAGCCACATTCTTCCCCTTCTTGATTTCTCATTTGTGGGAGATTTCAGGGTACTTTCTTTCAGCTGAATACAAATTGTTTTGAAATCTCCAACTAAAATGATGTGACTACAGGTCGATTCTATTTTTATTCTTTCAAGAAGGAGTCCTAGATTTTCTAAAAAAAGTTATCAGTTTTGTAACGCTCACTTGATTCCCGTAGAGGCGCCGGTCTTGACTGGGCGTATACCGTATCTGCAAAGGTGATGTGTAACACACAGCTGGCTCTTTGGGCTGGACCTCTGTGCACTGTATGTCTGACTTGAAGGGTAAGATGTCTTAGGTAAGTGAACGCCGTGCTCTCCATCTGCCTCGGGGCAGGGTGCTGTAACCAGTTTCTTCACTGGATAAGGGGAGCAGGCCTCTTGACTTCAGAGGACTGCTGTCCGTCATTTACTGCACGAACGGTAAGTTTCGAGTAATTCTAATGTCTTTAAAGTCTTTAGTAATGATGTTTCTTGTTTTGCAGGGTTCCGGCGATGGCGGATGACGGGCTGAAGTGAGTTGAAGATGGAGCCCGTGTGATGAATAGAAGCGCCTGGAAGCACGTAAGTAAGCACTTGTTGCCTGCTTCACGATGCGCTCTAACTGTCTTTTTATTTTGCAGGTACAAGTTCGGAGCGGCTGCAGGATGCCGGAATACCCACTGGGTTAGATGTGGAAAGGAGTAATGGCACGTGAGTATTAAAGTTCCCCAATGTCTTTAAACGCACCTTGTTTTGTCTTTCAGATGCGGGATGCAGCGCCGAAGGCCTCCGGAGCGCACGAAGAGTAGGTAAGCCTTTGTCTTTCAGATGCTGGAATGCAGCGCGAGGCGTTGGTGACAGCCGATGGACCAGGTAAGTGAAGAGCTGTCACTGAAGACCGTAATGCTAACCTGTTCTTTCTTGTCTTTATAGGTGTTGCTGAAGACTGGATTCAGGATGGTAAGCCTTATTCCTTAGGCCCAGGATCAGATGCAGAAGACACGATGAGCGTTCTGCTGCAGAGGATGCAGAATAACGCAAAGCAAGATTCATCCATCGGGTGGGGTTTAAATAGCCTCCTGTAGTGCTTAGGTGTCTCCTTCCACAGCCACGCCTAGGTAAGAAAAGAGTTCCTGCTTTCCAGAAGAGTTCCAGTGTTCTGAATCGAGGGAGTGGCTCCTGCCCCACCCAACAGGAAAAGTAGTTCCAAACAGAAGAGGATCAGAGGCTCAACTGGCAGGCAAGTAAGCAGCATGGTCTGCTGCAGGTAAGTCCACCCAAGCATTATGAGCCCGCCGCTTCCAGCGCTGGGACTGGGCATATTTATGAGCCTGGTGCCACTGGCGCCAGGACTGGGTCCAAAAGGTCACAATTGGGACTGGTTGGCACTCGGAACCTGGGTTATGGATCTGCTTCCAAGGGAGTTGGGAAAACCCTGACCTTTTGGAAGCAGAGATCATGACAGTACCCCCCCTCAAGGCCCCTCCCAAACCGGGCTTCTCCGGGGGTTTTGGCTTGTCAGGAAATGTTCGGTGAAATCTTTTGATTAGGCAAGGAGAGTGGACATATTCAGCAGGTTCCCAGGATCTCTTGGGGGCCGTAGCCTTTCCAGTCAATTAGGTAAAATAGTTTAGATTTGGAGATCTTGGAGTCCAGAATGCTTTTGACTTCAAACTCGAGTTCTCCATCAACTAGGATAGGTTTTGGAGATTTAGTTAGTCGGGTTTGAGGTTGCACGGGTTTTAATAGCGAGACGTGGAAGACCGGATGTATCTTCATGTGCGGGGGCAAGTCCAACTTGACCGCTACTGGGTTTACTATGGTAGTGATGGAATAGGGACCAAGGTATCTTGGGTTGAATGTGCGTGGCCCTTTTAGAGGTAGATATTTGGTGGATAACCAGACTTGATCCCCTACTTGATATTGAGGGGCTTCCTTCCGATGTTGATCTGCTCCTTTCTTGTATTGTTCTTTAGCCCTTTGAAGGTGAGAAACAGCTCCTTTAAAGGCTTGGGTGATTGTAGAATGCAGGTAGTCTACTGCTGGTGTTTCAAGATCTTGGAGGGGATCCAACTCCGAGGTTCGAGGGTGACTGCCGTACAAAAGAAAAAACGGGGTTTTCCCAGTTCCCGAATGGACAGTTATTGTAGGCATATTCGGCTATCCAAAGGATGTCTTTCCAAGTTTTTTCAGTTTGTTGCAGCATACAGCGTAAATACTGTTCCAGAGTTTGATTGGTCCTCTCGGTTTGTTCGTCGGTCTGAGGGTGGTGACTGGTCGATAGTCTCACATCAATTTGAGCTGACCAACAGCAACTTCGCCAAAAATGAGAAATAAATTGACTACCTCGATCCGAAATTAGAACCGAAGGAAAACCGTGCAGTCGGACGATGTTTTCGAGAAATTCTCGGGCCAGAGTTGCTGCTGTTGGCAAGCCTTTGAGCGGAATGAAATGCGACATCTTGGAGAATAAGTCCACGATTACTAGAATCGTATTGTATCCGGAGCATGGAGGTAGATCGGTGATGAAGTCCATAGAAAGCGTATGCCAAGGGCGAGGTGGGATGTCAATAGGGCGTAAGAGGCCTGCTGGTCTTTCCTTTTGACTCTTGTTTTGGGCGCATACTCCACAGGACATTATAAAGTCTGATATATTTTTTCCAAGACGGCCACCAGAAGTAGCGCTTGATCTTTTCTGAGGTCTTGGCCATACCGGGATGTTCTTCCATTAAAGAATCGTGATAACAAGAGATTACTTTTTTCTGTAAATCTGTGCTGGGTAGGTATAATCGCTCTTGGAAATACAATAAGTTGTCCTTTACTGCAAAGTCCTTTCCCTGCAGATGCCAATTCTGTATGTCTGCTGGAGTTACAAGTTGCCTGGCCTTATCCTTAACTTCCTCTATGGATTCTGTGGTGATTACACCCAGAATTCTTTGTTCGGGAATGATTGGTACAGGTTTAGGGTTGATCAAGTGTTCTTCCACTCCCATCCGAGAAAGGGCATCAGCTTTACCGTTCTTTGTACCAGGTCGATAGGTAATTATGAAGTCAAACTCGGCAAAGAATAATGCCCAACGGAGTTGTCTAGAGGATTGGGCTTTTGCGGTTTTCAAATATTGCAGGTTTCGGTGATCCGTAATCACAGTAACGGTGTGTCGGGCCCCCAGCAGATAATGCCGCCAAGCCTTAAAGGCAGACTTGATAGCCAGAAGTTCCTTGTCAGTAATCGTGTAATTGATTTCAGGAGGCGAGAATTTGCGGGACCAAAATGCCACGGGATGCAACTGATTGGTTACCGGGTCCTTTTGTGATAGAACTGCCCCCATGGCAAGGCTTGAAGCATCAGTTTCCACGATGTAGGGGAGTTCGGGGCGAGGGTGTTTTAAGATTGGTGCAGAGATAAATTTAGTCTTCAAATCCTGGAAAGCTTGTTCCGCCTCGGTAGACCATTCAAAACGTTTGTTTTTCTTTAACAAGGCAGTGATGGGCTGGACTATTCGAGAGAATTCGGGGATAAACCTGCGGTAAAAGTTAGCGAAGCCTAACATGCTTTGCACACCTTTTACAGAGGATGGTGATGGCCATTTGAGAACTGCATCGACCTTCTTTGAATCCATACGCACTCCGCCAGGTGATAATATGAATCCCAAGAATTCAACTTCAGTCACGTTGAAAACACATTTTTCCAACTTAGCGAAAAGTTTGTGTTGACGCAATCTTTCGAGGACCATTTTCACGTGTTTCCGATGTTCAGATTCCGATGAAGAATAAACGAGAATGTCGTCAATGTAAACAACAACACACACATCTATGAGCTCTCTGAGGACATTGTTCATAAAATATTGAAAGGCGGCCGGGGCATTGCAAAGTCCGAAGGGCATGACCTGATATTCAAATAGTCCATACTTGGTGCGGAAGGCCGTCTTCCATTCATCGCCCTCTTTTACTCGTACCAAGTGGTAAGCTCCTCTAAGATCCAGCTTTGTATATATGCATGCTTTTCTGACTTGGTCCAGGAGTTCAGGGATCAAAGGTAACGGATATCTATTCTTAACGGTGATCTGGTTCAGGGAGCGATAATCTATACAAGTTCTAAGGTCTCCTTCCTTTTTTGGAACGAAGAACAAAGCTGAAGAAGCAGGGGACTTGGAAGGACGAATAAACCCATTTGCCAGGTATTATCCAGGTATTGTCGAAGGTGAAGGTTCTCAGGCTCGGTGAGGGCATAAATTCTACTACAAGGAGGAGTAGATCCAGGTATCAGGTCTATCTGGCAGTCATAAGACCTATGAGGAGGTAGAGAGTTAGCCTGATCCTTCCGGAAAACATCTTGGTATTCTAGGTATTCGGGAGGTAACTGGGGAGTCTCTGAAGAAATTGCTGCCAGTGCAACACCAGGTGGAGGGTGACAAGTAGAGACACATTCTGGAAACTGGACCGTTCTTGCTCGCCAATCGATCAGAGGATTGTGTTTCTCTAATCAAGGTATTCCTAGAATAATCTGAAACTGAGGGGCCTTGATCACATCGAACACGATCTTCTCATGGTGTCCATCTTGACTTACTAGCGTCACCTCTTGAGTGGTATGCGTTACTGGCCCGGAGGCTATCTCCGTACCATCCACCGTAGTAATGACGTCCTTTACAGCCTTCGGACAAAGAGTTAGATTCATCCTCAAAACCATTTCATGATCCACATAATTGCCGATGGCACCGCTGTCGACGTAAGCTTCAATTGCATGTAATCGATCCGGATTATCAGGGCTAATGAGGACCATAGGTATCACGAAATGCGAGGTCACGGAACTGGTTTTCACGCTCGGCAAGAGGACCTCTATTCTTGTCGGGCGAGGTCGTTTCCCTGCTCAGAGTTTGGAACTTTGGTAACTGCAGCTCCTGCTGCCTTCTTGGCAGGTTTCACCGGACAGTCTCGAAGAAAGTGCCCTGAGTTTCCGCAATAGAGGCATAATTGCAACTGTTATCTCCTTTCCTGCTCCTTTTGTGTTAGAGGACCTTTCAGACCCCCTATTTGCATGGGTTCCCCGGAGTCTACTCCTTTGGAAGGAGTTGGCGGTTTGGAAAATACTCGAGCATCAAACTTGGAACGATCGGCCTTCCTGTTCTGCAGTCTGTGATCTATTTGAACGACTAAGTCTATATAGTCCGAACAATCTTGTGGGGGATTCACTACTTGGGCTAACACATCTTTGAGCTCTCCACGTACACCTCTATAAAACAGCATAATCCTTTTGTCCTCAGGCCATTGAGTTTCCACTATCAGTCTGTTGAAAGACGCAATATAAGCCAAAAGGTCTTGATTACCTTGTCGCAATGAAAGAAGCTCATTGTCCAAGGCCTGCCCCTGTGAATGTCTTGCGAACAGTTTTTCCATACTGAGCTGAAAAGCTTGAAAATCATGGAGGACCGGATCATCTTGATTTACTAGAGGGATCGACCAGTCTGCCGCATTGCCACTAAGGTACGAAAGCACGAAAGCTACTTTAGCTTGATCAGTTGGAAAGGCTGCTGGCCGGCATAAGAAATGCAACCGGCACTGATTGATAAATACTGCAAACCTCTTTGGGTCACCAGAAAATCGGTCGGGCGGAGCCAGAGGTACATTCTCAGGTAGGTTGATCTGCACTGGATTCATAGAGGATGTAGAAGGAAGATTTCCCCCAGATGCGGGTAACGGGGTCTGTCCGGCTTGTGACTGTAGCAATTGTCTAGCGAGATCATCTGTTCGCTCCTTGGAAATAATCAGTTCCCTTCTTAGAGCGTTCGTTTCCTGAAGGGCTGCATGCACTTCTGCCCTTAGTTCCCCAAGTAACTGGGCTAGCTGGTCGGTGTCCGAGGTTTCCATAGCGCCTGGACGGGAGTTTTGTGGTAGGCTTTGCGTTCTGTAACGCTCACCTGATTCCCGTAGAGGCGCCGGTCTTGAATGGGTGTATACCGTATCTACAAAGGTGATGTGTAACACACGGCTGGCTCTTTGGGCTGGACCTCTGTGCACTGTATGTCTGACTTGAAGGGTAAGATGTCTTAGGTAAGTGAACGCCGTGCTCTCCATCTGCCTCGGGGCAGGGTGCTGTAACCAGTTTCTTCACTGGATAAGGGGAGCAGGCCTCTTGACTTCAGAGGACTGCTGTCCGTCGTTTACTGCACGAACGGTAAGTTTCGAGTAATTCTCATGTCTTTAAAGTCTTTAGTAATGATGTTTCTTGTTTTGCAGGGTTCTGGCGATGGCGGATGACGGGCTGAAGTGAGTTGAAGATGGAGCCCGTGTGATGAATAGAAGCGCCTGGAAGCACGTAAGTAAGCGCTTGTTGCCTGCTTCACGATGCGCTCTAACTGTCTTTTTATTTTGCAGGTACAAGTTCGGAGCGGCTGCAGGGTGCCGGAATACCCACTGGGTTAGATGTGGAAAGGAGTAATGGCACGTGAGTATTAAAGTTCCCCAATGTCTTTAAACGCACCTTGTTTTGTCTTTCAGATGCGGGATGCAGCGCCGAAGGCCTCCGGAGGGTGCGAAGAGTTGGTAAGCTTTTGTCTTTCAGATGCCGGAATGCAGTGTGAAGACCTCCGGAGCGCACGAAGAGTAGATAAGCCTTTGTCTTTCAAATGCCGGAATGCAGCGCGAGGCGTTGGTGACAGCCGATGGACCAGGTAAGTGAAGAGCTGTCACTGAAGACCGTAATGCTAACCTGTTCTTTCTTGTCTTTATAGGTGTTGCTGAAGACTGGATTCAGGATGGTAAGCCTTTTTCCTTAGGCCCAGGATCAGATGCAGAAGACACGATGAGCGTTCTGCTGCAGAGGATGCAGAATAACGCAAAGCAAGATTCATCCATCGGGTGTGGTTTAAATAGCCTCCTGTAGTGCTTAGGTGTCTCCTTCCACAGCCACGCCTAGGTAAGAAAAGAGTTCCTGCTTTCCAGAAGAGTTCCAGTGTTCTGAATCTAGGGAGTGGCTCCTGCCCCACCCAACAGGAAAAGTAGTTCCAAACAGAAGAGGATCAGAGGCTCAACTGGCAGGCAAGTAAGCAGCATGGTCTGCTGCAGGTAAGCCCACCCAAGCATTATGAGCCCGGCGCTTCCAGCGCTGGGACTGGGCATATTTATGAGCCTGGTGCCACTGGCGCCAGGACTGGGTCCAAAAGGTCCCAATTGGGACTGGTTGGCACTCGGAACCTGGGTTATGGATCTGCTTCCAAGGGAGTTGGGAAAACCCTGACCTTTTGGAAGCAGAGATCATGGCAAGTTTTGAGCTGGCACGGTTCCAGTAAATATTAATCAGATTCCATATTGAGGGCTTATCCTCTTGGACTGTGTATGCTTTGCATGCTTGAATACATATGTAGTTTTCCCGTATTGGGACTATGTTTTTGAATATTTGATTTTTTAGGGCCATGAGAAGGCCACCTGATGGTCTTCCCTGTGCCTTTTGTAATGCTGAAAGGCACAATACTGTATACATTTCGATATGAAGTGGATTTACTAACCACGTTTCTTGTAGTAAGATAATATCTCCATGAGTAAACAAATGCACCCGCATACCTTTGCTTTTAATGTTACTGGGACCCCGCGAGTTCCAACTGATCACATTTATGCTCTTTTTTTCTAAACTTGCTGCGAGCCAGGCCTAGTTTCTGAAGTACTTGGGAGAGGATCTCTGGGAGGAGGGAGAGTGCATTTTCTTGTGTTTTCAATTCTTGTTCTATAGTCCCCCCCCCCCCCTTCTTACTGGATTTCAATGCATTTGAGGCCTTATCCTTCACCTGGTTTAGGTCAGAAGTTTTCATAGGGATGATGTCTTTGTTAGTGGAGTTTTCGGAGCCATTAACTGAAATTTCAAGTCCGTGGGTTTCTAGTTCTCTTGATTCTTTAAGCAAAGCTTTTTTTGCATTGGATGAACTGAATACTAGTTCTACAAAAAAGGGGGTCATGTGACATTGGGAATATTACGCTGTCTATATCTTCTGATGAAAAGGATTAAAGGTTTCTTACTTTCTTTATTTTACCCTTGTCCATTTTGTACCATATCTGTTTCCAGCTGATTTGATTTCATAGAATCCGTAATTGTATCCAACATCCATATTTTATCAATAGCCGGATCTGACCCCCCACCCTTATTCTTTGATGCTAAAAAGATTGGGGCTATTTTTACCTTTAAATCCTCGTGTGCCGGTAAAGGGTTGGAGGATATATTCTTTTCCTTTGATTTTGAGCCTTTTTGTAGAAAAATTGGTGCCCATTTAATTGCATTAGGTAAAGGATTTTTTAGAGGAGCTTTTGTAGCTTTTTTGAGGCTCTCCAAGTTGTTTGGGTTATTTGAATCCTCTAGGATCTGTGTCGATTCTCGATTTGCTTCTGGATCTTGGTTTAACATCAGTTTGTAGTCCGATGCAAATTTTCTGCGGTGTGATGATTCCTCCTAATTCCTTGGGAATATCTGTATTGATCTTTCCACTGTTCTTTGTTTTTTTTTATTTTTCTTGTTTTCACTTTTTGCATTTTTCTCGGGGGCATCTGTTGCTTCTCAAGATTCATTAGTTGGCTTTCCTGTATCCTCATTTTTTTAAATGATTTTTGGGATTGGTTGGTTGCTTGATTTTTCCATCGTATTTTTATTATTTGCATTTCTTTGTTCCCCTTCTTTTTTTTTTTTAGATCTTTCTTGTTCTGGAGTGCACCTTTTTTATCTTTTTCTTTCTCCACCTGGCGTTTTCTCATTTTTCTCCTGCTCCTTGAGGTTTGACCATGTCGGGGTAGCAAGTCAAGGAGTGGCTCTATTTGCTTTTCAATGGAGGTTTCACAGTTGCTTTTAGCTTCCACCTCAATGATTTCCACTTCTTCATCCACTACATTGGCTAGCCTCCTGAATTCTTCGAATACAGAATCTGACAATGGTGTGTCATCAAATAAAGACTCCTGGGTGTTTCATTTCCTTGATTTGGTACATCTACCATTGGATTTCCTCTCAGATTTAGAGCTTCTTCCAATAACTTGCTATTATGTTCTTCTAATTGACTTCTTTTGTTGAGGATGCACTGTATAGAGGAGATGTCAAAACCTTGTTTTTTTATTTCCAATCGCAGGTCCCGAAGAGGCAGGGTCATATTGGTATTAATTGCGGTCACTAATCCCACCAATGTTGATTCACATGATGTTACTTCTTTTGTGACTTCTAACAATGTACCAGTTTGTGTCTGTACCTCCATCTTGAGCATTTCAAAAACCGATACTAATGAATTCAGAACAAAGTTCAGAGCTTTTAACGTATCTGTTTTTGGATCTGTCTTTTCCATTGAATCTTCGCTCAAAACTGAGTTTTTAGATTCTCTTACGTTCTGGTTTGGATCGGGGATAATATTGTTTCTTCCTCTGCGTCTGTCACGAAGAGACCGATCCCTGTATTTCCAAGCAGTATAGGAATTTCGAGGGGATTGGGTCCTCCGACGTATTCCATATCTATGACATGTAATCACCACAGCTGTGCTGCTTCGGAAACTTTTTTCGGCGTCTGCGTCCTGCGTCGATGACGTCGATGCGCCGTCGTCGAGGGCCTCCTCCGACGTCGTCCGATGTGATAAGTAGGACGCACGATGCCCGTAGCCTCAGTTCCGTTTTTTCCGCGAACGTGTTGCTTCGTGATTCTCGGTTCACGCCTCGACTCTTTGGAGTTCTGTTCTTCTCGGTTCTTCGAACCTGTTCGTTTTGTGCAAATCCTTCGTGTGAAGATGTCTTCTACTTCGTCTTCAACCCCGCGTCCGGGTTTCAAGAAGTGCGGGGAGTGTGGGTCCAAGATGTCGGTGACGGACTCGCACGACGCCTGCCTCTGGTGCCTCGGGGAGGCCCACGACACGGATGACTGTATCGACTGCCAGTCGCTCACGTCCAAAGCCTTACGCGAACGTAAGAAGTTGTTGTCGGTAGGTCGGGTGTCCAAGCCCAGGAAGTCGAAGTCTGCGGGGCTTTCGACGGATGATTCGAAGGGTGACTCTCCGCGTCATCGTCGGAAGTCTCGTGGATCTCCTTCTAGGAGTCGGTCTCGCCACTCCTCAGCCTCTTCGAGGCGTTCTCGGAAGTGCCGACACCGGTCGTCTTCCAGATCCTCCTCGGAGGACTCTGCCCGGCACGTCGCTTACCCCACTAGCCGTGCGACGCCGGAGGAATGGGCTTCCTTCGGGAAGAAAATGCTGGCGATTCTTGAGTCGCAGGGTACTACGCCGTCCGCGCCCCCGAGTGGGGTCGGTCGTGTGAGGTCGAGAGACACCGCTCGCATGAGTGGTCGGCACGAGTCACGGGAGAGGTCCCGTTCGGACAAGGAGACTCGTTCTCGCCGTACCCGTTCCAGGTCCCGGTCCTCGACGCGTTCGAGACCGTGTGCACCTGTGAAGTCTTCGAGGAAGACATCGACGTCTGAGGCGTCGAGGGCGTCGACAGGTTTTCTTGAGGCTCCCGCTTCGAGGACGTCGTCGAGGCCGTCGACGCTCAGGTCGTCGAGGGACGCGCTCGGGGCTACGGCCTCGAGGGCTGTGTCAACGCCGCCGATGCTGGAGGTGCTGCGTCTGACGTCGACGCTGATTTCCTCGGCGCCGATGCCGGTTCTCTCGACGCCGGCGCCGATTCGCTCGACGCCATCAACGCCTTTCGTGTCGGAGGTACCCCGTGGCACGGGAGAACCCCCTAGGAAGGCTCTGGTTCAGAGCAAGCACTCTCGGGTGCCTTCTTTTCGCCACCTGGACTATATTTCAGAGGCGGATGAGGATTCTGATGGCCTGGTTCCTAGTCAGGTTCCAGATGAAATTGTCTCGGGCCATAGTCAGTTTGACGAATTGAGACAGTCACTGCATGATGCCAGTGGACTGGACACCTCTCCGGAGGTGGAGTTTTGTAGGCCTGAGCCTGGCTCTCATGCCGATTCCTCGTACCGGCGCCTTATGGCTAGGGTTTCTGAGTACTTGGGATGGTCTGCTCCCCCAGGGGAGTTTGTGCAGGATGATCTGATGGACATCCTTGATGTTGGTCCCCCAACTGACCCGGTACTGCCGTTCCATATGGCTTTACAGAGAAGGGTGGCGGCGGCTTGGACTGCTCCTGAGTCTCCCGGCGGTGGGCAGATCCTTGTCGCGAAAATACCGTCCAGCCAGTAGCGACCCCTGCTACTTGACCAGGCACCCCACTCCGGAGAGTTTGGTGGTGCAGGCGGCCACGGCCCCGGCAAAGCAGGCGCCGTACCCTACCATCCCTCCTGATAGGGACGACAAACGTTTTGATGGCTTGTCGAAGAAAGTGTTTTCTTCTGGTGGTATGGCGCTTCAGGCGGCCAACTACATTTGTGCCTTGTCTCGTTTCACACACACTCTGTGGAACTGTGTTGCGTTGGCGGCTGAACATATTCCCGAAGGGGACGAACGGGATGGTTTCCTTGCTATGGTCCAGGATGGTAAGGATGCCATGTGTGAATCCGTTCAGTCGGGTTTGGATTTAGCTGAATGCGTCAGTAGGTCCATGGCGGCGAGCACCGTGATACGCAGGTTTGCGTGGTTGCGGAAGTCGGGATTTGCTCCTGATGTGCAGTCCCGGCTCCTCAACATGCCCTTTGACGGTGAACACCTTTTTGGCAGCAAGGCTGACGAGAGGTTGCAGACCTCAAAAGCTGCAGCGAAGTCGTTGGGCGCTGCAGTTCGCCAACCTCTGCCTTTTCGTCCTAGGGGACAGCAGTGGAGGGGTGGTTCCTTTCGCTATTACTCATCCTTCAGTAAAGCGAGAGGAGCTGGCAGTCAAAGAGGCCACCACAGGGGTACCAGAGGTGGACGACAGGGTACCCGTGGTGCCAAGGCCGCTCGGGCAGTTGCCTCTTTGCCCTCAGGTAACGCCGCAGCCGCTCCCACTCAGTCGTGAGGCCATGTCCCATGGTTCGCCGGTTGGGGGAAGGCTGGCGCAGCATCTTGTAGAGTGGCAAGCCATTACTTCAGATGTGTGGGTTCTGGAGATCATAACCCACGGCTACTGTCTTCCCTTTCGGCACAGGCCTCGCGACAATCCACCGGGGAACCTCTCTTTGCAGAGTCCGGATCCGCTCCTTGCGCAGGAAATTCAAGCCCTGCTGGAGAAAGGCGCCATAGAACTGGTGCCTGTAGCGGAGAGGAACAAGGGATGGTATTCCCCTTATTTTTTGATTTCGAAAAAGACGGGGGATTGAGACCCATTATGGACTTGCGCGGTTTGAACAAAGTCCTCAGGAAGGACAAGTTCAAGATGGTTACTCTCTCTCAAGTCCTCCAGGCCCTTCAGCTTCAGGACTGGTTGGTGTCACTTGACCTCAATGATGCTTACTTCCATGTGCCGATCCATCCCAAGCACAAGAAGTACCTGAGGTTCGCGGTTGGCGACTCGCACTTTCAGTTTCGGGTCCTGCCGTTCGGATTGACCACCGCCCCGATGGTTTTCACCAAGCTCATGGTGGTGGTGGCAGCGCATCTCAGGCAAGGGGGGATTCACGTCTACCCCTACCTGGACGATTGGTTGATCAGGGGGAGCTCTCCCGAGCAAGTCCTGGATCATCTGTCCGTCACCTGCCGCTCCCTTCACAGGCTGGGCTTCTCCCTCAATTTAAAGAAGTCCCATTTGACGCCAACACAGCGGCTCCAGTACATCGGAGCAGTGCTCGACACTTCCCTGGGGCAGTGTTTTCCTCCCCAGGTGAGGGCTCTTCACATTCAGCAGATGGTGCACAAGTTTCAGCATGCCCAGACGCTCCCTGCGTTCGAGTTCTTGAGGTTGCTCGGCCTCATGGCATCCTGCATTCTTCTGCGGATGAGATCTTTGCAGTGGGCACTCAAGACGCAATGGTCGCAGTCCTCCGGCAGGATGTCGGACCCGGTTCAGGTGCCGCCCTCGGTCACCCGGGATCTTCTGTGGTGGGCCGTCGAAGGCAACTTGATGAGGGGGGCTCCATTTTGGCTTCCCTGGCCGGAGGTGACGATCGTGACGGATGCATCCCTCACGGGATGGGGAGCTCATGCCAACGGGCTGACAGTCAGCGGTCGTTGGTCTCCGTCGGAGTCCAGACTCCATATCAATCTTTTGGAGCTGAGGGCCATCAGGCTAGCCCTGAAGGCTTTTCTGCCGACTGTGCGAGGACAGAGTGTCCTGATCCTGACGGACAATACAGTGGCCATGCACTACCTCAACAAAAAAGGGGGGGCAGGGTCACTTCCTCTGTGCAGGGAGGCGATGCAGCTCGAGTTCTGGGCCATCCAGCAGGAAGTTTCGATCTCGGCATTTCATCTGGCCGGAGACGAGAACGTGACGGCGGACGCTCTGGGCAGGCAGAGCGCAATCTCTCACGAGTGGGAGGTGGCTCAGGAGATTCTCCTGGAGATCTTCGCCCTTTGGGGGACCCCTCAAGTGGATCTCTTCGCCTCCAGTGTCAACCGGAAGTGCGAAAGGTTTTGCTCGCGGGAATTTCCTCCAAAAGGAGCTTTAGGAGACGCGTTCGTGGTGGAGTGGTCATTCCCGC
Source organism: Ambystoma mexicanum (assembly GCF_040938575.1). Lineage (NCBI taxonomy): Eukaryota > Metazoa > Chordata > Amphibia > Caudata > Ambystomatidae > Ambystoma > Ambystoma mexicanum. Next base: position 407,785,835 of record NC_090935.1, on the reverse strand, counting down.
TGCTGTACGCGTTTCCTCCAGTCCCCGTCATCCCGCAGTCCCCGTCATCCCGCAAGTGCTGCGGAGGTTACGGAAGTTCGGTTCCCGGATGATCCTCATTGCCCCGGCGTGGGCTCGGAGGACGTGGTACCCGGACCTTCTCGACTTATCCATCTGCCCTCCACGTCGTCTTCCCTACCGAGACGATCTGCTCTCACGGGAAGGGGGTCTGGTTCTCCATCCAGAGGTCAGATCCCTCAACCTTCACGCTTGGCTTCTGAAAGGTTGAGGTATAAGGATTGGGACCTCCCTGAGGACGTGATGGAGGTGTTGCTTTCGGCCCGAAGGCCAGCAACAAAGTCTCTATACCGTTGCCATTGGCGTAAGTTCTGCGACTGGTGCAGAGTTCAGAATGTGGATCCTTTTGCATGTGACATCCCCATGGTTCTGTCCTTTTTACTTTCTTTGGCCCACAGGGACTTGCAAGTGGGTACCGTTAAAGGTTATCTGGCGGCGCTGTCCATCTTTAAGCGCTCGTCTGAAGAGTGTTCTTACTTTAAAATCCCTTTGATTTCACAGTTTCTGAAAGGGCTCACTAATGTGTTCCCTCCGTCACCTTTCCTGGTGCCCGGTTGGGATTTAAACCTTGTTCTTAAGTTTCTTATGGGTGCTCCGTTTGAGCCTTTACATTCTTGCCCTTTGAGGCTGTTAACTCTGAAAACTGTGTTTTTAGTTGCGGTTACTTCCGCTCGCAGAGTGAGTGAGTTACAGGCACTTTCAGTTAAGCCTCCCTTCACTGTATTTCACAAGGACAGGGTTGTCCTTAGAGTTTGTCCTTCTTTTCTTCCGAAGGTAGTGACGGAATTTCATTTGGCCCAGAAGGTTGTTCTTCCGGCATTCTATCCTCCTCCGCATCCTGGTAAGGAAGAGGAGAGGCTCCATAGGCTTGATCCTAGGAGAGCTTTAAGCTTTTATGTTTCACGCATGTCCCGGGTCAGAGTGGACGATCAACTCTTTATTGGTTACGCTGGAAAGCGTTTGGGGCAAGCTGTGACGAAACAGACTTTGTCTCGCTGGATTATTTTGGCCATCTCGGAGTGTTACCGCTTGGCGGGTAAGGACCCACCGGCTGGCTTGCGGGCCCATTCTACCAGGGGTATGGCTGCGTCTACTGCCCTGCAGAGGGGTGTTCATATTCGCAACATCTGTGATGCAGCCACCTGGGCTTCAGTACATACATTTGTACGTCACTATTCCCTCGATTCCATCCGAGCACAGGATCTGGCCTTTGGCAAGGCGGTCCTTTGCTCTGCTATTTGATTGGCTATTCTAAATCTTGATTCTAAATTCTTTCCCTCCTCCTTGCTCTGGTACTGCTTTGGGAGTCTGTCATAGATATGGAATACGTCGGAGGACCCAATCCCCTCGAAGAACAAGTTACTTTCTTACCTGGTAACGTTCTTTCGATGGGATGGTCCGACGACGTATTCCATATCGCTCCCGCCCTGCCTTCCCCGCTGCAGAATTTCTTTTGCGATTGCAGCTTACGTTCCGCAAGGCTTTGTGTCTGACTGGCAGTTGACTAGTGTCACACGTTCTGGGGGAAAAAACTACAACTGAGGCTACGGGCGTCGTGCGTCCTACTTATCACATCGGATGACGTCGGAGGAGGCCCTCGACGACGGCGCATCGACGTCGGACGCAGACGCCGAAAAAAGTTTCCGAAGCAGCACAGCTGTGGTGATTACATGTCAGAGATATGGAATACGTCGTTGGACCATCCCATCGAAAGAACGTTACCAGGTAAGAAAGTAACTTGTTCTTCTGTGCTTGATAGTGGAACTTGGGGGGATCGTGGATTTTCCCAGCATATGAGTGATTCTCCTTCAGCATCACTGTGGCTCTTGTGTCTTTTTTTGCCAAAATGGTTCTTGATTTTTTTGCTGAATCTTCTTTGTTGTTATCGTGTATTCTAATCCCCGTTTCCATTTATTTGTCAGTATAGTACATAGATTTTTTTCTGTGCTCATATGTGCCATGTTTTCATTTACTTCTTCGCCATGTATTTGGACCTGGATTCGTTCTGGTGTATTTGAGGGTACATTATTTTGAGTTTGCTGGTTGATGGTTACATCGGCAACTTGGTCCTCCGCCAAGTATGACCCGTCTTTCTCTCCCTCCATTTCTTTTGTGCTTCTCAATCTCATTACCTCTTTGAATGGGCAAGGTCTAGACAGTGCTCACAGAAGCAGAAACTGATCACAATAAATATTTCTCCCCACTCTCCCGTTAGCTTTTATCGGGTCCTGATGCTACTTTCACCTAGAATAAGGGAGATTTACCATCCATACCCAACCAGCCAGAGTTCGTATCTTGGGGCACTTTACTATGGTCTAAATTTTACTTCAAGTAGACAGCCCTTATGTTTTTTTTCCTTATGGTGCAAAAGAAAAGAGAAAAAAAAAATAAAAAGGAAAAGGGGGAAGGGCGTATATATCGTTCAGAGCCAGTCACTGTAATAAGGCGAACCGTTAACAATTTCTGTTCCAGTCTGTTCTATTGATTTAGTGCAGCGGGATCAAAGGAGATGACACCCGCAGTCTTGCGCTCACACCAAGTTCTACTTTGAGAGTGTATGTAAATCCTAACTTCTCGGGCGCGTGTCTGTTAAAGTCCAGCAACCACAGCTCAGCGCCCCAGCACGACAGCTGAACAGCACTTTGGAATGCTTCCGCCCTTTTCTCCTTCCGGGCTTCGATGGAAACTCTTTGTAGAGGTGGGGTGGGGATTAAAAGCGGCACACACGCTGCTCCTTTTGCACCTTCTGAAGTGCGCCCCCACACCACTAAATCAGGGATTTATTGTGCTCGTTTTCCGCGATGTTAATCAATAACCCCCTGCGCCAACCAGAGCCAAACAGCGGCTCAACAGCACAAACAAACCGAAAAGCACCACCCTCGACTCCGCACACGGGCTCCACGCCGCAAGGTTGCTGTGCTCTGTTTTTTGTATCCGGGTCCAGGGGGGCGTGGCTAGGCACTCCGTGTACCTTAAAGGCAGAGGCACTGGTTTTCCAGTCTATAGTGCCCAACAGTAAACGTTCAACACCAACAGCAATGTGTTAAAAATGCAGTTGGAAAAGTCACAAAGTATGAAGAATCTCACCAGAGTCACAGCGGCTCAACAGCACAAACAGAATGAAAAGCACCGCCCTTGACTCCACACATGGGCTTCACCCATTTTATTTCAATATCGGGATGGTGTAAAGTCTAACTTGCCCTATAACTAAGGTAGGGACTTCTCCTGCCTAAAGAAAACTAAGGGAAGTCTGTGTCCGTGTCCAAATCAAAAGTCTGTCTGTGTCAAAACCTATGCTTGCCCTCACATCTATAAAACATGGGGTGTGTGCTTCTTCTTAGCTAACAAAATAGTGTTCAAAAGTAAAGTCTCAATGGTTCTTCGCTTACAGTTCCGCTTGGGTTCTACGTTCAATACAGTTCCAATAGCTGCTCGTCTTACCAATGTTCCACCAGGTCTTGAGGTTCCCTTCCCCAAGACAGTGTTTCTCACTTCTTTCATTTCTCAAGGTTCCCTTCCCGAAGATTTCACTGTAACACTTATACTGCTTTCACTTGCGCAGTTCACTATAAGAAAACAGTAGGTCCACTTCACCCACCTTCCAGCTTGCTTTAGCATTCAATTCACAGTTCTCTGTGGTTTATTCCCACGGTCTGATGCTTGTCACCATTTAGGGCTTCCTGGTCTAGGCGCAGTTATCAGCCCATAGGGTCCACCCATCACTGGTCGTGCAACCAGGAACCACTTGATTCAGACTCTTTGTAATCTTCATAGTGGGGAACTCCCTAGTATAGGCTCTGTTGTCAGACCACACACCCCACCCATCACTTGTTGCGCAACCATAACTTTCCTTAGCCTTGTTTGGCCTCTTCACAGGCTCTTCTGTCTCAGGCTTCTGACTTCTCATTATTGTATTCTTTGTTTAGTGTAACCCTCTTCTGCACCAGTCTTTTGCTTTACCGTAGACTTATGGTTCTTTCTCAAATAGTTTGTTTGAATACTCAAGTGATTGTTCAATTCTCCATATGCTTTCATTTTGCTTAGTGCTGCTCACATACAGTTTGACATTCAATATGACTGTTCAACTTCAAACATTCATATTCAATGTCGTGATTTTACTCAGATAGCACTTTCCATTCAATTCGGTATTCAATATAACTTAGTTCCATTAAATAACTATACTTTCTGTTCAGTTTGGTATTCAACATAGTTCATATTTATTTAGATTTGTGGGCCGTTACTTGCATGCGGTCCATTCAGAGCACTCCAGTCTTTCTGTGTCCTCTGACACTCACCGGGCTCTTTGCGTCTCCACAGTGGCAGTTCCTGCTGCTTCCACTGACCACCTCTGTAGCCAGGAAGCAGACCGCCTGGGCTCTGCGTACTGGCTGGGCATTTCTCTGCACACGTCGGCGTCCCAACTGGATGCAGACTGCCTCTCTGCTGTTTGGCAGCTCCAGCTGCCCGCTTTCTGGTTCGAGGGCTCCAAGTCCTGCAACCACCACGCGACTTGTTCACTCCGAGTCCTGCAGGTCCTCGGGGATTGTTGGCGGCATTCAGACCTCCACCACGGCTATTCTCCTCTCTGCTTGCTTGGGTCGCCTCCCTTTATACACCTGAGCCCTATAAAGGGGCCTCCGGTGTGAGTCGTTGGCTTGTCTTGCTTGACCATAATGTACCCAATCAATGAGACATGCCTGACCTTCAGTATTGGATGCCTTCATACCCCTCTTCATCGTCTCAGTACTAAAGTGGTGTTTGTAATAGGAAGTGTATATTACTCCTAGGTAGTTCTTCCTCTTCTCAGTACTTGGGGCGTACTTACAGGGAAATATAGGGCCTGAATCAAAGTAGCCCATGAAGGCTGAGGGAAGTACCCTGGGGGGTAGTTGTGAGAGCGCCTTCAGTTTTCTCACAGCATCTATGGTAGATGCCTTGTAAAAAATACCATGCCTTCCCCTTGGGCCCCCAGCACCTCGCATCCACACGTAATCATGATGTGTCTGTGTGAGGTGCTAAGGGGCCCAGAGGGCAGGCATGACATCTGTTACTGAGCATCTATGATAAAGCATGCATGATCAGGCCGGGAGGATAGCTCAGGGGAAACACAGTTAGAATCACGGCCTTGCGTGTAGAAACTGGTCTCCGGTATTAAGTGCGTTATAAAAGAATAATTGTAGTAATTGCTATTATGTAGCTAAACCGACATTTTAAAGCACCCAGTCTAGCCATTGCTTACTGTGGAATGATATGTTGTATTGGACATCCTTGATAAAGCAAGCATGATGCATGATATTACGTGGCTAGATGGGCATTTTGATGCAGCCAGTTTGGGCATGTTTTCATATTGTGTCACAGCATTTTTCATTTTAAAGCCAACTGGAGTATGTTCTTACGTGGAGATACTGGCATATTTGGTCAGAACAAGCCTGGACATGTTTTCTTATAGTAGATTTACTGGCATTATGCGCAAAGCAAACCCAAATTTGTGCTTATATGGTAATACTGGCATGTAAGGGTGGAGCTAGCATGGAAAGGTATTGACACAGCCAGCATGAACTCTTTTTTATACAGGCATATATTATGAGCAAACATAAGATTGGGGTTCCCTACAAAACCAATTGCAAACTGTTTGACATTTTACCCCATTTTGCAAATAAAAAGTGTGCTGTAAAATGCACGATTTTAAGCCATTATTTCAAATGTTCTCACGGAGGGGTAGGGGGAGAGGGTAACAGGGGGGAATCCCACCCAACACCTCTCTATTAGTTCGGGCTCCCTCGTTACATATTTACGATAAATATTTTTGCCTCTCCAATTAAAATAAATTCACCAAACACCACTGGGATGTACATCCAGAAACTGCAAACTATAATCAATTCTATGGTGGCAAAGCGAGATTCCTGCAACGACTGCTAAAGAACCAAGGGAGCAGTTGCCTACTTCCCCCCTGTACCTGGCTCGTTTTATGTGATATTTCATCTGTTAAACAGTGTCCTTGACTATTATTTGAAACTGAGTTATGAGTGATATCGGTTCTGTTATACTGACTCTATTTGACTGGCTGTTATTTAAAGCTGAGATGGAAGGTATGTCTCTTCAGCTAAATACCACCTCTAACTACACGGTATTTGAAGCTGTGCTGGGAGTGATGTCCGCTTGAGTTAAAAGAATGCACTGTCTTGCGGAGTACAAGGGTATTTTTGCAACTCTAGAACATGACTTCAATTTTTAGGATGTATGTTAACTTGATGCCAAACTTGCACTGCATTAAACCTACTCTGAACATGCTTAGTGTCACTTTCTTTAACCAGCTTGGTAAAATATAAGCTTACTTAAACCAGTTTGGCCTGATGACCCTTATTTGATGGGACACCACCGCGCCCCACCTTGTTGTATTTGTGCCACCTCCCACCCCACCGGTTTACCTCCCCCTAATATGGATTTCTAGTGATGTCACTGCTCGTTCTGACAAACCACTGTCCTCCCCTTTGTGATAAGCACCCATCTTCTGTGTGGCACACACTCTTTATCTTTCTCCACTTTGCAACGCCTGCTTCTCGCAACAGTCTTCTCTACTGTGTCCCTTAAGAAACAAGCACCCCTGCATTCCATGGGTGCCTCCTTTTCCTCTGTCCTAGGCAATGAGCGATTATTTATACCTTTAAAACTGGTTCTTATATAGTGCATCTAATGTCATTTTGAACGGCCAAAGCATGTCATTTGCCGAATTGGTTTGCTTCCAGGAGTACTATAGGGTCTTTGTGGTGGGGGTTTGATGCCAAGTGATTTATTCTTTAACTATTGCATGATCTCCTTTCGAGTAGACTGGAGTTTGTAGTTGGCACACCAGAAGATTCATGGCTGGAAGGTTTAGAATTAATCCTAATGTTTGTCATTGCTCTAGTCATGGGAGGAAATGAGCCGGAACAGTCTTGCCAGAGCATCGTTCTGTGTAGACACGAGGCCCAACCGGACCCCCCACCCCCCAAGTTGAGGAAGCTTTCTGCCCCTAACTGCCAGCAATCTCTTCAACAGTTTGTCTAAAACACATTGTGCTCAGTATCACCATGTCTGCTGCGAGCGGCAGTGAGGAGCAGGGAGCTTCCTCAACTTGAGGTGTGGGGGGTATGGGTTACTGCGCTCGTTGCACCTCACTGCTCAGCTGCACACAGAGACAAAATGCCACAGTATTTCTATGCGTGCAGCTGGGACACAATATGCAACAACTTCACAGACTGCATCTGCAAATTAGTCCTTTGCTCAACAGCCCAAACTCAAACAATGAAACCGTCCAAAGCTGTATATATGGCTCATGCTTTGCACAGCTTTTACTGTCAGGGTGACTAGTTGACAGAGGAAATGAGGGGCATGGGGGGTATTAGAGTTCCCCCAGTACATTTTGTCAATTTCCAGCACTGGCTCCTAGGCAAATTTCCAGACCATTGCATTTCAGCCTGCCATGGCATAGCAGGCTCAGGAATCAGAATATGTGAGGATTCCGGTTTGCACTTATAGAGCTAATTACGAAGTTATGTCTCTATCTATATACGGGGGGGTAAGGGGGTTGACACTCTACTCTACTACTAACATTGAGATAGAGCCAGTGTTGACAGTTCAAGATACTCAGTATACATAAACTAAATGTTTAAGTAACAAAAATCATGGCAATTTCGACTGTAAAATATACAAAATATACAAAATTCTTAAAATAATTAGAAGGTACTGGTGAAGGTCCAATGTATTACTACAATATGCAAAGGTGGAAACAGTTGTTATCCGAACATTCATTAGTTGGTTAAGGTCAAAACGCAGTATGGTTTGAGTTAAGAATAGCTCAGAACTAGAAGGTCATATAGCTGTTTTGTACTCTCTTTATATACTCCCTCCGTGCCTCTCCACAGTTTATTCATGTTTCTGTTCTTTTCTATCATATAGTGAACATTCTTCAGGAGGTTTCACCCAGTTAATCTCCTATTACTGAATAGTAACAATCACTCTGTTCTTGTGATACTTGTAAGTGCTCTTGGCCTGTCAATGTAAAAAAAACTAATGGAATAGTACAAGCTATAATTGCTTCTATTCTATTACAGTTCTGGTATTGAACATTGAACCTAAGTGAACGGGTCATTACCTGCACTTGTTCTGTGGGTGCCCTCAACGCTGATAACCGTTGTCGGAAGGTCTTCACTGTGGTCCTATTGCTTGTCAGCTGCAAATAAAGCATAAACATATGCTTTCATTGTCGCCTTTCTAGTGCTGCGTGTCATTACCCTACTTTACTAGCAGGATCCCTAGCCTCAGACCCATATATGAAAAGTAGGTTAGATCTTGCCCAACTTTTGGCTGGGTTTGTGATTTTATATCGCCAGTTGCTGGTTATTAAGACGTATGGAATCGTTCTGCCTTCTGAAACTTTGTGTAGGGGCCTCGATCACTTCTCTGGTGTCGTTCTTAATAACTTCTTTCACTGTAGTGAGTATCCCTGTTAAAGAACGTAAGGCTCATCTCTGCGGTCAGTGGACCCAAATTATCTGAATTGCGATTTGATAATGAAATAGAGCCAAAAATGCAGTGTGTTCCCTTGTATACATAGTGGTGGCACCTACTTTCTTTCTCCCGTTCTTGGAACTACACTGTGTTCGATTTACGGGTTCGCCTGTATTTCAGCCAAGCTGTGAAAGTGAACAGAAAAGTAATCCCTAATCGCCAGTGCCTGTCCTTTCTGTAATATGGGCGTTCGGAAGTATTTTAGTATAGCAACGGTTGTCAACTTACTTCGATATAGTCCTCTTTTGTAAATGCGCTCCTCGTTGCTGTATGCTGTGAAAATCAGCTGTGTCGATCACACGTCTCGGAACCACTCAATTAGTTTTCGATTCTCTTCCAAATGCAGCGAGGCGGCGGCGTCGCTGGTATTCCAGTTCTTATGCTAACTGCCAGCCGGTCGCCTAGCTAACGGGAATGCTTTTCAGTTGTGTGGTTCGTTTTTACTGTTTACGGACTCCATCTTGGAACGGCAACTTGCTGTTAGGGAACTATAGATATTATACTGTTATTATAAAAGAGCTATCGTTTTAAATAGAAATCTTCTCAAAGTACATTAAATACTTTTGTTTTTTATCTATTCTTGTACCCTCCAGTGGTGTCCCATAGAAAAAATATATTAAATATTTCTGCTTTTTAGTATAGCTCTGGATTTCGAGCTTAGTTCTTTATTTTGTGCCATTCTACGGCTTTGTTCAATCCTCTGTCACTTTTCATAATATAAATCATTTCTTGTTTCTTTTTTAAATAGTCTTTCTTCCATAAGTGGTGTCTTGTCCCCTTTGATCACTTGGAGCACAGTCCATGTGAATTCTTCATAGCCATGGTTCATCAGAGTGAAGTGTTTCACCATTGGTGCTTTCTCTGTTTTATTGTGCAGGCAGCTACAGTGTTCAATAATCCTTGTTTTTATTTTTCTGTTGGTTTTCCCAACGTACTGTAGGCCACATGGGCATTTAATGAGATAGATGACATGGTCAGTGTTGCAGTTTGAAAACATTTACGATTAGTTCCCATGTCCACTTCTTTACTCTTGTTGGTAAGTTTGCACACTCTGCAGTTGCCACAGCGAGGTAGTCCTGTGGGCTGGTCCATCCCCATAATGAGGTGATACTTTGTGTCTGGATGGAGTTGGTTTGTAGTCTGCTGACTCTGTTGCTGATAGACATACTTTTTTTGTATGCAAAGATTGGTGGATCATGTGGAGTCTTAGTTGTTTCAAAATGTTTCTTTGGCCATATCGATGAGGATGAGCCCGTCCCTATCTCATCTATTCGCGATGTAGCTCCACTGAACTCAGAAGTTTTCATTGTCCAGGAATAACTTTGGCTCATTTTGTACTAACAGCCCTGTGGTAATGATTTTGTTCTTTAGGTACTCCTACATAATCGCTCTGTGTAGTTAGGTACGAATCAGGCGTTTCTTTAACTGTATACGTTCGTCCCAGTCATTTGGTTGTTGGTTTGTTTCTCCTAGATCATTATTATTCAAGATGGAGATGGCTTTCATAAGCGCTGCGGCATAGTCATAGCTAAATGCTAATCTTTCTTCGGACATTTTGCTGGCTTTCTGTAAAATATTGGTAGGTCTACATGCACTAGATTACCCACTGGGTATGATAATTCCTGTGACGGATGCCACTGTGTATAATCAGAATACATGAGTAATCCTGGTTTTCACTTATAGAGCTAATTACTAAGGGCTGTCTCTATTTCCGGGGGATGGGGGGGTTGACACTCTACTACTAACATTGAGATAAACCACAAACCCAGCCAACAGGTGGGCAAGATCTAACCTACTTTACACATATTGGTTGGAGGCTAGGGATCCTGCTAATAAAGTAGGGTAATGACATGCAGCACTAGAACGGCGACAATGAAAGCATCTTGTTATGCTTTATTTGCAGCTGGCAAGCAATAGGACCACAGTGAAATCCTCCCGACAACTGTTAGCAGTGTTGTACGCCCCCAGAGAACAAGTGCAGGTAATGACCCGTTCACTTGGGTTCAATGTTCAATACCAGAACTGTGATTGAATAGAAGCAATTATAGTTTATACTATTCCATTTGTTTTCTTACATTGACCGGCCAAGAGCACTTACAAGTATCACAATGACAGAGTGATTGTTACTATTACAGCAATAGGAAATTAACTGGGTGAAACCTCTTGAAGAAGGTTCACTATATGATAGAACATAACAAACATGTTGAAACGATAACCTGTCGAGTGGCACACAGGGAGTAGATGAAGCGAGTACAAAACATCTACTTGACCTTCTAGTTCTGAGCTATTTTGAACTCGAACCGTACTGTGTTTTGACCTTAACCGACTAATGAATGTTCGGATAACAACTGTTTTCATCTTTGCATATTGTAGTAATACACTGGACCTTCACCAGTACCTTGTAATTATTTTAAGAATGTTGTATATTTTGTATATTTTACAGTCTAATTGCCATGATTTTTGTTACTAATAAATTTATTTTATGTACACTGATGGATTATTAACTAATCTTTGAGTATCTTCAACTGTCAACACTTTGTCTCTATCTCAATGTTAGTAGTATAAAACAGGCTCAGGAATCCTATTAGAGCATACTCCTCTCACTCCAGGCGGTATTAGTACAACTGAAGGTTGGTGGCTGATATGATAGGTTTTTTATAACGTGCTTAATACCCATAGGTCTCTAAGCGCTGACCCAGGGATCGAACCTGTGGTGCTCTGTCGTCTTGCTGCAAGACAAGCATGTTGCCCCTGAGCTATCCATCCTAGACAAAGGTTATGAATGGACCATAACCCCTGGCATTGCTCTGGCCAACCCTCCATACCATATTATTTCAGGCTGCCATGCTATTGCAGAAAGTAAAAGAGCAGATGCAAATCAGGCTTTGTCCCACCCATGTTTAGTTTAATGAGCCATCATACTACCTATTTTTCAAAGAAGTGATTCATTTTGGCAGTGTGTGTCAGAGCAGACTGCTTCTTTGTTAGATAATCTTTGGTAGATCTGGGCAGGGCTGGTATTGCTGAAATTTGCACACCATCCTATTACCTGAAGTAGGCTGTGCAACAATGCTGAATAGCATCCGGGTCAGTACAGAGCACTGGCAAGCAGAAGCCAACCGTTTTGGATGCAAAGGAATCCACAAGGCACCGCTGTGTCTCATGAAGACCCTTTGTTGTTTTTCTTTTGTGGAAAACTCCAGTCACTTGTTGTCTGCTGTTCTCCATGGTAGAACATCTGGTAGTGATGAAAATACGGAAGCAGGTAATTGAGACAATATGGCTGTACCTGAGCTTGGTTGCTTGGGGTAGTTGTGTTTTATCGGTGACTGTTTAGTGTCCATCCAGTTCCATCTATCTTTGGAATCTTCTTCTTGGGGGTCTCCCACTCAGAAGTGGAGGAATTCTGAGCAGTGGGTAGGCCAAGAATGTTCATATTTTCTAAGACTGATTAGCATCTAGGTTCTAAATCGAGATTTGCAGTCGACAAGTGTTTTACTCTGAAGCAGAAATGGAAAGCACTAACGGGTACCATTCCTTCGGGTACCATTCCTTAAGAGATAGAAAATCATCCTGAGGGAAAACAAAATCATTGAGGCCTTCTCGGCCAACCAGTATGTTTATACTAAGTAGGAAAGTAGAGAACATTTTAATTGTAGACAAATAGTACATTTGTTTTCAAGTACTCTTGTTTTCATTTTTTGTTTCTATCAAACATTTGCAGTACTTATACTTGTCTTGTTATATTTCTCCTTAGGCTTTGGGCTGTGCGGCATTCCAGAGAACTTGATAGGAGCCTTATTGAAGACTGGCGTAAAAGGACTAACTGCTGTCAGTAACAATGCAGGGTGAGTGAACGCTATCAATGTTATATTGTGCCTGCAAGTATTTGTAAAAGATTTGTTGTATCAGCAAAATGCAGAGTTTTTTTGCTTTATCCGTTCCCCTTTTTTCAATCTTGACAAGTGTTGAGGCCTGTTGCAAAAACAGCAGTGTGCACACACATCTGGCTGGCTTGTTTACAATGCCATTTCTTTTGTGGAGATACTACTGTCCTTAAACACTCGCATTGGTCTGCAGCAGAGTTTGACGTTGCTCTAAGATTATTATACTGTATCAGGGATCGCCTTCTAGCACGCACCAAAAAATTATAAAAGTAGTCAAAAAGGAGTGCACACCGGTGCAAGAAGTAACAATTTTATTCAGGGCCTCAGACGCAGCTGGGACAGCAAATTCAAACAGAACGTGGAACAGAACTGCATGAAAAGGCGCTGTCAAAGAACTGCCCTCGGAGTGAAAACTTTAATAGACAGTAAAAGAGTTAGCATTTGTGATTGTGCAACATAGAAATAATCTCCCCACACAGAAATGATTGGTTCTTGCACTTTGGACTCGTATAGAACCCTATACATGATGCAGGTTCATTGGGCCATGAACCTTCCCACACGGCCCTCAATTACAATAATGTGACGTCACAATCCACCCCCAATTCCCACAACACAAAATTATGATTGAAGCATTTGAGATGACCAGCTGAACTTTATTATTCAGCCCTTCACCTCTTCCTGTCTCCCATGGAAATGGCTACCCATCACAGCCTTGACCCACGGATCTACTTTAAAATTATAGTTGCATATTGGGAACTTTCTAGCCCTCTTCCCAGGGAAAATGGTCTGCAGGTGATTTTAAACTGCTGTGGGTCTTGCTAGCTTCACTTGAAAATAACATTTCATAATTTTAATTTTTATTGATTTTATTTCAACAACCAACACAAACCAAACATGACAGTGTCCATAATAATATTTATATACAACATTGTATTTCTGTACACTGTGTTTCACCCCTTCACCCCCAAGCCTACTTTCCTTCCTGTTCTGTTTCTTCATCATGCAATAGGGTTGCCATATCAATTGTTTCCGGTGGGTCCTGATCACTAGTCCAGTCATGTATGGGCCCAAATAATTCAGCAATTAGTTGTTTCCAGGCCATAAAGGTTCCTGCCCCCCCCCCGATTACTTGCCTCTTGCCATACTACTGTTTGCGCCTCTGTCCATTTTTGTAGATCCTTCCACCACGCTTCTATCCTCAGCCTATGGCATGTTTTCCATCCCATTGCAATTTTCCTCTTTGCAAGTACATATACCGGTTCTTTCAATTTACTCACGTGCTTTAGTTTGTGGTCTAGGGAACCCTGCCAGTAGGCAAGCCCATACTGTATCTACCTCTATTTTGATCCCTTTGTCTTCCATCCTATGCACTACTTCTCTCCAAAAGCGTTCTATTATTGGGCATGACCAAAACATGTGTACCATTCCAGCAATATTCTTTGTTACATTTGGGACATGATTGTCGCCCTGTGTTTTTGAATTTGGCTATCCTTTGCGGCGTCCTATACGCCCTGTGGGTGATATATTATTGTATCTGTTGTTGTCTGGCATTTCTCAAGACTTTTTTGTGATATCCCTGGGCACGCTCCCACACTCCTTCACTCATTGGGGCCCCCACTACTTCTTCCCAGTCTTTTCTAAGTTGTACCACCTCCTTTCCCACTTTGGTCATCATCAGCTCATATATTCTTGATATTTCGTGCCCCCCTCTGCTATATTGTATATTGTGTCTATGGCGGTATCTGGTTCACTCGCTAATATTTCTTCAGACCACGTCTCTTTAATCCGCTGCACCACCCTGTGATATGTAATATATTGTCCTACATGTACCCCCGTTTCTTCCACCAACCCCTCGAAATCCCTTAAATTCCCTTCTTGCCATATATCTCCTAAAGTTGCTATTCCCACAGGCTCCCAATGCTTCCTGATCATTAATCTTAGTTGCTTTTCTTTCACCACCATCTTGCAGGCTCTTTGCCATATTTCCCACCCAAGTGCCATCATTCTCCGGCGCCCTTCCATGTCCGATTTAGGCAACCACAGCAACCACAAAAAATGGGGCGTAATCCTGTTGGAATAATCTGGATTCTGAGGTTGGCTCCTTGGAAAGCCATTTAGCTACATACTGAAGTTGGCTTGCTATAGAATAAATCTCATAATTTGGTAGTTTTATGCCCCCTTTCTCGTGTGGGTTTTGCAGCTTCCAAAGGGCCACCCTGTTCCTAGTCCTTTGCCAAAGGAATTCCCTGCATATACTGCTGTACAGCTATACAGCTTGACAAAGAATCGCTTAGGTATCAAGTGTGGGATATTCCCAAAGTAGTGCAACAATCTTGGCAGGGCCACCATTTTAAGCATTGCTCCTCTTCCCATCATCGCCAAGGGAAGCTTAACCTAAAATCTCATGCTGTTTTCAATATTCCGTACAGCTTTCTCAGTATTATGTCGGTGCTCTGCTTCTACCGTATGGTATATATATATCTCAAGATATCGGAACGTGCTGACTTCCCATGGTATCTGGAGGATCAGTAATTGCTCCAGCTTAAGCCCTTTATACCTCCCCAATGGAAATAGATAAGACTTTTTGGGGTTCACTGCTATGCCCGAAAGCCCTGCAAATCGATCCAGCACTTCTAGGACATATTGAAGGTTTTCCTCCGGGTAACGCAGATATAACAGCATATCATCAGCATACAAGGAAATTAAATGCGGTTCCCCTTTAATGACGATGCCTACTGTGTCATATTGCTGCCTTAGGTATATTGCCAAAGGGTCCAAGGCCAGGATGTATAACATGGGGGACCATGGGCATCCCTGCCTTGTGCCTCCACTAAGCTGCCACCTCTCTGATATAACTGTTCCTGTCTTCACTCTGGCCAGTGGTTCACTATATAATAATTTGGCCCATTTGAGATACCCCGGCCCTATTCCATAGTTTGTCAGAGTAACGATCAGCCATGGCCATTTGACCGAGTCCAGCGACACTATTGCCATCTCATTTGTCTCTCCGTTGGCATATTGAATGACTTGGTGGAGTCGTCGAAGATTGTTGGATATATTTCTGTTAGGGACATAAACAGTTTGGTCGGGGTGTATTAATTTAGTAATGACTCTCCTAATTCTATTCGCCAGGACCGCTGTCAGTATTTTACTGTCCTGGTTCAGCATCGAAAGGGGTCTGTAGGAGCCGCACTCACAGCCAGGCTTATTAGGCTTGGGGAGCGGTATGATTATCGCTTCTCTCAGGGACACTGGTAGCCTTCCAACTTCGTATGCTTCGTTGAGCATTTCTAAAAGTGGTGGGAGTACCTCGTTTTTATACATCTTGTAAAATTCACTAGGGAGTCCATCAGCCCCTGGGGTCTTACTAGTGGGTAGTTGCCTCACCACTTCTTCGTTACACTAGAGTGATTGGTGCATCTAGCTCCTCTCGCTCTTCAGCGCTAATCTGCGGCAATCCTATATCCTCTAGAATTTCACTTATTTCCTTGCTGTCACTTTCCTCCTCATCCCCATACAGGGTGTGGTAATAGTTTGCAAGTTCTTGGTTCACTTCCTCCTGGGTGTCTGCTATATTCCCATCCTCTTTCTTTATTGTCCTGATTACTGGTCTGGGAGTCTCGCTTTTGTATAACCATGCCAGAACTCTCCCCGGTTTATCTCCCCCTGCATGCTGTCTCTCTATGTATTTTTTATAGTTTAAATTACACAGCCTTTCCCAGAATCCTGCACATTTCTGCTGAAGCCTAAATATTACTTCATTATCGTCTTTGGAGCTATCTCCCCTTTTCGTTGCCTTTTCTAACTCTGTTTCCGCTTCTTGTAGTCCCACCAAAATCCCTCCTTGTAGCCCTTTGGACTTGGCTATTGCTATGCCCCTCATCACTACTTTAAAGGCTTCCCAGAGAATGCACGCCGACTCCACACTGCCTGTATTGGTCTCAAAATAGCTTATTATTTCTTCTTTCATGTCCTCCCCAAATGTTGTCCTTTAGCGCCTCTGCTCGGAGGCGCCATTTCGGTATTTTTGCTCTTGGAGGTCGATACTGCCATATCAATATCAGCGGCGAATGGTCCGATAGGACCCGCGCTTTGTATTCTATCTGTATTATTTCTGCCGTTAGCTCATGCGTAACAAATGCATAACCCAATCTGGTATGTAGATTCTGGGGGGCTGAGTAATGCGGATATTGTCGATCTTGCGGATAGTGTGATCTCCACGCGTCCTCTAACCCAAAGTTTGTTAACAGGGACTGCAGTATCCTGGCTGCTGGGGTCGGCCTATCTATTTTGGAATCCGATCTATCTATTTTCGGGTTCAGTACGCAATTGAAATCTCCTCCCCAAATCACTGCCCCTCCCAGGCTCACGCAGAGGTTGTTGTATAGGGTTCTGAAGTATGCCACTGCATCTCGATTCGGGGCATATGTATTTATAATGCATATCTCCTTGTTTTCCACCAATCTCTTTAATATTACCATCCTTCCATCTGGTTCAACTAAGGAATGCAGTAGCTGAAACGGTACATGCGGTGCCACCCAGGTGATTACCCCTCTTACATAAGCCGAGTATGTTGCCCCCACAACAGTCCCTCTCCACTTCTTCCAGACTACCTCTAGTTTTTCTTGCATAAGTTGAGTCTCTTGCAGCAAGGCTATGTCTATGTTCTGCCTGCGTAACTACAACATAACTTTATTTCGTTTTAAGTAGCTTTGGGGCCCTCTTACATTCCAGGTAACTACTTTAAGGACTCCCATAACCTATCCGGGTCTCTCTCCACCTTCCAGAAGTGCCCACGAGGTCTATCAGGTCTCAGTTCTTCCCTTTTTTCATGTAGGCTTGCTCCCGAATGCAAACTTTTCCTAACTACTAACTCTTTCCCAACACCCCGCCCCCTCCCACTCTCATCCCTTCCCAACCCATCACACTCCCCAACTTTTCCCCAACTCTCCCTCTTTCTCCCTCCCTCCTTTGCCCCAACTCACCCCGCCTCCCAAACTGTTGCCCAGCTCCATTCCTGGATCTCAGGCACTCCCGCATCTAGCCCTTTCCAGCTGTTGCCTTACTTGTGGCTCAGCAGGGAGATGTCGCCCTAATGGCGGTCCTCCTAATCTAACTTTCGGGGGTAGGCTGTTTCCGTCCCTTTGCTGCTTATTCAAAAATCAAGCTAATCGCACCTTCCACTATCGTTCGTTCGTTACATATTCTATATTCCAGTCCAACATGTTTAAATGTCTCATAATGCAGCAGCCCACCAGCCCACTCCTTTCTCTCAACATGCATAGCTGCTAGGTCACTTATCGTTTCTCTCGGGACCCTGCTCCTCATCCTCTGTAACGCTCACCTGGCTCCCACGGAGGCGCTGGTCTGGTCTGGGTTGCTGTGGCCTCTTCAAGCGTGATACGCAGAATTCGGACCACCGATTGAACAGGACCCCCAAATTTTGCTTGTCTGGCCCGTAGGAATATCCTTCTGCAGATGAGAAAGGCGATTAACTGTCTGCTGAATAGTGTGCTTGCTACCCCCCCGTCCCCCTTTGTTCTTCTCTGACTTCCTCCAAAACCCCCGGTTTAAGCTCACCTTATGGTTTGGAAGGATGAACTCTCCATCCTGCTTCTGGTGCAGGGACGCGCGTTCGTCCAGTTACTTCACTGGTTTTCAGAATGGCGCTGGCACATCCACTTGACTTTTCTGAGGAGATACGCCGTAAGTATGAAGATGCAAAAGTTCAAGTGTGAGCCTCCTTTTATGTTGTTTTTTCTGTCCTTTATTTCAGGTGCAGAACAAAGGCGATGCATTGAGGGGTTAAATTGCCGGTGGTAAAATCAGGTGAGTTAGTGATGAGGGCGACCCCTCTAAATGTCTTTGTAATTTCCCAGTAATGTCTTTTGTCCTTTCCCCATAGGGGCCGGGGTGCGGTACCTGCCAAAGATGCGGCGCCGACCCGAGATGTAGAATGGTTCACCAAGAAAAGCCGGTAAGTAATATGGCTGAAAATTCGGCTTTCCTCTTGTGTTCCCTTGCTCACCTTTTGTCTCTTCTTCTCTCCCCTAGGTGCAGAGATGTGGCGACCGGTGCTGAGAGCCGCGATGGAGCCGGGCGGCGTCTCGGGAACAGGTGAGTGAAGCGCGGCGCTGCAGCGAGCAACGCAGTGCTTTTAAATGGAAGTCTTCTTTCAGGAATGCTGGCGTGAAGATTCCGGATGCAGGTAAGAAGGTTGAATAAGTTCTTGGATTTCACCTTTCTCTTCTCTTATTCCCTTACAGGTGTTCCAGGTTCGAGGCGGGCGTGGCTGGAATCCAGGTGCAGGAGCAGACACAGTGAGCGTTCAGCTGCTGGGATGCAGAACAACGCGAAGCACGTGTGGCTGTCCGGGCGTGGCTTAAATAGCTTTGGAAGAAGTTCCAGGTGAGTATTCTTCCACAGCCCCACCCAAGTAACAAAATAGTTCCTTCAGAAAAATAGTCCCTCCTAAGCCTCATTTGGCTTGGTTCTTCATGCAGCATGGTCTGCATCAGGTGAGTGTGCAGCATGGTCTGCTTCAGGTAAGTGCACCAAACACTTCCCCTTATGAGCCTGGCGCCTATGGCGCCAGGACTGATGTCCAACATGAGCCTGGCGCCAATGGCGCCAGGACAGAGTCCAAAGAGCCCCTATAAAGGGCCGCTGGGCTTTTACCCGGGAGCGTGATGCCTGCTCCCGGGGGTGCTGGGCCTGGCCTGGTGCTCCGGGAGTAGGCATCATGACACCCTGCTCCTCATACTGCTCCGGACAGCCATGTGCATCCAGCCACGTTGCTGCGTCTTCTGGGGTATCAAAGTGCACTTTCTCTTTGTGGAGAATCTTGAGTTTTGCGGGGTACATCAGCATATATTTAATTCTGATGTTTGTTAATCTGCTTAGAATCACATGCTGTGCATAGGTCCGACATCCAGTGGTCACTGCGGAGTATTGCATTTTGTTTTTCGTAGTCGAAAAGGGGACGTCGACAAGGTGTGTCTGTAACACTATCCCTATAGTGAGGTGCGTTGTACCCACAATCCCTCACGCGTCGAGGTCCCTCAGATTGTTTTTTTCCGCCCAGATACTGGTCGCCTTTATGCGGACCTCCTCGAGAGACATTGCCAAATAGTTTCTTCGACCTTTGGTCGTTTGTTATTAATATCAATAACTTAGATCCCTCCCTCGACGCAGAGCCGTTTCTCCGACGAGCAAGATCTTCGACGGAAGGACGAGCGGAGGAGATCCTTCGGCGCTGCCGAACACGTGGCCTGGCCTCGCTGGCCATACACAGTAGGGAGAGTGGGGCTTTGTGGTCTTTCTTTCTTTTCTTTAAGAATGCCTTTCTCTTTCCCCTCCCTCTTTTTCGAGGTCGTAGTAACACCAATTACCCTCAGCTATGGAGAGGACGCCATTTAGGTTTGCCCGCTTTGCAAGGGTAAATATACCTGGAAGGATAAGCACAAACGGTGCAACCGTTGCTTACCCCTCGATCGCCAGGAGGACGGCTGTGCGGCCTGTAAATTACTAAAGCCCAAAACTCTAAAGGACCGCAGGGTCAAAAGGTGGGCGGCCTACGCCATGTCTAGGCCTGACTCCTCGCCCGCTGCCGCCGCCGAGTGCGACGAGGACAGTGACTACACGGCCCCCGTAACAGAGGCTGTAGACCTCTCAAAGGAGCGCTCACGCTCCTCGTCATCCGTCCCCGGCCCCGACAAGCCCGGCTCACGCCCAGCTTATGGGGATGAACACCCCGGCGACAAGGACGCACACAGAAAAACACCAAAGCGCATACCCCCAGGCACACATTCGTCGAAGATGAAGACAGCCATAGCGCCAACGGGGACGCCGGGCCCACCAAAGTCTTCCACCGACCTTAAGGGTCGTCAGCCCTCCCCGCCACCGCTTCCGCGACAGGTGACTGGGCACTCTAAAAATAAGGGCGCTAACACCAAAATTTCCGGCGACGCGCATCGCAAGAGCACTCACGTTGCCAACAAGGACTCGACGACCAAGGACTCGACGAGCAAAGGCTCGACGGCGACCGATCCCTCGGAAGAGAGAATGATCGCCGAAAGCCTCGTGCGCATAGCATCTAAGGACGGCCAAAGACGTACGGCGAGTGAAACGCCGAGAACCGCGCACAAGGCCAAAGATACGCCGAAGGTGCCGGAAAGCAGATCAGGCCAGTTCCCGACGCCGACCGAAGGCCCTAGCCAGCAAGAAGGCTATTCAGAAGGCGAAGGCTCATTTTCTTCGACGTTATGGGACAGAACCAGGCAATTACAGGAGGAAGAAACCCCCTTTT
The DNA here is from genome assembly GCF_040938575.1 of Ambystoma mexicanum. Taxonomy (NCBI): domain Eukaryota; kingdom Metazoa; phylum Chordata; class Amphibia; order Caudata; family Ambystomatidae; genus Ambystoma; species Ambystoma mexicanum. The sequence goes on along the minus strand of NC_090935.1, from coordinate 407,765,033 downwards.
CTTTCCCAGACCGTCCTGGCCGACCTCAGTGGACCTTTGAAAGGTTCCAGACCTGTATGGACAAACTAGATAGGTTCATGTCCATCCCAGAAGACAGGGCACCCAAGAGACCAAGGGAGGCACCCCTTGAGAGTCCAGGGACTAAATACCAGAAGTTTTATAACCCCATACAGGAGGACATAAACTCTTTCAATCCCACTGAGGAAGACACCTTCTTCCAAGAGGAAGATGAGTTCACCTATGTTGAGGACCAACAAGAAGAGGAAGGTTTTCACGAGGAAACGGACCTATGTGAGGAAGGATTCCAGGAAGACACAGGCGAGGGCGACCAAAATCCCTGGCAGTCACCGGCTAGGTCGACTGACACAGGCAGTAGCAGTATAGTCATCGGGTCTACTGAAACTACACCAGTCAAGAACCCTTCGCCTGTCGATGATCAACCCACCTTCAATGCACTGCTGAAGAAGGCAGCAGCACATTTCAAAATCGAAACTGGGGACGTCACCCCAGACACCAATTTTGTGGAGAGGATTATCAAAGGAAAACCCCCCACTAGCCAGGTTATACCTATCCTCGCCTCAGTTAAGAGACGTATTACACCTTCTCTTTCCACTCCTGGATTGGTGAGAGTGGTCAATCCGAGGATTGAGAAACTGTTCTCTCCCTCCCAATCAGACCCGTTATATATTAAGGGTCACTCAATCCCGGACTCCCTGGTCATGACCAACACCAGGAAAAGGGCAGGAGTCCCACTATCTACTAGCGAGGCACCCCCAGATAAACAGGGGAAGAAGCTGTATGCCCTAGCCAAGAGAATCACTACCTCGGCAGCATTCTCTACCAGAATCGCCAATAATAACCCTATTGGCAAGCTATGCCGATGCTCAATGGGCTAAGCTCAGACAGGACATCGAAGAAGCTCCCGAACCCCTAAAGACTCGTTTACTGGCTACAGTTAACGAGGGCTCTCTGGTCAATCAAAGCATTGTCAAAAATACCCTTGATGCAGCAGAGACGGCTGGCCGCACTTTGGTACAAGGAATTTTACTGAAGCGTCACGTCTGGCTTCGCAATTCCGGATTTAAGGCGGAAACACAAGCGTCCCTTATTAATAAATCCATAGAGGAGTCCAACCTCTTTGGGAGAGCAGTGGATGACGCGCTGGAGAACGCGAAGAAAGAATTTGATACAATAAAGACCTTAGACCAAATTTCTAAACCCCCTAATAGGCGGGGATTTGGTAATAAGCGCTTTTTTCGTGGACAATGCCAGCAACAAAACCAACAGCAACAGTACTCTGCCAGCAACTACCAAAGTAATAGCGGCCAGTACAATCAGAGGGGCAACGTCGTGGCAAGGGAAGAGGCCGGGGTTCCACCCCCAGAGGCTCCCAAGCCAACAACACCTCCAAGTGACGCGAACATTCACATCCCCTCCCATGCAACGCCGGTCGGGGGCCGGTTAACATCCTTTCTTCCAGCATGGGAGGGAATAACATCAGACCGCTGGGTACTTTCCACCGTAGCCCGCGGCTACTGTATAGAGTTCAACAGTTCCCCAACATACAGACCCCCGAGGGGACGCCGCATGACACCAGAACACCTCGCCATCCTTCTCCAAGAAGTGGACCAACTGCTGGAAAAAGGAGCAATAGAGGTCGTGCCTCTATCTCAGGTAATGGAAGGTATTTATTCAGTGTACTTCCTTGTACCCAAAAAGGATCTAACCATGCGCCCTGTATTAGATCTGCGCCCAGCGAACAAGTTTGTCTAACCCCAGACGTTTCGTATGGTGACCTTACAGGAAGTAATCCCACTGCTATCACAGGGAGATTACATGACAACACTGGACATGAAAGATGTTCTGGACTTTCATATTTTAATGTTGCCAGCGCACAGGAAATACCTCAGGTTCATGATAGAGAGCAAACACTACCAGTTCAGAGTGCTACCCTTCGGCATAGCATCTGCACCAAGGGTATTCACAAAACTACTTGGCAGTGGCAGCGGCCCACCTGCGCAGGTTATCCATCCCAGTATACCCTTACCTCGACGACTGGCTCATAACAGGGGATTCTTACGAGACATGCTTCTCAAACACCCAAAAGACTGTAGACCTTTTGTTCCAACTGGGCTTCTCCATCAACGAGAAGAAGTCCAGCTTAGACCCCAGCCAAGTCAAACAATTCCTAGGGGCTCTAATTCGAACAAAGGACGGCCTTGTCTTCCCCTCCAACGAGAGGGTCCAAAACATGCTGTTTCAGATCCCCCAATATGTGGCAGGTCGAGAGGTGATGGTGCGCAAAGCGATGCAATTGCTAGGTATGATGGCGTCGTGTATTTATTTGGTACGTCACGCGCGCCTGCGCATGCGCCCAATGCAAGAGTGGCTCAACAGCAAGTGGTGTCAGGCCAGCGGACAATGGGACGATCTAGTGGTGGTCTCGCAAGCCTTGGTTCTCTCGCTACGGTCGTGGACAAAGGAAAACCTGATAATAGGGAAACCCTTTGCCACACCCGCGGTGGAGGCCACTCTAACCACGGACGCATCCCTCACAGGATGGGGGGCTCACCTATCCCATCAGACTGCTCACGGAGTGTGGACTCCGAACGTAGCATCCAAGCACATAAACCTACTGGAGCTACTGGCGGTGTTCAAAGCACTAAAAGGCTTCCAGGAACACCTACAAGGAAAGACATTGAAGCAGGGGGGCACCCACTCTCCAGGACTGTCCAAGCTGTCTCAGAATATATGGAAGTGGGCTCTCAGACACAACATGTTCCTACTGTCACAACACGTACCAGGGAAACTCAATCTGCTAGCAGACAAACTCAGCAGAGACTTGCCCCTGCCCGAAGAGTACGAATGGCGATTGCACGAAGACATCATCTTAGACGTCTTCACGCAATGGGGATTCCCGGAAATAGACCTGTTCGCAACTCTGGAGAACTCACAATGCCAATGTTACTCCTCCAGGTACCCCCAGAACCAGTCCAAGGGGAACGGTCTGTCGATTCAATGGTCAGGGAAATTTGTTTACGCCTTTCCCCCGACTCCCCTTCTCAACAAGGCGGTGCACAAGATGCACCAGGAGCAGGTTACCATGATACTAGTGGCCCCAATGTGGGCCCGGCAGCCATGGTTCGCTCACTAGATGGAGATGTCCCTATCTTCCCCCAGTGAAGCTTCCCTGCCCGTACAACATGCTGTCGCAGGACAAGGGCAGGACTCTGCATCCATGCCCTCAGACCATGAATTTAGCAGCCTGGCTCCTGAGATCATAGAATTTGGACATCTACAACTCCCGCAGAGATGTATGGACATCCTCAGGGAAGCCAAAAAACCTAATACTCGCCACTGCTATTCTAGCAAGTGGAAAAGATTTGTCATCTGGTGCAGAGGTAAGAGCATCAACCAGTCCACCTGGCGGCACTTTCTGCATACACCACTTCCCAACTTAGTGTCGTGGTGGTAGATACCAGTTATCAAGGCCTGGAGGGGGTAAAGAGAATACACCCTCCGATAGCTAACCCAGCTCCCGGATGGGACTTAAATGTGGTACTTTCTAGACTCATGGGCCCTCCTTTTGAACCCTTGCACAAGGCAACTCTTAAAGACCTCACTCTTAAGACTGCTTTTCTAATAGCTATCACCTCCATTAGGAGAGTAAGTGAACTACAGGCTCTTTCTGTTCTAGACCCCTTCGTAACAGTTCACAGGGATAAGGTGGTTCTACGCACACACCCAAGTTTTGCACCAAAATTAATCTCGAAATTCCCTGTAAACCAGTCAATAGAACTACCAACGTTCTTTCAAAACCCTTCCAGCTTGGGAGAAAAAAGTCTGCATACACTAGATGTACGCAGAGCTGTCATGTTCTACATGGAAAGAACCAGACCTCTGAGAAAGACTAATCAGTTCTTTGTCTCGGTGGCAGCAGGAAGAGAAGGAGATGCAGTCTCAAAGTCCACTATATCTAGATGGATTGTTCAATGCATCACTCTCTGTTACACTCTTGCTAAGAGAGAACTACCCTTCAAGCCAAGAGCACATTCCACTCGAGGCACTGGGGCTTCCATAGCGTTCATTGCAAATGTTCCCCTTGATTCCATCTGCAAAGCGGCTACCTGGAGTTCTGTGCACACCTTTACAAAACACTACTGTCTAGATGCACACTCTAGATCTGACTCCCAGGTGGGACAGGCAGTATTAAGACATCTTTTCTCTACTGTTCCTTCTCATAACCCACCGCCAACTCCTGGTACTGCTTGCTAGTCTATGCACAGCAGATTAACAAACATCAGAAGACAATGCATTACTTACCGTAAAAGCATTTCTGATGGTTGTATCTGCTTAGATTCACATGCGCCCACCCTTCCTCCCCGCTCGGATGAAAGGAACATAGACATCTTCTACATCTCTCTCTTTTCTGTACTCACTCACGTATAGAAGGCTCCCTCAGGGCAGAAAAAATACAAACAGAGGGACCTCGACGCGTGAGGGATTGTGGGTACAACGCACGTCACTATAGGGATATTGTTACAGACACGCCTTGTCGACGTCCCCTTTCCGACTACGAAAAACAAAATGCAATACTCCGCAGTGACCACTGGATGTCGGACCAATGCACAGCATGTGAATCTAAGCAGATACAACCATCAGAAATGCTTTTACGGTAAGTAATGCATTGTCATCCAGCTGTGCGCCGTCTCCTCTTGATCGCTACATAACTATAGCTTTTTCTCTGGACTAGCATAGTATAATCAGGATATACGGTGACGGTCGCAGATGCTCTTTATTGTCCCTCCTTTCCTGAAGAACTCCAAGATCTTTTCCCTGTCCCTATAATTCAGGCTCTTCGCTATAATTGCTCTCAGAGGGGCTCCAGGTTGCGGTTTCCTCATCAAGGCCCAGTGCGCACATTCAACCGCAAATCCTTGGGAGAGCTTGTTTACACCTATCTCTTGCATGATCATGTTTTCCACATAGTTTGTGGGGTCTTGACCTTCTTCCCCTTCCGGCAGACCAACCACGCGTATATTGTTGCGTCTCGCTCTCCCTTCCGCCTCCTCTGCTCGATTCTCCAGGTTGGCTACCTGCTGCTTCAGTATGTGGACTGCCTTGGCGTTGTCCTTGCTAATATCTGTATTAATTTTCAGAGCACTCTCCAGGCCACTGGTCCTCCCAGCCAACGCTCTTACATCTTGCCATAGTAGATTGACCTCCACTCCAACCGCATCTATTTTCGTTTCAAGTGCAGTCCTTAATTCTGCCATCGTCATCCCCCACGAGGCTTTCAGTTCCGTTATGGCCATTAAACTCATTTGATTTTCACTTGGCGCTGTCGTTCCAGCGGATGCAATAGCCACACTTTGCGTTGGGGTGATGGGCGACTGCTGCGACTTAGCAAAAATATCCATTGTGGGCTGTTTGGTTTTGACCTTGCTCTCTCTTACCAACATTTCTGTTGTATTATTCACTCTGGGTCTGGTGCACAAGCCGTGATCCGGTCAGTGTTCTTCCGCAGTCTTTCAACTGTCTTCGGGTTTCGCACGGTGTGTCCCACCACTATTCCACATTGTCCACCAGGAGTCACCTCCTCACTATGCCGGGAGCCTGCTCGCCTGTGCCCATCACAATCATAACAGGAATAGCTCAAGGTCCCAACGTTGTTGCTGCCGGCTTGCGGGTCACTTATCAGCTCTTATCATTGCACAGTCTTCCAGTGTTGGTGTCCCCGCTTTCCGGCACTGTGGTTGGATCGGGTTACGGAGATTCAATTTGAGTCAGTTTCACTTCCATGCTCAGCACCCAGGCTCTGTAGAGTCCATGTATTGTAGTTAGTGGGGTTGATTGCACGTTGCCTCAGCCAGCCCTCAATTATGCATCTGTGCCTCTGCAACAAAACAGTCACCTGTTCATTTTATTATGTGTATGCTCTAGGAATATTACGCTGCTGTCCTGCTGCCTCTGGGTCCACTTTGTTTGCTTTGGCATCTGTACAGGCCGCTTCAGCCTTCTCTCTGGGCCCCTGGCTGCCGATGGGCTCCGGGATGCGTAGCGCAGCTTGTACTTGCGCTTGTGCTAAAAATGAGCTTGTTGATGTCCGCGGGGTCCTCCTTCTCGATCTCCTCGGTTCAGGCGCTCCAGCACTTTATTTATGCATATGTGCCTTAATTGTTTTGAACGCAGCATATGCAATTGTGCTCTATAAAGGGCATCCCGGCCATGCGGGCCGGACGGTCCAAACCAGAACATCCAGTTCAGGGAAATACACCTCTGTAGACAGAAAAATGTCACAGTGCCACAACCAGCCCTTTGGTGTACTCCTGTGTCTCTTCTTTAATGCGTCTGATCGTCCGCATGGCCGCACCTCCCCCACCGAACATATCCGCCTTGCCGTGCAATTTTGCTTCTTTGCTTCTGTAGCACAGTGTCCACGCCAGCCGTATTAGCCTGCTTTCCGAGCACTCGGCATTCGCGTTTCAGGGAGCCAAGAACTTCATAGTGCAGTGTGCGCTCTCGCTTTTGCTGGGATTGGGTCCGTCGTTACCCGCGAGGTCGTCCACCTCGTTCCCCTCAGTCCGGGTGCTCCTGCGCTTCGTTCCTTTTAATACGTGCGCTGGCTTTCCTTCACTATCAAATAGATGCGCCTCTCCACTGCTGCGACGCTTATTGTAATAGATGCGATGCAGGCTCCCGGAGGTTTCTTTGTTTGTTCTTTGGCGCCATTTTGCCGTCCGCTTGTCTTTCACCGCTGGAGGATACAATGTGTCATACCTTCCTTCCCTGGCACTCGATCTTCGCAAAGGACGTTACATCTGGCTCAGCTCCCATTCCCATTGATTTTCATCCACTTTCTTTTTCGAAATTGACGGCTTGAAAGTGTGCGATTTCACAGATCAATTGATGGATCCAGGAGCTCCGAAATAGAGCACAATGACATTTCATAAATCATTTTGAATTATAAAATGGTCATATATTCCTCTTTGTAGCGCAAATGGGGGCTGCACTCATAGAATAATAAGAATTCAAAATGCCTTTCATATAATATATCACCTTCCTATAAATATGGATGTGATGGTAGTAGAAAGGACAAGCTCCCAACTCCTCTGTTTTATAACATTGGTATAGTATGGTAATGTTTATTTATAAAGCGCCTATGTACAGGCAAGTGTTTCAAAGCATTCAAGGAGGGTGGGAACATGGGGGGGGGAGGGGGACAGTTGCTCAGAGCCCTTGAAATTCTGAGATGGTAACGGTCTGCCCAGGCAGAGTAAGTGAATTAAGGGGTGAAGACAAGGGAGAACAGACAGACAATCTTCAACCACAGATGCATTTAGATCGTCCAAGTGCAAGAAGGTCAAGGGAGGGTCCAAGTGGGGAGAGAGAAGCTTTCATTAATTTATTCGCAAGTGCAGTGAGGGGGTGCGGTGCAGGGTCCTGAGGCAAGTGCAGAGAGGTCTGGCGGGGTTGCCATGGACCTGTGAGACTCTGAGGTACACCGGGGGGCCAGTCAGCAAGCTGTATGGAAGAGGAGGGAGAGATGGAAAGAGCAGAGAGTAGGAGGAGGAGGAGGAGGAGAAGGTCTTGAGGAGTTTCCGGAACTTAAGATCAGGCTCAAGATGGAGGGTCGCAGGGAGTGTAGCTTGGGGGCAACGTGCTCGCTTTGGAAGCAAGATGACATGGAGCACCACAGGTTCGATCCCCGGGTCCGCACTTCGAAAACTCTGGGTATTAAGTGCATTGTAAATAACCAATCATATCAGAGGGAGGCGCCTGCAGATGATGAGGATCTCCCTCCAAATCTCTGCTTGGAGAACGGGCTCACTCGGGAGCACCCCAGCAAGGTGCTAGCAGGCAGCAGATGCACCCACGTGCCGCAAAGTCAACATGAAAGGCCTAACCTCAACTTTGCACCTTATAAGCAAAATCATTTTTTGGCATACTAAAATTGTACTTCAGCGAACACCCCAGAAGAAAATAAAAATTGAAATAAAGATGTCTATCATTCCAGCTAGTGAGTGAACCGTCAACCGACTTGGTATGTGGAAATGCATTACCATTAATGCTTAATTATACCACTAACTTCCTTTATCAATGTTACAGATATGAGGGTTGTTCCCTGATGATGGGACTTGATGTCCCGAAAAACATATGATTTATACCAACACAAACCCTCATGTATGGTTTGGAAGTATTTTGTGAAAGACTTTGAATTGTTGAGTTAGGTGACTCCGAAGTTTCAGAGGGTTATTGCTTACCCCTAGGGGGAGTTTTTGTAGAAAGTGAACTGACCGAGATTATTAATCGTGTGTGTTTTATTTCTTTCTTTTGAATTTGTGAACTTTGCTGAATATAAATGTATTGATTTATGTCAATTTCGATTTCTGTACACATGTGACTATGAATTTATAAAAGGTGTGTTACACAAACAATATTACGGGTATTGGTTTTTGATAATATTGTGTTCTAAATTGGTGAAATAGGGTAGAACCACAGGCCCACAATTTGAGTGTGTGCGCGTGTGTGCAGGTAGTGTTTTGGACAGAGTTTGCCCAGACATATATTCCTCTTTCACTGGCAGACCCTGAAAGCTCTAATCAGTTGACCTAAAAAAATAACCTCTGTGTGCTTTTCTGTACACTTGGCCAGGGATCGCATGCTCTGTGCTAGTGAACCGTCTGCAGTGGCCTTTGCCGCAAATGAAATGCTCTTGCACATCTAAAACAAAGCAGGCTTTTTGGGCCTATTTACCGTGCTTCATTCTACCACTACATTTACATATACTTACCTGTGCCCCCAGGATTTATGATTAGTCTTAAACTTTTAATTTCGCGTATATGAGAAAGGGCCCCTCCTCTTTTAGAGTTATACTCTCTCAGCTGATGAGTGCATTCCTTGATACTGCGCTGACCTTGCTTTTGTATTACATTATTCCCCCTTTCATTAATTTAGTAATCACTAAATCTTTTTGTGCCTCTTGTTCTTTTTGAGCCTCTTCATCTTTATTGATCCTTATCTTTTCTAACCGGGTCATGTCTCCCACAGTCTTTCTACAGCCATTCAGGTCTTCTCCAACCCAGACGCACCCTCTCCCATCTTTTAGGCATTGGATCCAATACTGGTTATAATTTTCAATATCAGCAGGCTGTGTAAACACCCATCCATCAGGATTACCCCCCCCCCTTCATTTTCCCCCATTACTTTCTTCCAGCTTTTCATTTCAATTTTATTTTTGTCAGTAGTCAAGGGTAACATCAAATGTCCTTTTTGTTTATTAAACAATATTTTTTAACGCAGAAGGTGATGAGCAGCAGCACAGGGACAGTCACTCTAAATAGTCCAGAAAGTAAGGTGGGCACCCATGCTAATACTCTGTCCAACCAGTCTTTTACTTAATCTCCATTAACCTGGCTTGTCATCTTTCCCTCGAGTGTCCGTATCTCTTGTATAGCTACACTAAAAGTTTCATTTGGGGCCACCTCGTCAGTGATTGCCGTACAACAGCTTGAACCAAATCGGGCGCATACACCTCCTTCTATGGTCGTTAGGAGGTCCAGGACAAAGCGATTCTGAAGAGCCACCAAGCACAATTCCCCCCCATCTCTTCTTTGATTGCATTCTGTCCATTTGTGGCTGAATTAGCGAGTTGCAATAGCTCGTACAGAGTAAGCATCAGCCTGCACACCTGGAAGTAGCAAAGTGGTAAAGAATGTAGCTGCTGAAGAAAACAGGTGGTACTCATCCGGGCTAATGGCCACATTGTTTGAACTTTCCTTGGAGAAGTCATTACTCTTCCTTTTCCTTCGCACCATTTTTCTTTGCTCATTTTGATGTGCCATATTCCCCTGCAGTGCTATCTTCATGGCAGTAGCATTTGGAGGCACCTTAAGTAAGTGCAGGGCTGTGCAAAGGACAAGGGCACACACTCCACTTAAGTCTGGCGGAAGCTGGGCATGTGCTCTGGAACCGCAGGCCCATGAGTAGTGCCATAGGCTATGAGTAGGCTGTGCCAGCGGCGCATTCTGCAAAACCTTGGCACTGCCTGAATTGGCTCCCAGGAAAATGTACCCATTTGACCTGAAACAGAAAGGGAATCGTGTAAAGCCCCTTATTTCAACGGGTTGATGTTTTTCATGTAACCAAGTACGGCATTAACATACTGTCCACAGATAACTAGACAGTTTCCATTATCCTTGGCTACAACATTTTGCTCAAACCCCACCAGTCCTCCAGCACGACATTGTATTAATCACCCCTCCGATTTGTCCCCATAGCACACTGCTCCTTCTATCTGCATCAGCGGCCTAGAAGGACACCAGGGGACACGTTTTCCTTCTTTAGTTGTGCATTGTATTCTTTTATGATCCTACATTTCTAATTCTGCCTCTTTATATTTTATCACATTGTGCCGTGTATTCTGATTTTGAAGTATTCTTGTTAATTGCACATAATTATCCTCATAAACATTTTCCCCTTCATCCACCCAGTGAACCGCTACTTTGCTTTCCTGGAACAAACTTTGAGTTCTACAAAGAGACAGGTACATCAGGAATCCAGCCTCCTCGTAGGACAAGGCTTGGGCAGAAGAATCTTGGACATCCCCCCCACGTGTGGAATGAGAGTGCACACGTAGCATGTGCCATTTACTCTCTCCCTTCTCAACCGCATCATCTTATCGTACCAGACATTGGGCCTCATTACGACCCAGGCGCTAATGGGTTAACAGCGCTGTAAAAGGCTGCGGCGCCGTTAACCTATTAGCGCCTAATTACGAGGTCCCTTTGCTGGACCCGACCTTAACGGCTGGTTTTACCAGCCGTTAAAGCAGGGACCCGCAAAGGGACCTTGGTGCTAAGTATGGTGCCACAATTTGCGGCACTGTACTTAGCGCTTTCCCCATTACCATTGAGCCCTATGGGGCAAAAATGGGAATGGGGAAGGGCCCATGGTGAATGGGGAATTACCGCTCCGCCAACCTTGGAATGGGGCGGCAATTCCGCCATTCATCATGGCGGAGCCCGGCATGGACCATGGTGCTAATAGCACCATGGTTTAGCGCCGGGGTCATAATGAGGCCCATTACGAGCTATGCGACTCCTTGGTGTCATGGTGGACGCCCACCCCATTCATCCCACTCCTTCCCATTTTTCTTTTTGCATTCAACTGTGTTTCGTATTGTTCTTTGAAAAACATACAAAATAAAAAACAATACTACTGCACTAAAACATTGTAAAGACTGGAGGGGGGTGTCTGTACTTCCGCTCTCTATATGGTAGAGGAGAGGCACAGAGGACCCCAGCCAAGATTCTCCATTATTGGTAACGTAGTCGAGCAATCAAGGCCTAGCTTCTCAGGAGGTGATTCAGGCTGGTTCTTAAGTACAGTGTAGTCCCCAAGCACAAAGGAATGTCCGCACACTGTATCGGTTAAAACAGTCTTTATATAATATTCAAGGTTATATACAATATCACACTTTGTACTCGGTTATCTATAGTGGCAAATATATACAGTTCTACGTGGTACCACAATTACTATTAGATCTCTTTAAAGTGCATCAACTGTACGGTTAAATGGCACACAAATCAGTTTGTAAAGGAAACCAACAATAGAGGTAAGAGGAAAGCAGTTGGTGAGAACAATGGGCAGAATACTGGCCCTGCTACCGAGACAGTTCTGTGTGGAGAGCCCCCCACCTGGGCAACCTGTAGAATAAAGATACACGCCCAGTCCATATATTGTTCACAAGAGACTTCCCAATAGTTCTGCAACCCCAAAGTACCTGGTGTTGTAGCGTTCCTGGTCGAGGAATGGACGGCCCTTCTTGAGTGCCCTCCCTTTAAGGCAGGAGTCACGGGTCATCGAACGTCTGACGGAGAACAGGGTGAGCTACGATGGTGAAGTGGCAGCTTGGTTCCTAGCGGTGATCGTTGACTGGGAAGCGTAAACGTCCTGCAAAGAAGAGGCGTGCGGGGCACTTCTGTGTCGATAGATCGAAACCGCAAAGAATTTGAAGAACTGTGGCCCAGCAAGGGCGTCGAGTCGTCGGCGTCTCTGTGATGTTTGGGTGACAGGAAACCCACCGGCGGATGCTCCTCGGCGCATCGACGGTCCGGCCTTCTCCAACAGGATACAGCGGCGACGATGTGGACGAGAGCATCCTTGGATTAGAAAGTTCTTAGGCAAACGGGAGCACGGCGGCTCCGGTCGTCGACAATGGTGGACAACAGTCCGGGTGCTTCTCCTTGGGATTCCGCAGCAGTCCCCGTCTCGGGTCGGCAGCGTGTCGGACATCTGTCTACCAGAGAGCCTTGGCAAAGATCAGCTGGTGCACGATGGTCCCTCGTAGCTCAGGAAGAGGGCGCCTTACCAGGTCCTCTCTGGGACAGTCCTTGGAGGCACAGCAGCTTTCAGATCGTGAAGGAGAGCAACAGCAATTCTTCTCGTCCAGCAGGGCTTCAAGGTCAAGCTTCAGTTACTCCAGGCAATCGTCATAGTGGACTTCAGCTTCTGAACACGAATTCTAGCAGTGAGAGGCCCCCAGATATACTAGTTGATCTCCCATTCATACTGCTGGGTCACACTCGGGCAACCAATCGGTCAGAAGGGCATTCATGAAGGCAGGCATCCAATCGGGTGCATAGTGCATTCAGGCCATTCACTCCTCTCCAGACACTCACAACAAGTTATGTGTATTGGGACAAGTACCCAGCCATTCAACACTCCACACTGCATTCATACCAGTTTCGGGCAGGGCTGTCTCAGTCATTGTGTCAAACACCAGATACTAGACACCCACAACACAGAATGCGTATTCGTCACACGCTCCATTCACCCAGGTCCCACCCACAGGGTGGACCCACAACATACAGTCACTGGGGAGTCTCCAGCTAGTCTGGCCTGGACTTCACAACAACACCATATATGGAACTTCCACCCAACAGCCGGTCAGGGGGAAGGGACAGAGTCGGGGCTTCCCAGGACTTTGGTAAAACAAGGTAATAGGCAGTAGAAAGCAAGAGGCCACAGGGTCCATCTTGTTTCCTATCAGGAATCAACTGATTCCAACGGCAGGGCCTGGGTATCCCAAAATGGAGGATACTCAGGGCACCTGTCAAATTCAGCATGGAGCTGCCTCCAGCCCATACCCTGCTCTGTGGGCCACACACAGGTGCCCGAAAACATACACTAGGGGCACAGGGTTGTACCCCCACCCATGGGTGCCATAAGGCAATCCCATGGGTCTGTACACCAAACCAAAAGAGAGCACTGCACTGCCAGGCGTCCCACATGAACTCCTGCGCGGAAAACACGACAGAACACACGATAAAAAGCAGTAAAGGACAAGGATACGGAGGCCCTGTACCTCCGATGCATTTCCAGCATCACAAACATATTAACATCATAACACTCCAAATACTTGAAAATGTCTTTTTCTTGTCATTATTTTTACAGTACAACCCTCTTCTGCTCCCTCTTTTGCTGGTTCTTGAAAAAATCTCAAGGCAATTAGAAAATGAAAGGAAAACTGATACTTCCCATCGTGTTGTGCTTTAGGAGACAGTCCTTTTGTCTCTGCGAACGTCTGTTATATGGACCCATCCGCGGCATCGCTTTAGCTTAACTGCAGTTGGTGTCGAGTAGACGACGATATGTTGGCCAGGCAAAACGCTCTTCTTTCCACTTCGTATATGGTTCTTGACAAGCAGTTTGTCTCCTGGAAAAAGAGGTTCTCTTTTTGGAAATTGTCCGTTTGCATTACTTGCTGGTTCACATTGATTTTTAGGCCTTTTCTGTAATGTGTATTTAAGGGACCTGGTAAGTTCTTTGAGACGCTGATCAAATTCCTCTCCCAAAATAACAGAAGTAGAATGAGCATCAGAGATTGTACGCGACAGTGGATTTGGCGCATGCATTCTCCGCCCTGTAACAATCTCATGAGGAGTCAAGTGATGATCTCTTCCAGGTGTATTTTTTAAAGCGAATAAAACAAGCGGCAAGCAGTGCATCAATGATTTATCAAATGTTTGCGTAAGCTTTGCCAGTGACATTTTCAGCAGCCCATTCATCTTCTGTGCCAAACTGTTGGCTTGTGGATGATAAACCGTGCATAGTTTCTTATACCCAGGAGAGTTGCAATGTCCTTAATTAATTTGTTGGCAAAGTGCTGCCCCTTATCAGAGCAAATTTCATCTAGAATTCCCCACCTCTGGAACACCTGGGAGAAACCTGAGGGTATTCTCCCAGTTAGACCTTGCGAATCCCTTATTCAGGTGACATGGGAAGGGCTGGCGCTCTCCGATCCCAACCCTGGGGGTGGACGAGTGAGGGAGGATCACCTGGGTAGGAGAGCCTGGGGGTTATACTCTGTGCGGGGTTACAGTGGGCTGGGAAGGGTTGGATACCCCAGGAGAGGCACAGTATTATACCGGAGAAGGGGACAAGAGAGATAAGGTATGTGAAGGCTTTATATGCTGTACCAACTCAACCTCCCTTCCATCCGATGAACCTCCTTTTCTGAATTCTAACAACCCCTCGGTAGATAACAAATGCCATAGGATCCCAATTCCCATTGCTCTCAAACTCCCTCTTGCAGAATCCTTGATTTTTACCTAAATGATTCCAACAATTCTTCTCCACGCCCCTCTGGTTACTATTTCCCACACACCCCTTCTGTTCAGACAAAACACTACCACTCCCACACTTGCCCCTATTCACTTCATACTAATAATCCTGGTCATTCCCGTTTACCTCATAAACCCTATCAATCCCATCCCCCTTATTGTCATCTTCTGAACACCCAACCTGCTCAGATAAAATACTACAGTTCCCACAATCCCCTATGTTCTGTTCTCCATCCCGGTAATTCTCATCCATTTCATAAACCTTGCCCATTTTGTTCTGAGTGTCAGATGGCTCTCCATCAACCAAAGAATTAAATTCAAAACCCTCACACTTGCATGCAAATGCCTTTAATAATCAAGCTCCTATGTATCTCTGCGACAAATTCAAATACTACACTTCTGACCGACCGACTGACTAGATCAGCACAATCCAACTGCCTCATTATACCACAGTTTAAGCTCCAAAAGGCAGGTGGCAGAAGCTTCCCGGTGCTAGCAGCCAAAACTTGTATTGCCCTCCCTCCCGGTCATAGAGTAGAACCATCTTACTACAAATTCCGAAACAATGTTAAAGCATGGCTCATTACTAATGAAGCCTAACTACCAACAGAACCGGACATATACGTAATAGTCTAAATACTCTGCACAACTGTAAATTGCTTCGTGTATTGTGTAATTAATCTCACTGTATCTGTTTCATGCTAATTATACAAATGTTCCTGTTGCCTATGTAACTTTGTAAGAAATGTGCCCAGATGCCTAAGGGTTTGGCGCGCTATAGAAATAAAATACAATATGAAAAGTCTTCTGTAAAAGAACATGATTTTCCCATCTGGCAGCGAGTGGACCACAGCCATTTCTGGCTGGCATTTTGAAATAAGATGAGGTGTACTAATGTGGATGTTCATCCAGGATCCCGCATCAGAGGTAACCGGAGACTGGAAAGGTCTTAAAAGGAAAGATGGACGGTGCAACGAATGTTGCCTGATGATTTAGACCTTGAGAGGTTTATACCTGTATTTTTTTAACACTATAGGGAGGAGCTCTTGCATATCCTATAGGAACTTGCTGAGATCCATCTCACAGATGTGGTTATTCTTGCATGCATGGCTAAACTTTGTTGCATTAGATGATCTACATCAGGCTGTTAGTGTGGAGTATGATTCAACCAAACTTGTTGACATTAATTGTACATTTTAGGTAATGTGGAGTTTTTTTCTGATAGAAGAATGAAATGCAGTTCAATTATTTAGGGTTACTTTAAATTATATCCAATTATTAATCTCAATTGTTTCAACTTTGAATGTGAATTTATCTTATTTTTGTGTTGGCATACATATAGTAAAAAAGAAATATATACACATTAAATAGAATAAAAATATAGATTCTTTATTAACTGCGGTGCCCCAAGGGTTTTCACCTACAGCACTTTTGAGGCCATACCAATGGGATAAAGGAGCTATACAAATGATAAATTACATTACATCAAGTAGGTGCCAGATGCCTGCCAGCTTAGGTCCTATCACATGGTGAACAGCTACAGATTCATCCAGGAATAGGCTAAAATGGTTAAAGACCGCTCTTTGGAAAGGTTTCCTCTTGAGCCAAAAGTTAAAATAGAACATTTTCTCGATCAAAGTGCTTAAGAACATGCCTTGTACTCAAAGTGACTGATCGCCATTACATTCACAGTGGAATAGCTGGCACCGAGCAGACCTAAGTGATTGGAGCAGCTTAATTATTACCTGGTGGATAGCCACAGCTTCTTCTTTCTTCGATGTTTTTCCTCTGTCTCTTTTTCAAATATCATTCAGAGCCTTGACATTATGTTCGAGCATGCAATGTTTCTGCTATTAAACACAATCTCTTGGAATGTTCCTCCAAATTGCATCATGTAGTATTTTGACACTTTATTGATTCTCAATTGGCTTTAGGAACATGACCTCTAATTTCTATAAATCTGAGTGTCTCCTTGTAGTCACTCTGACACTTGTGGTATCTGGAATGTATAACTGGCATCTCCTCTCGAGGGCTTCTTCTCAGTTCTCCTTCTCCATAAGGACAAGTGCCCAAAAAGCACTCTCCCACTCTGGTTTTACTCTGACTCCTCTGTTTTCCAGTCTGCTCACTAGAATTTGACTAACAGTCTTGAAATTCACTGACAGCTGTGCACAATTGCAGAGCCTGGAGTTCTTCCCAGCCTGTTGCTCTCTATCTCCCTGTAGCGTTCCACTGCCCTGCCATCTGGGTAAGATATCCTGTTTTTCCTTGCTGCTGCTTTTGGGTCAATGTCTGCCAGTAGTACTAGGGGTTACCCTTTCTTTCATGTTAAATTTTGACAGGTGGCCTGGCCCTGTTACTAGTCTTAGCCCCGTCACTTTTTGTTAGTGCCACCCCATTGATATAATTTAATATAAAGTTGATATACTTTTTACATACATTTAATGAAAAGCAGGTTTTTGGATCAACCACCCCTCCCCCCCATCCCCAATTTTGAAAATTATTTTAATATAAAATGTATATACATTTTGATATAACATTTTATATAAAATTGATATAACATTTTATATACATTTTGATATAAAATGTATATAAATTTGTCTATAAATTTCAATAGGTTTATCGATTTAATGACCCCCAAAAAATCAGAATCCACCCCCAACATTTTTGATACAAAATGTTATATTAACTGGACATACATTCTATATATAGTATAGATGAGGTCATGAACATGCCGGACGTTTGACGGCGTCTAAAAATAAGTCCCAAGAGTTGAGTTTGCTGCATCACCTAGTAACATAAAACATTGATAAAGATTTTATATAGAGCATAGATGTTGGCATGGCACCCATAGACCTTTCTTGGCGGCCATAAATAATATCATTTGAATTTGCTTTATACGTAAAGTGTGTTTCACAGTGCCTACACAAAGGCCCAAACCGTCAGCTTTGACAATGTATGTCCTTGAAGGAAAGGGCTGTTGTGGAGGCACCAACCTGTTGGCATTAAGAGTAGTGATTCTGAACACTAGGTCACTAGCTAAGCACACCCTTGAAGTTGCTGCTTACGTTGTAGAGTGTAATGTGGACGATTGTACCCTCACCGAAACATGGGGCTATGATGCAGCAGGTCCTTCGTTGGGGCTAGCTATACCGGAGGGTTATACTGTGTTGCAGCAAGATGGATCAGAAGGTAGACCGGTCGCTCTAATATTTAAATCGAGTTTAGAAATCTGGGAAGTAAATAGTCAAGCTATTGCTGGTACTAAATTGAAGCATGTGAACATTTCTATTAATGCAGAAGCAACTATTAATATGCTACTGTTCTACCGATCACCTGCTCCAGGATCGGAGTTCCCTGCTTTACAGACTAATCGCTTATTACCCCTTCTTAAACCTAATACTGAATTTGTAGTTTTGGGTGATTTAAACTTCTGGTTAGGGCATGAGATGGACACATCAGATATTGTCCTGGAAGACTCATTAAGCCACCTTGATTTGGAGCAGAATGTCAGAAGGCCCACGCATAGCAACAGGCATTCCCTGGATTGGGTTGCTACCCACAACACTCAAATGAATGATCTTCAAGTTTTACCCTGTGCCTGGTCTGATCATTCCCTCACCCTAGAGGCACTTAAACCGTGGCTATCCTCCTTGATCCCAGACATCATAAATTCTGAAACAGTAGAATACCTGACAAACCTTTTTCTACATTCCTTTCAGGATATTACTGAAACATTGATACCTTTTGAAAAAGAAACTGTTTAAGCATACACTTGAAAATCTGTGGTTCGCTCCTGAACTGGAAAAACCTGAAAAAGTCTAAAATCTGATATGTTTACGCCTGGAGAGCAATTTAGGACACAAGTAGCATGGAAGACTATACATTAGCAGCAAAGTAATATGAAATAGCAATCCTAGCTGCCAAGAAAGACATGCTAAACAGGATAGCTAACTCTTAATCTGAAGTCAAGGAACTCTTTAAAATATTAAGAGAACAGGAAACTCTGGATGAATAGAATAGTGATACCCCGCAGAAGGATGCGGCCTGGTGTACATCTATCCAGGATCCCATGTTGGGCAAACTGGAAAAAATAAAGGAAGATATTGTCTTATAAAAAGTCAATTTCAGGTACACCAACGGGAGCACGTGAATCAGAGACATCGGTTGAGAAAGCCCCCATGCAACAGTTTAACTTCTCCCCAATATCGGAGTCTGAACTGGCTAACATCATTGAACATTTTAAGACTACAATATGTAAGGGTGATCCTTGTTCAGGAATGATAAACTCTTGCTCTTCCACCTTAATGACCTGTGTAAATTCATGAATGTCTTTTTTTTTCATTTTTTTTTTTAGAACATCATGTTCTGATGGGGATAAAAAAGGCCTGGATAACCCCTAGTCTAAAGAAACCAGGATTATGTCAGAACACGGCTTTGAACTACCGACCTATCACAAATACACCTTTCCTTCTAAAAATCTTGGATCATGTGCCCTATGCTCAAATTTCAGTCCATCTGAACAAACATCTGATCCTTAATAAATGCTAATCTGGTTTTAGGCAGGCTCATGGGACAGAAACTGTGCTCCTGGAACTGAAATCTAAATTACTTGATACCATGGACAAAGGCCAGGCTTCGCTCCTCATGCTATTGGATTGTAAAAATCCATACATGTCCCAGGTGATGTCCCTGCACCCTTCAGAAGTACACCTTTTAAGGGTTAAACACCCACACCCCTACACTCCTCCCCATGCTGCTTCATGATCACAGAGGCACGATGCATCTACACTCTTCAAGGAACCCTAGATTTCCTGCACCCCATTTATTTCCTGCTTCAATTGAAAAATAAATACAGCTGGATTCCTGTGTCACTGTAGCAGAACCTGGAATTAGATGGGCTCTCTGCACTGATTTTTCCTGTCTTTCATATCACCCTGTCATCATTCTATCAAAATCTGAAAATAGCCCTGTCATCCCTGATAAGCAACCCCTGTGCGTATGTTTGGCTTTGTGAATCCTGTCATGCAGAGGTGACTCGGAACAAAAAAATTAAAAAAAAAACCCTTCTTAGCAGTCCCCAAGTGTGTTCGGTGCTGAGGTCTGCAGAATTCAGAAATGCCAGTGTAAATCATCAGAATTCCTGTCATTTCCATGACTGTGAGTCACTATTTTGTGGCAGCTGATCCTGAGCTTCGCAGAACAAAATCCCACCCCCACAGCCACCCTTGGGTCTGATATCTTCGTGCTGCCAACAGCTGAGCTCAGTCAATTTGTATTTGTCAGCTGCAGTGCCATGGGTCGCAACGGCGCTTGCCCCTTGTAAATAGTGTGTGGCTTCTGAAGGCCGTGGAGGGCTGGTGTAGACAGCGAGCTATTAGAAAACAGGTTGGTGCCTCTACAACGGCCCTTTCCTTCAAGGCCATACATTGTCAAAGCTGACTTGTTTGTGTAGGCACTGCGAACCACACTTTGCGTATAAAGGGAATTTAAATGAAGTTATTTATGGCCGCCATCAAAGGTCTGGTGGGGCCATCGTGGCATCATACTCTATATAAAATCTATATCGAAGTTTGATGTTACTAGGTGAGGCAGCAAACTTATACGCTATCAAACGTTTGGAGTGTCAGAATGTCATCTATATATAGAATTTATATCCAGTTAATATACCATTTATATAAAAAATATTTTATTAAAATGTATATAAAAATTCAATTTTGGGGGTTGCTAAACATTTTTGGGGGGTCATTAAATCGATATCAAAAATGATATTGATTTTTTTTTAAATAAACTTTTTTTATTGCCATTTAGTAAAACAAAATGCAGCACAAGAACACAAAAAACCAGCATTGCAAAATAACATGGGGGCGGGGGCGGGGTGGGTTTTGCTGAAGCGAGTTGCCTCCTGCATAAACTCATGCACGGTTTGTGTGGTCTTGTACGCCGTGCTGCCTGGGTTCGATATCTCCCCAATTCCCTCCCCTTTTTCAATGTCCACTGCTCCTTATCTGGCGCGATTAACTGAGCTTTATACCCCAAGATAACTTCCTGTTCCCCACTCCCACCCAAACTGTGAGTTGCACCATGATGTGGTGGTCTCCTTGTCCGAGAGGTAATTGTTCCAATGTCAATGGCTTTGGTCTCAATCTGGTTGCTGTCCAAGCCTTAATGGAGGTTGGTAGTGTGCCCTGTTTTGTGAGTGTTGGATTGTTTATTTGTCACCATTCCGTTAGTTCGTTTCCCTCCCGTCTTAGGTGTACTGGTCTGTGAGTGCCTGGAGTCTTTCTACCCTAGAGGGGTTGCATGTTTGTCTTCAAGCCATGGCTGCCAGTTCCAATCTGCATGTTTTCGCTAAAAGCTCCTTGTGTTCAGAGTGTGAGGGAGGGGTTTTAGCCTTCCACTGGATAGTCAGTAGCTTCCTAGCCGTGAATAGTAGTATCCCTATGAGTCTGCGGATTAGCGGGTCTTCGTGCCATTCCTCCGTCCCTGCCCCCAGCAGAATCTCCTCAGGTGTGAGTGCAACAGTGGCCCCAGTGATGTCCTCTGTCTGTGGACTCCTCTCCAGTATTGAGAGTTTGGAGCAGCGCCATAAAATGTGGCCCATTGTGCCTAGGGATCCGCACTCCCTCCAGAATTTGTTTGAGTGTGCGATTCCCATTTGGTGCAGCGTTGCAGGGGAGTAATATAATCGTATAATTTTGTATTGGATCTCCCTATTTTTGAGGTTGGTGGAGATTAGGGGTATGGCTGCGTAGCATTCCAGGATAGCCGAGACCTCTATCCGGGAGCCTAGGTCTTCGGACCAGGATTGCGCTAATGTGTGCTTCCTCCCTAGGTTGTTGGGAATGGCCATTTGGTAGAAGGTGCGAAGGTGTGGGAATGCTTCTAGGTGGTGCTCCATTTCTGCCTCGCAGGGGGCCGGGTTGGTGGTAGTGGTGTTTGTGTGGTGTACTGGCGTATAGTGTTGCTGATTGTGTGATACGTTAGCGAATCGCATGTGTTCAGTCCCAGCTTGGGTCACGCATCGTGGAACGTCAGCAGTTGTCCCTCCTCACATATTTCCATCAGTCATAGGTTGGCCCACTCAAGGTCTTGTTTGTGGTGAATTTTTTGTGATAGCCTATATTTAAGAATTGCTCTGATGCTGGACCAAGGAGGGGCAAACCGGGTTTGAATCCCTTGTGTTGCCCTGAGTTTGCCATTGGGTTAGGGTGGGACCAACAATTCGGCGTTTCTTAAGGCCAGGGGGAAGTTCGTTTGGGGGGGTGGCCATGATTTTGATAGGGTTGAGAGGTTTCATCATTCTGACCTCCATTGACCTGTGCTGCCTGGTAAAAGGCCTTTAGGGAGGGGGCCATTTGGATTGGCGGCTTGGACGGCTGGCAGGCGGATTCTCTCCTTCTTCCCTCCCCATATGAACTTAGCGATTGCTCTATCGAGCTCTTTCAAGGACTCGGGAGCTGGGCTAGCTGGGATCATCATGGCAATGTATGCGAGTTTGGGGAACAAGTTCATTTAAAGGGTGTTTATTCGTCCGGTGAGGGAGAGGGCTAGCGTGTCCCATTGTTTTAGGTCTTGGCATATGCGCGTTATTTTGCATGGATAGTTTAGGTCGCTGATGTTGTCGATTGTGGCGCTCATATTAATTCTGAGATACTTGATATGGTGCATTTGCAGGGTGAAGGGGGCTATGACCCCCGGGTCCCAAGGTATATCTGGGCATAGTGGCATGATCTCGGATTTGCCCCAATTGATTGTGTAACCTGCCATTGGGCCAATCTCCAGACGGAGCGATGAGATGTGCGTGAGTGATTTGCGTCTGCTACTCACATAGAGTAGCATGTCATCTGCGTAGAAGGACACACAGTGTTCCTCAGGGCCCTGTGTGAAGCCCGTCCAGTCCTCATCTGCACGGAGTCTGGTCGCTATAGGCTCTATGGATAACGCGTATAACAATGGCGAGAGCGGGCATCCCTGGCGACTGCCAGATTGTAGCTCAATTGCCGGGGAGATAATGCCGTTGGTGATGACTGCGGCGGTAGAGCCCTTGTATAGCCATTTGATCAGTTGGACCAAATTGGGGGGGTGGGTCATATCGAGGTAGCACTTTAAAGATGAACTCCCACTGGACTTTATCAAAGACTTTTTCAGCGTCTACAGTCAGTATTAGATCTTCTAGGTCTCTGTCTCCCGCAGCAACGTGCAGTAGCCTTCTAATGTCGCTAGAGTCTGTTGCGAATGCCCCCGTTTGGTCTTTGTGAATATGTGGGAGGCTGTTTTCTATTCATCCGGCTAGGCACTTTGCCAGTATCTTGGCGTCTGCTTTTATGAGGTAGATAGGCCTGAAGGACCCGCATGCCTCGGGGTCCCGCCGAGCTTTGTGGAAGACCTCTGTTTGCTGAGAGCAGTGACTGTAGAAGGCATCCAAGATCATCGGATTCATTGAACACCTCCTCCAGGCTGGTTGTGATGTCGGGTCCCAGCTTTTTATACAGGCCGATGGGATCCCGTCAGGCCCTGCTGCTTTTCCGGCTCTTAGCGTAGCAATGGCACTTGTGATTTCTGCCGCCGTGATGCGTGCTTCGAGGGCTGGGATGTGGCCGGGGGGATTTTTGGGATCTGTATGGAGTCCCGGAAGAGGTTGATATATGGGTTCGCTGAGGCGTCAGGAGCTGTATATGGTTCTTTATAAAATTCTGTGAACCGAGCGTTAATTGGAGAGTCTCCCACGAGCGGATTCCCCCCTTTATCTCGTATTGTATCTATGGTTTGGGCGGCTTGTGGCTGCTTTAGGGCCAGGGCCATTGACCTTAGGGGTTTATCGCTTTCGGAGTAATATGATTGGGACCAGCTGGTGTAGGACTTTTGGACTCTGTCGGTAGTGACCTGTTTGATTTTGGAGCAGAGTTTTTCAGCTGTGGCTTAAGTAGTGTCTTTGGTTCGTTTGTGGTCCCTTTTGAGTTTGCTCAGTTCACCCGTTAGTCGGGCGATTTCCTCTCCCCAGGTCTTGCGCTTGAACGCCCAGCGCAATATGCATTGTCTCCTTATGTAGGCCCTAAATGAGTCCCAGCACTTATGGGTTGTATAGCCCGGTACAAGATTGGCTTCCCAGTACCGTTCAGAGTCGGTTATGAGGTGCTCTAGGTCAGGGTAGTTAAGCATGCAGAGGTTTAGCCTCCAAGAAGGGGGCTTGCGCAGGGTGTCTGGGAGGGCGAATCGTAGGAGGACCGGGGCATGATCTGAGAGGGTTGTTGGGAGGATCTTGCATTCTTCGACCAAGTGAAGTGTACTAGTTGAGGTGAGCCAGTAGTCAAGCCGGGAGTAGGTATCGTGGGGGTGTGAATAGAATGTGTAGTCGTTGCTTTGTTTGTGTTTTTCCCTCCATATGTCTATTAGATGTAGGTCTTGCATTAGGGGCTTTAGGGCAGTTCATTTCTTCAGGGTTGTGGGACCTCTGGGGGTAGTGCCTAGACGGTCTAGTGTGGGGTCTAGCATTACATTGAGGTCACCTCCTATGATCGTGATATTGCCCAAATACTGAGCAAAATAAAGTGCAAATGCAGGGATCCTCTTCACGAATACACACAGCTATGCAAATATCAAAATGTAATGAAAAAATGGTAGTATATGTAATATGTATATACCCCGATGTTAATGATATTGTTTCCTACAATATCGATTTTGAAAATATATTGGTATATCTCCAAAACTCAGTGTATCGCTCAGCCCTACCCTCTGGAGTTATCCTATCTAGACCACCTGTAGTGAAGAAATATTGTGAGAGCAGTGAGGTAGGTTAATTGACCACAACAGCAATCTTCTTTGGCTGTGGTCTCTTGGCGTACATATATGCTCTACCCCCTCCTCGGCAGGTCAATAGACTCGTCTGTCTGCTCTCTTTTCAAGGCAGTTCCATCCTGACACGGCTTATGGTCCTTCGTGAGAGTTGCTCACCTTCCCTGTGGGCTAGCAATTCATTTGAATCCAGTGAAGGTCTATCACTTTTGTGAAGGCTGATCCCCTGTTTATGCCAAGTTGTGGGCTCATTGGTGAATCACTCGCAGTAGAGTCAATCCATCAGTTTGAAAAAGCTGTCCCTCCCTTTTCTGAGGGAAAGGAAACTCTGGGGAGCCCAGCGAGGGTTGGGATTCCCAGCCCTGCATCTGAATAGTTTACATTAGAAAGGTCTAGGTCTCGACTGGTCATTTGGGATAGAGGTTTCCCCTCTAACTGTAGTTCTGTGTTTTGGGCAGAGGCAACATATTTACTACTGGAATTGCATGTGTGTCTGTTGGGTGGGCACAAATAGGGGTTATTGTCTCTTTATAAATGGATCTAGTGCCACCTCTGCTGGTACGAGTACCATTCTATTCAATGGGATTCAGTGTTAGAAGTCGGGAGGGTCAATAACAAATCTTCTCCATAACAATGCATTATGATGCTGTTGTATTTTAAACTAAAGAACTGTGAAATGGGGCTGCCTTAAGTTTAGACCAGCAAAGGCTTCTGCACACTATTAAACTACCAAAGAGTCTATCTAGTAATCTATTCTGCATGCATTTGGCTGATCAGTATTTTCAGGATGTCGTAGGAGTTTTAATACACAAATATGTTTTGAGGTGCAAACTCCATTAACCATAATAGTCTACATTATATAATGACCTTATTTAGTCTTCATTTTCCACCACCAATCTAAGGATTCAAAGCACAAAGTGTATGTGGATATTGGAAGTATATAGCCCATGAAACACAAATGGGGGGTGTACTACCTGTTGGCAGCAGAGCAGGCTCAGTCTTCTCTATGTACAAAATGCAAAACGTATGGCAGCATGAAAAGACTTATATCGTGGTATAGAGTCTCATTTAGGTATACCGAATACTTGTTAAAACTACTTCACAGAAAGGACAGATAAATATTACCTCCCCTCATGTCTGCACCAACTACCATTGCATCCTGGCACTGTAAGGTCTTCGCCTTTCTGGGATCTGGCTAAAGCACTGGCGTGCAGTGTCCAGCATTAGAGGTGCTTTGCACAAATGATGGCTCTGAGGTTAATACAGGGTTGTTGAAATGTGGCATGCCTTAATAAATCAGTTGCAATGCTGTTGTGGTGTTAACCCCAACTCCCTGTTGATGCTTAAACGAAAGTGATGAGGGAAGGTTATACAATTGCAAATGTTTCTGTTTCAGGACCGAAACAATGCGTGATATTGAAGAATGTTAAACTACCCCTGTAGCAAAGGGTGCATTCCCCCCAATCCTAACAAGGATTTAACACTGAAAAATGGTACGCATCAATAATGACCAATTTTGCACATTTTTGACGGCGATAAATCCTACATCTTTCTCTAAACCTGTGACCAAGTGCTACCCGTCCCTGCAGAGCAACCCCAATCTCTGGCAAATACTGCAATCAAGCTACATTAGGAGATGGCAACAGAAATCTGGCTAGCGTGCCTTCCCTGTGTACAAAGATGTAAATAGACGCATCACTCAGGCATTGAACGGGGCAACCTCGAATAAGCAGCAACATAAATGCTAACCATGTCTAGCAGGAAGCGCTAGATCTTTGCTATCATCTGAGAGAAAGTGCCATACTTGGGAAACCTGCTGTACTTGAAAGAATACTGCTTTAGAGAGCACAATGAATGTTAACATTCTGGTATGAACTAGGGTTTGTGGTAAAGTGCCACTATTAATCACGGACACTCCTAAACAAAACTGTCAACCAGTGTTTGCATGAAATTATTCATGCAGTCTTCAGGACTGTCAAGTCCGGCTAGAGGCACGCCTCAAATAATATTATCATTCAAAGTAAACCACTTCTGTCAAGGAGCATATTTTAACTGCTCCTTGTCTTTCAAGATGCGCTCCAACAGCCTGAAAAAGAGCAGAAACGCATAAGCAATCCCGCTGCTGTAGCACAATGGACTGTGCTCTGGTTTAGAGATCCACAACCTCTATGGTGACGTAGGTGCTGCTTTTTCTTTCTTGATCTGCTGCCCAGAGTTCTGGGTCTAAACCCAGGCACACAAAGGCATTACTAAGCCACGCTTTGAAGTAATGTTGCTATAGTATATTTGCCCCCACCCAAGACTCATACCTGGATACCCCTCCTTAACTCATTCAGCTACTAATATAACCGGCAGCTTTGCAGAACTGCTCATCGCCCCGTCTGTGCTCTTTTGGGGCCTTTGATGGGAACGCAACATCCGTGGCAGATTTTCGCAGAGTGCATGGTTTAGGAGATTGCAAGATATGATTGATTAGAAGCGCTAAACCCAAAGGATGCGTTTCGAAGTGGAGTGGCTGGTGATGGCGGCACCAACCCATTGAGCCCTTTAAAATCCAGGAGGATGTGGCACCCAATGTAGTTGACCGAGTAGTCTTGAATGGATTCTCCAGATGTTTCCTTGATTTAATACTATGGCACAAGTTTAGCAAGCTCTCGGCTGTAGCTAATGGGTGAGTGGCACTTAAAAAAAAGTAAACCAGTGCCTGATTTGGTCACACTGCTGATATAGTTGCACTGATAGACCAGTGAGCAACATGGTCTTGTATGTTATTTCACAGACTCGCACCCTCCCACCCAAACGACAGCACTGCATAAGAGTTATATGGAGCTTAGACGCACACTATCCAAGAGATGGAAAGTTGCTAACTGGTAGTCTCCGGATCATAAGGCGGTTGCACCATAGGTGGTTTAAGTCTATATCTTTGTTCACAGCCAATCGTACTAAAGAAGTATGAACATAAAAATGTGGCTATTATATGCTCGTCTGTAGCAGACTTTTTGAGCACACGTTTTGAAGGAGGTGAGAGATAATCTCTCCTTTGCTGTGTTGGACAAAGGCATTCAGAAAAGCTGCTTTTTCCTCTGTGCAGAAGAAGTGATATTTCAAACCGTGGCTTAGTAATGCCTTTGTACGCGTACGTTTAGACTTGTGCATGGAGAGGTGGAATAGCCATAGCCATGTGTTCTCTTAATAGCTGTAACTTGCTAATAGATCTACCTTCGGACTGCCACCTGTTCAACTGTTAACAAATGTTGTTAATTTCCTTATGAAAGCTGCCTACTATTTGAGCTCCCCTTTTCTTGTTGTGAAGCCATGATTTGCTCTCTATAATACTTTTCCTGATGAAGTATGGTATGGCATGAGCCAGTAGGTCAAACTGCAATGACACAACAGCACATTTTATATATTGCAGATGGCGAGTTTAAGCTCCAAGTCTACCGGTTTGTTCGGCTGGTGTTCACACGGGCTGCGCACACTCTGCATGAGTAGTACACTGTGGGGGTTTCCTGATTTCAAAGATGTGACTGGGTGCCACCTTCTCTAGCTGGGGCCATTGTGTGCAACAATCTGTTATGCAAATTCAGTCTTGGTTTGAAGGTAAAACTGAGTTGTGCTATTTGTTTCCAACCAACATTCAGAACGTGCCAACATTGGGGGCGTGTTTAACTCTCAAAGAATAGGGTACATATCATTGCAGGCTTCAGTGTACCCGAAAGACTCCCACATAGTAAAGTGTACTAGCAACATTTCATAAGCAACCAGTCTGAGGCCAGAACTCTGTGCTGCAGATCAAGAAGGAAAAAGCAGCACCAGTGTCATCAAAGAGGTCATGGGTCTATAAACTGGAGCACAGCCCATTGTGCGGGTCTGGGGAGATTGGCTATGCGTTTCTGCTTTGGCAGGCTGTTGGACCACATCTTGAAATATGACGAGGAGGGATAAAATATGCCCCTAGACAGAAGTGGTTTACTTTGAATGAGACGTTGTATTTGAGGCGAGCCTTAAACCGGACTTGACAGTCCTGATGATTGCATAAATAATTTAATGCAAAACTGGTTGACCGTTTTGTTGAGGAGTGGCTGTGATGAATAGTGTCACTTTACCACAAACCATAATTTATGCCAGCATTTTAACCGTCATCGTGCTATGAAGCAGCATTACTTCGGCGATTTTTCCTTACACATTTATTAGCTGGGCTCAGCAGCAGTTCTCCGAAGTATTGCACTTTCTCTCAGATACAGGAAAGGTCCAGTGTTTCTTGCTCCTTACTAGAAATGTATAGAATTAATATTGTTGGTTACTTGAAGTTACCCCCTTCAATGCCCGAGTGATGTGTATATTTACATCTTTTTTACACAGTGAAGGAACTCTAGCCGGATTTCTGTCTCTCTTTATAAAGCCTGCTGCAAGCATAGGCCAGAGATGGTGGGTGCCCTGCAGGTAGGGCTAGCACTTGCTCGCAGATATATACAACAATGTAGGTTCTACTGCTGACCAGTAAACATTTTGTAAAATTGGTCATTGGTACGTACCTTTTTGTGTGTTAAATGCTTGATGTCAGACTGAGGGTCTGCACCCTTTATCAGCAGGGTATTTTCAGATTTTAAAATATCATGCTCAGTTTCGGACCTGCAGCTTTTGTAACTGTGAAGAATTCCCTCGTCTATTTCGTGTATGCAAGGAGTTTCGATGTGCAAGGGTGCCAGAAGTAAGACTCTGGCACGGAGTGGTCATGGTGGTTGGCATAAACTTTTATTCAAGTAAGAAAATAAAAATAAAACCTTATCTTGCCATAACTCTAAGAGGGGTTTCCATGCCTCAACCAACATAACTAATGCCCTAGTGTCCAAAGCAAAAAGTGCAATGACCGAATCCTAGCGCTGTCCCTCACACTCAAAGTTAAAATAAAAAGAAGACCTTCTTAGCCCAGAGTGACTAATTCCCTTGGACAAAAAGACAGTTCTGGGTTTAGCAGTTCCTCAAGTGTTTCACTTCCGCAGCCTCGTTCAGACTCGCAACAAAGTTCAGCAATTGGTGGGGAATGTCTCCATTCCAAAACTGGTCCTTCTAAGGCTTATTTTCTGCCTCTGGGGTCTCCGACACTGGTTGGCACACCGGGTTCTTCCTACTAGGCACTGCGATGATGAAGAATGGCTTGGATGCTCCTCCAACTGTGGCGGGCCCCTGATCCTGGTTGGTAGACCTGGTTTCCTCCTACCAGCCACTGCGATGACAAAGAGTGGCTTGGAAGCTTCTCCAAACTCTGATGGGTCATTGACCCTGCTTGGCAGACCTGGTTTCCTGCTCCATCAGGTCTCTTCGTCCTATCCACCGACATGATTTACTCACCTGCCAGTTCTGTGTTTTTATGTATTATTCTCAGTTAACTTTATAGTTTCTGGATCTCGCATACAGACTTGGTTTATTCCCCTGCCAAGTACTGTCTTCATATGCATTTCTCTCATGGTTCTCTTCATGGTTGCTCTCTTGTGACCACCTTCGGTTGCCTTCCCTCCAGTTACTGCCACAAAGAAGATTAGACCTTCTTGCTGCTTTAGATATCCTTTTCTCCTAAGGGTCCCAGACCCTATTCCCTTTGTTAGCATATCTTGGTAAAGTCTCTCTTAGTATCGCATAGGGGTTACCTTCTCTCCCCCAATTTTCATCCGCTGTGCCTTTCTGGGTTTCCTGCACCCTCTGGGGACCCCCAACCATAGGCTCAGCTATCCAAATACCTTTAGGATCTTGGTTGCAGCCCTCTGGTCAGTTGCAGGCCTCCCTGTGTCCTTCTTTGCTTCTCTGGCGCTCTGGGTCTCTCTTATCTCCAGAACACGTGTTCTGGCAGGGCAGCGCTGCTGGTGCTTCCTGCAGCCAGCCTCTAGGATTTTTCATCAGGTCTGCTGGAGACCGCCCCTTTAGTGTCCCCACGCTTGGGTGTGCTCTTGCAGTCCCTGTCTGTGAGCCTCGGCTCCTCTCCGGAGCATCTGACGTTCGGGTAAGTCCACTGTCAGTTTTTATGTCCGTTCCTATCAAGGTCTGCAGTTGGAAGCTTGACCGTTCAGGTAAGTTCTCCTGAGTGATCCATGCGGATCCGCGCCTCATCCTTTACCCAGCCCTTTCCTGTGATTGATCATCATAGTTTCCCCCGTTCTTCCTGGTCTCAGTTTCTTCTATTCCCTGTATGTTACAGACGTGTGTGTGTGATAGGAGGAAAGGGGTGATTGGAATAGGGGTGCAGGAAATGTGGAGTGATAAGTTTAATACTGTTTTCTCCCACAATAGTAGTCACTGGTCCTCCCAGGGGGCTTCTCTGATGTGATCCATCCCCTGAGTACCACCCCCTGGGGGATTAACCGGTAGTGACCTCATGGAAAGGGGCTTCCCCTATGGAAGCAGTGACGACATCCTGAGATTCGTCTCAGGTGTAACACCACAACAGCAGTACTATTGATTTATGAAGGAGCATCACATTTCAACCACCTACTAGTAGCCCCCCCAGAGCCTTAATATGTGGAAAGCACCTTTAATGATGGTTACTGCACACTGGTGTAATTACCCAAATCCCAGAAAGGTGAAGACCGTACACAACCAGCGCCAGAACGCAAAGGTAGTCTGTTAAGACATAGGGGGGGGATGATATTTAGCTATACCTTCCATGAAGGAGGTTTAAAGAAGTATTGGGTATACCTAAATGACTCTTATACCACGGTACAAGTTTTGGCCAGCTGCCTTATGTTTCGCAATTTGTACATCTAGAAGATTGAACCTGCTTTGGTGCCAACCGGTAGTACACCCCATTTGTGTTTAACGAGCTGCAGACTGCATAGCTCCACACGTTTTGCTTATATTGGTGGTGGAAAATGAAGACTGAATAAGGTAATTATGGGCCTTATTACGAGTTTGCTGGTCCGGGAACTATGGTACCCGTACGCTTGCTGGTACCGTAGTTCCCAGACCGGCCATCTACGAGTTGTGCTCGCGGGCAGAGTGGCACCCACGAGTGCAGCATGTTGGTGCTGGTGCATCCGGCCTCCCCATTCCCATTGAGCCCTATAGGGCTCAAATGGGGATGGTGAGTGAGGAATACCGGCACCCGGCAATGGGGACGGACCGGGACCGCCAGGGTCAGAATGCCCTGGTATGTCCCCATTGCCAGGTGTCAGTAATATTACGAGTTTAGTGGCAGCCGTGCCGTTTTTATCGGCACGGCTACTGCCAAACTCGTAATGAGGCCCATATGTATTTGTATTTATTAGGCTTATATAGTGCTCTATACCAAAGCGCTGCGCATTAACAGGATACATTTAATATAACAATAACGGTAACAATAGAAGCAAATTACAATTTTGAATCAGTCAACAAAACAGTATGTAGAGCAATTTGACAGAGGGAAGGGGGAGAGAAGTGGAGGAGAGCTAGGAGGGAGGAGGGAGGGTAGCAGGAGGAGGAGGAAAGGAGAGGTGAGGTTGAGGATGGGGTGGGGGAAAAGAAGGGAGAGGTTTAAGGGGGAAGAGGGAAAGGGAGGGAGAGGGGGAGCGAGAAGAGGGAGGGGTATCATGGCGGGGAATGGAGAAGGAGGGATTTAAGGGACGTGCAGAAAGAGGAAAAGGTAGGAATACAGCAGATTGAGAGAGGTAAGGGGTTCCAGTAGAGGGGGGGGGCAGGAGTTGGAAGGAGCGGAAATGGGAGGAGGCACAAGGGGAGGGAGGAACAGTGAGGAGGAAGTGGTCAGTGGAACGGAGGGAGCGAGAGGGAGTGTAGAAAGAGAGAAGGGAAGAGCGATAACGGGTAGCAAGATCGTGGAGAGATTTGAAGACTAGGCAGAAAAAATTAAATTTAAGTTGAGAGTGAAAGGGGAGCCAGCCAATGGAGGATAATGAAGCAGAGATGGAGTCTCAGGGGGAGAGGAGACAGAGGGTAAAGATGGCAGAGTGATAGATAGATTTGAGGGGGGCAAGATGTGAAGAATGTAGACCAAAATGTAAGGAGGAGCAGTAGAAGAGGCGAGAAAAGATAAGGGAGGAGATTAAAAGTTTAGTAGCATGGAAAGAAAGGGATGGGCGAACCCATATGTAATGCTGAATATTAAGGTTAAGGGATTTTACACCTAAAAACATATTTGTGTATTAAAATTCATTGGACATCCTGAAAATACTGAGTAGCCAACATCATGCAGAATAGATTACTAGATGGACTCTTTGGTAGTTTAATAGTGTGCAGTAGCCGAAATCATGAAGAATAATTTATAGACTGTTTTGGAGTGTGCAGAAATCATTGCTGGATTAAGTTTAAGGCAGTCCCATCTGTACTGCTCTTTATTTTAAAAGACAACAGAATCGTGATATACAGTTATGTAGAACATTTGATGTTGACACTCCTGGCCTGTAATATTGAATAGAATGGTACTTTTATCAGCAGAGGTGGGTCCAGACCAATTTCTAAAGAGACCATGCTCACATCTTGTTCCCACCCAATAGAGGCATTTGCAATTCCAGCAGTGAACATTTTACCTTCATGGATAGATCTTCACTGGATTCAAATTAATTACTTTCCCACAGGGGTGGTGAGTAATCCTCAGGAAGGACCATAAGCAGCGTCCGGCTTTTGCCGTGCTGGAACTGCCTGCAGAAGGAAGCAGACATTTCATGCCCAGAGATCGAAGAGGCCCTACAACTGCTATGTTTTTGAACAAGCACATATAGGACCACGTTAATGGGTTTTGGTACACATACAAGCTTTGGACTGGGGTGGACCAAAAAAAGGAATTGACCCAAAGTATTTCTGATCGATTTTCCATTCCCCCCCCGCCCCCCTTCATCACAATCAATTCTCATTACTTGATATGGTGCACTGCCACCAATCGATTTTAAGTTCCCTTATTCCTTTCTTGCATGCTGGAATGGGAACAATAAACCAGTGGTATTTCAAGGGCAACATTATTAGTGCATGACTAGGTTACTTTTGTTCTTGCATAGGTTGGGTACATTTTACAATAGCAGCCATGAAGAAGGTATGGGGGCTGGAGTATAGATGCAGTTCACCAATCCGCTGTATGAAAAAGCTACAAGTGTCCCAGCATAGACACAGAACTCAGTGTAATTTACACATATTGTAATGTTGATACATACAGATTAGAAGTGACTTGGATGGTGCATTTACCAGAACATAAACGAAGATTATATGAGGGCCATTGTTTTCAAATGGTGTTGCTATAAGCGAGCCAAGACGCACATTATGGTGTGCAATATTTCATTGCTCACTATTGATGCTTATGTCTAATGGATTGTTTCCTCCCATGGATTCCTCATCTTTGATATACCGATACCCTGTTTGCGGTTTCGGAAAGATTTTCAACAGCAGAGGGTGCCATGAATCATCGAGTCGATGTCCCCCAGGGGCTTCCATTCCCGTGCTTGGATGTGATGTCACCGGGAATGGAATAAATAAATATAAATAAACAGCACCCACTGTGCCTATAGCGTTTTTCCGCATGCACAGTACGCTTTGTGATGGTTTGACTCGTCTCATTGATTCATATATATATTGCGTAGTTCAAATACTTGAGGTGTGTAAACTGTGACTTGAAGATGTCGATCACAAATCTGCACAGACTATGCCTCTGGTACCTCAGTGAGGGGCACATGGTCGACGACTGTGGGGCTTGTCATTCCATGACTGTCTTTCCATGACTAGCAAGGCATTAAAGGAGAGGAAGTAAAAATTCACCTTAGGTCAGTCTGTGTCAATATCCCCGGTCTCTAATCCGTCGAATAGGAAATCTTCCGAAGACAGGAGTTTAAGAGGGAAATCTCCTCAGAGTTCTAGGAGCGATCCACACCACTCTTCATCTTTGTCCTCTCGAAGAACGTCCAATAAGAGACGGCATAGTTCTTCATCAGATTCCTCGCCCAACAGGAAAAAGGTACCTTTCCCTGATAAATCTGCCTCCGCAGCAAATTGGGAAGACCTCCGGCTCAAAATGATTAATGTGTTTTCAAAGGTGGCCCTTCCTTGTCCCTCGAAAGATCCGAAAAAGCTTCCGACCCCACAGCGCCATCTAAAGACGGCGGGGGGGAGTCTTAGGCCCCAACTTGCATGCCCAAGAGCCCGGGTCAAAACCTGAGGTGCCTACCCGAGTGGTGTCAACCCGTTGAAGTATCGACGCCTAAGGCTTCACTTCTTCTTCGAAGGACTCGACATCCAGGCCTTCGATGTCGAAGCCATCAACGCCGTACTCCAACCCATCATCAGGGTTTTAAACGCTTGTCAAAAAAAGATTTCACTCTATTGGGGCGATTTTTGAGGAAGAAGATGACGTTTTACCATTTGGGTTCGAACGTTTCAGCATGCCAATGCCCCAGAGGAACTCATTTCAAAAGAGTCTCAAATGGAGGACTTTGCTACTTTCTTTAAGGAAGCCAATGGGTTGGACACTCCTAGAGAAGTGGATTTTGCCACTCCAGACTTTGCTGCTCATCCCAGTGCGGTGTACAGATCAGTGATGAATAAAGTCACTGAATACTTAGGCTGGGGTTGTCTTCCAAAGGATGTACAGGATGATCTCACTGATATCCTTGACTAGAGACCTGCCAAAGAAACAGTTTTGCCTTTTAACTCTGTACTGAAAAATAACATCTTGGACAATTGGCAGAAGCTGGATACCACTCCTGCTGCCACTAAGGAACTGGTAAGGAAGTACAAGCCATTGGCTATTGACTCATTTCCTTTCAAGACACCCTACTCCCAAAAGTTTGGCAGTGCAAGAAGTTTCTTTGACATCCAAAGGTGCTGAGTACTCAACAATACCGCCTTCCAGGGATGATAAAGGTACATGATAAAAGGGATGATAAAAAATAGCAGATTGGGGGCATTTTGCACTGGGAGCATGGTACTTGAGGCCATTAACGCATCTTGCGCTTTAGCCAGATAACATCCCACAAGTGTGGCTGCTTCTTCCAAGCAGCTAAGAATATTCCTGAGGGGTGTGATGGATCTCGTCACTTCTCCCCAAAGGGAGCCCCTGCCAATGAGGCTCTGGAAGTGAGGCTGCTACCCAATAACCCCCTAGGGTTTGTATGAAGTGGGAGGACCCCATGGGGAGAGATTCCACTCCTGGGATGAGGACTACCGTCCTGTGAAAGACCTCCCTGAAACACTTGTTCTCAGGAGCTATGGGCCTATTGATGACTCCTCCCTCCCAACCTGAAACTACTACTACTGCATGTTATTGTGAAGGATCTACTATTGCATCTGCCGGATCAGATAGGACTAAGATGAAGAAGAACCAAAGAAACCTACAGAAAAGTTGAAGGTATTATTCAAAAACTGGGACGAGATGGTCATTAGGCGGCATGAAGATAACCTCAAAGGCTTGTATAACAAACATTGACACTACGCTGGGGCGGGCCCAGCAGTATAAAGTAAAGACAGAGGAAGGACTGAGTGTGTTTAGGAGCAGGAAGAGCAGCGGTGGAAGCTGGCGTCAATCCTACAGGGTCTGGGAAGTTCAAAACTGTGCTGCCTGAAGGGTTGAGACAGTTGATCTCTAAAGAAGAGGCTGAAAGGAATTGCACGATCGGAGGGGGGGGGTGGGAACCTGACTCGCCGAAAGAATTCAGCGGTGGGGTAGCCACTCAGAGGTGGACCATGTGGTCAATGATGCACGTGAGACTGCCAATGCAACAGCTCCTGGACCAGAGAGCAGGAAAGCAGGAAGATGCGCTGATCTCATGAAGAAGCGACAGCGACCTGAGACCCCGGGAAAAACTGGTAGCACTATCCAGCGAAGACCCAGGGAAGAGGAGCTACGTGAAAGCCGTGTGGGATCCATGGAGGCAAAGCGTCCAGTATTCCTTGGGAGGGATCTCCTTGTGGGAGATATTCAGAAAACCAAGAGCTAAGTATTCCTTGGCAGTAATCTCCCTCATCCCAGTGGTGACATGAGAAACCATACATCTCAAGAGTGCTTCAGAAATAAACTCACTTGTCACAGTGGGAAACTCAGCACATGTGAAAGATACCAAAAGAATCACCGACTGTCAAGGAGTAATCACCCCACTGGTCAAGATATAAAAAGTCCTGACAAGGCTTCAGCAATAAGAAGACGTAACTCTGTTGTGCACACAACCCTGGGAGGATTTAAAGAGACTTATAAAGACTTATCCAAAAGACTATCAAGGAACAGTCTCCAGAGCTCTTCCAGATAGACCAGGAGAAGGGAATCATTCTAATGGTCTAAGCATATTTGGAAGATTGGACCCTACTGCAAGAGACTGTTGAGTCAATCGAAGATTGGAGTGTTTCACCGGGAGAAAGGAGCCATTCTCCTGGTGGCTTGGATTAGAAATTCATTTAATCCATTTCTTCTTGGTTAATTTGTTAGTGGCAGGGATAAAGTAGTTGGTTTGAATAGAGGACAGTATTTTGGTTTCTTTTGACTTGCATCCTGATTAGCACCTGGGTTAGTCTGTGTTGAGGTAGGGATCACCCTCTAGAAACAGGAAGAGAGAGGTTCTTTTCTTTCTCCGAATAAAGGTCTATACCAAAAAGATACCATCTTTCAGCCTCCTTACTCCATCACGCCGCAGGGGGAAAGATGGTAAGTGCAGGCCAATCTTTTCAATCCGGACTGGATGCGTCTGACTGCGTTGTTTGCTTTATGGCTGCAAGCACAGTCTTAAGGAGGATTGCATGGCTGTGTAAATCGGGTTTTGGTCTGGATGTCCAATGCAGACTTTTTGACATGCCCATCGATGGTTCACACCTCTCTGGGCAGAGAAGTTGAAAGCTTCTAAGGCAGCCGCAAAATCTTTAGGTGGAGCCATACGCCAGCCCAAGCAGCATCGAATGTCTTCCCAGAGCTGGCGACTAGGTTCCTTTTGATTCTACTCCTTATTTGAATAGAGAGGCCAGACTGCACACAGAGGCCAAATAAGTTTTCCACGTGGCTCATGAGCCCGTGGAGGAAGATCATTCTGAGCAGTTACTTCCTCATTACCTTCTGCCACAACCACAGCAACAAAACCAATCTGAGTACTTTACTCACAAGTCTCTGGTGGGAGACACACTAACACAGCATCTCAGAGAATGGCAAAACACTACTTAGGATGCTTGGGTGCTGTACACAGTGTCTCGAGGGTACTCCCATTCTTTTTTTTAAATTTTTTTTAAAGGCCCCCAGATTGTCCCTTGAGCAAGCAATTTCTTCAGGAACAAGACCACTCCTTCTGCAGGAAATTCTTTCCCTGCTGGAGAAAGGTGCTGTGGAAAGGGTACCTTTAGCCGTGTAATACCAGGGTTGGCACGCCACCTATTTTCTGGTTCTCCAGAAAGACTGAGGACTGTGGCCTATCTTGGACCTGAGACACTTCAATAAGTTCCTCATGAAGGACCGATTCAAGATGGGGCACTCTTTAGCAGCTCCTCCAGGCCCTTTAGCTCCAGGATTGGATGGCATCACTCCATCTTTAGGATACTTACTTTCATGTGCACATATATCCCAAGCACAGGCGGAAGTACTGGAGGTTCACCATTGGCAGTTCTCACTTTTTGTGTACTGCCTTTCGGGCTGACATCTGACAGAGGGTGCACACCAAGTCGATGGCAGTGGTGGCAGCGAATCTTAGAAGAGGTATTTACATCTTTCCCTACCTGAACGATTGGCTGATTGGAGCTCGTTCTCCTGAACAGGCTCTGGAACATCTCGGCTGCACCTGCCGCTCTCTACACAAATTGGGCTTCTCCCTCAACTTCCCCTGGTGACACCTTCCCAAAAGCTTCAATTCATTGGAGCGGTCCTGGACTCTTCCTCTGGGAAGGCTTTGCCTGCAGTTAGTGACATATCAGACTGCCCAACATCTACCGGCTTTTCGATTTTCAGAGGTTTCTGGACCTCATGGCATCCTGCATTTTTCTGATGCCAGAAGCTCACCTATGGATGAGGTCCCTCCAGTGGGTCCTCAGATCCCAATGATCACAATTCTCAGGCTGGAAAGCTGACCACCTTCAGGTCCTGAGCAAGGTCACGCAGGATCTCCTGTGGTGTGCCTGCAAAGAGAATGTGATGATAGGGGAATCCTTTTGTCAACCTTGGCTGGCGATGACGGTAGTCAGATTCTTCCCTCACGGGTTGGGGCGAGCCAATGAACGATCTCAAAATCAGCAGACTTTGGTCCCCATCAGAATCCAGACTTCATATAAACCTATCATTTTGCAGCTTGTGTAGAGCTAAAGATATCGATCCTTTTGCGTGTGATACTCCTACAGCACTTTTTTGTGCTTCTAGTCCCTATTTGAGATCTGAACTTGGTATTGACATTTTTAATGGAAGCTCCAGTTGAGCCTCTCTATTCCTGCCCACTCAGATTGACATTCAAGATCATGTTCCTTGCAGCCATCACTTCTGCTCGCAGTGAGCAAGCTACAGGTGCTCTTGTGTAAACTTCCTTTCACTGCATTTGTTTTTTTTTTTTAAACTTTGGTTTTATTAGCATTTTCTTAATATAACAAATGGGCCTGTTATTGATACAGATTTAACACTTTACATCAGACCCTTGAACCCAGCCCCTTCCACCCCCCATCCCCCACCTCAACTCCATCCCTCCCCCCTATTAGATTGTCAAAACAGGATTTTTACTGCTGGAGCTTCCATATGTCCATTTGTTCTCGGAGCCTGGGAGCTGGAGTAGTTGTTGACATCTTCGTTGGCTTTATTATGTCTGCTGTCCCCCGGGCCGTGGGCGACCCCATACACTTATAATGCCACATGTTCCCCGTCACCACCCTTCTCGGAATAGAGTACCCTCTTGTTTTCAATGAGCTTCCCATCCCCATGCCTGTTGCACCCCGTACCAATTTGCTTGGAACGTGCCGGAGTCGTCGTTGACGATGGCGGTCAGTTTGTCCATGAGAAACATGTTCTTTAGTTTTTTCAACCAATTCTCTATGGAAGGGGTCGCCAGACTCTTCCATTTCTGCACCAGGGTCACCCCACCCGCCCTCGACATTGTTTCCCACATTCTTGGGTACCTATATATTTCCATTTCCTCCCGGGGGAGCCCCAACAGCATTGTCAAAGGGGTTCAGTGGGGGTAGTTCTTCGGTGACCTCCGCAATCCATCCCCTTACATCCTCCCAAAACTTCTGAACCTTGGGGCAGTGCCACCACATGTGGCCCCTCGTTCCCACCTGGCCACATCCCCTCGGGCATATGGGTGACACCCCCGGGAACATCTTGGACAGTTTCAATGGGTCCCTATGCCACCCCTGCAGGATTTTAAAATTGTGTTCCATATCTGATGTAAATAAGTTCCGGTGGAATGCTATCTTGAATATCCTAGACCATGCATCCTCCGAAAGGGTTTCCCCTGCCAAGTCATTCCAGAAGGTGCGGAATCCCCTCCTCCCCTCTAAGTTGCTGGTGTTCAATATTTTGTACATCATGGACACCGTCCCCTTCCTTGATGTCGCCGTGTCCAAGAGTTTTTGAAAGGGGGTCAGCTGTCTCCTCAGGTTTTGGCCCCATGACTGATCGCAGAGGATGCCCTTCAGACGAAGGTATTCGAAGACGGAGAGAAATCCCCGCCCAAGAGCCTCCCTCATTTCCTCGTACTCGAGAAACTCTCCCTCTTTAAACATTTGCCCCACCCATTCCATTCCCATGTCCGACCAGGATTGGGCATTCCTGAACCCCCTGCTACCCAACCTGAGAGGGTGGCCCCAAAGTGAGGACATCGGGGAGGGCCATGAGGTAAGGTGCGTGGTCGGAGGCCCCTCTTTCCATATCGCCCAGAGTACTCCCATGGTTGGATGGGTTTT
Source organism: Ambystoma mexicanum (assembly GCF_040938575.1). Lineage (NCBI taxonomy): Eukaryota > Metazoa > Chordata > Amphibia > Caudata > Ambystomatidae > Ambystoma > Ambystoma mexicanum. The sequence continues at coordinate 407,724,792 of NC_090935.1, read as the reverse complement.
TAGCCTGCTCGGGATGTACTTGGGTGGGTTCCACAGGAGGTCACGTACTTTAAGAGGGTGGACGTCCATATCTTCCAGGTAGGACCAGTAGGTTCCCATCCCCTCCTTCATGTGTTCTAAAAGGACGCTCAATTGGGTGGCCTGATAATAAAGAAGAAAATCTGGCAACTCGAACCCCCCCTCCTCCCTAGGTAGTGTCAGAGTAACCCTCCCAATCCTCAGGGTTCTCCCCTGCCATATAAACTCAGCACTGCTTTCTGTAGATCCCTAAAGGTTTGGTCGGGGACTTTTGATGGGAGAGCCGTGAAAAGGTACAGCAGTCTCGGCAGGATGTTCATTTTTACCGCCGTCATGCGACCATACGAGAACAAGATCATCCCACCCTATCTCCTCAGGTCAGATGTAATCCCTGCCATTATGGCGTCATAATTAGTTGGGGCTAGCTTTGAAAGGTCCCTGATAAGGAGAATGCCCAGGTAGCGAATGGAGTCCCTCCCAACTACAATCCCCTCATACCTGTCCAGGGGGTCCAGTCTCGGGCCCTCATGGGAAGTAGTACTGACTTTGACGTGTTCATTTTTAACCCTGAAAATTGCCAAAGGCTGTTATCAAGGCCAGGAGAGGAGGGAGCGAGGAGCCAGGCTCCACAAGGTATGCCAGGATGTCATCCGCAAATAGGGAGAGCTTGAACTCCACCTTGCCTCTTACAATCCCTTTGATTTCTGGGTTGGCTCGCACCGCTATCGCAAAGGGCTCCATCGTGAGGACATATAACAAGGGGGAGAGTGGGCAGTCCTGCCTTGTGCCCCGCGAGAGGGTGAAAGAGTCTGATAGCACTCCATTCACCTGCACCCTCGCCGTTGGAGCTCTATATAACGCGGACACCTAGTTCCTAATGTGTGCCCTGAAACCCATTTTGTGGAGGAGGAGTTCCATATATATCTCCACTCCACCCTGTCAAAAGCTTTCTCGGAGTCCAATGAAAGCAGGCTCGCCTGGAGGTCCGATTTTTGGACGTAATGGACCAGGTCTATCGTCTTCCGGATATTATCGGAGCCCCGTCTTCCCCTTATGAAGCCCACCTGATCCCCATGGACCAGCCTTGCCATTATCTCCTCCATTCGTCTCCCCACCACCTTGGCCAGGATCTTGACGTCTATATTAAGAAGTGATATTGGGTGGTAGGAGGCGCACTCAGTCAGGTTTTAACCTCCTTGGGCAACACCACTATTATGGCCCCCATCATGGACTCTGGCAGGATTCCACCCTCCAACACCGCATTGAACACCTTCACTAGATATGGAGCCAGGGTGGAGCGAAACCTTTTATAAAAGAACACAGAGAAGCCGTCCTCACCAGGGGCTATTTTTTTCTCTCAGGGACCTCCCCTGGGCCTCCCTCACCCTTTTTTTCTGGGCACCCATTTTGATGAGGACTCCTTGCATGGTCGCCTTGAAGGCGTCCCACAGTGTGTGCATGCCCCCATCCCCATTGTCGTTTAGCTCGGCGTATTCCGTTATGGTCTCCAACACCTCCTGCGCCAGGACCTCATCTTTCAACAGGGAGTCGTTGCACCCCTAGGCTATGGTGACTCGGACCATGTCATGGTCAGACCAGGGGACAGGGTCGACCCCGTAACCAGAAACATGTGGATGCAGGAGCTCATCAACTAGGATGTAATCTATGCGAGAGTACAATGCACGGATTGCGGAGTGAAATATGAATGAGTGAACCCCAGGCCTGGGGCTCAGAATTGTGTCTGCCAGGTTCAGTTCTGCGTTAACCTTCTGGAAAAATTGTGCCGTGGCTTTGTCAGTGGCCCTAGTGGTCTGGGGTCCCAAGCGTTTCCTATCAGTGGCTGGGTCAAGGACCATGTTAAAATCCCCCCCCCCCCACCACCACTGTGCCTTGAACACATAGTTTCAGCCTGTCCCTCATTTCCTCCCAGAATTGTGCTTGGCCTTCGTTTGGGCTATACACCACCACGAGAGTTAGAAGGGAACCCTGTAGGGAACCCCCTCACTAGCAGGTATCCGCCCTCCGGATCCCTCATAATGGCCTCCTTGTCAAATCCTGTGACCCTTGCCAATAATATGGCCACTCCCGTTTTTTTTTTGTCTTGTGTGATGCGCAGAATACCTCTACGATCCCTCCCCCCCGCATCCTCGGTTCCCTCCCCCGAGTCCAGTGTGTCTCTTGTAGAAAGAGTAAGTCCAATTTGGCTCTCCTGAATTCCCTACAGACCAGGGACCTCTTGGTAGGGGTATTCAGCCCCCACACATTAAGGGTGCCCACTCCCAGGGCAGGCAGACTGTCAGCCATTATCTAGGTTCCCTTTCCTCTCGTTCAGCAACCTCACAGCACCACTCCCAACCAGCTCTGTTTGTCTTTTACTATGCTCCCACTCTCCCCCCCACTCACCCCTACCTGGGTGGGGCTTAAACTTATCTCCAACTGCCCCCTGTATGCCCCCAGGTTTAACAATCCCAACTTTACCCATTCCCCCCACACCCTTCCCCGGCGTCCAGCCAAATAGTTCAACCATTGCTGGCACTTGGCCGGACCACCAGCCTGCCCTCCTCTGCTAGGCTGTCATGTAAGTTAGCTCCTCTTTGAGCCCCCCTCCTCCCGTCACACCCTCAGAATGACTGCCTATACTTGCTGTTCAAGGGGACCTTGTTTGCGGCTAGGCCCCATGTTCTCCGACTCCCGCTCCCTTGTAGGTCGGGTTAGTCCGCACCTCAACCATCAGGGTAAATTCGCTCTCTGTCCTTTGTCGGTGACGGCGAGTTCAGCTTCTTGAATTTCCTTGAGCTTGTCTTCTTCCTCCTGTCTCCCGGTGGTCTGTGACCGCGGCGCCCTCCACAGCCATCCCCTTGGGTCCCCTCCGGGGGATCGGGTCCGTTACATAGTCTTGGATGGCTCCCCTTATGTCCTCCTCCGTGATCAGGGACGTCCATATACTCAAAAGCGAGGGAGAAGCGATAGCCCATATGTAGCACACTCCCTTCTCCTTTAGCAGCTGCGTCAGGTGGCGGCACATTCTGTGTTTGGCCAGTGTGTACGACGAGAGATCCTGGAAAATTGACACCTGAACGTTGTTGTATGTGATCTCCCGAGCCTTCTTGGCCTCCTCCAGCACCTTCGCCTTTTCCGTATAGTAGTGGAACCGGACCAATATAGACCGGGTGCACAGTGTGGGGGGGGGGCAGGGCGGGAGGCCCCCGATCGAACGTTGGTTCTGTCGTCATCTAATCTGCGAAAAGGAGGGTGATGATTTCTCTCACCACTCGGACTAAATCTCTCTCTGTCTCTCCCTCCGTTTCTGGGACCCCAAAAACCTGAGGTTGTTCCTCCTTTCCCTGTTTTCGAAATCGTCCATCTGTCTGGCCCTTTCTTCATCCCTCTTCTCCACGGCCGATAGCCTCATGCTTATTTGCATCTCTTGGGTCACTGATGGCGACTGGTTGGTCTCTAGCTGGAGCAGCCTGTCCTCAACCTTGTCCACCCTTTGGTCCATTTTTTCCAGTTTTGGGGCAATGTCCGATCTCATGTCCCTAATTTCCTGCATGACTGAGGCGAAGCCCTTTTCCATTGCAGAGGTGGGCACCAATGGGTTCTCTGAGTGTGCCATTCCGCTATCTCGGCCCGGGCCGCTGTCTTCGCTTCTTGCCTCCAGATATCGGTATTCTTGAAGGGTTTTCAACCAGCTCATTTGTTCGTCCCTAACGCCTAACTGCCGGATCCGCCGCCGTCCAAGGGGGGTTGGGGTGACTCCCCCGGGCTCCGTTATCTGCTCCCCAGACGGATCCGGACAAGGGAACGCAGGATGGGGGACCGGATTGGAGATGTGATCCCTTTTCTCATTGTCTTGTCCACTGCGGGCAGACTCCCACAGGGCGGGCACACGCCCCACCAACCTCGGGCTGGGGCCTCGCACCCTGTCTGTTCCCCCCTTGTCTATCTGAGAGCTCCTTTGGGTTCCTAAGGGATGGTTATGTGGTCAGTGCCCCTGTGTCCTTTCCAGATGAAGAAGCTCTCACCGCGATTGCCTATAGGCGGGCACGGGCCCGGGGGCCACCACCTGTGTGGGGTCTGGGCACGGGGACCCCGTTCCTCCACTCCGTGTCCTCTGTCGAATTGCGTTTCACTCGGTCTACCCGGTGTCCCGCGGGGGGACTGAGCCACTGCCTTGTTTACAGGGGGGCCCTTAGATCAGCCTCCCCTGTTCAGATCAGAACGTGAAGAGTCCCGGGCATCCTCTGATGTGGGCGCACTGGTGTATAGCTGATCCTCCACCCCTTCCAGGACGGAAGAGGCCCGCTGTGCCCACGGGCCCAGGCCCTCAGGGCCTCTGTTCCTTAATCCTGGTTAAAATCTGTGAGTTGGGGCCCCGGTGCTCCTGCCGCCTGTCTTCAAGTCCCGGCACAGGGGTTGGGTGTCCTCGCTGCCATCAGGCCTGGGCCTCGGGAGCGGCCTTCCCCCCGCGGGGGAGGGGCTCTCACCTCCCTCCTCCGTTGCCCCCCAGCGTTGTGGGCCCCGGCGACTGGTCACTCCAGTGGAACAACCGCCTCAACAGGACGGGGGGGATGGCCACGGCTCCCCTCGTTGCGTCGCCGCCGCTCTAGTCTCACTCGGCTCCCCTCTCCAGATGGCGGGTCCCGTTTACCGTCCCCCAGGGGTCCTCAGACGTCACTCTTTCGACCAGGGGGGGCTCCGGGGTTTCACCGCCTCTCCGGGCTTTGGGGGAGGGGCTCAATCCCTTGTTTTAGCCCAGCTTCGGCGGGAGCTCGGAACTCAGGCTGCCATAGCCTCTGCGCCCCCTGGTGGCTGCTCTCACTGCATTTTTAAGGAGATTGTGATCTTGAGGGTACACCGCTCTTTCCTTCCCAAGGTGGTGTTAGAATTCCATCTGGCACAAAAGATTACTGTGCCGACATTCTACCCACCTCCTCATCCTCAAGGAGGATGAGAGGTGACATAGACTGGACCCACAAAGGGATTTAAGCTTTTAGATCACCAGGTTGGCAAACATCAGGCAAGATAATCAACTATTTGTTCCTTACACCGCACTCAGACTGGGTCAAGCTGTGACTAAGCAGACTTTGTCATGCTTGATCATTCTGTGCATTTCAGACTTATTCCTTGGTTGGGAAAGATGTCCCTGAAAAGGTAAGGGCACATTCTACCATAGGCGTGGCAACCACTTGGGCTCTGCAAAAAGGTGTACTAGTGCAGGACATCTGTAACGCTGCAACCTGGCCTTCGATAGACACCTTTTCAAAACATTACTGCCTGGATTTCATTTCGGGCGAGAACGCTAGGTCTGGGAAAGCTATTTTGCACAATGAATCTGTGGGAGGGAACAATCCATTAGAAGAAAAAATGACTTGCCCCTAATGTTCTTTCTGCTGGGTGTTCCTCCCATGGATTCCTCATCACCCTCCAAACCTACCCCAGTGGGTGAATTTTGCGAATTTAGACTTCCCTCTTTTTCAACAGCCATGCAGGTTATGTATCCTCACGTGGGCTGTATGAAAGTGGGCGTGGAAGTAGTACTGAGGCAACGGGGGCAGTGCATGTTATTTATACCAACATCCATGTCCCGTCCGACCGTGGGTATGGAAGCCACAGAGGGATATTGATTCAACGACGCTCAGTGCCCACTGCCTTCAATAAGATTTCCGAAGCTGCAAGCAGGAGATCGGTATATTAAAAATATAGAAATCCGTGGGAGGAACATCCAGTCGAAAGTACGAGGTTTACGTAATGTGTTCTTTGCAATGCTATAAACAATTAAACCAGGTGTATTGAAGCTTGCATCCTGAAAACGAAATCAGTTTTGGGCACTGGTACATTTTAAAGTAGGGACTCGCAATTTGGCAGGTAAGGCACTAGGAGATTACAGTGTTGGCCAAGATCACATGCTTTGCTTACGTGGAGAAGCTAGAAATTGATCTGAGCCTGCATTTTCGCCACATTGTTTGAAAGCTCTTGTCAGGAAGTTGAAATTAGTTGTGATTGTTTGGCTTCCTTAAACTAAAATGAATACTTTGTTTTGTAAACCTGACTTGGAAAGCACACATCTGAGGATCAACCAACATGGACATTTTGATATAATCTCAATGGAAAAATGCAATACAAAAGCGGAATGTATTTTCTCTATCATAAAAGAAGGTCTACAAGTATTAGACTAATTGATGTCAATCTAAATAAGGTCATCTGGGTTTTTCTACTGTATTTTTAAGATCTAATTGCCACCAGCAGAAGAAACTGTGCTCAGCTAACACGCGTGTAGGTATTCTTTCACACAGACTTGCGCATTCTTTATTCATGATATAAAGAAAAGCATCTGACGACGTAGAAAAGAGCAAACCATTTTTGTGTCAAATAAGCAGACCTGAAAATAAATTTACCAGGTAGGATGCTTGGTCGACTCACTCCTGCTTAGGACCCCGTCCACGCATACTGAAAAGAAAGCTCATGCAATGGTGTAAACAAAGCTGGGATATTGGCTTTGACACTTTGGCTCTGCCGCCTTGAATTTTGCTACCTAATCAACTCTCCCGAATAATGCATTATGCTGTTCGTTGTCCGTGCCTCCACAATTTTACAAACCTTGTTTGAAGGCGGTAGTTTCGTTTTTATAGCTAGCGTTTTCCGGTGCAGGTATGTGGTTTGGTAGCACCTTCGCTGATACTATCAGTAGTGGTTGCATACTCTAGATTATCAACTTCAGAGAGGCTAAGCCTGCCGTACCAGGATTTGGAAATGAGCCGACATGAGAGATCTCTATAACAAGTGCGTAGCACACTGAACCATTGTGGCACTTGTGCATATCAATCTGCATTTCATTTTTTAGGGATATATTGAGCCCATGTAAAATACTACATAAATGCTATAGTGAATGCACACACTATGTACTACAGCTAGCACAGAATACACTACAGGATTAATGGCTCAGCAGCACACGGCACAAGATCATGCCATGTTATTTATAAGGGGGGCGTGGCATGCTCGGATGTGAGATGGACATGCTTTGTCCGTGCTCCCTGATGATACTAAATTGAACCCACAGTGCATTGATTCACCTGGAAAATCCACCAGAGGGGTTGTGTAGAGCTGTAGGGTGATCCCTGGGACTTACAAGCATGCAACGATCGACAGAGGCTGCTGCAAGGCCTGTGTGGAGAGAAGCGATTGGGCCGGCTGCATCCAAGATGGTGGGTGCGGCCAGTAAACCCCGATTATGGATAGGGAGGCCCAAACAACAAACTTGCCACAGTTCTGTGGAGACTTTGATTTAAAGGGATAGTTTCATCTTCTCGTTGGTATAGGTATAGGTTACTTTATCTTCATTCCCTTCATGGAACTTCTACTGATGTGCTGTATTGGATGTTTCCATATAGGCCATCACATGCCTCTAGCCTAGGGAGTATGTTGCAGAGTGGGCTCACCTCCCTAGCCTGACAGGGGTGAGGGTCGGCTACCCTCGATTTGTCAAAGCTTTTAACGGGACGGTGTAAATCCCCATGTGTGGAGTCCATGGAAACACTTCTAATTCTGCTGATCTTTAACATTAAAGTGGAGTATTTAACTCCAACATGATACTGGAGACGAATCCTACACTTCAAGGTCAAACTTTCAAATCAGTGCAGTGGTAAAAGCAGCAGTGATTAAATTACTGCATAAACAACTGCACAGCTGAACTAGTAATAAAGCCTGTTACCTGCACATTTGTACAGCTTATTGAGTGCAATTTCTACTGGCCCAGACTATCCAAAGGGACCTGCTCGTTTTATGAATTGGAAAAGTAGAGCAATGTCTAAAGCACACATTCAAATCACTGTGTGTGCCGCAAAGCCTGTGCCACAAAATAGATTTTGAACCAAACATAACTTTTCAATAGCGACCAACTTGTGTCCGAGTAGAAAGTAGATTACATATATTCATATTAAAAGCTAGCCTTTGCTTGTGAGGCGTTTCAGAACTGCTCACAAAATGTGGCATGCAACAGCAGATAACAGGTCTTTGACAGCCACTTATTGTGCGCACTAGTCTATTGATGTCAGTTCTCTGAGCAATTGGCTGAGTGCCTAGTAGCCTTTTCGGTTGAACCTCTCCTAAATGTGTAATATTAGGGTCTGATATTGCGGGGCGCTAAGGGGTATTCAGCTTCTGGTCTAGCCAAGAAGAGCCTATTTAGCTTGATTCCAACAGTTACCAGGAAATATGAGTGGCACTCCAGGCCAACTGGTGCCATAGAAACACCCCTGTGTATTTGAGAATCTTGTTGTGTAATGTAGCATTAGGCATATTTTGGTAAAAACTTGATTTGCATCAAACTATGTACTAGTTTTCATTCCTTGCTCCTGCTCTGATATTTTAGATGCACGTGAAAGGGTAAAATGATTAACCTATGTTTTTTGATTAAGCTCTCACTTGTATGGTTTGGTAGCTCATGGTCCTTTGTTCTCTTGCGTTTCTCTGTACAGTATATGTGATGCCGACTCTGTTTATTCTTTTCTGATTTTAAAGTTTTATATGAATTATTACTTTTTAAATGAATTCGAAGTACTTTCTCTATCACGTTTGTTAAAGGTTACTTGTTAACTAAATAAATAAAAATATTGGAGGAGCTGCTTTTACCTCTTGCTCTATCAATCTTTATTGCAATCCCTGAATTATTTTCACGTTTGGGTTCAGATCTTGTCACCAGTTTTCTGTTCCACTACCACACGTAATGATCACTGCAACAAAAGAGAAGGCAGTTGCGAATCATTCCTTATTTTCTCAAGTTATAAGGCAAGCTGAAATCCGAGATTCAATACAGTATCCTCTCCACCACTCTAACAACTGCACTTCTCACTCCTGCTGAAATATTCGAAGCAAACATGCAGGAGGACGTTTGCTATACTAGTGGGCAGCGTTAGAAACAGCTAAGTTACTGTAAGTTCCAAAGCTTTGACACCTTTACCTTTTAAAAAGAAGACACAATGAAGCCGCAACCAACATTTTTGAGGACTTCACTCTGCATGAATGACTTGTGCCCTTGTCGTCTTTCTGCAGGGTTTGGACGTGGTCCCATGGGACTACAGAAATTTGCTAGACGATATTGCCTTTCTTTTCCTGTTTTTTTCACTGTCCTCTCCAATACCCTTCCCTCCAGCTGATGGAGATGTGGCTCCTGGTGGAGGTTTTCTCTATGGAAACAGTTTTTTGTGTCCTGCCTAGCATTGACCTGCTGGCCAACGGTGTGAGAGATGGAATATTGGTGGCTCGAAGAATCTTGGCTGAGTGATTTGAAGGAGTGTTGTGTGGGTATGTCTGTTGGGGCCTGTATGTGTGGTGATGGCCAGTGTGTGGCTACTATGTTTCGTTATCTTGAAGAGTAGCCTGAACTTTAATGCAAGCAACTTGTAAATAAACAACCTTTTGTCCATCTACCTTTCATTTATGCTGATACAGCATCTTAGTTTATAAAAGTCACTCCTTCGAAATGGGCTTTTGTTTCGACTTTCCTGTTTAACTATCGGCAACAAAAGCGCAAGGACTCCACTAATTTTGAATCTGTGTCGCTTCATCAAGTGGTCGCTCAACATTTGTTTCACGATTGTTTTGGAAGGCTCGAATTCTTACCTACCTCGAACAGTGGGACGTGCTGTTAGCAATAGACAATCAGGGTGTGTATTAGCAAATAAAAGATGGGGTTCACGCTGAGGTTTTCGCTTCGGCCAGCATGGGCTTTATCCAGTCTAAAGGCATCCATTACACATTGCTATTTTAAATCACATTTATCTGGATTAAATGTCATATGACCCACCCTGGATAGTATAGGCATGCGGGTCCTCTTAGAATGGAATGCAAACCCATTCTCCTGTATGGCAATCAAACATCATATGCATACAAACTGCAATGCCCCCAATGCCGCATGCTCAGGCTGTCAAATATGTAAGACTAAATTGAGCGACCCTTTCAAAAATAAAATGATAAATTTAGCCATTAACGATAGTCCCAACCACTGGAATCGCTGGATAAATCCTCAGTCTGACACCTCCATTTTCATAATTTATTTCGAATTCAAAAACCGACAAATATGCAACTGATTACTCCAGATTGTCCCACTGTGTGATAACATCTGCTTTTACTATTTATACTTCACATTAACACTTTAAAGCCAAATGTATTTGGAACATCGCAGTGTAGCACTGCCGAAAATAGATCCTACAGGTCAGACTGACCATTTTCATATCACAATACTAATACCCCAAAATACGCTCATTAAGAGGTTGAGAATTCGACAGTGCATCTCTTAGAGCACGTTCCCTAGTATCTTCTCTTTTGTTGAGAAGCATTGTTTGTTCTCCAAAGAACTTCACTGAACTTGTATTATTTCGATGACATTCTGCACGGTATATCTTCACATAACTGGTGCACCCCAGCTTTTGTGTTTTTAAAATGAACCTCCACATCAACTTTAGAGACCTGCCCTTTGACCTCTTCACAGCTCCTCCAAAAACATTTGGGAAGGTTCTGTCCATGATTCAAGCTTCTCTTCAGAGCAGATTGCACATTTGCATACACTTAAGACTTGCTGGTTACAGTAAGTGGCAAAGGAGACGTCCATCCGGTGATGGCTCTTCTCTTCCACGATGGAGTATTTCATTAGTTTTCTCACACCTACTCTAATCCTCTGCGAGCTATCATCAAGCGTTTCACTAATCTTGTTCTGTGGACATTAGGTGTTGGTCTTTACTGTAGTTAGTCTTCTAAAGAACCTCTTTGTACATAGAGGTATAGAAATAGTAGGTTCTGGGGTGGACCAGAAAGTACTTGTAAGAGTATGTGTGGTATCTTGTGAGCTAAGCACTTTTCTTAGTCATATGGTCAGTAAGTTCGAATCCCGGTACAGCCGACTTAGCCCTCCTCCATCATTCTGAACTTGAAGCATTGAGTCCCATTAAATTGGATTTTATAACCTCTTATTACAATGTTTGAAACGGGATGATTTTATTTTTGTTACTTGATATTATAATTGTATTATTTTACCGGTACAATCTTCACAACAGCAAATACTTTGCACTAAACGATATACCAGCATTTAAACCATTTAAAACGGATCACAAACATATAGGCAACACCATCTCTAAATATGTGAGCCACGCAGCTTAATTTCTGCTGTAGTTTGGAAACATGTACCCTTGCCCCATATGGAATAACGTATGTTCCTCACTTAGAATTGCGTTTTATTTTTTCCTCCCCTCATCGTTTGTCTAATTTTTAATTCCTCTCCATTCGTATTAATTTTTTCTTTTTCTCCTTTATATTGTGTCAAATTTCTGTACATTACATCAAAATGGAGTGCTGTTGAGGGTTGGACGTCTGGAAAAGCAATGACTTTTTGTGTTTTTTGTGTGTAATAAAATATCAATATCAAACTGGGTCGAAGCAATGGTGCGCTGTCCACAGGGATAAGAATGCAAATAATCTAGGGAATTTGTGAATGTTTTGCGATCACGCACCTCAATATGAAGGGGTACTGGATTGCCGAACAGTGGTAGTGGATGAATTTGTTATTACTGGAAAAGGTACGTCTTGAGCCCTTCACTGAATTGCACGAATGATCGGGAGATTGTGTGGCCGGGTGTTCTATCATTTCCTAGGTTCTTAATTGGTGAAAGCATGTCTTTTGGCCCTTTTTCTTCTCAGATTTCTTTTATTTCAGGACGGTCTATGTTCTGGTAGCACACATTACAGAAACTCTTGTCAAATAAAAATTCAGGTACAGCTAGAACTTGCACATGTTTTTGTGTAAGGAAGGCCACAAAAAAGGTTAAGGTTTGGAAAAAACATACATAGCCGAAACAATCAGTGTTCCATTTGATGATTCAATAGGAAGATCAATGGGCATAGTACAAGTACTTCAAACCCATATAGGTCTGGCTTATCAAATTATATAAAATATTACCCTGTACAGTTCCAGATCAAGACATAATTGGCTTAGCCAATGCTTGTTAAGAAAATTACCTAGTAGTCCAGCCAATGATTTATTTTTAAAAAGTGGGAGGCACTGCAATACTAGTAGCAGGGTGCAAAATGTGCGCTTACCACTAGCCACTGGCTAGTGATAGATTACTCTTGGTGAGTGAGAAATGGTGTGCTGTGTGTATGTGTAGAATTGAGGTGGTGAGTGACTTTTTCATGCTGGCTAGTAGTTTTCAACTTGAAACGTCTACCCCTGCTAGTGAAGATTCAAGTAAAAACACTCTGATTTGCTTCTCCAGCACTCTAGCCAGTATAGAACGCAGCCCTGAATACTATGAATATCGAGCTGCTTCACACCTGGAGGACCCCAGGAAATAAACATCTGGGTACACGTGATTCAGGGAATGCACATTATCAATGACCTTTGATTTTATTGTTCTTGGCAGGCAAAGAGGTTTTGTATACACGATGTTCAATGTGAAACGATTTTCCTAAATTAAGACGATATTTGCAATGGCCACTATTGGATGCATTTGATGAACTTGTGAAAGTAGGTTCTTTCCATTATTTGCCAAAAGTGGCAAATGGCCTCTCTACCGAGGATGAAGAAGGCAAAATAACCTAGTGCCCACTAAGGAGGGTCTACAATCACGTAGCTCGCTGTTCCTTACCAGAAGAGAAATATCCATGTGTACCTCATTTCTCTGGCCCTGCCCACAAGAATAGTTAAGCACCGAAATACTACGGGTTTCTACCCAGACGCGTACTTTTAACAAACCGTTCCAATTAAAGTACTCCAATGTTGTCCTAGGTCCATTCCAGAAGGTTTGCATGCAAGTGTAAGTGCAGGCATGTTCTTGTGGTCAAGGTGAAGGATTTTATAGATCGTTCTCGCGTCTGTGAATGTTGTAGTAGTGTGTGTTCAAATGCCACCTTAGGGATCCAAGTGACACATCCTCCTATGCGATAGATGTTTGTGTTGATCATGAAAGCATACTTTTAACCTTGGCTCAAATAGGTGTCGCTTTTACTGTTATCATACTGGTACTTTCAAGATTGGATTATGTCAACAGCCTCTGCATGGACCTTCTAGACAAGCGTGAGAACCATCTCCAAAGAGTTCAAAATGGCATTGAGAAGATGGACCTGTATCAAAACTTGGATCCAAGAAGTGCAGAAGTCCCATTAAGAAGTTCATCCCTTGTGTCCCAAGCAAGATGCTTCAGTCCTGCAATTCAGCCCTCTTGAGAGTGGCACCTTCTAGTAAAAACTTCAAACAGGGGTCTTGTTTGCCTTTGTGCTCAGGCGACTTCAAACTTGTAGACCATCTGGAAATTCCTGAAAGCATGGCTGTTAACGGTGTCTCAAAAAGAAACATGCTGCAAACCATAATCCCTTCAGCTGTGGCCAAGGTGACATACAAAGATTAGTTATGCTCACAAATGCTCTGGGACAGACCAGCAACTTAAGTCCTCACCTGTGGTCCAGGATAACGTTTCTCAACCCAAACAACTCTGCAACAGAACATATACCAGGACATATACACTGACCCAGAGGCAACATGTGCCTGGCACCATGGCAGATGCCCGAGCACCTACCAACCAACTCGACACAAACCCTTTACCTTGCACTACCTACATCAGCCAGTTTCACGTACTGCAAGGGCAAATTGATACCCACCCCAGCCATACGTAGTAGCAACACAGAAAAGTCTACACCTCTCCCTCCAACCTACTACAGCACAACCAACTGCACATGCCCTGCGCCATCCAGACTCGCACAGCAGGATTGTTGGCATTCCACCAAGCAAAGTGCCAACACATTGGCCTCCTCCCTGTCAACAAACGCACCATGTGCCCTAAATCCGCTCTGGTGAGAGGCTGCCAAAATGGCAGACTTTATTCTATATTATATCACTTTACATTACCTAGAATCTGACCAGCGCCCATTAAGCAGTTGACGTTGCCGATGCTTGCCATATGATAGAACTGGAAGCATAAAAAGTGTGAGCTTCTACGGTTTTGGTGTTCCTGTGTGTGACTGGCGTGATGCTTGGATACACTCTAGTTTCTTTTCTTGATATTACAGGGCATTTTCCTATATCCTATCACAGGGGCAAAGTGACAGAGGGATTCGTTGTAAATGTGTCCCCTTACACCTTGCACTTTTGTTATTTACATCCAATACAACTCTCCGAAAGTTTATTTTATAACGTGCATTATGGTATATGTAGAGTGCTGCAACTAAAAATACTAAATGAGCCTCCCTGCTCATTTTGTAATCATCAACTCACAATGAAGCTGGGCAAATATTTCACATTTTTAGGGGATTGGTAATGTTTAATCGATTCCTAGCTCTATTAATCAAAGCTTGATTAAATGCATGTCTCTTCACGTGCTTGTGGACTTGTACATGCTACTAGCTCTTTCAACCCTTCCAACATCCAGTAGGAGGTTAACATTTAAACTTTATGATCTGCTCGGAAATATGTAATCTGTTTCAGACACAGCAAGTACTTCTTTGTTTATTTTAAGTTTCACGAGTGTGTGCTTTTACTGATAAACGCGGCCCATCGGGAGCCGAAAGTGAGACCTCGGGTTCACATAGTAATCTTTATTGCTCTGAACTTTGACATTCTCGAGGGTTGTTAGCGATTATACACATTGAGCTTGTGCCAAACTTAAGGCAAGGTTAGTTGGCCAATGTCCTTGTCTTTGCGCAATACATGGGAGTGCGGTCTTAAATTGTCATTGCATTTCACGTTTAACTTAAAAGCAATGACCTGCTACTTGGAAATGACTTTATTTGGGCCCAGGATACTTGAAGGTGTCCCGAATACTTCTTTATCGTTTTGGGAGTGGAGGGCTAGATTTTCTTAAGTGTGTGCTTGCTTTTTTAACCATATAACTAGATTAAAGAGTTTGAGGAAAATGGTCATGGTCTTTTTGGCAACCAATAGAATACCTGGACATTTTTTTGCAATTAGGGTTGTACCAAATAGTAGATTTAGTATTGGGTCTAGTACCTAATAGTTTAGCAAAGTGTTCAGTCTAATACGCAGCTGAATAGTTCCCTTTTTAATGCATAAAGTTGGAAGACAAAACATATACTTTGTAAATTAAAACCACACTTATAAATATGCAGCCCCATTCTGTATTTTCTCATTTCGTTAACTATAGAAAGTGCTTAAATAAAAAAACACATTGAGTTTTCTTTGTGCATTCATGGGTCATTTGTTCATGTAGCACTGCTGGGCTATGACCAAGTAACTCTGCAAAGCATCTTTTCTGTAACACCTCGTTTCTTTCGGACAAATGTTGATGACTTGTCTGTCCCCTATTCACTTGTCACACTATAGGTATACTTTAGACGTTTATCACAGCTGCTATCTCAGCGACTTTACATTGATGGCTCCTATCTAAGTACATACAACAAGGAGATAGATATGTACATTTGACACACAAATTCTCTCATCAACAGAGTAGGGTAATTGGTTTTCTTGGCACTGTTAGTCCTGAAAAAATGCACACAGTACACCTCTAATACACAATTCAAATTAATTTAATTAATTACCATTAGTAAAGTTCATAAAACAGACCCCTTCAACACATGGTGGGTATATATCATACATATAATCACATATAAATCACAAAAAACCACATCTAACGAATTTCAGACACAGATGACATAAACACACACTACTAGGCACTCTAAAAGTGTCTCTAAAAACTATTTACCCAACGTGTTTCTGTTCTTTTTGCCGCAAATGGTTGAACATTCTTCCGGGGAATTTCTCTTTAAAATGTAGATTACATCAACACCATGTGACAAGGGTCGATATGCATCACAAATGCAATGCTGGTAAAAGATGAGCTAACAAATAGCAACCCCCCCCCAAAATACTGTATTCGATCAGTGTGGCAGGGACTAGGCATTGGTCCCAAATAGACCAACCCTGTTAAACATACAGACCTTACCTCCATGTGGTACTTTGTCTGTGGCGTGTTCTCTCAATGGTCAATCGCCTCATGCCTGGTTAATAAAGCATGTATGTTAATACCAACTACTACCAGGTAGCCAACGTATTCTGAGATAGCTGGAGAGACATTAAAATAACAAAAGTGGAAACAAAAACCATAGCCACAATTCATGAGGTGTAAACTCCAAGCCTGCAATTAAGACTAATCAAAGCACAGCACAACCACACTGGTCACCCCCACACAAGTGTGAAAAAGTACTTGGGTGTCACAACAACTCTGCTTCGCAGTTAAATAGCAGAGACAAGGTATATCCTACTCCTTTAAAATGCGATTCCGTTCGCCAAAAAGCATTGATTCCTAGCCCCTTGGCAACTGTAACAAAAGTACGAAATTGACCCTGAGTTAGCCGATTCAATACATCGGTAGCATCACAAGTCATAACCCATTTAGCTAGGTTACAGCGCCCATTCAAAAAGATATATTTATATAGGCTCGCTGATGGTGGTTTAACCTGCCATAATGCACCAACTATCCATAATATTACGTACTGCAAAATGGACCGTATTGAGCCAATTCGCCCGTAATCTAATATCAGCCAGAAAGTAGCAGAGACACACTCGCCTCTTAAAACCACCGATGCACGTACCCGTTAGATAGGACCAGCAGGATAGGACTGAAATTGTTTATCTTTGGAATTGATTAATCAATTTCTGTAACCTTGCCCTTGTGTGGTATATCCTACTCTTTACTTATGCACTTTGTACAATAGTTGGTCTTGTGAAGACATTCAGTACTCAGTCAACAAGCATGCATAATATATATACTGAGTGTACTTTCAACTTGTGTTTAGGTAATCTGTATTTTGTATTCCAGATTTTGAGTGGTATTTTGTATTCCAGATTTTGAGTGGCATATTTGTTTATGTAATATGTATTAAATAGTTCGAGTGGATTGTGTCCTCCGACGTATACCACATCTCTGACAGTAATGTCCACAGCTGTGCTGCATCGGAAAAGTTTTCGGCGTCGGTGTCCTAGGTCGATGATGTCGATATGCTGCCCTCAACGGCCTCTGTCGAGAGCCGACGTCACCGGATGTTATATGTAGGATGCACGATGCCTGTAGCCTCAGTTCCGTTTTTTCCACAAACGTGTTTACTTTGGAATCGGTTCTTCTCCTGATGAGAATATGTCTTCGACGTCTTCTACAGCAAGGTCGGGCTTCAAGAAGTGTACGGACCCGCACAACGTCTACCTCTGGTGCCTAGGCGAGAGCCACGCCACCGACGACTGTGATGAATGCCAGTTCTTGACGTCGAAGGCCTTGCGGGAGAGGAACAAGTTGTCTGTAGGTAGGGTTTCCAAACCCCATAAGTTGAAATCCGTTGGGCTTTTGACCGACGATTTGAGGGGCGACTCTCCGCGTCGGCATAAGTCCAGGGGGTCTGGTTCTCGGAGTGGGTCCCGCCATTCCTCTGCCTCTTCTAGGCACTCTCGGAGGCGCCGTCACTGGTCGCCTTCCCCGTCCTCATCAGAGGACTCCGCCAGATGGCTGGTGGCTTGTCCCAATAAGCATTAGTCGCCGGCGGAATGGGACGCAGTCTGCAAGGTGATGATGGCCATTTTCGAATCGCAGGGCACCGTTCCGTCCGTGCCTTCGAGAGAAGCCGGCAAGGAACGAGCAAGGGCTGCCGCTCGCACGCATTTGGGCGGTCGGCGCGATCATCAGGAGCCGTTGAGGTCCCGATCGGACAAGGTTGATTGCCATAGCCGTGCCAGGTCCAGGTCCTCGACGCCCTCGAGACCGTCGGAGCCTGTGAGACCTTCTAAGAAGGCATCGGCGCCATGTCCGTCGAGGGACTCTCTCGGGGCTTTGAGGAAGTAGTCGACGCCATTGGTGCCGAGGCCGTCGAAGGACACGCTCTGGGCTCTGGCCTCAAAGCTGTTGTCTAAGTTGTTAGCGCCTCGGTCGACGCCGATTCCATCGGACTCTCGACACCTTTTGTGGAGGATTTACCGGAGGTGCCCCGGAGGGCCGTGGAAACTCTGAGGAAGGCCCACAGTAAATCATTGAGGCCTGTGTTGGAGCCTTTTTCTGTATCCTCGTCCAGGGATTTGATCCAGCCTTTGGATTACATCTCAGAGGTGGAAGAAGGGTCAGATGAGGAGGGGGTTGTACCACCTGAGGTTCCTGATGACCTGTTGTCTGCTCACAGCCAGATGGAAGACCTGGTACACATGCTGGGTCCTCATACAGGCGTCTAATGTCGAGGGTGATTGAGCACTTGGGGTGGTCTGCGTCACCTGTGGATTTCCTGCAGGATGACCTGACAGATATATTGGACCACGGTCCACCCGCTGACCCGGTGCTGCCATTTCATATGGCCTTACAAAGAAGGGTGGCAGCAGCTTGGACTGCTCCGGAGAGTCTCCCAGCAGTGAATAAGTCTCTACCGAAAAAATATTATCCAGTCGGTGGCGACCCCTGCTACTTGTCTACGCACCCCATTCCGGAGAGTTTGGTGGTGCAGGCGGCTACGGCCCCAGCAAAGCGGGCTGTGTACCCTACCATCCCTCCAGATAGGGACAACAAGCGCTATGACGGTTGGCCGAAGAGAAAGTATTTTCATTTGGGGGTATGGCTTTAAAGGCAGCCAACTCCGTTTGTGCCTTGGCAAGATTCTCACACTCTGTGGAATTGTGTATCTTTGGCGGCTGAACATATTCCCGAAGGGGAGGAACAGGATGGTTTTCTGGCCCTCGTGCAGGATGGCAAGGACGCCATGTGTGAAACCGTTCAGTTGGGTCTGGACGTGGCAGAATGTGTCAGCTGGTCCATGGCGGTGAGCACCGTGATGTGCAGGTTTGCGTGGTTGCTGAAGTCGGGGTTTGCTTCTGATGTACAGTCCCGGCTTCTCAACATGCTCTTTGATAGTGTCCATCTTTTTGGCAGCAAGGCTGACGAGAGCCTTGAGAGGTTGCAGACCTCCAAAGCTGCAGCAAAGTCGTTGAGCGCTGCAGTACGTCAACCTCTGCCTTTTCGTCCTAGGGGACAGCAATGGAGGGGAGGTTCCTTTCGATACTACCCTTCCTTTCGTAGCCTGAGGGGAGGGGCCAACTTAGGAGTACCAGAGGTGGAAAACAAGGTACTCGAGGTGCCAAAGTGGCTCGGGCAGTTGCATCTTTGCCTTCAGGTACTGCCGCAGCCGCTTCTGCTCAGTCATGAGGCCATGTCCCATGGTTCACTGTTTGGGGGAAGGCTGGCGCTTCATCTGGTAGAATTGTGTGCCATTACTTCAGATGTGTGGGTTCTGGAGATCATAGCCCACGGCTACTGTCTTCTTTTCTGGCAGAGACCTCACGACAAATCACCGGGGAAGCTCTCTTTGAAGAGTTCGGATCCGTTCCTTGTGCAGAAAATCCTATCCCTGCTGGAGAAAGGCGCCATAGAACTGGTGCCTGTAGCGGAGAGGAACAAGGGATGGTATTCCCCATATTTTTTGATCCCGAAAAAAAGACGGGGGATTGTGACCCATCATGGACTTGCGTGGTTTGAACAAGCTCCTCAGGAAGGACAAGTTCAAGATGGTTACTCTCTCTCAAGTCCTCCAGGCCCTTCAACTTCAGGATTGGTTGGTGTCTCTCGACCTCAAGGATGCTTACTTTCATGTGCCGATTCATCCCAAGCACAGGAAGTACCTGAGGTTCGCGGTTGGCGACTCGCATTTTCAGTTTCGGGTCCTGCCGTTCGGATTGTCCTCCGCCCTGAGTGTCTTCACCAAGCTAATGGTGGTGGTTGGTGGCAGTGTATCTCAGGAAAGGGGGGGATTCACGTCTATCCCTACCTGGATGATTGGTTGATCAGGGCGTGCTCTCCCGAGCAAGTCCTGGATCATCTGTCCGTCACCTGAAACTCCCTTCACAAGCTGGGCTTCTCCCTCAACTTAAAGAAGTCCCACTTGGCACCTACCCAGCGGCTACAGTACATCGGAGCAGTGCTCGACACATCCCTGGGGCAGTGTTCCCCTCCCCAGCTGAGGGCTCATCACATTCTGCAGATGGTGGACAAGTTTCAACATGCCCAGAGTCTCCCGGTGTTCGGGTTCTTGAGGTTGCTCGGCCTCATGGCATCCTGCATTCTATTGGTGCCAGAGGCCAGGCTGCGGATGACATCTCTGCAGTGGGCTCTCAAGATGCAGTGGTCGCAGTCCTCAGGCAGGATGTCGGATCCCGTTCAGGTGCCGCCCTCGGTTGCCCAGGATCTTCTGTGGTGGGCCAACGATGGCAATCTGTTGAAGGGAGCACCATTTTGGCTACCCTGGCCGGAGGAGACGATCATGACGGACGTATCCCTGACAGGATGGGGAGCTCATTCCAACGAGACGAAAAAGCGGCGGCGGACGCTCTGAGCAGGCAGAGCATGGTCTCTCACAAGTGGGAGCTGGCTCAGGAAGTTCTGTTGGAGATCTTCGCTCTGTGGGGGACCCCTCAAGTGGATCTCTTCGCACCAGTGTCAACCGGAAGTACGAAAGATTCTGCTCGTGGGAATTTCCTAAGCGCTCGTCTGAGGACTGTTCTTATTTTAAGATTCCTTTGATTTCTCAGACCTTTTCCAGATGGAGCAGTTTGACGATCTCTGAATGTTACCTTTTGGCAGGTAAGGACACTCCGGTAGGCTTACGGGCCCATTCTACTAGGGGGGTGGCTGCTTCTACTGCTCTGCAGAGGGGTGTTCCCATTCGGAATATTTGTGAAACAGCCAGATGGGCCTCTGTCCATACTTTTGTAAAGAACTATTCCCTGGACTCTATCCATGGGCAAGATTTGGCCTTTGGTAAGGCGGTCCCCTATTCTGCTATTTGATTGGGCATTTTAAAATTCAAAATTCTTTTCCCATTGGTACTGCTTTGGGAGTCTGTCAGAGATGTGGAATACGTCGGAGAACAAGTTACTTTCTTACCTGGTAATGTTCTTTCGATGGGATGTTCCTCCGACGTATTCCACATTGAACCCTCCCAGCCTGCCCCGCTACAGAATTTCTTATGAGATTGCAGCTTACGTTTCCGCATGGCTTTCTGTAGTCATACTGGCAGTACATTGGGAAAAAATTACAAATGAGGCTACGGATGTTGTGCGTCCTACATATAGCATCCGGTGATGTCGGCTCTTGACGGAGGCCCTCGAAGGACAGCGTATTGACGTCATCGATGTAGGACACCGATGCCGAAAATTTTTCCAAAGCAGCACAGCTGTGGACATTACTGTCAGAGTTGTGGAATACGTTGGAGGAACATCCCATCGAAAGAACGTTACCAGGTAAGAAAGGAACTTGTTCTTCTTGAATAAATTTGTATTACCTTAAAATTGATCAAAAAGCATATTTCTGATGTTTGTTAATCTGCTTAGAATCACATGCTGTGCATAGGTCCGACATCCAGTGGTCACTGCGGAGTATTGCATTTTGTTTTTCGTAGTCGAAAAGGGGACGTCGACAAGGCGTGTCTGTAACACTATCCCTATAGTGACGTGCGTTGTACCCACAATCCCTCACGCGTCGAGGTCCCTCAGATTGTTTTTTTCCGCCCAGTTTCTGGTCGCCTTTCGCGGAGCTCCTAGAGAGACATTGCTATACTTACCACGGACCTCGGTCCTTTTGTCATAACTTAATATACTGGTAACGATCCCTCCCCCTCGACGTTAGCTGTGAAGCTGTTTCTCCGCCGAACTATTTTCGACGGAGAGGAAGAGCGGAGGAGATCCTTCGGCGCTGCCGAACACGTGGCCTGGCCTCGACGGCCAACTTACAGTAGGGAGAGTGGGGGTTAGAACTTTGTCTCTTCTCTTTGAGAATGTCTTTCTTTCTCCCTTTTCTTTCCCTTGGGGTTGTTATCGCCAGCTATTATTGCCTCAGCTATGGAGAGGACACCATTTAAGTTTTGCCCACGCTGCAGGGGCAAATATACTTGGAAAGATAAGCACAAGCTCTGTAATCGTTGCTTACCCCTCGATCACATAGAGAACAGCTGCGCAGCCTGCAAGCTCTTAAAACCCAGGACTCTTAAAGAACGTAGGGTTAAGAGGTGGGCAGACTACGCGATGTCGAAGTCAGTTTCCTCACCCGCTGCCGCTGTTACTGAAAGTGACGAGGAGTGCGATAACTCGACGTCCGTTACGGAAGTCATGAACCCCCAGAAGGAGCGCTCACGCTCCTCGTCGTCCGTCCCCGGCCCCGACGGGCTCGGCTCACGCCCTGCTTATGGGGATGAACACCCCGGCGACAAGGACGCACACAAACCCCATAAGGCTAAACACACTACCCACGGCTCTTCTTCGTCGAGAACGAAGGATCCATCAGCGCCGAAGGGGACGCAGGGCACTCCGGCGTCTACCGCAGACCGTAAAGGTCACAAGCCCCACCCGCAAACGCAGCCGCGACCAGCGATTGGGCTTCCATCTAACACGGGCGCTACCCCAAAAACATCCGACGCAACGCTCCATAGAGCGACCGTCGAGGTACAACGCGCAACGCACACAACGTCGACACCAAAGCCCTCGACGGACAAAATCGTGGCCGAGAGCCTAGCGAGAATTGTCGCCGAAGACGAACGTACGCGGACGACGAAACAAACGTCGAATACCGCGTCGAAAAAACACAAAAGTAGCCAGGAACTGCCCCTTTCTCCAAAGGACGCTTCCGAACTACCTGAAGGATTTTCAGAAGGAGACGGGAACCTCTCGTCGACGCTGTGGGAGCGTTCGAAACGATTCGAAGGCGAAAACACTAATTTTCCCCCTCTAGACTATTCAGGGGTACCCCATGAGACCCTTGAAAGACTCCATTCTTGCATGGAGAAAATGGAAAGGTTTCTAGGAAACCAAGACCCACCCACTCACAAAAGACAAAGAGAATGGCCACAGGATGACCCTAGAGTCAAGATTCCTAGGCTGGTTGACCTCACTGAGGAGGAGCAATACCTCCAAGAAGATGAGGAGTGTTTGGGTGGAGAAGAAGAGGTAGAACTTGAGGAAGAGGGCTTCGAAGAAGATCCTTACACCACTCCTACAGGGTTTGAAGAGGATACAGCTACCTCGCAGCCCTGGCATTCACCGTCAGTGCAGCCTTGGCAATCCCCATCAGTACATTCAGACCCTGATGCCTTTCTCCCTTCTCCTCTCAAGGATTCACACGGGAACTCCTCTCCCATAGATGACCAACCTTCCCTCAATGCACTATTGCGCAAGGCAGCAGCGCATTTTGAGATTGATACAGGGGAAACTCTTCCAGACATCGACTTTGTAGAAAAAGTCATCAAAGAAAAAGCCCCTGTTAGCCAATCTATTCCTCTCCTGGCTTCTATTAAAAGAAGAATTTCTCCTTCCCTTACTAACCCAGCTCTAGTAAGAGGGGTCAACCCTAGAATAGAAAAGCTCTTCAGCCCTTCATCCTCTGACCCTTTATACATCAGAGGACACTCTATTCCAGACTCCCTTGTGGTTACCAACACAAGAAAAAGAGCAGGGGTGCCACTATCCACTAGTGAAGCACCTCCAGACAAAGAAGGCAAAAAACTCTACGCACTGGGGAAGAGAATCACGACCTCCGCCGCCTTCTCCACTAGAATTGCTAATAACAACTCACTTTTAGCTAGCTACGCAGATGCACAGTGGAACAAGCTGCGCAGCGAAGCAGAGGAAGCACCTGAACCTCTGCGTTCTCGCCTGCTAGCTATAATATCAGAGGGCACACTGGTAAACCAGGGCATCGTTAAAAACTCCCTAGATGCCGCTGAGACGGCTGGCCGCTCCCTAGTTCAGGGAATACTTCTCAAGCGCCACGTTTGGCTACGCAATTCAGGTTTTAAGCCCGAAACCCAAGCCTCCCTCATAAATAAACCCATTGAACAGACGCATCTGTTTGGGAAAGCAGTAGATGAGGCCCTAGAACATGCTAAAAAAGAGTTTGATACCATCAAAACTCTTGATCAAATTTCTAGGCCCCCTAACAGGCGAGGCTATGGTAATAAACGCTCCTTTCGTGGCCAAAGACAGCAGCAGAACCAACAACAACAATATTACTCTGGCTCCAACTGGCCCACCAACCAGGGTAACACCCAGTTCAGTCAAAGAGGCCAACGCCGTGGCAAAGGAAGAGGTCGTGGCTCCAGCCCCAGAGGTTCCACGCCCAATACCAGCAAATGACCCGAAAATTCGGGTCCCCTCCCATGCATCACCGGTCGGGGGCCGGCTAACATCGTTCCTTTCAGCATGGGAGGGAATCACGTCAGACCGTTGGGTATTATCCACCATAGCCCACGGATACTGCATCGAGTTCAACGGTTCCCCGAAGTACAAACCCCCACGGAACCGGCGCATGACACCGCAACACCTCTCCATTCTTCTTCAAGAAGTGGAAGAACTACTGAAGAAAGAAGCTATAGAGCCCGTCCCCCTATCACAGGTAACAGAAGGTATTTATTCAGTGTACTTCCTTGTACCCAAAAAGGACTTAACCATGCGCCCTGTATTAGATCTGCGCCCAGCGAACATATTTGTCAAACCCCAAAAGTTTCGTATGGTGACCTTACAGGAGGTAATCCCACTGTTATCACAAGGGGATTACATGACAACACTGGACATGAAAGATGCATACTTTCATATTTTAATGTTGCCATCGCACAGAAAATACCTCAGGTTCAAAATAGAGGACAAACACTACCAGTTCAGAGTACTACCCTTCGGGATAGCATCTGCACCAAGGGTATTCACGAAAGTACTGGCAGTGGCAGCGGCCCACCTGCGCAGATTATCCATCCCGGTATACCCTTACCTCGACGACTGGCTCATAACAGGGGATTCTTACGAAACATGCTTCTCCAATACCCAAAAGACCGTAGACCTTTTGTCCCAACTGGGCTTCTCCATCAACGAAAAGAAGTCCAGCTTAGACCCCAGCCAAACCAAACAATTCCTAGGGGCTCTAATTCGAACAAGGGACGGCCTCGTATTCCCCTCCAACGAGAGGGTCCAAAACATGCTGTTTCAAATTCCCCATTATGTAGCAGGCCGAGAGGTGACGGTACGCAAAGCAATGCGCTTGCTAGGGATGATGGCGTCATGTATTTATTTGGTACCTCACGCGCGCCTGCGCATGCGCCCAATGCAAGAGTGGCTCTACAGCCAGTGGTGTCAGGCCAGCGGACAATGGGACGATCTAGTGGTGGTCTCGCAGGCCTTGGTTCTCTCGCTACGGTGGTGGACAAAAGAAAACCTGTTATTAGGGAAAACTTTTGCCACACCCGCAGTGGAAGCCACTCTAACCACAGACGCATCCCTTACAGGATGGGGGGCTCACCTATCCCATCAAACGGCACACGGAGTGTGGACTCCGAGTTTAGCATCCAAGCATATAAACCTGCTGGAACTACTAGCGGTGTTCAAAGCACTGAAAGCCTTTCAGGAACACTTACAAGGAAAGACAGTGATGGTCCTCACAGACAGCACCACAGCCATGTACTACCTCAACAAGCAAGGGGGCACTCACTCTCCAGGACTGTCCAAGCTGTCCCAGAATATATGGAAGTGGGCTCTCAAACACAACATGTTCCTACTAGCACAACATGTACCAGGGGAACTCAATCTGCTAGCAGACAAACTCAGCAGAGACTTCCCCCTGCCCGAAGAGTACGAATGGCAATTGCACGAAGACATCGTCTTAGACATCTTCACGCAATGGGGATTCCCGGAAATAGACCTGTTCGCAACCCTGGAGAACTCACAATGCCAAAGTTACGCCTCCAGGTACCCCCAGAACCAGTCCAAGGGGAACGGTCTGTTGATTCAATGGTCAGGGAAATTTGTTTACGCCTTTCCCCCGACTCCCCTTCTCAACAAAGTGGTGCACAAGATGCACCAGGAGCAGGTTACCATGATACTAGTGGCCCCAATGTGGGCACGGCAACCTTGGTTCGCTCACTTGATGGAGATGTCCCTATCTCCCCCAGTGAAACTTCCCTGCCCGTACAACATGCTGTCACAAGACAAGGGCAGGACACTGCATCCATGCCCTCAGACCATGAACTTAGCAGCCTGGCTCCTGAGATCATAGAATTTGGACATTTACAACTCCCACAGAGATGTATGGACATCCTCAGGGAAGCCAGAAAACCTAATACTCGACACTGCTATTCTAGCAAATGGAAAAGATTCGTTATCTGGTGTAGAGGTACTAGCATCAACCCAGTTGACTGCTCTCCTACTGACATTATTCTATACTTGACCCATTTACTGGATTCAGGTTTAGTATTCAATTCCATTAAAGTCCACCTAGCGGCACTTTCTGCATACACCACTTCCCAACTTAAAGTGTCGTGGTGGAAGATACCAGTTATCAAAGCCTTCATGGAGGGGGTAAAAAGGATACACCCTCCGATAGCTAACCCAGCTCCCGGATGGGACTTAAATGTGGTACTTTCCAGACTCATGGGCCCTCCCTTCGAACCCATGCACAAGGCAACTCTTAAAGATATCACCCTTAAGACTGCTTTCCTAATAGCTATCACCTCCATTAGGAGAGTAAGTGAACTACAGGCTCTTTCTGTACTAGACCCCTTTGTAACAGTTCACAAAAATAAAGTGGTTCTACGCACACACCCAAGGTTTGCACCTAAATTCATCTCGAAATTTCATGTAAACCAAACTATAGAACTACCAACGTTCTTTCAAAACCCTTCCAGCTCGGGAGAAAAAAGTCTGCATACACTAGATGTACGCAGAGCTGTCATGTTCTACATGGAAAGAACCAGACCACTGAGAAAGACTAATCAGTTCTTTGTCTCGGTGGCAGCAGGAAGAGAAGGAGATGCGGTCTCAAAATCCACTATATCTAGATGGATTGTTCAATGCATCACTCTCTGTTACACTCTTGCTAAGAGAGAACTACCCTTCAAGCCAAGAGCACATTCCACTCGAGGCACTGGGGCTTCCATAGCATTCATTGCAAATGTTCCCCTTGAGTCCATCTGCAAAGCGGCTACCTGGAGTTCTGTGCACACCTTTACAAAACACTACTGTCTAGATGCACACTCTAGATCTGACTCCCAGGTGGGACAGGCAGTATTAAGACATCTTTTCTCTACTGTTCCTTCTCATAACCCACCGCCAACTCCGGGTACTGCTCGCTAGTCTATGCACAGCATGTGATTCTAAGCAGATTAACAAACATCAGAAGACAATGCATTACTTACCGTAAAAGCATTTCTGATGGTTGTATCTGCTTAGATTCACATGCGCCCACCCTTCCTCCCCGCTCGGATGGAAGGAACATAGACTTCCTTTATATCTCTCTTTTCTGTACTCACTCACGTCTATAAGGCTCCCTCAGGGCAGAAAAATACAAACAGAGGGACCTCGACGCGTGAGGGATTGTGGGTACAACGCACGTCACTATAGGGATAGTGTTACAGACACGCCTTGTCGACGTCCCCTTTTCGACTACGAAAAACAAAATGCAATACTCCGCAGTGACCACTGGATGTCGGACCTATGCACAGCATGTGAATCTAAGCAGATACAACCATCAGAAATGCTTTTACGGTAAGTAATGCATTGTCATATTTGTTTTTATATGTGAGGTGGTAGAACCCATTGGCCTAAGTAATAAATCAAATCAAATAAAATTGTCTTGCTCTATATTCAATTGTGTGTCTACTTATAGATTCGTTTTGTACCAAACGTATTGCCCGTACCTGAATATAGGTTGGCCTTCTGCGTATTAATAACTGAAGTGGTTCATCTTGGGGATCCCCCCCCCAAGCTTGTGTTTCTGCGGCATATAACAACTCTGCTACACTCTTTAAAATCTGCAAGAAGCTGGGCAATCCTGCCACAGTGTCTACCTCTCCTGTCCCTTCCCAGGCCCTCTGCTCAGCCCTGGCTTCTCACTTCATCTCTAAAACCCAGGACATCCTGTTCACCCTCTCAGCTTCTCCTGTTTCTCCCTTCAGTCGCTCCTCTTCTCCAGCATTGGATCTTTCATGGATTCACATGCTTAGAATATTCCCCGTCGACAGACTGGGAACCCTTGGTACGCTTATAAAGCCGTTTCCCATAGGAAAACTTCTGACACTTTTGTGTCCTATCTACGTCATTTTTGGGGCCGCCCACGCATGCCCCACTAGGACATAGCAGTATAAAAGCCCCGCCCCACGGCTCCCTTCAGATTTCAACCGCCTCCAAAGTAGTGGAAGCACCTCGTGTAGTCTACTATTTTGTCTAGGTTGTGCTGTTGGAGTTTTCTCCTGATGTCAGGAAAAGCGCTGTTCCGCCCATGCGCTACGTGCGGGTTGAAGAAGGTGTACGAGGGGGACGGACATATGGATTGCATATATTGTCTACACCCTCGTCATTCGGCAGACAAGTGCGACATATGTAAGGGCTTCTCCCAGAAGACTCTTAAAGATCAAAGTCGAAGACTAGTGGCATGGTTAAGCGATGGAACGGGGGCATACCCGCCTTTGGAGGTGGGCTCCACGCGCAGCGTGGCCTCAGTGTCAAAATATTCAGGGGCCCTGCGCCGCTCGACATCGTCGGAACCCCTGGTGAAGAAATTACGACCGGCGGAGAAGGAAGGAATCGAAGGAATCATTGAGAAGCCATTCTAAGGAGTCTTCGTCGAAGAAAGCCTCGTCATCCTCATCTTCGACGATGAAAGACAGAAAAGAAAAATCGAAATCCTCCTCGGGCGACATCATAGATCGACCTTGAGTCGAGATGCAGAGTATCGTAGGTCGAGTGCAGAAAAGGCGGGAACGCCTCAAGGACCTACACGACCACCACCACCGTCGTCCACGGCAGGGCAGTTTCGACCACTTCTCTTCCACTGACACAATTGGCCTCAACCGTTCTTGGGCTGCAGACGGTGACGACGACGATGGGGCCAGCTTTAACCTCGTCGACGGAGATCCCGCAAGAGGCCTGGCGACTAGAAGTATTTGACCCAGTTTTGCCATAGACCCTACTGCAGCAAGAGGCCTTGTCGGTGTCCGCGGGAGATGAGGATGTGAGAGTAGCTGGCCCTGCAGACCTCGGGTTACGAGGGATTACCAGGCCTTTCTTCGGTAGCATTCCGGGGTCTACCCCTCTTCTCAATCTGCAGTCACTCTTGCCGCTGGAGGTTTTATCCATGTTGCAAACGTTACGAGAGACTACCTCAAGCAACTCCAGCCAGGTTGGCCATCGACGAACCGGGCCCTTCTCGTCGGCCACCTCCGTCAACCCCCACGGCAGTGCCAGCGGGTGGAGACCTCTCAGCTCCATGCCACAAGGAAGGAGAGCTGATAGATTTGGATTCAGACAGTAGAGCCTTATCGGATGTCTCACTTTCCCCCTCCAGGGATCCAACCTGGGAGTCTTAAGCGGAATTAGAAACCCTGAGAAGCCCGGCTCCGACGTCTCCCCCGGACGACATCGGGTCATTTCACACCATGATGGTCAAAGCTTGTACAGAATTCGGGTTGGCCCAGGAAGAGGAGAAAAAGGACTGTTTTCTTTTCGACCACATGGGAAAAAGAAGAAGGTCGGTGTTTTCAGTACCCATCCTGGATCATGTGTGGCAGGAGGGGTTACAGACCATGCGCCACCCTTTCTCGGAACCGGCATTAAAAGGTTGCCTGGAGAAAAAATGTAAGGCCCCAGAAGCTACCCCCAAGTGTCTCTCCTCCCAACCAACCCCTGACTCGGTGGTGTCGGCAGCAGCAGTGAGAAAGGCGAGGGCCCAGCATAAGTGCACAAACCCCCCCCCCCCCCAGAAAGTGAAGCCAGAAGACAGGATGCCTTTGGCAAAAAAGTGCTGTCGGTAGGTGATACCACAGTGAAAGCGGCCAATTCTCTGGCCATAGTAGCCAGATACGACAGGGAGATGTGGCACCGACTGGCTCCTATGCTGGAGCATCTTCCGGAAGAACATCGTAAGGCGGCGATGTTACGGGTCAGGGAAGGTGAAGAGGCCTCCAATCATGCCATAAACATCGCGGTGGACCTCGCGGAATCGGGGTTTAAGCAGGTGAATAACGGTGTGGTTCTCTGACGGCAAGCATGGCAGAAATGCATCAACTTTAGATCAGAGGTGCAGTACAAGGTGCTGGATATGCCTTTTGAGGGAGACCTTCTGTTCGGCGAGAAGGTGGATGAGGCCCTGAAGGGCATGAAAGAGGACTCGGACACAGCGCGTTCCTTGGGGGCCCTCCAAAGTGGTCGAAGTTTCCGGTCTTTTCGTCCCTTTAGGGGAGCATCGGGAAACTCCAAATTCTCGGCATCGAGAGACAGATCCTTCAGTAGGCCAGCATACCCCTCCCAGGGATACCGACGGGCTTCTCAAGTGGCAAAACGACGCTGAGACTACCAGGCCCCCAAGAAGAGAACAGGTTACTCGTCGACGAGGGATAAGCAGACCAAGGACCAGCAATGACGTGCATCTGAACTTTCTGGGAGGCAGGGTATCGTGCTACATCAACGAATGGGAGCAAATAACAACGGATCAATGGGTGTTGTACACTGTAAGATACGGACATTCCCTGCAATTCAAAAGCAACCCTCCGCACATTCCACCAGCGTTTGTAGCTCAACCCCATCTGAGCGTGTTGCAGCAGGAAGTAGCACTTATGCTATGAAAAGGTGCTATAGAATTGGTTCCGTCGTCGCAGAGGGGTCAAGGGGTTTATTCCCGATACTTTGTGGTGAAAAAACCAAACGGAAAGTGGCGTCCCATTCTAGACCTGCGCGATCTAAACAAGACGTTGAAAAGCCTAAAATTCAATATGCTCACGCTCCAGGAAGTGATCCGGTCAGTTCAGGAAGGGGACTTTCTGGCGTCTCTGGACCTGCAGGACGCGTACTTCCAGATACCAATGTGTCGGCGACACAGAAAATTCCTAAGGTTTGTGGTAGGACAGACTCACTACCAGTTCACAGTACTTCCTTTTGGGCTGAAATCCTCTCCCAGAACGTTCACGAAATGTTTGGCCCCGGTGGCGGCCTGGCTGAGAAGGCAAGGCCATCATGTATACCCGTATCTCGACGACTGGTTGGTGAGGGGGTCATCCACTATGTCAACTCACACAAGTTTGCAGTCCACCATGCACCTCTTACAACGGCTGGGGTTTGTGGTAAACTTCGAGAAATCCTCGTTAACGCCGTCGAAGCTTGGTGTTCCTGGGCACACAATTCGAGACCCAGTCAGGGTTAGTGAAGCCATCTCTCGACAATCACCAAATTCAATCGATTGGCAGGTCAGCTGAAAATCAATACCAGACTATCAGAGAGAAAATATGTGTCAATTCTGGGCGCTATGGCGTCCTGCATTCCTCTGGTGGGCAACTGCCGCCTGTTCATGAGGCCGGTTCAAGAGTTTCTAGCGGACCGGTGGACGCAGGCCCAAGGGCTCTGGTTGGACAAACTGACCGTCGACAACGACAAGCTCCTACTAGCTCTTCAGTGGTGGCAGAGCTTTCAGAATCTATCCAGAGGGGTACCCCTACAGGAGCCGGAGTTTTGGCTAACCATATTGACGGACGCGTCCCTGACAGACTGGGGAGCACACATGGGCACTCTACAAACGCAAGGTCGTTGGTCTCGGAGGGAATCTCTCCTGCACATCAACATTCTGGAACTGAGAGCAGTGCGCTGGGCCCTGAAGTCTTTCCTGCCGCACATCAGAGGGTCCATAGTGAGAATATTGACAGACAACACGACAGCGATGTTTTACTTGAGGAAGCAAGGGGGCACGCAATCCAGAACCCTTTCCACCGAGGCTCAGAAGGTGTGGCATTGGGCTCTGAAACACAATATATCCATCGTAGCTCATCATCTTCCGGGAGTAAGAAACGAGCACGCGGACTCACTCAGCAGAAAAATGGACCAAATACACGAATGGGAGATAGACAGCGTTCAGTTATTGAAGGTCTTTGAGAAATGGGGACGGCCTCCGCTGGATCTCTTTGCTACGAAGAGGAACAAGAAGTGTGAAATGTATGCCAGCAGGTGGCCACAGGAAGGTTCTCTGGGGGAAGCGTCCTCCTTCCCGTGGACGGACAAGTTCCTCTACGCCTTCCCTCCGTTCCCTCTTATACGGAGAACTCTGCAGTGGATACGCAGGTACAGGTGCCGGGTCATCCTAGTGGCACCGTGTTGGCCGAGGCAGCTGTGGTTTTCCGACCTGCTTCATCTGTCAGTGGATCAACCAATAACGTTCCCGAAGGTTCCCAATCTCCTGTCCCGGGACAAAGGAACAGTGTGGCATCACAATCCAGACAGTCTCAATCTCACAGCTTGGCTCCTTTTTTTTTCCGCAATTTGGTGCCTTGAGCATTTCGTCAGATTGTCGGAGAATCCTGCAAGCAGCACGGGCCCCTTCCACCAACAAGTCGTACGAGTGTAAGTGGAGAAGGTTCTGTACGTGGTGTCAAGGACAGACGGAGTGAAACCTCTAAGGGTAACTCCGGAACAGCTTCTGCCGTATCTGCTTCACCTTGCAAAATAGCGGATTGTCTTTTTTATCAATAAAGGTACTCCTGGCGGCTATCTCTAGGTTCACGAGGAGGAGGCAGTCATCTCCCTTATTTAGTGACAGGTTGATGAAACACTTCATGAGGGGTATGTTCCGGACTTTCCCTCCGGTTAAATGTTTTCCACCAACGTGGAGCCTTAATGTGGTGCTAGCAGGGTTAATGAAAGCACCCTTTGAACCAATGGCCACATCATCGATGAAGTTCTTGTCATGGAAAGTGGCTTTTCTAATAGCTATAACTAGGCGGATCTCGGAGTTGCAAGCGTTGGTCGTAGACCCGCCGTACCTAAGGTTTTTTTAAGGACAAAGTGGTTCTGTCAACTAATCCCCGTTTCATTCCAAAAGTTCCTACGGCTTATCACAAACACTCATCCATTGTCCTGCCCACCTTTTTCGCGACCCCCTCATCGGCTGCGGAAAAAGTCCTCCATACCTTCGACGTAAAGAGAGCAATAAAATGTTACCTTCATCGGACTCAGCAGCTTAGATCTACGCAACAACTCTTCGTTGCATATGGTCCTTCGGCGAAAGGAAAAGCAATTTCAAAGCAGGGACTGGCCCGATGGGTCTCGTCGACGATTGCCTTCTGTCATTCCAAAGCGGGAAAACCGCTACAAGGGTGTCTGAGAGCTCATTCCACAAGGGCAACTTCATCATCGACGGCGTTGTGGGCAGGAATCCCGCTGACAGACATTTGCCAGGCGGCGGTATGGTTAGTGCCTCACACGTTTACCCGCCATTACTGCCTCGAACGGCAGCATGCGGACCAGATACAAATGGGAAGAGCAGTCTTACGCCATCGGTTTCAATAAGGTAAGCCCTTTTCAAGAAGGGTCTGTACTTATTTTGACATATGTATATATGGATGTATATAGGGATATGTGAATATATATGTGTGTGTGTGTGTATATATATATATATATATATATATATGTACTGTTGCGTATTTTTGAATTGGCATTTTACGTAAGCCTGGTTCGCTATACATATGCTTAGGAGGGTGCCGGATTGCATTCACACCTCCTCTTTTTCAGGATCACTGCTGTGCATTCTATTCTAAGCATGTGAATCCATGAAAGATCCAATGCTGGAGAAGGGAATAGTTTCTTACCTGTAACTCCATTTCTCCAGCATTGGTATCTTTCATGGATTCACATGCGCCCGCCGGCCTCCCCGGAATGCAATCGTCTTGTATAACTAGGTTTCACCCCATTCTGCTTTGGAGGGGTCGAAATCTGAAGGGAGCCGCGGGGGCGGGGCTTTTATACCGCTACGTCCTAGTGGGGCATGCGTGGGCGGCCCCAAAAACGACGTAGATGGGACACAAGTGTCGGAAGTTTTCCTATGGGAAACAGCTTTATAAGCGTACCGAGGGTTCCCAGTCTGTCGACAGGGAATATTCTAAGCATGTGAATCCATGAAAGATACCAATGCTGGAGAAATGGAGTTGCAGGTAAGAAACTATTCCCTTCCTCCGGCCCCCCTGTAGCCACCCCCTCTCCCTTCTCTGCCTTCCCTCTCTTCTCCCTTGATGAGATTTCTAGAAAAGTCCTAACTAGGAAAACCTCATCAAAACATGTTCTTCCCTGTTCATCCAAAACCATCAAGGATCACATTGACACCCTTGCTCCAGCCCTGGCTGACTTCTGCAACCACTCTTTCACCTTCGGAACCTTCCCCTTCCTCCTGAACGACTCTCTTGTGCACCATCTTCTCAAGAAACCCTCAGCCAAACACTTGCTTCCGGCTAACTATCGCCCGATCCCCATCACTCCTTTCCTGGGCAAACTCCTGCAAAAGCTGGTCATCTCCCAGCTTAATCTTTGCACTGAATCTGTTGTTTGTCTCCACGACCATCAGTCTGGCTTCAGAGCAGCCAGAAGCATGGAAACCGCTCTCCTGAACCTCCTTGAAAACTTTCTCTCTAACAATGATTCTAATCTCCCCTTTGTCCTCATCCTACTTGAGCAGTCTTCTTCCTTTGACACGGTCAACCATTCCATCCTGCTCAACCAGCTCCATGATAACCTGGCTATCATTGATCAGGTTCTGGCCTGCCTGACCTCTTTCCTCTCTGACCGACCCTTACAGGTCCAACTTGGGCCTTCCTCTCTTCTCTCTCTACACCTCCGGTGTTCCCCAGGGATCTTATCTTTCTCCCTGGTTGTTCAACCAATACCTGGCACCTCTCTCCCACTGCATTGCTGCTCTTTGCTTCAACTTCCAGTGCTATGCGGCTGACACCCAGCTTGTTTTCAGGCTCCCCTCTGCTGAATGTCCGCAAGATGGAGATCCTCCTCATTGGCACACCTGCACCCCTCTTTCCTCCACTCCCTGGCCGGCCTCCCTTGGCCCTCCTCCTGCTCCCACCTATGAGGCTAAGAACCTCAGGGTTTTCTTCAACTCCTCACTCTCCTTATCTCCTCATATTTCCGGCGTCTCCAAGAAGTCAAACTACCAACTGCAACTCCTCAGTGGTATTCTTCCTTTCCTCTCCTTCCTCCAGAAGCTAACTGTATCTAGAGCTCTGGTTCTCTTTAGGTTTGACTACTGTAACAGACTTTTTAAATCTGCCTGCCTGCCTCTACTTTCCGTCCTCTGCAACTCATCTAGAACAGGACTGCGAGACTTGTCCTTGGCATCAAACTCTGGGATCGTCTATCCCCAGCACTGAAATCTCTCCATTGACTCCCAGTCGCTGCAAGGAATCAAGTTCAAGACCCTTTGCACAAGCGCTTCTGGGGCCTGGGACCAAAATATCTCCAATTTTCTCTTCTGAAGTATCTTCCTACTCGAGCTCTCTGCTCCTCCAACTCCTTAAGGGTCAGTCGCTTTTCCAAGCATCGAGTTAAGGGCAGATCGCTCTCTTCGGCCGGTGCTCCCTCTGCAATAGCCTACCTGCCTCTCTTCAACTTGAGCAGAACCATCTCTGGATCCGGAAGTAGCTCAAGACGTTCCTCTTTGCTTCTGCCTTCTCTCTTCTGCTATCTTGATGATCTCCTGTCTGATACTGCACTGGTTACCTGGCCACCCTCTGAACCACGGGCCCAGGTCCCTGCCCTCCCAGTTGCTCACCTGCACTGCCTCCTGGCAACCCTGCACTTGGGGCTGTAGCTGCAACCCTACAACCCCCCTACCTGTACTTAGCTAACACTTGTTTTTCTGCACTTAACCCTGCACTGCCACCTGCTGGCCGCACTTCTTGTTTTTGATGCTTGATCCCATATCTTGCACTTGCTCCTCCTCCTCCTCCTCCCCTCCCCCTGGCACTTTTCCCCTTTCCTCTCCTCTGCACTTGCGCAATCTCAATGTCACTGGGCCTATTAAGATTGTTGCTTTGTACCCCCCTTGTTACCCTCTTGCCTCATCGTGCCTTGAAACATTTGTTAAAGGCGCGCTATAAATCACATATCATGGCATCAACGTAAGACGGACACAAGTGATCACAGTTCAAGGGTGTTTATTAAACTCTAACAATGGGTGAGATAAATGCCTAATCTAAACCAAAATATAAGATGGGAGCAAGCTATGACCATCAAATAATAGGCCAAGTGGAGTCTAGTCAAATAAAAGGGCCTTTACTAAGAAACCTATTGCCAATCTTTACCGCTATGTTACAAAAGAGTTTGGGATAATGTTCATAAGAAAAGAAGGACCTGTTCACAAAATGATACGTCAGGATGTTATGACCGGGGTTCTCGTTTCCCCATGTTTTTAATACAGAACAAGGTGCGACTTGAGCACAGCACACTCCTGGGCTTCTCCAGTTCGAGTTCACAGTTCCTTTTCCTCTACATCTGGGCCTTCTGTGCCCAGGTCTTTCATACAAAGTCTCTTGCCTCTGAGGGCCTGATATTCAAAATGCAAACAAATAACAAAACAAAAAAGTTCCTTCTGCTAGTTTTCACGTCTGGCGATTACTGTTCACCCTAGGATCCCCCTCGTCCGGGTTCCGACCCTTCTCTCAATGATAGCCTCCCTCAGTCGGGCTCAGACCAACTACTCCCTGTGCACATCCCTCGGTCAGGTTCACTCTTGTCATTACAATATTCACAGGAGTATTACTGTTCTGCTTACTTTGCAGGCATCCCTCAGGTTCACATTCGCCATAGTAACACTGTCATAATCCCATCAGAAAGCGGAGTTCCCTTCCCCTAGCTTTCTCTCAGCATCCCTCCATCAGGATCACATTTGCCATAGTTTAGTTCAACAAAAAGTCATTCTATACCCCTTCGCTCAGTTTACTGAACACAATTTTCTGGGGTATGTTAGGGTTCACCCCAATTCGCAGGCAACCCTTAGTCGGGTTCACATTTACCTCGCCAATGTGTCAGTCTTTCGACTGTACGTGTTTGGTTTGACCCTCGTATGACCACTGTGACACTCAAGCCGGCCTTCCCTAAGGCCTCTTGGTACTTGTTGTTTCTCCTGGTTCGGGGGAAGGGCATCAGCCAGAATCCTTCGAAAGAGCACCCACGTGGCGCCAGATCACTCTCTGGTGTCAGTTTCTCTCGCCAAGGTTCACAGGGGTTTCCCTCTGCCGGGCTCAGACCCTTCTCACAAATTTCACAATCTTTAAAAGTATGTTTTTGGACTCCCAATCCCAGAATGTACTTGTGAGAATTTCACTTCCACTTCACAGCTCCCTAAAATGGCATTCCACGTCTTGGGAGCTGTAGTATCCATAAGGGGATATTTCCATGCATTCAGGGGCTTGCCTCCTGTCCCTGATGGACCTGGGTTTGCCTGTCTGACCCCAGGGGAGGAGTCCTGATGTAGGTATCGCCATGCAACCCCAGCTGTCCCTGGTCTTGGCTTCTGGAAGTACAGCTCCCTCCTCCACACTACAGTCCTCTCCCAAATAGCAGGGCCAGTATTTGGGCGGTGTTCTCTTCTTCCAGGGCTTCTGGAGCTCACTAAGGATTTCTCCTTCTCTCCGGCACCTCCCAGCATCCTGACTCGCTCAAAGTGTGCTTTCCTGCTCCACCTTTTATGCTGCGTGGAGTCTGGTGCGAGTAATTAAAGAGGGAGGCCAGACCTAACCTGGCCTCTTTAATGGGACAGTCTGCTGTAGAAAGGGGAGAGTTTGTTTTCTGTGTCTGTGGAACCCTGTCAGTATTTGTCATCCTCCCAATAGCTCTCCTCCTCGTTTCAGTGGCTTACGAAAAGAACAGACCGAGGGGATGAATTATGGGGATGGTAGTTTTCACAATTAATTTTAGTAAAATCTGGAAAATTACTGCTGATAAAAGGGGGTGGCCGTTGTCGCTCACTGTGAGTTGTCTGTGTGAAAGTGTCTGTGTCTGGAAAGGTGGGGTTTGTGTTCCTAAATATCCTACCGTGCAGGCTGGGGGAAAAGGTGTCGCATGGAAGCAGATGCTGCATCTCACCTGGGCTATTCCCCCAAGCGTAACCCTGGGTTCCCCTACCCAGGTGATTCTCTCTCGCTCGCCATCTGAGAGTGCCAGCCCTTCCCTGGCAACCTGAATAAGGGATTCTTGGGGTCTACTTGGGAGAACACACTTGGGTTTCTCGCAGCTAGCAGAAACGCTTGCATACATTGATTTGGAATGGCTCACTTACCTAATCTTTTATAGATCACTGTAGCTTCCAACAAGATAATTTTTTTTTTTACAAAGGTAGCGGGCGCCCCTCTCTCGCAAGAACAGACATGATGACCTGTTCAGTGGTTATTAACCACTTGAGAGTTCGCAGCCACTGCTTTTACTCACTGTGCCTTTCACAGATGGGAAATATCCATTTGCCTATCAGTCTTTGTCCTGCCCAGGGGCAGTCCAGCACCGAAATACAATGGCAATTCCAATCTGAACGAGAGTACCACCAGCAACCCCATACACATGTTTCACCCTTGTTGGGGATCATCAGTGAGGTGAAGCTGATGCCTCTCTAAGCACAGTGAGAGGGAGACCACGTCTGGTTGCCCCCAGGAGACCTAGGGTTACCAATCCCAGGTTCCTTAACAAATAGTTTTACAAAGGTAGCGGGCGTCCCCTCTCTCACAAGAACAGACATGATAACCTGTTCAGTGGTTATTAACCACTTGAGAGTTCGCAGCCACTGCTTTTACTCACTGTGCCTTTCACAGATGGGAAATATCCATTTGCATATCAGTCTTTGTCCTGCCCAGGGGCAGTCCTGCACCGAAATACAATGGCAATTCCAATCTGAACGAGAGTACCACCAGCAACCCCATACACATGTTTCACCCTTGTTGGGGATCATCAGTGAGGTGAAGCTGATGCCTCTCTAAGCACAGTGAGAGGGAGACCACGTCTGGTTGCCCCCAGGAGACCTAGGGTTACCAATCCCAGGTTCCTTAACAAATAGTTTTACAAAGGTAGCGGGCGCCCCTCTCTCGCAAGAACAGACATGATAACCTGTTCAGTGGTTATTAACCACTTGAGAGTTCACAGCCACTGCTTTTACTCACTGTGCCTTTCACAGATGGGAAATATCCATTTGCATATCAGTCTTTGTCCTGCCCAGGGGCAGTCCAGCACCGAAATACAATGGCAATTCCAATCTGAACGAGAGTACCACCAGCAACCCCATACACATGTTTCACCCTTGTTGGGGATCATCAGTGAGGTGAAGCTGATGCCTCTCTAAGCACAGTGAGAGGGAGACCACGTCTGGTTGCCCCCAGGAGACCTAGGGTTACCAATCCCAGGTTCCTTAACAAATAGTTTTACAAAGGTAGCGGGCGCCCCTCTCTCGCAAGAACAGACATGATAACCTGTTCAGTGGTTATTAACCACTTGAGAGTTCGCAGCCACTGCTTTTACTCACTGTGCCTTTCACAGATGGGAAATATCCATTTGCATATCAGTCTTTGTCCTGCCCAGGGGCAGTCCAGCACCGAAATACAATGGCAATTCCAATCTGAACGAGAGTACCACCAGCAACCCCATACACATGTTTCACCCTTGTTGGGGATCATCAGTGAGGTGAAGCTGATGCCTCTCTAAGCACAGTGAGATGGAGACCACGTCTGGTTGCCCCCAGGAGACCTAGGGTTACCAATCCCAGGTTCCTTAACAAATAGTTTTACAAAGGTAGCGGGCGCCCCTCTCTCGCAAGAACAGACATGATAACCTGTTCAGTGGTTATTAACCACTTGAGAGTTCGCAGCCACTGCTTTTACTCACTGTGCCTTTCACAGATGGGAAATATCCATTTGCATATCAGTCTTTGTCCTGCCCAGGGGCAGTCCAGCACCGAAATACAATGGCAATTCCAATCTGAACGAGACGTGGTCTCCCTCTCACTGTGCTTAGAGAGGCATCAGCTTCACCTCACTGATGATCCCCAACAAGGGTGAAACACGTGTATGGGGTTGCTGGTGGTACTCTCGTTCAGATTGGAATTGCCATTGTATTTCGGTGCTGGACTGCCCCTGGGCAGGACAAAGACTGATATGCAAATGGATATTTCCCATCTGTGAAAGGCACAGTGGGTAAAAGCAGTGGCTGCGAACTCTCAAGTGGTTAATAACCACTGAACAGGTTATCATGTCTGTTCTTGCGAGAGAGGGGCGCCCGCTACCTTTGTTAAACTATTTTTTAAGGAACCTGGGATTGGTAACCCTAGGTCTCCTGGGGGCAACCAGACGTGGTCTCCCTCTCACTGTGCTTAGAGAGGCATCAGCTTCACCTCACTGATGATCCCCAACAAGGGTGAAACACGTGTATGGGGTTGCTGGTGGTACTCTCGT
Source organism: Ambystoma mexicanum (assembly GCF_040938575.1). NCBI lineage: Eukaryota > Metazoa > Chordata > Amphibia > Caudata > Ambystomatidae > Ambystoma > Ambystoma mexicanum. The sequence goes on along the minus strand of NC_090935.1, from coordinate 407,684,532 downwards.
TCAGATTGGAATTGCCATTGTATTTCGGTGCTGGACTGCCCCTGGGCAGGACAAAGACTGATATGCAAATGGATATTTCCCATCTGTGAAAGGCACAGTGGGTAAAAGCAGTGGCTGCGAACTCTCAAGTGGTTAATAACCACTGAACAGGTTATCATGTCTGTTCTTGCGAGAGAGGGGCGCCCGCTACCTTTGTTAAACTATTCCAACAAGATAACCCTAAAACCCTTACACAAATTATAGCAACAACCCAAGATGAGTCCCCACACACACTGCTCCTCTTGTCATGGTGAGGTGGGAGGTTGAGCTTATAAAGGGAACTGGTAAGGTTCATCGACTAATCATAAATTTCGGATTGATGTAGTAAAGAATTGGGCCTGGGATTGTATATTGTTGCAAGATTGTTCCTTGAAAATGTCAGTAAAGAACTAATTGCACACAGCAGACAAGCAATACAGCATTGCATCACAATTCTGCTTTAGTTTTCTCACAGGTTGAGAACAATACAACCAACCATTCAAAAGCTTTGCACCTTTTGAAAATATGGAATCACTATCAGTCCTGATAGTCCAGCTTCTGACAACACGCTCTTAATGCACCACACAATACCAAACTCTTTTTATAGCAACCCAGGAACGGAAAAAGGTACCAGCTTCTGCTAATGCTAGGGCCATATTTCAGAAAACCCAGGCTATAAATAGACGTTGGTTAACCCATTAAAATGTGTAACCATAAAAACATAGCTTTTGGATCAAATATTCGCCCATAGGCTGTTATTTCTGTTCCACAAGCGTAAAACAACAAAACTTTAAAAACTGCTCAATAGTACAGTTACAAAAATGATTGTAGCATAATGAATTTTTATCTGTTATGTAATGTGTCCTGTGGGATAACTGTGTTACAAATCTGGCAAACTCAATGCAAAAATAAGTTCAGAGTAGCAGAATAAAATGCAATATACATTAAAAGAGGACACTCGTAGCTGAATGAAAAAAGGGTATGGGAAGTTTGCTATAGCTCGTAATGGTGCCATATAAAACAATCTGGATTGATGATGTGCTTGTTTATACTATATGTACTACCACATTGAGTAAACATCATATAATGTGGGAAGCAGTATAGAACGCCAACAGCAAATTAACTTACAATGGTCATTTGGCATTGCATTTCTGTACTTTCTGGGATCTCTGTACCCCATTCTGGTACTCGAGTGTTTCCATTGCATCTGTTTTCTTGCTTTCTCTTGGCTACTAGGCTGCCTGGTGAGTGTGTGTGTATACTGTGCTGTGGAGTTCCTCCTCTCTTTTACATCCCATCCTCCACTGCCCCTATGGCACTCAGCATCTCTTCTATCTATTCTAACTGCTATACTATCTTCTATCCTCCCTCTCTCACGAAGTCTGGAAGAAAAAAGCTTAAAGACATCCTGACCACTAACCCTGGCCTACCTCTTGCAGACACCTATGTCAACGCAACTATCAGACAGATTTTCACTGATATTCTCTTTTCTGTACCCTCCCCAGATCTATGGACTCCTCATCTTATCTCTCTCTCTCTCCTTCCACATCTTCAACCAATAATGGTGGCACTAGATGAAAAGTACTCTTGGCAGGCTTCTCATTATCCAGGTGTATCAATGATCGCAATGGCACTATAATGGCTCAGGATCCTCAACCTAACCTCTTCCTCTTTGACCGAAGCTTGCCATCCCTCTTCAACCTCCTTCCCACACCTGCTACTCCTGCCTCCTCTCCGTCCCCCCTCCGACATGCCCCTGTACCCCGACCTCAGAAAACTTTTAAACGCAGTAACCTCTTGCATCTAGCCACGCTTAATGCTCGCTCTGCTATCAAACACTCTGCCAACATCTGCCTCTGCCTTGAAGACATTGCCTAGACCTAGATATCCTCCCTCTTATCGAGATGTGGTTCAATGCCAGCTCAGTCCCTGCTTTTGACTCCCTTCTCCTGTGCTGGTGGTGGGGATGCCCTTATCGTCCCTGAGTTGGTCCCTTCTTCCCTCATGCCCACCCAGGCTTACTCTTCCTTTGAGAGCCTGGTTTGCAATCTGATGATCATGTCTCCCTCTTCCTCCCTGACCATTGCCACCTGGCTCTACCACACTGTTCCTCTCTGAATGGGCTGATTTTTCATCCTTTCTCCTCAAATCCACCTCTAAACTCCTTCTCCTGGGAGACTTCGACATCCACTGTGAATCATCGGTCACTGCATCCACTCTTTTGTGACCTCTGGCGCTCACTCTCACTCTCCCTCTCCAGTCAATGCTCTGGTCTCACCCACTGGGCTGGACACACTCAATGCCATCATCCACACTGATCTTTTGCTCTCCTGCCGACTCACCACCCCACTCTTCTTGTCAGACCAGTCTGTCCTATTCTCTCACTTTTCATCCGTCCGATGAAACGAGTGTCAGCTGCTGCCTTCGCTTCTACCTTCAACCCTACCGCAGACTCTACCTCCGCCCTCAGGAAACCTCATCTTGCCATCACCAATACTCTTGGCATCCTTGCCCCAGTCTTGAGGATCCACCTGAAACATGTCTCCAAGTGTAACACCTGGTATGACTCTGAACTTGTAGCCCTGAACCACAAGTACAGAGCTGCGGAATGGAACTAGTAGACCTCATGCTCACCCTCTCCGACAAACGGGCAAACGGGCCTGTCGCCTTCTCCGAAGGCAATACCAACTCTCCAAGAAAATGGCCCACATCCAGGTACACATTTGGGCTGCATGCAACAACCCAGCAGAACTCTTTAAAATCTCCAAGGAACTAGTCAGCCCTTCTGCAGTCTCCACATCACCGCTTTCCTCTCAGGTTCTCTGCAATGCACTGGCCACACACTTCACTGCAAAAACTCAGGACATCCTGAGCACCCTTGCTTCCCTTTTCCCTTCCCCTAGAACCACCCCCTGCCACCTATGGCATCCCATCCCTCTCAGCCTTTCTCTCCTATCACATCTGAATAGGACTGCATCTCTCCAGCCCTAATCTCTCTCCACTGGCTCCCGGTTGCTGCAAGGATCATATTCAAATCCCTCTGCATCATCCATAAGGCTGTCTGGAGCCAGGGACCACGCCATCTACAACTGACTCTTACTTACTAAATACTCTCCATCCAGATCTTTACATTCCTCCGGCACCAACTATCTGCGTGCCAAGTGCTTTGCTAAACGTTGAGCTAGTCGCCGTTCTTTCCTCGGCTGGCTCTCTCCTATGGAACTGCTTCCCCCTTCCTCTTCGTCTTGAGCCGGACCTCCTCAAATTCCAGAAGCTCCTCAAGACTTTCCTTTTCACCTCCTCCTTCCCCCTCTCCCTCCTTTGCTAATCTCCACAGTCGCTAAGATTGTTGACGAGGGCCCTTATTTGTCCACCTGGGTCCTGGTCTCCCACTGCCAATTGCTTTCAGCCTCTTCCCACTCCTAGCACTTGCCTTGGCACCCACTGGCCTATGCTATTACAGGCCTGCACTTATTTATTGGCAGCTGACCACTCTTACCAAGTGATCTCTGCCAGACACTTAGCTGCTTGCACACTTACTCCCTAGCACTTGCCTCTTTGGTAATCCTAGCACTTACACCCCTCTCTCTCCCCATCCCTTCTTTCTCTGCACTTGCTCGTTCTGAATGCTCAGAAGGCCTCGTAGGACCACCTCACTCTTTCATTGTTATGTTTGCCTTTCGTTCCCATGTTCCCTCCCTGTTTCCCTGTGGGCACTTTGAAACACAAATTACTTGTTTTATAAGCGCCTTAAAAATGCACAATAAATACAAACGTTTTACTTTTACAAACCGGTAATACCTGTATAAACAAATGCCTGTGAAATTACATGCTCCCCCTAGCAAAACAGTGTAACCAGTGGCAATGCTTATTTAAAGTTAGTCTATAGACATAGGGATTGCCAACATTAAGGTTTAACCTAAACGTAACATAAAATAAATACATGTAACATAAAATTAGCATTGTTGGAACTTCAGAAATGACAATTAACATCAAAAGTAACATCAGCACATAGCTCTAGCTTTATAAGGTACACCGATCACAAAATAAACTTTAAAACCATGCAAAATTAATTGAAATACATAAAATAAATATGCAACTTGGCCCAATATCAGAGGCAGGCACAGACTGACTGAGTCATTATCAGAGAAGAGTGCTTGACAAGCGAGCAAATTTCCCAAAACCTGCATACAAAAACAATGGAAGTTCACTTGAAAAGACCAAATGACTTGTGGAACTTTCTTTACAGAAATTTGTGAGATGTACACAAATCCATATGTGAGCAGCAGACGGATCCATTAGTAAACATATGAGAATAACCTAAATGTATACAAAGGCACCCTGAGGTCCGTGCAGAAGAGAATAACTTGAATGTATACAAAGGCGCCCTGACTTCAGTGTAGAAACATGAGACCGCTACAGCCAGCGGATTTCTCAAGCGTCTCCATTTCATAATAGATCAGTCAAAGACAACATTAAGAAAATGTGTTGGGGATGTGGGAAGGAGAAGGGAACGTTGATTCATATGTTATGGTATTGTTCTCGGGTGTTAGATTTTTGGGTGGGAATGCTAGATAGATTGGAGGCGGTCTTGTCTATACGTTTTCCCAGGATGCCTATGCAGGTGTTGCTTTTATCGGGTAGGGGGCGTTGTGCGGTTGCTCGTCAATATGTACAATGGATTGATAAAGCGCTTGTGGTTGCAGTGAAGCAAATACTAATGGTATGGAAGACGAGGAAGAAGCCTAGAGTAGAGAATTGGATTAATGATCTGTTAGTATTATCGAACTTTGAGCGGGTGATGTTTGTGAGGCAAGGAAAGGAAAGTAAATATCGAGCTCTTTGGAAGCCGTTTATGGATTTATATGGTGACTGTGTATCTGATGATTAGTTGTTCCTGTTGGATTTGACTACCTGATAATTTACATGTTTTTTAATTGAGGATTCTTCGTCAGTCTTGTTTTTGTTCTGTTTTGTGTGAGCCTGTGAGATGTCTGTATGTCTTTGTGTTGTTCTGTGTTTGAATTTTCAAAATGTAAGAATTTGTTTAGGTATTTTATTTCAAGAAAGGTTAGTAATTGGTTTTGAAATGTCTGATGTTTCAGTATTTATACATGCTTCGGATTACTTTTATTTCCTTACCTATTTAATGTACAGTGTTATGTTTTTATACTCTATTGAACTTTTGGTGATGTATTTTTTGATTATTTGAAAATCTTGAAAATAAATGAATACAAAAAAACAAAAAAAAGAAAATGTTAAGTGAGAGGCTAACAGTAATTTTTAACCTATTAAACATAACAAAATAAACCAACATTAACACCAAGCATAACAAGCCAATATTGATGAGACTTTAATCGCCCTCTTTTTTTGGATTTGGTCAAAGTGAACTTGCTAACGTGTTTTTTTTTTGTTTGAGGCTTGTCTATTGCTCTTGTATGTGTGCTTGCTTGACCTTAGGATGAACACGTTGCTAGTTGGGTATAAAAGCGCCCCTGCTGTCAGCTAGGGATTTTAGTAACTGTGAGGTATGTGTTCAATTTAGTTAGTATAAGATGTGGTTGTAGGTATGTATTTTGACGTCATTTAACATATGATGTGATTGTTGGCGTTGTTTTGAGGTCATGTCATATAAATTAGATACTATTTTATTTATTTCAAAAATCCTGTTGTGACAATGCATCTTCGTCTTGATTGTGGGAGTGCCATGATGGTGATGTTACTGTAATTGCTGAAAAATCAGAGGGACAATTTAAAAAAAAGATAGAATTATAATAAGTATATTTGACCCGATTACTGTCCAAAGACTGTATTGGGATAGGTTTGCTTATGTACTGTAGTGAATGCCATATTAAAGTTCCATGATTAGTCTGGGGTAAGCGTGGTCTATTTGTGATTTGTCCTTCGCAACTCTGGGAATTGTTCTGTTAAAGGATCTTTTATCCAGTAAAAAAAGTACTGCTGGAACCTTGCTCTTCAACCCTTTGCCAAAAGAATGAGAACAAGGTATAGCCAATGCCTTTCAGTAGGTTGATTCTGGCCTGTGTGACAACAGGTTCGAAATATGTGGCTGTAGTAAAAGGAATGTACGTTTGTAGGTTTGGGGAAAAGAAAATCCACACAACGAATTTGTATGTGAAACAAGAGCCTGAGTAAACCTACTAATATGCAGTAGCCTGTCCCCTTCGAAACTGAAAGGAAAAAGATTGCTGTGTTCAAATCTGTGCCTTTTTAAATGTCCCATGATGCTGACAATGTGTCTCTTATTGGATACCTCGTTCGGCATTGAATTGTTGATGGTCCTGGGAAGATGCATATTCTCATTTCTGTGAGCAAACACCATTAACCCTGTGTATTGCACCTACTGCTTCTACCCAGACCACGCATCCATAGTGATCCTGCCTGGTCCCATTTCCAAGATGCCCTTGAGGGGCGACCTGACACTTTATTATGATGTAAAGCATGATGGTTAGTTCCATCTACATATGCTGATACTGCCACTGGTGTGATTTTATTATCACCAATGTCAACATGCCCTGCTAACTGATGCCAGGCCCTCCACCTGAAATCAGAACCCATTTCATAGTAACAGCCATATCACGAACTGGTTCTATGGCTGAGATCAACTGTCCTTGGGGCATAATGTAAAGCCAATGCAGAAAACGGCATGACCAGCCTCTTCCTTTCAGCTAGCCATTTAACACTGTGTCTTCTGGAGTGTGTTGGTATTGTAAAGTGAAAGTCCCGTAACGGTTTACCACTTACCCAAATGCAGACGTCATTAACACTAAATAACTCCTCCCATTCAACAAGAACCCCTGACCTTCTCCACCCGCCCCCATCATAACCATCCCCTACTACTTGACAATTTGAAGTTTTGGAGGTTGCAACGGCCAGAGATGCCAATCAGTTCCAAGACCTAGAATTACTACATGGGCGATAAGCACATATCTGCTGGCCTTTCCAGTATTTTTAAATTTGTCAGACATCCTTGTAGAAAATCCAGGCCCATAGACCTCCTTCCTAATGTTTAAGCAGTAGCCTGCGGGTAGAAGCCCAAACCCCTTCAATGGGTGCATATGCTTGACCGGTACTCTGAGAATGCTGGCAGCTCCAACTTGAGAATTTCCAGAGAAAGCACCATTGCTACATTTCATGAGGAATCCCGATGTGTTCTTGATGTGTTCTGTGAGCCTTCTGGGGGCAGACCTAGTGTGCCACATCCTCACTTGTCTTCATCTTCAGCAATCATTGAGGAAATTCTTCACCCGTAGCAGACCATATCTGACTCTATTTCTTCGCCTGAAGCTGTAACATTCCAAACTAAACTTATCAGCAGGTCTTTCATGATTGTGTTCGGTGCAGAGCTAAGATATTCATTTGTAGTTTTCGAGTTAATATTTGGAAGTGCGAGTATTGTAGTCCCTATTTTTCAAAGTTGGGAGTAAAATGATTTTTAGGGAGTAAAAACGGAAGTTCAATACCCAATGGAAGTATTTAATAAGCAAGTAAAAATCTGGTTTTTATTTTGTAATAATTATTTCTTTACATTGAATAAGTAAATCCCATTAAAAGATACATGTTTAATTCTTCTGATCAGGCAGTTATAACAGTAGTTTCTTCCTGTGTTACTATGGGCACTACTTTTTCCAGACAAATCCATATAGCTGTGTGAGTGAAAACAGAGGCACACCAAGGTCCTAAATGTTGCCTATATTTTGGGAGGTTATTTGTACGCCCTGTTTTAATTTTTTGGGAGTATTTGCCTATTATTAGGGAGTAAATGTAGCCGATACACTCCTTCTCTGTGGGGCTGGCCAGTTGCCTTTTCTAATCTGCCTAATCTTTCTCTTGAGTAATTGACCCTTATAAACATTCCATGATATAATTACAGCATGTTCTGCATTCCGCACACAGCCTTCAAATCATGTTTACTTCTGTTGGAAAGCAAGTGCAACACCCCAGACAGGCAAATAGATTCAGACTGTACAAAACATATTAGTAGGCAGCCTAGTGCTTACAGTTTTCATTGGACGCAGCAGATCGGGCATGTATCCATTTCTACAGAAAGAGCAACAATGTATTCACGTTGCAGTTGCAGAAGTTAAGGATAGGGTGATGTATTTTGCATTTAGCAGTAGTGTACAGCATCATGCTTTAAGGGATGTGCAAGTAAATAGCTGCCAGAGGTAGGCAAATAAGATGGAGTCGGGGAGGTGTTGCAGTAAAGGCGAGATCCAGGGGTTAAAGTATTAGTCACGTTGGATTTTAGGGCACGTTGCAGGATGCGTTTGTAAAAGTACAAAAAACAAGCCTAACGTCGAGCTGTGGATCTGTCCAGTTATTCCTGAGATAAGTTACTCTTCCTCCCTCCTCCCCCCCCACCTCCCCCAGAGAGAAGTTATGCTGTCAAGGTCACAGGCAGCCGTGCTGTGATGATATCCATTAATGGAGTTCAGCCGCAGAGCTTGGAGGAGCTGGGAAAGTTATATTGGGTCCAGGACGGAAGGGTAGAGATGTGCCTTTTTGAAGGTTGAATTCATGTGAGCAGGGCATGGGGTTCTGTGATGCCAAGAGGCCTGGTGAAGATTTGGAGCACTACTGCCCTCACTCGAAAAGCAGTCATCCTATTTGAACTGCAGGCGCCGCATCATAAGCGAAATTCAAACATACGGGTGGTGCCCCGATAACGTTGTTAATGGGCTTCTGGGATCCCAGAGAGCTATGGGGTGGGGCAGATATGCTAGGGCTGTACTGTGATTTGGGATTGGAGGAGCAGAGGGGATGCCAATACATTTACCTAAAAGGGAAGGGAGCTGTTTGTGTGTGCCACAGCTTCGGTATAATGAAGAGACCCATTGTATTTCAAAGCAGAGTTGCCTTTGCTATTCATACTTTGATCAGGCTCCATCGGGGTGCACATCACGTGATGGTCATCCAACTCCTGAGTTGTATAGTGATGATGTTGCAGGCAATGTGTTTAGGGGATTGTGTCTTAGATAATGTGTGAGCAATAGGGTAACAGATTATAGTGGATAATTAGAAATGTATATAGATGTTAGCCAATGGGGAGCGCGGGATCATGTTGTAATATGCAGTTTTGTTAATTTGCGGTTTTGCACTATACAATGTGAGCAACCTGACGGTGTCTCACTTGCTAGTCCCTGGGGATCCGTCATCCAGGTGGCCAGACCACTAGCATCGGTATTGGATCCAGTTCCTGAGGGGGACTAGTAAGGGAGGATCACCTGGATGGGTGTCCTCGGGGAGTGGGACACTAAAGGGTGAGACGCAGTATCCCCCTTCTGATAACCTTTTCCCCAACCTACCACGTAGGATACTCAAAAACTCTACCCCCCCCTTTTCCTATGCTAACACTCTCGCATATCACGAAAGATGACAGACTAACACCCAAGCCATTTACCTGACATGTCCCAACATAAGGGTCAGGCAATTGAGCAGAACCGCACACACCTTACAGCCCTTTCCCTTGCCCACAGGGATAAAAGGTGGAGCACGAGAGCACAATACGATCAAGACAGACCGCACAATGAGGCAGCTCAGCAGTTCAAGAGTAGGAGGAAGATGGCCTGAACCAAGAGGGCGACATGGAGAGAAGCGACCTTGCCCTTTTTTTTCCGACCAAGGCCCATGAAATCTCTGCAGAAGGAATCGTAGGGCCGTGAACAATAGCCAGCATGTTTTGCAGCAGATGTCAATGGTACACAGGGCCCTCCTCCTCTGATAACCAAGCTGGGGAGAGACCCTTGTCTCATGATACCAATCTTACCTGCAGAGAGAAGAAAAGGCAAGCGGTTCATCACTGCCGGTGAATCAAGGGGAAAGCCAATAAGAAACTGAACTGTGTTGAACGAAAGTAGCAAATGGCTAATTGAACTATGAAAGAGTTCAAAGAACAGTTGATACCAGAAGGGGGGAAAACCAACAACACAGGAGTCGGGCACCACGTGGGTGCTCACTCAGGAAACTCTGGCGATTAACCGATTGTTGGAACTCCCTTTACCGGAATGCCTTGGGAAAGGCAAGAAAGGGGTCGAAGTGGTCATACGGGGGACCGACTAGTAAATCCTCTGTACAGTCGAAAGTCTTTGACCGATAGATAATTGTGAAGCTTAGGTAAGTGAATCCCACATTGTAAGAATTGATTGAGAAAATGTGCAATTGACAAAGTTGGCAAGAGTGAACCCGAAGGAGGGATTCCGATAAACAAGGGGTGAAGTCTAAAGTCCCGATATACAGTGTGTTGACAAGAGTGAATCCGGCAGAGGGATGTCCACAGTGAACTGTTTAAAATACATTAGAATTCGTGAATGTCAGATGAAATTTATTTGAGAAGCCGTAGTGAACCTGGCTGAGGGAAGGTAAATGGTGAGGGGTCTGAGCTCGGAAGAGTGGGACCCATGGGTGGAAAACCACCACCAAGCCATAATAAACCCGAAGGAGGGAGGCTGACATTCGACAGGGGTCTTAGCCTGGGAGAGGGGGTATCCCAGGGTGAGGAAGCATCACCCAAAGTGCAACCAGAAAATACATTTTGTTGAACTTCTGTTTTGGTATGTTGAACCTATCGGGCCCTCAAACTAGAAAACGTAACTACCGAAGGTCCTGATATCATTACAAACTTGTTGTAGATCTGAGCCCGGAAAAGGGGGGTCCAGGCATGAAAAGTAATCAATCACCTGCCGTGTATACGGAAAATACGTTTGTTCATTATTTTGAAACCCATCAGGTCCTCCGAGGCAAGAGACTTTTTGTAGAAATAGACTTAACCACCGAAGGCCCTGATTGCTGAGAGCGGAACTGCAGGCTTGTGCTGGGAAATTTCAAGCATGTGCTGTGCTCTAGAATCCTACCTTGTCCTGTGCTTAAAAAGTGGGGAAGGGAGACACGGGCTACCGCGTCTCGACTTATTATTTGTCAAAACTTCCTTTCCTTTCTTATGAATATTATCCCAAACTTCTTTTTGTATTTAGTGTAAGGATTGGCAATAGGTTTTTCTTATGACAGGCCCATGTATTTGACAAGACGCCTCTAGCAACTGCCTTATTATTGTTTGATTGTCAAACCTTGCTCCCATCATAGATTTAGGTATAGATTGGGCGTTTTTCCAACCTACCTATACAGTTTAATAAACACCCTTGAACTGTGATCACTTGTGTCCGTCTTTACTGTTGCCACTATTGGTTTCTTACAGCAAGATGTACCTTCTTTGGGTGGGGACAGCTCCATGTTAGTTTGGTTCTACGGGACCGTCTGATACTTTTGTTTTCCTTGCAAATGCTTCATCGATTGTTTGGCCTATTTTGGATTATTTTGATTGTTCGGCTTTTCACCCTACACCTCTCATGATGAACAATGCTCTTTGCTGTGCTAGTCGTCTGACTGCACACTTTCAACATTTCAGAAACTGGGAAGTCACTTGTAGGGCAGGGAAAAGTAATGCAAAACTGATATTTCCCGAAGTGACTTTAAAGATTGACAATCTGTGACCTGACACATTTGACTTAACTGGAGTTTCATAACACACTGATGTAAGTGTGCAAAAGTAGGATTGACATAGTGGGGGGTCATGGTGTTTGCTATACACTTTTATTCAAAGGTAAAAATAAAAGAAAACGGTATCCGGTAATATTATCACCATATATATGGTCGCTGTACATAATATTGCCGGGAAAAGGTTGTGGCGATATTATATGGGTGACCATATATATGGGGATAAGGGCAGCCAAAAAAAAAGAGAACAAAAAAAGGGTTTGGAGGTTGCAGGGGTGTCCCCCGCATGTTCCATGCAATAATGTCCCCACAAAAAACGGCAATTTTCAGGCAATATTTTTGCATGGCGATATTTTTGTGGGGACATTATTACATGGAACCAAGAAAACCCTACCTCGCCCTTAACCTAAGAGGGTTTTCCCTGCCTCAACTGAAATAACTAGTGTTGGAATGGCCAAAGCAAAAGTCCTAATGTCCAGTTTAAAAAAAAAAAATAACTCTGTCCCTTACACGCTAAGCTAACTAAATCAAAGGAGATGTCTTCTTGGTCCAGAGGAATGACTCCCTTCCCCTGGACAAAAGGCAGTTCTGGTCTTAGTAAGATTTTCACAAAGTGGTTTCAGCCACTCCTTGGCTGTTGGGATGTCTCCCTGCCCCTGGCCCTCTTCAGGCTTACAACATAGTTACTTGGGGTCCCGGACCTTGGTTGGTAGCTCTGGCGTCCTCTCGCCACGCAATGCACTGAAGAACATCCTTGATGCACTCCCAAGCTGTAGTGGGTCCCTTATGGGCAGACCTGGGCCCCTCGCACCAAGTACTGTGACAAAGAGTAGCCTGGATGCACTCCCCAGGTAATAGTGTGTCATACAGGCTTGGTTCACTAACCGGCCAAGAACTGTACTTTTGCTTTTCTCTCACTGCTTTAAGGTCCCAGACCCTCCTTTCCCATCCTTCTGATTCATACCACCACCTCTTTGAGCTTCCAGCACCTTCTTGGCTGCCCACGTTCCTTGCGGCTTTGTTTGTGCAGTTGTGAGGCAGCTGCGCTCGTTCACTGGCTGCGGTACCTTTCTTGAACTTAACTTGCTCTGTGGCAGTTCTGCAGTCCTCTTTCCTTCCGGGACAGTGTGGTCTTGTTCTCTTGCGCTTCCTGGGTCTCTGAGAAACCCAGAGTCTTAGTTCACCTGCAGGCTGTGCGGTCCTCATGTCCTAGACCGTCCTTGGAGACTCTCTCCTTGTTCCTTGCGTACCAGTCAGCACCCACGTGCATTTTGGGTTCCTCCTGGCTCTCGTGGTTCTTCCAGGGGGGGCTTGACAACATGTCCAGTCTCTCCAGTTTTTATCTGGTTTCTTCCAGTGACATGTCACAGACCACTAGACTGGAGAAAGTGGTTCCATTGGTTATTCGGTATTGCTCAGCACCTCTTTCTCGTCTCAGTACTGAGTGAGTGCTGGACTGTTTTTGAAAAATACATAAGAGTATGAGCGCTGGATTGAAGAGGATTGAGGTGAAGGACAATTAACTGTGGGAAGGGGGTTCAGGGTCATGTGATTGGTGGGAATATTGTGCTATCCTGATGTAGTCGTCACTGTCCCAAAGGGGGGTTCCCATGGATCCCCATGGATTCATGAGATCCACCTACTGAGTACCACTCCAAGGGGGTCTGTCGGGTAGTGGCCTCTACCCAGGCCTCATGGGAAGGAGCTTCCTCTTCGGAAGCAGCAACGACATCCTAGGATTCGTCGCACTGCTGGAATGGTCACATTCATAACATGGGAAAAGCAATAGTTGATCAAAGTTCAGGCTCTATTATAAGCTAGATACTTGTTCATGATGATTAGTCGAGGTTTGTCGGAGCACACCATTTCTGTAGCTGTTTCATTATTAATTGAAAATTGACACCAGGAAACAAAGTGTCCATTGTCTGTCATGATTTATATGGCAAAACCAGGGCAGCCACCATTTTCAGCATTTGAGGGAATGCAACTTTGAGATGGACGTCTCCTCCATGGGAATTATGTGATGCCTCTCTAAAGGCTACCTGAACCTTAACATCCATGCGCCATTTCTGTCAGTCTTTCATAGTACATTTCAAATTGTTAGCACAATACCAGATGGTCTAGGCTACGCATAATCATCTAGTTTTGCTTGAAGCATTTGAGTAGTAACAATAACCGTGGCTGTGGGGGTAGCCTGAGGAGGTGTTTAGGGTTCAATGGTAGTGGCAGAGATTAACTTGTGATAATTCTCATCTGAAATCCACTCAAAAGGGCAACTCACTCCTGTGGAGCTAGTCCTCTGCACTATTGGATGTAGCTGGAAGAAAACCTAATAGTCTATTCCACAGTACCATGACCGAGGATATGCCCAGTTTCCTCCCTGCCAAGCAGCCGCCCTCTTCCATCATGGCCAACTAATCCCTTCTGCATTGGCGGCAACATTTCTCAAATTGATAGTTCGAGACAACCGTTTCAAATAAGTCTTATGTTTTAAATAGTTTTGCCCCAGAAATTCAAACCATAATCCTCAAATTGTTGTCCCCTGTGTTTTATACCACTTACCAGGAAAGATTCATTGGTTGTCTAGAAGCCAGGGTAGTTCACACACCAAAATCAAAATAACTTTCTGTTCGGAAGAATCCTGTGCAATGCCCTTAGGGACCACTACACACAATTAAGACCACAGGTGGAAATACAAGTTTTATCTTTGGTATAAGCCTGTGCTACTAAGCTATAGTGGTAGCAGTAGCGGAGCAGCCAGGCTTATCTCAAGAGTATATGAGCAGTAGCAGAGATTACACAAAGGGACCACAATTACTGTGACTCAAGCAAACACTTGTTTCAGGTAAAAAAAAATATAAGTACATTTATTTTGAAACCATCAGTTGTAAACACAACACCTCTATTAAACTTTAAACAAAACCACACGTTAAATATACTATGACTAACCAATTCACTTGGTACATTATGTCTCAAGGTAAGTATCCTGTGTTTGAATGAACCGGTGTTATGAACAAAACACAATACCGCAGATATGGTTGCGATCACTTTTTGACAGTTCGGTCTACTCAATAAACGGGAATCCGTGACATGAAATACTACCGGGGCAAAAACACACTTAGCACCCGAGATACCCAGAGGGAGTTGGAGGCAAAAATCACAGGCAATATTTAGGTTAGGCAGACAGCATCGAGAAACACTCAGAAACAGGAGTCAAAAGTCAAAGGGTCGGAGCCAGGGTTAAGTGACACCGGAGACCTGTTGCCGAAGATCACACTGTTAGACAGTTCACGATTCAATGTAGCCTAAAAGTACTTGGATATTGTCAATGTTCGGAAGCAAAAGTTATAAGAAGGAGGGAAGACAAGGACGAGCCTTGAGGATGAAGAAAAGGGATTCACCCAGTTTCCTCGAGTAGAGCACAATACCTTATTTCAACGATGCAGCTGGTGCCATGGTAGTTGTTCCTGTTGGTTTGCCGCAGACCCACGATTCCTGGAGCTTCGTCGGGAAGGACGACGTCTGAAGGGGGTCTGCACCACACAGGGATGAAGCCGGCAGCCGCGACAACGAATAAAAGGTGCGCTCTTTAAAACAGGAGAGGCTCGGCAGGTGGCTATCCGGATCACTACAGTAGTGTGCAGCGATTTCGACCACGGTGGAGATCTCTGGCTGAAGATGAGCTGGTTATCTCCACCAGGCTCAAGGGAAGAAGACTCCAGACTGGATCTCCTCTTAGTCGTCAAAGGGTAGTTAGCTTGTGACTGCAGCAGGGCTTCATCGGGACGGGGTAGTTGCAGCAGCTGTCGTTCTCTCTGCTTCTCTTCGGTTCCTTGTAGTTCCAGAGGCGACTCTGACTTCTAGCCCAAGAGACCTGCCTTTTATGCGTAAAAACCCCCATTCACACAGCCTGGCTGTCAATCACTCAGCAGGGGGGTTGTCCAGCCGTGACAACCACCTCCGCCAATCATGGCAAAGTGCGACTTGGGTTTCCTAGGATACCCTGTGCAGGGGGTGACTACACCCCTCCCTCACATTCTGCCCACCTAGACACCCAGGCGCCTTGAGAAGGGCTTCTCTGCAGAAGCCCGCCAAGAGACGGTGAACAAAGAAGGCGAACCTAGTTTGCCGCGCAAAGTAAAACACAAGAAGGACTTTAACAAAAAGAAATGGCGAATAAACCCAACCTGAGCCAAAAGAAAGACGATTTGGTCAAGCGGGTTTATGTTCGAGGCTAATATAATAGCCAAGAACAGTACCACGTTTATCTAATATAATCGCAGTAGAAAAGTTAGGGTAGATACCAGTGCCACCAGCCAAGTCTAAATGTTAAAAAGTGCGAAACAATGCTCAGGGAGGTACAGACAGAAAAGGGGTACAGATTAGCCCTTTCTAGTACTCCATGTAAGATGGGGTGTATTGGGTCTGTGGTAAAAGTGACTATGTAAAGTAAATGGCAACTTTACCTTTCTCTGGGGGACAGTAGTCAGCCCCAGCGAAATGGAGTCAGAGGGAAGTCTTAAAGACAACCCTGGGTTACTACACTGAGGGTGCGGTGTAACCCATACAAGAACAGGGGCACTTGGAGTGGTGTGCGCCAGTGCCCAAGATCACACAATGAGTAAAAACACATAGGCCAAAACACAGGTAAGAGTGGAAAAGGGATGTACACTCTTACCAGGTGGAAAAAATAAACTCCAGAAACCCAG
Organism: Ambystoma mexicanum; assembly: GCF_040938575.1. NCBI lineage: Eukaryota > Metazoa > Chordata > Amphibia > Caudata > Ambystomatidae > Ambystoma > Ambystoma mexicanum. Next base: position 407,668,291 of record NC_090935.1, on the reverse strand, counting down.
CAAAGCTGCTGTGGGACTCTCTAGGTGAGGGAAATTAGCCATAGAAGGAGAATTCTCCCTAACACTTTCACATCTGCAGTCCAATATCATCCACACAGGCTCTTTCACCTGCCTCTAATGGAAACAGACTTTATACCTTAATAACAGAGGACACTCTGACCTCTGAATAGTTTTACCAGCATTCTGCTTAGATCAAATGCATCTTTTGCTGTCATGCCATATATTTAGGCCAGTGATAGTCAACTAATTTGCAATCTTGTCACAGACAAACCCAGCAATTATACCTTACTTGCTGATGGTCTTCGGGATACCCATAGATGGATGAACGCAGAAAAATGAACCCTACTAAGGCCAATATTATGGTCGTAGGAAAGCAGGTTTTGGTCTCTGGCCCCTACTGACTGGAGCCAGCCCTCAACCAGCACTCTTAGCAAAGAACCTGGGAGTACTACAAGATATGGTACTACATATGCACCACCAGCTCACTGCCATTCTCGTTTAAGATTGTTATGACCTACACTACTGAAAGCAATCTTTCCCCTTCTGTTTTCCCAACAAAGCCCAGACCACCACCTATCCATTTTGGATTACTCCAACCACATATAAGGTGGTTTAAAGAAAGCCCTATCTTGTGGCAGAACAGAATGTTGATGCTTACCTCCTACTTCGGCTTGTAGGCTATGTTGCACCAGCAGGCAGTCTGCTCCTTAAAACAGGTTGAGTTTCAATAAGTAAGTAAAACAACCTACAAACCTCACTAGGAGCAGAGGCCCATACAGCATATTTAAAAAGGAACTGTCAATACCACCAAAAACTCCTGAGAAAAATTAGACCCTTGCTCTACCAAAAAAAAACAGCATTACCATAGCCAGAGCAACTATACTGTCAAGACTGGACTACGGCAACTCCTTGCTTCTGGGAGCTAATATGAAATGCCTGAAGCAATGCCAGGTAATTCAGAATAATGCCGTTAGGACAATCACGGGTAGGCCAAGGAGGGAACACATCACAGGCGATAGGAAAGAGCTACACTGGCTGGCTGTGGAGGAGAGAATTACTTTTAAATCCCTCACAATGGTCCACCGATGCTTGTATGGCAAAGCCCCAGCATACTTGATAAATCACTTCAAGTGGCATGAACCATCTAGAAATTTAAGATCCTCCAACAAGGGTCTTCTCCAGACAACCCCAGCTAAAAAGCAAAACGGCCTGGGCAAGGCCTTTCCAAACAGAAACATCCATAAATGGAATGAACTGCCCGTATCCTTGAAATTAGAAACCAACTACATACTCTTCACAAAGAAGTTAAAGACCCTACTCTTTAAATAAACTGGACTAGCGACCTCTCTCAGCTCCCCATGATACAAACTTCTGTGTGTCTATTCTTGTCCCGTTTTTTGTAATCACTGTCCTGTCTTTTTGGAATGCACTCTGATGCCTGCGGGCTTTAGCGCTATATAAATAAATAAAAAAAATAAAACATAAATAAATAACTGCATGGTCAAATGAACCTGAAATGGGACTGGACCCTCAGTCACTATTCTGAAATACATTTGTTTCACAAACTGATACATTGGCAACACAACTCTTGGTTATCCCAAAGGCCAACAAAATAAATGACAGCTTTTTCTCTGTGCGCTGCTCCACTATCATACTCCTCCAACTAAGCTTAGATGTTTATAGATTACGTTATGGGCAATGGTGCTAGGATGCTACCATGGTGGCAGCACACTTTATAAAAACTGTTATGAATAACCAGATGGGCAAGCTTTAGTTGTGAATGTGAGAGCTTCTCAGAGTCTCAGCTTTTAGACTTGTCTCAACTGCAACTGTTTACAGCACTATAGAAAGGCTCTCAGCTCAATTAACCTTAACTCTAATTTCTGAAAAACAAACCCACCTCCCTTGGGGTTGAAGAGGGGCATCATTTAAATTGTAAAATCTCTTCTCTTTTTTTTTTTTTTTTTTTTTGAAGGAACATCCCACAACTGCTCCTTCTGGCACTCTTCTGTCTTCCCTAATTGCTTAAGTCTGTACTTACCTTCTTCCATATCTCATGGCACTTTGGAACTCTTTTTTACGTACTTTAACTTTCCTTCAGCTTTTAAGTTTGCTTCTATTTTTCCTATTCTAACGAAACCCTCACTAGACCCCTCTTTACCTTCAAACTATTAACTTATTTTACTGCTTCTTTTACTTTCTAAGCTTCTTGAGCATATTGTATATTCTGAGTTGTACTTATCTAAATAACTTGCTATTCTCCCATGCTATCAATCTACCCTTTCCGTTCCACTGAAAGTATCTTATCTCCACTTGATACTCTAAGCAGTCCTTCTTGCTTGTTCTTCTTGACTTGTCTGCAGCGTTCAACACTGTTCAGCTCTGCTCTTTTATTCTCGGTTTCTCATCTTTGTTTTAGGAGCTCTGCACTTGATTCTCTTTCTTAGACTCACCAACTGTTTCATGTGCGGGGGGCTATCCATCTCGGTACCTCCTCTTCAATATGGTGTTTTGCAGGGGTCAGTCGACCTTCCTTTTTCACTTTATATCACTTCTTGCTTATTTGCTCTTCTTTTGGTTCATCCCACAACTTCTTTGCAGAAGATTCTCAGGTCCTTCTGTTTCTCTTCTTTTGCTGATAGTATCCACTCTACTCTGTCTGCTTGCTGGCTATCTGATCATTATCTACATCTTAAGCCTTAAAAAACCAAAACGGAGGTGCTTTTCGTCCCTGCTTTGACCAAATTCTGCGTTCCTACTACCTCCTATCTGTTTTTCCACCTACCTCCTTCCCTTCACATCATCTTCTACCCGTTTCATTGGAGTCATCTTTGACTGTACTCTTCCATTTTATCTCACATCTCTACCACTGCCCACTCTTGTTTCCATCGAATTAACATCTGTAAATCTCTCCTTTTTCATGCTACAAAAACCCTGGGTTCTTCCCTTGTTTACGCGTATCCCTTCTATTGCTCTAGTCTTCAATGCGCTCTCTTATCAGCTTGCACCTCTTCATTCTTTATAGAATTACTATAGTAGCCTGCTCTTGTGTCTATCCCCTCGTGTTTCTATTTTCTCTGCCTTGTTGTTTCTTGGCTGGCTTTCTTTTGGAATCTCGTTTAATAGTCTTTGTATTACCCTTAAATGCCTTCATATTATGGCTCCTTCCTATTTTCCTCTTTTATTTCTTTCTTTTCCAACCTATGTTCTTCTCAGCTTCTTCTAGTCGTTCCTACCCTCTATTTCCAATCAAATTTACTTTTGCTCACTCTACTTGCACCTAAACATTGGAACGTACTTCTTCTTCTTCTTAGATCCTGGTCTTCCTTTGCACAATTTTGCTAGTCTTGTCACGTTTTCTAGTTTAAGAGCTTGGGCGTGCAGCGCTACATACTGTGAGGAATCCGATGGACTCATCACTGGTTTCCCAGCGATGACCTCCTCCCATGTGGCCACGGGATGGCAGTCGCTACCTGATTCGGATCGGATTCGGGGTGGATTTGTGAGGGAGGATCACAGGAGGAGGGGTGAACATCCTCTGTGGAGACACCCTGAGTCCATCGGGTGGGACGTGGAATTCCCCTCTTTCCCATGAGGAAGACCCTCTGACAACCAAGACGTTAATGGGCTACTGTCCGCTATCGGTTCCCCCTTGTAAAGGAAGTCAAGAAACCCTTTCTCTAAACTACTCTACCCCCTACCTTTGGCCCAAACTCCTACAACACCTGTTGTTTCTGATGTGCCTTTATATGAAATCTCTGAGAAAAACCATCTAAGAGTTAAAAGTCCAATAGTATCTTTGGAATATCCCATAACCACCCAGGTACTGACATGAGGGAGTTTGTACAAAGTGACAGGAGCTCAAAGTACAACATGCAAGCTAGATGTTTTACCAGATCTTCAGTGCACGGGACATTTAAAGATGGCAACCGCACTGTTGGGTCATACTCTGCGGGAGAAGACGTCGAACACCATTCTGAGGCTCATGAACGTGAGGCAATTGAACAGGTGTGTTGGAATGGGGAAGGCTGCTGCGACAGGAGGAGAAATGCTGCATGCAAGCGAGAAGGGCTGTGGAGACGCTGGGAGCCATGCAGGAGCTCCTGGATGTTGGGCTACTGGAGGAGGCAGCGGTCTCCAGTCTGAGCCAACAAGGAAAGCCTGTGTGTGACCACAGAGCCGCACAGGATGCACACTCCAAAGTAGAAAGCGGTTGAAGGAACCACACCGCAGAGGAAAAAGTAGAATTGGAGATACTGGAAGGAACCGGTGAGTTTGCCTATAGCAGCTGGGGGCCACAGGGCATTCAGAGAAGCTAGCAAATGTTTGTATGGTACAAAATTGCTGATGCAGAAAATATCTGAAGTTTGTTTGAATGCAGTCAAGGCAAAGTACAAAGGCAAACCTCAATCAAGTACAGATGCATGACATACCAGTGTGGGGCAAATGTTTGAGCAAATGTTACCATAGACCGAATATGCAATTTTGGTATAGCCAAAGAACTGTGAAACACATAAGAGAAGTCCTAGCAGGCAAGTATACAAGGCAGCTGAAATTGTATAAAGATTCCTGGCATGAGAGTATACCATGCGATCTGCAAAGTTACAGCGAATACTGCAGAAAGACTGTTGGAGAACTTGTTGTTAAAACAAGAACCTTTTAAGTCCAGTGCAGATACAAAGGAACTGTTAACTAAAGAGAAATATTTGCCATCCTATTTAAGAATCCAGGGAAAAAGGACCACCCTCTGGATCCAAGGGTCTTTACCTTAGAGAACATTTTCGTTGGAGACATTTCATACTTTTGGTTTTGAACATTTTTGCCAACATCAAGTTAAAGAAATGTCCTTGCACGCTTTGTTGTTTTGTTTTATATAGTGAGGGTCAGGATAGGACATGTTAAACACAAGGATGGCTTTTCAGTTACTGACATCCTGGCACAGAGAGATCCTTCATTTTTTGTTTCTAGGTAGGGATTAGGGCCTGCCTCTCTGTTCTCCAGATCATGGACCTTGGCTGCCAGATCAACTTCTCCCTGCTCGAGGTCTAAAAAAACGACCCACCATTTTCAACTGTTAAAACTGCCAAGAGCTGGTTGTTTTCCAATGATTCTAATTTGTCTTCCACTTTGTCCACTCTTGACTGCAGGACTGTTATTGTGGCCAAAATGCTGCTTTTGATGGATCTTATTTCCACAAACATGAGGCGGATGTCTGCCTTTGTGGACGCTTCCTGATCACCACCCAGAATGCTTGGTATACTCGCCGAGGGCTGGGACTGCATTATGGAAACACTACGATGGAAGCAGTGCAGAGCTGCTACTGTCCAGCATGGTGTCCACAGTCAGAAAATGGTGATAAAGTGAGGAACTGTCACTATCCGCTCCCCTCTGCTTGCATTAGAGCTGCTCCACTGGCGTGTAGCTGTGCAGGAGTGATGAGGAAATGGTTTGGGCCCACTCCTCTCCCAGTGCTGCTGCCTCCTGTCACACGTCTCAACTCGCCATGGCAGGCGTAGGGAGATCGCCCAGCTAACATCCCAACTCTCCTCAGTGGCTCTGGGCATCAGAAGTTCTCCATTACCAGCTGGGGGGGATGTTGCACATCAGGTATCCAGGCAGCTGTGTTTGTGGTGACAATAGGATCTCTTTTGCACTTTATAGTGGAACTCTGGGGCCTGGCTGTCTCTGCTCAACACTGCACGCAGGCATAACCAGGGATGTGCACCTGCGTGCCTGCAGCTGTTGATCTGGGGTTTACTCCGTGGAGCAGTGGTGTTTTGGTACCGTGCTTAGGGCAGGATGAATTGCTCATCGGTTTGTTAATACAGGTGTTCTTGTGCTCTCTAGTGACAGCGCTGTCATTGATCGACTTGACTGTTCCAAAGTCGTTAAGGTAATCTTGCTTGCGCTGCGCTTTGTCAAAGTCTCTGTGGAAGGCTCTCTCTGGGATCCCCAACAGGAGGCAATCCCGCCTTCATAAGCTTAGAGGCAACAGGATGGTAGGGCAGGCTTCGTTGCTGATGCCCGGCATCAGCAGTCCACAGTCTGCTGGGGCCGAGCATGTAATCGCGCCCTGATGTATGCACAACAATTGCAATTAAAGTTGATCTCTGGTGCTCTGTGCTCTAGTGCTAGGCAGTTTACATGCTGCTGCCACTTTCGCCGGTGGTCCGCTCAGGACACTGTAGAAGGGATCAAAGCTCTCTGTGCAGGCCCGTTTACCTCAGCGTTTTTGTTGTGTCGGGCATCTGCCTTGCTTCTCTGCCCTACCACTGTGCGATCTTGTGCAGCAGCAGCACAGCCACTTTGCTCACTGGGGTTTGATGGGCCCAAAGAGGCTGCTTCACTGTGGCGGCGGGTTGGACAGATATCTGGTCAGCGCTGTAACGTGAGCTGCCCTGCTTTCTACGCACTTGCAGGCCACTAGCGCAATGGGCCAAACTGTGGTTTTTGGTGCTGCTGGCCGTCAGTCTTTTGCAAGGTGGCACCTGACCTTCTCCGACATCCTCCTGTGCTGCCAGGCTAAGCTGATAGTGGGTGTACACTCATGAGGCCGCCATTGTGCTTTTCCAGGCGAGGGAGACAATGGTTCATGCAGCAATTACGTCCCTGTCCCCCTTTTTTCCTTTTTAGCATTTTTAGTAATCTCCAGTCTTTTTTTGTTCTGATCAACTCTTTACCGAGCATTTTAGGGTTTAACTTCCCAAACCTCCCTGAGCCTCCAGCTCAGGGCAAATCTCATCAGCAGCTGCCACTGTTGGGCTGCAGGGAACACCGTTATGCTTTTCTTTCCACCAGCCAAGGCTGGAAGCTGATAACCAAAGGGGAAGGTACACCTCTTCATCCGACCTTGCCACCCCCTGCTGTGTTAGGCTAACAGGGGGCTACTTATTCCTGGTCATTCTTTTTCTAAACTTTGATAAGTGCTTGACATTACAACAAAGAGTATGGCAGCCTTTTTTACTGCGAGAATTTTACAACCGTAGTTGCATATAGTAACACAGTAGAAACCAGAACATAGTGCAGTGCATGTAACAACATAGTCCCGGAATGAAGAAATACACAAACAGTAGAGAAAGAGAATCATAGGCAGTCTGTCAAATTCTCCATAGCTGACACATTCCCTTACATTGACAGCAAATAAGTGCGAAAGGGAGGCCATGTTTCCACTGGCTTGCACCCCGTCGGCTGCAGTGAGGTCTTCACGATCGGAGGCCCATGACCAGCTCGCAACCAGTGTGCAACTGATGCGCTGGCTTCAACCATGCATTAATATACATCGAACCATAAGTAGCATACAAAGGCTAGCCAGCCTGTGAAAGCATTTTCGCAGTAATTGGAAAGTATGGAACAGTCAATGCATCGGGTTGGGCTCGATGGTGCAATCGAATATCTTAGACACAGTATCACACACCCCATCCCACAAGTCTCTTAATTTCGGACAGTCCCACAGTATGTGGCGGTATCCTGTCCCTTCCGAGTGACATCTGGGCCAAAGAGCAGAGTGAGCATGGGAAAATAGGTTGCAGCCTAGCCGGAATGTAGTGAAATCTGTGTAACAACTTTAAACGGTATTAATCAAAATCTAGAATTGAGGTATGTAGTGCGGGTTCGTAAACGCATGATTTCCCAGATTTCATCAGTAATGTCCATATTCAAATCTTTCCCTGGTCTCACGGAGCTTGGTCAGAGGTTTTATTGCCACGGCTCTGCAACAAATTGTATAGTCTAGCCACTCTCACGGGCCAGAGCTGCCTCCATGATAAAACCTAACAACGGTTTGTCCTGTCGGGATTACAGGAAACCCTAGCCATGCATCCCTAACAGTACGTCAGAGCACCCCCATATTGTAGCCAACGCGAAGAATGTCTCTGCGAGGGACGTGGTAAATCCTGGAGTGTAATAAAAGATCCCATGGCCTATATGTCTTTTAAGGTTGTGTATCCATCCACCACCCACTGTTGCTCGGCAATCTTCCTTACCTTAGGAAATGATGGGAGGAAGTTCCATAGTGGGAGATCCCCATGGAATGGGTGAGGAGTTTCTAACAGCTTCCATATCTTGCCCCATGCTAGTGCTGCCACACTAATGGGATCATTAACCCCAGGGCCCCTTCGTAATGGAGGCAATACCATTGAGCGAACATCGCAAGCACCAGCCACGTGTCGTTCAATTTTAACGTGTGGGTGGAGGGTGCACCTATCAAACCAATACGCTGCATACTGTGCATACTGTGCCTGAAGATGAGTCTCAGATTAAGCGCTGTGGATCGGCCGGGAACGAAGCCCGATTGATCAGGGTGGATGATGTACCCAATGTAGGGGGCCAGTCTAAGGGCTAGCACCTTCACAATTATTTTAATATCAGAATTAATCTGGGAAAGAGGGCGGTAGGAGCCACACTGCTCAGCTGGTTTATCAGGCTTCAGCAGCCCAGTGATCACAGCTTCCCTTGGTGTGGGGTGAAGAATCCCTCAAGTACCAGATTCTTTACAGAGCAACAAGTTGCGAAACTAGGCGGGACTTAAAATGTTTGTAAACTTCCATAGTCAGGCCATCAGGGCCAGGGGTCTTCCCAGAAGGAAGGGCCTAAATGGCACGGGTTACTTCCTCCAGTGACATGAGACAATCCAGTATCTCCCTACCCTCGCCAAACAGTTCAGACAATGATAGATCTAGGAGTTTTTCTATATCAGGAAGGGATGCCACGTCTACATTGGCATACAGTGTAGCATAGAAGGGATGAAACACATGATTAACCCTGGGCATAGTATGTACTAATACTCCCTAGTGGTCCTGTACAAATAAGATATGATGGCTATTGCCTGCTTGATGCACCAACCTAGCCAGCAGCTTGCCAGGACGTTCCCCCTCACCATATTTCCTTGTCAAGCCTGGGCTATCAAGGAATTTCAACTCCCTATCAGCGTGTGACCGGAATTTGTCAAGCTTGGCCTTAATGTCCCCCAGTGTGGCAGTAGTGGGCGCAGATGCATATTGCAACTTGAGTCGGCTCAAAGTAGCTTCACTGGAATGGATGTCACGTCTTATCGCCTTAAGTACCCCAGATTCTCTGGCCAGGGCTATCCCGCGAATGTAAGCTTTGAAAGCTTCCCACAGAATTGCACGTGTGTCAACTGAACTCGTGTTTACCTCCAAAGTATTCCTTAACACACTTTCCCATCTCAGCCTCAAACACAGGCTCCAATAAAGCCTGAGATTTAAATCTCCACAACTGTCTCATTCCCAATGTTTTCCCGAGTGTCGATGTTAGTGTGACCAGGGAGTGATCGGAGAAGGTCCTGCACAATATATCAGCATCGCCGAGATTTCCAATGAGCGTATTAGACACTAACCACATATCTGTGCAAATGGGAGTCATGTACCGTAGAGTAAAAGGAATACATTCATGATGTCGGATTTAGCATCCTCCAGGCGTCAACAACCTCTAAACCAGTCAAACCCTCTCGAATCGCCCGGCAGCTCTGGATAATTGCTGGTCATTGCTCCCAGATCTATTAAGGTCTGTATCTATTGTGTTAAAGTCATTCGCCCATAAGATGGGCATTAGGGGGTATAGCACCAATAGGTTCATTACACCGGAGTAGAACTCTGGATCGTCGACATTCGGCCCATAAATAATACACCATGTAATAACACATATCCACTCAGCGGGTCTAACTGCACCTTCTTATGTGTGTTTTGTATTGACTTGTGGATGAGTCATAACTCCCCTACATTGAGAAGAATATGTCGTGAAATATGCGCTCCCCAGCTCCTGGGAAATCCCTCACAGCCAACCGCCACTGTATGCGTTTCCTGCAGAAACAGAATGCAAGCCTTACGCCACTCTACATACAGCTGAAGCCGCCGCATTTTAACTGGATTGCCCAATCCCTGCTCGTTCCAGCTCATACATCGTAATGCCTCAGCCACCATCACGTCACTACCTAGCATATATCCTGACCCTGTGTCGGGCCAACACTGAGCATTTCACTGGAATTGCCACTAGGCAGCGCTACATCTGATCAACAATTACGCATATGTCAAGGACATTTTGTGTAACATCCCCGAAACTCCCAAGCCCTCGCCCAATCAGAGGAATGAACATCATGCACCCAACAACGTAACAACACTTGCAACTTTGCATGGGGGGCTGCTCACCGACTACAGCCTGGACATCAACACAGCTATGACTTAACATATTTGAAACCAATTACGTGGTGTGTATTTCCAAAATCAACAATATACAAGATATAGAATTTGTAGCAGCCTTGTCAAAGAGAACCACAATGTTAACTCACGGATACAATCCGATCATCAGCAACATCACAACAGGAAACGACCAACAAGGTCATCTAGGCAACAAGGGCTATACAACCCAAGCTCACCCAGGGAAGTGTTCATCTAGAAATGTCATGGCTTTCTCTGGTATAGTGAAGAAGTACACCTTGCCACCATGTTCAGTTCTCAATTTAGCTGGGTATAACATGGCATATTTTTATGCCTAAATCTCTACAAAACCATTATATTAAAAAAAGACAGTCACAAGGGGGCACGGATGGGGTGGTGTTCAAACAGTTAGGATGCATGCTGAGCAGTCGAAAAGCAGAGCTTCAGGGTATATGGGTATGGACCACTTGGATTCTTCATTTGGTAATGGTTTAATGCGCTCAGTGTTTCTAAAGCATCATTTTTTGTATCCCTGAAAGATTTTTTTTTCATTCTTTGCAGCCATGAAAGATTTTTGCTCTTGCTGCACCGCAATTGAAACATCAGGATACATGTGAATTCTGTTAGATCCCAGCAGTAGCTCCCCGTTAGCCCTTGCAGCCCGTAGTGACGCGTCTCTATCTCGGTACTTGAGCAGGTGGGCTATTATTGGACTGGGTGGCATCCCGGGCCTTGGCTTCGGGGTGAGAGCACAATGAGCATGCTCTATTGCAAAATGCAGCGATAGTTTAGGGACATCCAGCAAAGTCAACAGAATGTGTTCCGCAAAGTCTATCATTGATCCGTTAATTTTATCCTATCGTATTCCTATTATTTGCAGGTTATTGTGCCTTGATCGGGATTCCAAATCATGATTTTTCTTGCCAATGGATAGCACTTGTTTTTCGAGAGTGAGATGACATCTGCCTGAAATGCCACAATCTCATCTTCGGTCGTCCCTACCCTAGTTTCCATCTCGGTAATGCAGAGGTCAGTTTTCTCCACACAGGACATTATGGAGCTGATTGTACAATATCCAGCTTACTATGTATGGCAGTGAACCCCTTGCGCATATACTCCCATCATGCGGTGAAGTTCGCTAGGCTCCCCACATTCCGGTGTTTCAACCTGTATGCCAAGGCTGCGCCCCATCTACAGTCTTGGGCGCAGCGTTGGCATACATGTTTATGGAGCTCTGCTTCTTTCCTGCACCTTTAGTCATATCGATCCTACAGTGTTCTGGTGGAGCCATGGCAAGTGGAACTGCACAATAGGGTTCCAGGGAGGAGGGGGAGGAGAGCAAGCACTGCTGTAGTGTCCAGATGAGTAATGGAGCAGTGCACCGGAACAGGATCCACCGCCAAAGGCTTTGCTGCAATTGAAGTATCTCAGTGGCTGTCTCATTCCCCAACCCCGAGTGGGCACCGCAGGTCCAATAGTCTGTGAGCTGCAGGCCAGTGAATCCTTGGATCGAGGGCCCGCTGTGTAGACCACAGCAGCCCCGCAATGTCCCCAGTCACACCAGTAGATCACAACAGAAGACAAGCACGCTCACCTATAGGGAGCAGGGCCGTGAGCATGGGGGGGGTCAACTGCACCCTGGTATGATCGCTGAGGGGGGCAGGGAGTTGCATACTGCCACACAGTTTGTTCTTGCCACGTCTCCTGACTCTGGAGTAGACGTTGGCGTCCCCGCAAAGCTCGCGCCCGTGATCATAGTCGGCGATATAGTGTTCAGTTACAGGGAGCTGTCAACCTGCTTGGCCAGTGTGGCAGCAGTCCCGCTAGTGGCTCACCAGGCACCTGTCGCAAGCAGCCGTGCAGCTCAACCTGTGGACGGGCTGGGCACAGCTAGTACAGCAGAATAGGCCCAACCCTCAGACACCAGGAGGGATCAAAGTGGGGCCGCACAATACTCGTAGTTCAGGTGCCCAGCGGAGCAATAGAGTCGATCGCGGGCAACCACAGTGCTGTGTCTGCCAGCCCGGGCGGAACAGTGGAGCAGAAGGATAGTGGATGGTGTTGGTCGAGGTATCTACACAAGGAGCACCTCAGCAGCTCCCGCAAGTCCAGGGAGCAGTATTATAGGTCGGCCAAGGAACAAACACCTCGATTTGGCTGCACAGTTGCCCCACAAGAGAGCAGGCACAGTTATGCAGTGATGCACACCCTGTAAGCCAGTATTCAGCTGTGTGAAAATCCCAGGCTGTGGAGCTCCTTGTTTAGGAGGCCATCTTTAGCCACGCGCAACAGCGCCCCCCCACTCCTGATCATTCTGGTCCTGCATCAGGTTAGTTTTGGGACTGCTCGATCGCCTGAGTTAACCTTCTGTGACAATACATTAAAACATCGAGTGAATGTAGCCATGGTGCTCCCTGTGGATATCTCACATTAATAGCTAAGGCCTGGGCTGAGACTAGATTATTCTCAAAGAAAGAGAGGCGACAATCTGTAGATGCACCAAACCGCGCTGGATTACTAAAGGAGCAATTCTATGATCTTTAAGATTTGTTTTGCTGTCGTTGACTAACATTGTGAAATATGTATTTCCACCGTACGTGTAAAGCCCAGCCCACGGTGAAGAGATGGGGTGGTCCAGGTAACGGCTGAATGGGCTTTGGCCTTGCTACAAAGGGCCTAGATCTGCCCATACACTTACTGTAACAAATTATTACAGGTGTGAAGTGTGTCGCATTACAGATTGAATGCATTTCATCTGTTCACTTTGAGCTTGCATTGTGATAACCAGTATAGTACCCCCGGGACCCCCGCTGACAGGCCTTGGCCTCCTGTACCTCAGTGAAGATGCAGGACTTAGGTCTGTCTTGTTCGGGTTCCCGGCACGCTCTGACGAGCCTTGGGTTATGCCCACTTAATTAAACTGTGCACGATGGCGCACAGCGCCGCCGTGCAGACGTGACTCTGCACATCCCTCCTTTTTTCATAACAAAACATAAAACATAATCTATACTTTGCTGTCAACATGGCATACAGACCTGTGCAAAGCATATCAAAACAGTGCTGGGGCCCAACATTATCCGTCTCTTTGTATTAGCTCGGGTCCATGATGAAGTTCTTGAACCTCATGGGACACCTCAGCCTTCCCGGCGGGGATACCTCTCTTGACTCCTCATCGCTTCTCTCCCTCTCTCGACCATGACCTTCCCCTTGGGGATCCCCTGTGTGTTGTTCAGGGGTTTGCTCTCTGTGCATCCCTCTGGCCGGAGACGGTTCCACTGCTGTTTCGGGCTGTAGTCTTTCTCTGGCAACTTTTCAGAAGAAGCACAAGTTCCTCCTTGCGACCCTCGCTGGTCAGCAGCAGTCACCATGGGCCCTTTTACGTGGGTCACTTCCATAGGAGTGGGCTCATAGTTGAGGGAGAGCTTCCTCTCTGGATGTCAGTTTCTCACCAGGACCAGGTCGCCCACTTCAATGTTAGGAGGCTTCAGCCTGCGCCTGGCATTTTCTTTATCATTGTGCGCCTGCCTTTTGTCGAATGTCGTCTGGTCATCGATGACCTATGGGGGTCAGCCATCCATCTCAATAATGAGCCCTCTCGAGCTTCTGTTGAACAATGCTTCCGCTGGAGGTACGACTTTGAATTGGTGGGGAGTCGACCGATACTGTCTCAGGAACTGGTATACGTTTCTTTTCAGTTCACCTCCTTTTCCCTTTGAGATGCAAAATATCTTGTTGAGCGTGCACATGAAATGCTCTGCTTCTCCATTTGCTCTCGGCCAACCCAGCGTCCCTTTCCGGTGTGTGATGCCACAGTCACGCACAAATTCTGCAAATTGTCTCCCCTGAAACGGCGGGCCCATTATCCGAACACATCACTCGGGGAAATCCGTGAGTCGCAAAAGCTTTTTCCAGTGCCTGGATTGTTTGTTCGCAGGATGTGGAATACACTAGTTCCACCTCTGTGTATCTCGACCATTGGCCCATCAGTACCAAAAAGTACATCCCTTTCCCTGTCGATCCAAAGTCTACATGCACTGTATCCCATGGGTTGTTGCTTCGCTCCATTGACTCAATGCAGGGTTCCTTGTTGACTGGGCGGCCGCCTGGCACCAGATGCACTTGCTCACATATTGGTCTACCTTCTCCTACAGCCCCAGGAACCATACCTTGGAGTGCAGCCTCGCCTTTGTCATTGTGGTGCCCTGGTGGACACAGTGGGCCAATTCTGTCACTCTACCGACCAGTCCCCTCGGTATCACAATCTGCCGCCCTCGTAGTATCAGGTCTTCTGTCGAGCTAGAGAGTTTGTATCGGACTTGCTATAGTTGATTTCATGTTGGGTGTCTTGGCGGCACATGTCTGCTAAAATGGACAGTATTTTCGATGAGCCGTAGGCCTTCATCTTCGCGCAATGCATCTGTCCCTTCTTCCAGTGACAGGGCTACTGGTATGGCTGCACCCACTACTAGGTGTACATGGTCCTCGCAGTCCCAGAATGACTTCGTCCCCTGATCGTTTCCACCCCTAGGGTGACGCGACAGATAGTCCGCTGGGTTCTGGGTTCCTGTTCGGTATTGTAGTTTGACCTCATATTCCATGAGGGCTAGCATCCATCTTTCTATTCTCGGTGGTGGTTTGGACGATGAACCTGCCAGGATCGGGATGAGTGGCTTGTGGTCTGTGATAACGGATACGGGTTTCCCCAGAACATGGATTCGAAGTGTCGACAGCTCCACAGTACTGCCAGCGCCTCTCTCTCAATTTGGGAGTATCTTTGTTCACTCGCTGTCAGTGCCTTGCTTGCATAGGCAATGGGTCTCATTTCTCCATGAACGTTGAGCTGCAGGAGCACGGCTCCCAACCCTATGGGGCTGGCATCCAGGTTCAGGCTCCTTCCAGGGGTTAAAGAACGCCATGGTTTTTCCCCCAGTGAGGGCGGCTTTTATAGTGTCGGAAGCCTTCTGTTCATCGTTTGTCCTCATCCATGATGTGTCTTTCTTTGGGCTCGGAGAGGCTCAGAGTTTTTCCAAGTCTAGGATAAATCTCCCACTGTACGATACCATGCCAAAGAAAACTTCTAAACTCTGAGGTGTTCTCTGGCGATTTTGCCTCTTGAATGGCCTTCACCTTCTGCGGGTCTGCAGAGATGCCATCTAAATGAAATATGAAACCAAAAAACTCTATGCGATCCTTGAGAAATTCACATTTATCCCAGTGTAATGTTAGGTCTAAGTTTCTGATTCTCTCCAGTGTCTTTTTCAGCCGGGCTATGTGCTCAGTCTCCAAGGCTGCATATACCAATATATCATTGCTCAGATTGATTATGCCTTCTAAGCCGGCGACGGCACCTCCTGATGACATTCTGGAACTTCTGCGGCTGAGGAGTCCCCAAAGCTCAGGCACTTATCTTGGTATAGCCCAATGTGAGTAGTGAATGTTGTTAAATAACGTGAGTCTGGGTGTCATTCTAATTGGTGATATCTGGATCGCAGATAGTTTGGAAAATACCTTGGCTCCTTGTAGCTCAGCGACTACATAGTCTAGTGTTGGCGTGAGGTGTCTTTCACGTTTTATGGCGAGGTTGGGTAGCCTCATGTCCATGCAGATGCGAACAGACCCTGGTTGCTTGGTTTTTGGCACCACCTCAACGGGGGACACTCACTGGATCGGGCCATTAATCCTTTCGATGATCTCAGAGTCCACTAGTTTCTACACTTCTCTTTCTACTTGCTCTCTCAGGTGGAAAGGTATGCGCTAATGTTTAAGCACCATTGGGTGCAGTTTCGTCAATCTGTAATTTGATGGGCTCCCCTTTTAGGTTTCCAACGCCTTGAAAGATGTCCGCAAACCTTGCGATGATGTTTCTGATGTCTGCTTCCTATACCGAGAGTGCAAAGTGCACAATGTCTAGTGCCTCCGATGCAGCATAGCTCAAGAGTGAGTGGGGGCTGACATCCGTCACAAGGAACCTTGCCCGTATGGTATTGTTGATATGATATGGCATTTATAACGTGCCTATACACAGTGTTTCAAGGCGCGACACGGCAAGGGAGGGGAACAGAGGGAGGACAGACAGCGATCCTACTAGGCCAGGTGTCATTCAGATTGCGCAAGTGCGTGGGAAGGGACAGTGCAGTACATGGGAAAGATAACAAGCAAATAAACAGCCAGCATGTGGCAAGTGCATGTAAGTGTGGGCATCAGGTGTCAAGGGCTGGTAGGGGGAATGTAGGGATACAGAAACAGTCCCCAAGTGCTGGGGTTGCCAGGTGGGCAGTGCAGGTGTGTGACGCTGGCGGGGGAAGGACCTGGGCCCGAGATCAGAGAGTGTCCAGGTAGCCAGTGCAGTTCCGGTTACAGCCAGGAGGTCCGCAGAGTAGAGGAGGAGAAAAGGCAGAAGCAAAGAGAGGTTTTGAGGTGCTTCCGGAACCGGAGATGGTTCTCCTGAAGTTTAAGGGAGGCAGGGAGGCTGTTCCAGAGGGAGGCACCAGCCGAAGAGCGAGATCTACCACCAACTCGTTGCTTGGAGAAGCGACTGGCCCTGTGGGAGTTGGAGGCCGATTGAGCGAAGAGCTCGAGGAGGAAGATATTTAGCAAGAGAGAGTTGAAGGTATTGAGGCTCCAGACCCCAGAAGGCCTTGTGAACGATGCAGAGGGTTTTGAACTTAATCCTCGCAGCCACTGGGAGTCAGTGCAGAGTTTTCAATCCTGGAGAGATACGATCCCTGGGCTTGAGGCCAAGGACAAGTCTTGCAGTCCTGTTCTGGATAAGTTGAAGAGGGTGGAGAGTAGAAGCAGGTAGATTTAGAAAGAGGCTGTTACAATAGTCCAGCCTAGAGAGAACTAGGGCTCTGGAGACAGTGAGCTTCTGGGGGAAGGAGAGGAAAGGAAGAATACCTCTGAGGAGGAGAAGCTGGTAGTGTGACTTCTTAGAGACGTCAGATGTGAGGAGAGAAGAGTGTGGAGTCGAAGACCCTGAGGTTTTTAGCCTCATAGGTGGGAGCAGGAAGAGGGCCAAGAGAGGCCGGCCAGAGAGCTACAGGGGAGGGAGCAGGTGTGTCGATGAGGAGAATCTGTCTTACTGGCATTAAGGCAGAGGTCATTGGCGGCACACCACTCATGGATAGAAGACAGTCAGTCGGAGATGAGCGAAGGAGAGGAGGCGGCCGAGGGTAGCATGAAAATGAGCTGGGTGTCATCTGCATAGCACTGAAAGCGTGAGTCACTTGGGCTACAAATACTCCTCAGAGGAAAAGTGGTTTGGTCCCCGAAATAAATATATTTTGGCACTTGTGTTCCCTAACATCCGTGGTCCTGGGAGCGCCTCATAATGGTGTGTCGCTAGTATGCATACTGATGCGCCTGTGTATATTAACACTGGTGTTGATGTCCCACAGATTGCCACTGGTCATATGGGTTGCCTCCTCTTTTTCTTTGCTGAGTCGATGTTTGAAATGAAGAAAACCTCCTCATCCTCTTCTTCCTCTGCAATCTGTAGGTCTTGGAGCTCCTCTTCCACCATGGCTATGTTTCTCTGTCTGCGTGGGGTTACACTGATCGCTCTGCTCGGTTCCCTGGGAACAGCGGACAGGGCAGCAGCTCTGTACATTCTAGCAAAATGTCCTGCAGTTCCACAACGCCCACACACTCTCCCTTTTGCTGGACTGTCCTTAGCGTGTGGGAGATCATAGCCACAATTCGGACAAGGCTGTGCTGTGTCTGCCTTTTTTCTGGGGGCACCGGGGTCGTGATGGGCCAGCGCTCGCCGCCCGCCCAATGGCACATACCTCTTCACTCTTCACCGATTTTACCGTGGCGTCCATCTTGGAGGCGTGGCTGTCAGCGAGCTTGTAGGACCTTCCCATGTCAAGGATGCCAGCTAGTGTGAGCCCCGGGTCAGAGTTTCTGCCGATGTAGCTTCCCACAGCTACAACCTTGTAGTAGCTGTTGCGGACCATTCCTTCATTTTCCCACTAGCTTGTGCTAGCCAGATGGCGTAGCTGGCTGCAAAATTGGTCCAGCAATTCATCCTCGCGTTGATTTTCGCTGTATATAAGGAAGCGTTCAAAGTCTTAGTTTGCAAGCGATAAGACGTGTTCCTTTTGGAGTCCTTCACGGCTTGATATGAGCCATTGGTGGGGGCTAGGGATTTGAAGATACTTTGTACCTCTGATCCTGCAGCTTAGAGAAGTGTTGCTACCTTCGCTTCATCATCCGTCTCCCCCGTGGCCTTGAAATACATCTCGAGCTTTTCGACCCACAACAGCCATTTTGGGCCTAACGTTGACGGTGCGCCTGAGGCATCGAACTCTGGCATGGGGGCCAGTCTGCCTTGTTGTCTGGGCAAACTCACGATTTGTGGTGGTGTATTCGCCACTTGGGCACCATCTCCAGGGTTAATCATGCCCACGGATCGCACAGGCACCTATCGCTCGTATGAAGGCTGCAGATCGGTTGATGGGGTGGAACACAGAGATGCGCAATATGTGCAGGCACCCACCTCTGGGGGTGTTGTTTCCTGGTGGCGTGTGCTGGTGCTGCATTATATGGACACGGGATGTCTCGTGAAAAATTTCTCTGAACTAGAGGGTCCAGATGGATGATGTCCTTTGACATGCGCTGTTTGTATGTAGCAGAAAAAAATGCTTTTTTTCTTTTTTGAAAGTTGTGGCCCCCACAGGCCCTTCTTGGTGGCTCCTGTGGCCTTTTTAGCTTGGTTTAGCCCTCCTGGGTGCACAAAATGTACTGAATGGTGCACAAGCACCCCATGTGTGGGGCTGCAATCAAGAGTATCACAAAATGGCAGATAGAAGGTTCCTGCGCAGCTAGCGCTCCTAGTGGGCGTTGGAATGATGATAAAAACGCGTCGGATCAAGAATTCCCCTACCCAGTAGCAGCCTCGTCCCCAGTGTGATGACCAGTATAGTGCCCCCGGGACCCCAGCTGATAGGCCTTGGCCTTCCGTACCTCAGTGAAGACGCAGGCCTGTCTTGTTCGTGTTCCCGGCACGAGCCTCGGGTTACGCCCACTTTATTAAACTGTGCACATACACGATGGCTAACAGCGCCGTCATACTCCCGTGACTTGTCACACACATGACGGTCATAAATCAAATGAACGAGTCACTCACTATAAGTGCAATTTACAGCATGGCATTCTCCTTTTTTTGTTCGCACCATAACTCAAGTGTAAACATTTGCAAAGTTGCTAAATATGTTCTCTCCCTACTCCCTTCATGCGCTTGACAGTAATGTGGATTTGAGTCTTTGCTGGCAAACACAGGAACAGCATCTTTGCTTGCTTTCAGTTTGAAAGAAATCAACCCCTTCACTGATGTCAATAAAGCATAAGGATGAAGCCACATCTTAACGGTTCCATGTCATTTCATTGCAGGATGTTTTTTCGCGGGCTTTTTTACAGCAGATTTTTAAACGAAAAAAATTCATCGAACTTAATTTTACATTTTTTTCAAACCCCATCCCATTTATTTTTTTTATATATCCCCGAACACCCACACCCAATATATATTTTTCCAACCCCCCAAAAAATTGGATGAGTTTTTTTTCAGCAAAACAATCGCAGTAAAAAACCCCGCGAAAAAACATCCTGTGATGAAAGGACGTCGTATCATCTTAACCTACTGTGTTTAGAATTCTTGGTGAGCTAAGTGCATGCTGACATTTGCTGGTTACTTGTTTGAATTTCTTTCAGTATCTTTAATTTGGACACTAGTAACCCTGTTTTTTTTTTAAAAAAAATAATAATTCTGAACTGTGACATCGCAAAATGTAGCAAGCACTATATACAAAAATAAAAACATGGAAAAATTATCATTACCAGAAAAACACATTGGATGATAAAACAAATCATTGAATCATTTAAGAAACATTAACAGCTTTGTCCCCCTACCTCGACAGTTAGTCATACTTCATAGTAGGCATCATAATGAGTAAACTAAAAGTATTGTAGGTGGTGAAAGTACTCCTCTCATGTAAGGATAATGCAAATCACTTAAAAGTACTTTGACATTCTGAAGGCACTTTACTTCAGGTCTCATGCCTCTGTGGAATTGAACTCCTCAGTGACTTTGTGTGTTCTTAGAATTTATGGTAGGTGGTGAACAGAGTAGAATTCTTACACCTGGGGCTTCCATTTAGAAGCAAACACCCCAAGAGCCCACAGGGAAATTCACTACAAACCTACTGCCACAAAGAAACTGGTTTCTTCGGTTTTACACACAACGCTTCGGGGGTTGGAGGGGGGCGGCTCATGAGCTCGCCCCAAATGGAACCAAGCGAAAATGAGTATGCAAAGTTGTGCTTAGTCCTTGAGGAACTTGGCAGTTAACAAGTGATTCATTTGCAGATGTACAAGCTATCCTGGAAAAGTTTAACAACATTGTTTTGTCTTCGTTTCATTTAGCCAGTAACCGCACCTCGTTTTTCTTTTTAATTTTATTTTTCGTGAACTGGGGATCTTAGTTTTCATCAGACATTACAAAGTATGGTTCCTACATAGTACAACCTCTGCCATGTTCATGGACCGTTGCAAAAGATGGTTTGGGGTTGTTTAATGTGGGTAGTTGGTAGGAGTAGAAGGAAGGGGGAAGTGTGCTGTTGCTGCAGTATTAATGTGTGTGGGTCAGTAGAAGCCAAGAACAGATTACTGGTAGGCTTGAAGGTAGCTTTGGATGCACAGTTACCGATGGGGCTGGGAATGGGTATGATTAGAACCAAGTGTCCAGTTTGTGCAGTGACCATGTCGGACTCATGTATGCATGCATTGTGCATTGAGATTGTGTCCAAGGGTGTTTTGCAAGGAGTGATTCAGTATTATTATTTATATGTTGAGGAATCTGGTGCTTAAGGATGGAGGCTAGAAAATTAGTTGTTAGCTAGTATGCCTTTAGGTGAGGAAAAGTCACAGGATGCATGGCATCTTTCTAGTGATCATTGGGACTGCTGGAGTGCTGATGCTCCCACAGAGAAAACCGGAGGTCGGTCTGTTGCACAGTTCCTGCTTGTTTGGCCCTAATCAAAACTGAATGCAACATCACATGCTTTGTATTATTTACCCAGTGGCTTGGAAGGGTTCAGAATACAGATAATACACTGACTGTTCAAATTTGATCCCCATGATTACCAAGAGCTGCAGGACTTCATAGGATCTGCTGAAGTGAGATGTTCAGTGCTTTCTGTAGGGTCAGCGTGCAGATTACTTTTTGGCTTCCAAAGGCTGGGGGTTAACGGCAAGCGATGAGACGCCTTTGTGTTTCTTCTCGTAGTGAGGCACTGTTTGGAGAGTGGTGTTGCTGTGTCTTGTGTATCTTGTCTGATTTTTAACGTGTAACTTCCCTTTAGATATGTCTGCCCACCTGCCTTGTAAGGGTGGATGAGCGATGCAGAGTGCAGTGATGTGGTTCGTAATATTGCTGATTTTCCACCTCCAGTGAGCTACATGTTAATAAAAATACTTTGCCTGATCTAGCTGGGAGAGCACTTTAATGTACTCTTTTTACTCTCTATCTCAACACGGATGTTTGAAACTGAAGTCAATGTAGGTATTTAGTAGGTTCACAAATGGCACATTTAAAACACCTTAAAAGCAGTAAATCACTATACACATAGAATGCTCACCTCGGACAATACACACCTAAACGACATCACTTCATGATCTCCAGTTTGCACCCAATTGAATTCTCCCTGGCAGATATGTGATTAATGCAGTGGTGGGGACGGAGGGGCAGAGAGTGGTTTGCATTTCAAGATGACAAGATTGCATCCTTGCATGCATTTGGTGTCTCCTTCCTAGGCACCAAGCGGCCAGTGGGTGGTGCATAGGATTGCTTGCAAGACATTTTCCAGAAATGGTCTGAATCATTTCTGATTTAAAGACATGAAAGGAAGCTACCTTATTTAGAACATGATGTTGAAAGGTTGATCTTGATGGTCCCTTTCATTAGTCTTTCCTGACTTCGCTTCAACCACTTAAACTGTGGGTACTTCCCATTTCCCTGCTCTTAGTGTTAATGATTTCAATCAGGCAATACACGCGGGTCTCAGCCTAGCATGCAATGCACACATGAAATACTTATTTATTGTGTCTATAGGTTCAACATTCTGAGTGATATACTACTCATATCGCACCCTTCTCAAAATACCCCCCCAGGTCACAATGGACCAGGAATCGGGCAGGTTGGTAAAGGTAAATATTTATTTATTATTTAAAATTTAAATCAAACACAAGTTGTAATATATGGGGCAGCAATCACCAATGTGGTGACAATACAAATCAGAAGTAGGTAAGGTAATTGAATTCACTTCTAGCAATACAAAAGATAAAACACAGGGAAAAGAACAGTTTTGGCTTGTTGAAAAGAAGGCGTTTAAGTAAAGGTTTCCCCCTGTAAATTTCTCAACTCGCAAAGAAGCAATTCTATACAGATGTTGGTAAATAGCAGGTATTCAGGAATATAGAACAGGGTACAGTGTTTGAATATAATCTTCCCTCCCCAACAAGAGAGAACCGTTTTTGGAAATTTTACACTTTTAAAATGGCAGTTGAAAATGGCTGTGTGAAACAATGAAAAGTGTGCAAAAATCCTTCAATTGATATAAATTCCTATGGGAGCAACACTAAAATGGTCCTAACAAACATAAGCTACAAGATGAGCAACAGTACACACTTTGAATCAGGATGGAAGTATGGAAATACTTTGAATGGGAAAACGCACGTGTAAACCTTTTGCAAAATCGCGAATTCCCGCCTAAATTTCACTATGCGAATTTTAAGAAAAACGGGTCAAATAGGGATGTAGCAACAGGTCTTAGGTTTAAGTCAGAGTTGAAATTAAGTCTCTAGCTATAAAATTGAGGAAGTTATGCAAGTTTGAATGAGAGGCGTTTTTTGGAAAATAAAGGCGCGAAAATGAAAACAGAAATCAATTTTTACAATGACAATTATGCTCTAAACTAGGGTATTCAGGCTGGTTACCAGTTTGAAACACAGTAAGCTCCAGAGTGGTCCGCTGAACCAACCCCAGCACCTGCGTGTCGGCATTGGAGGACTAAGTCGGATTACCCGAGGGAGGATTAAGAGTTTGGGATTTCACAAGACAAAAGGATTTTCAAGAAGTTATCACAAGCACAAGGAATCAAAGCAAGGTTTCAAGACGGGGGTGACAATATTACAAGTTCTTAAGTTAAAGATAGGATGAATTATAGATTGGGATAGGACAATATAAGGCTCCTATACTATGGGTTACTGTGATTCCTATTGATACTTACAGTCCACTTTAAGATTGGACCGTCAGGGTTCTGGTCTCCAGATCGGGTCTACAAACAGCAGGGCACCTCTGGCGGGATAGGTCAGCCGGGCGGTACTGGTCAATTGGACTGGCACCTCAGACTGGACAGGATTGGATTGGAGTGGCCCTTCTGGTTGCTTTACACTTTAGATCAGCGGGATGGCGAGTTTCAGCAGGCAAGCATTAATGTCGCATTTTTCCTGTGGAACTGAAAACAGATGCTCCTGAGCTGCCTTATCCTTAGATACATTTCAGAACTGCTGTCGGTCAATGAGGCCCGGTTCCTCTGGCCATACTGGATAATCCTGGCATTTCAGTACCCGTTCAATCTCAATGAATCAATGGAAAAAAATAAATGGTTATAGCACCAAAAACAGCACTTTTGAAGATTGCAAAGCTACATTTTAAAAGGCATTTTTGATTTTCAGCACAATTCTGCTGCTTTGTTCCATGTTGAATGTAACAGAACCCACTGGCATGCTCCTGCAGTGATGACTCTGTTTTCACCCGATCCCCCCCTCTCCTTGACACTGTGTGACGGGGTGTGCATCTTTTTCCTGGTTGTGACCCAAACGCAGTTTTGCAGATTTTGGCGCGCACAGGAGTTACAACATCCATTTTTGGCCTGTTTCTTTCCCCATTTGTAAAGCGATGCAGTGGGGCACATTGGCATGGGTCAAAATATCCCACATTAGTCTTAGTTTGTGATCTCACCCATTGGCAGTTCTGCTGGCAGACCACTGGGTGGATCCGCACATGCTCAAGCCTGGATTCCAGATCAGAACCATTCTGGATGGGTTTTATTTGCACCTTGCTGCTAACTGTCCTCTCCTATTGCCGGCTTGATTGCTATTAAACTGGCATATCTCTACAGGTATTACGAGCCCAATGCACACACATTCCATTTGCTCATGAACATAGGACATACCTTGCATCAACTATCAGTGTAGTTTGTAGAAGAGCAGGGTCTTTGCTTCCTTTCTGAAATGAACATTTGATGAAGAGAACTTAATATTGATTGGTATGTTCTACACTGTGGGCATAGTTGGTGAATGCCTGCTTTCTGGCTTTCTTCTAGTTTAATTCTGATATTTAAAGTGATGGGCTCATTCTGTTGTGTTTCTCTCCTGAAATTGGGGCTTTCTCTGCAAGATATGCCAGTGCCTCAGACCTCATTGCTTTGTAGAGGATGCATGCAGTCTTGAAGGTAATGCAAGCTAGTTTTCTTGAGTGCTGGGATGATGTGCCCAAAAACAATCAATCCTGCACAGGGGTGGGCTGTGGTAAGTTTCAGGGTGTCGAGGTAGGAAGCTGGCACATAGGTGGCATGTTGGTTGCTATACACATTTATTTATAATAAAAAGAAAACCTCACTTTCCCATTCTTCTAAGCGGCGTGTCCTTGTCTCAAACTATTACTAAAGAATCTGTCCGAAAGTCAGTCAAGATCCAACCCACCGTCCTGCGTCACAACCTACTTCTAGCTCTTACACTACAACTAAAGAATAATATAATCCAACAGAAAGTTACTTCTCCAGGAGAACGACTCCCTTCTCGTGGTGTTTGTCATTTCTTTTCTTATATTTGAAACTTGGTGTTTATTTTGCCACTCTCTCATAGTATTGGCAAAGTCCCAAATCCTTCTCTGGATTTCAGTGGACTTCTCTCTGCCACTGCAATGAGGACAAGTTCCTCAGGTACTCAGTTTGCTTATGTTGGGGTCCCAGACCCTTTTCTGGTGGTCAGTGGGCTGATCTCTGTCACTGCTATGAGGAAGATGTCCCCGGATGTTTCCTTCACTTATATTAGGGTTTGAGACCCTTCTCTGGTCGTCAGTTGGCTTATCTCTGCCACTGCTACAAGGACGATTGGATGCACATCTGCCACGTCTCTGGCCCAAATACTGTATTACTGCTTGTGAGTCGAGGGAGCATCATCTGAGCCTACCATGTTACTTTCACTAGGGCTCCAGTATGTCACTGGGACTTTTTGGGACTGAGTGTCGTCTGTCTGGCTCTTCGGGCTTCTCTCCTTTGCTCTCGCTGCACTGCAGCATCTCGGTGTGCAGTTCTGCTCAGCTCTGCTTCTCCTCTGTCTCATGCTTGGTCTGTTCCAGCGTGACCCTCTGAGGACTCTCTGATCCTCACTGGCGTCCTCCGTTCTACTCTTCCTCTGGACTGTCATCTAGGTTTGAAACTCCCACGTGGAACAGCCTCTGCTGCTTCTCCCAGCTGGGATGGACAAGTTCTTTTGCCCATTGTCGCTTTTTATACATTGTTGCCAGTCCCTCCCTGGCAGATTGTCAAAGTCCTTTGTTTGTTTTGACACTCTGATCTTTCTGCCTCCTCAGGCACCTCGTACCAGTACTAGCACAGTCCGTAATCTTCATGTCTTCTGGCATCTTGGTGTTTTCTGTTTTGGTTGTATCCCATGTACTAGAGTAATACATTGGTCTACTCTCTAAATAAAGATCCCTGTAGCAGTTATGCTATCTTGCTGCTACCGCAACCGACAGTTGAATACATTTCCATAGTCGGCACCCTAAACGAGTGTGCGCTCTTGGGCATGTTGGGCCATGTTGCATACCCCAAAAATATATCTGGACAGTACAATATGTATATCTGGATAGTACACCAGCTCACAACTCACTTTAACACATGCCTAACATTGTTTGACTTGGCATTAATAGTTCAGTTCACAAATCAATGTAATTTTGTTACCACAAGTCCACAACCACCTGCACTATCCTCCAATCCCTATCTTCTTCCCTCCTTAGTCTCCACCCCAGCAGCATGTAAGAGCCCATCTTGCTGGAAGTGGCCAGCTTGCCTCACCCTACTGACAGCTCGCAGTCGGCACCTTGCTGCTGCAGAGTCCACACTCCGTTTTCTCTGGCTTCTTCTCCCACTCGTCCTGACTGATAACATGCCTGCTTATAAATCATCTATCTGCTGTGTAGGCTGTCTACATCTAATTCTGCATTTCGGCCCACTAACTCAGTGCAGCAGCATTAGTGTGGGAGTGCTAGTATTTGAATTAGGGTGTAGGTTTCTCAAATTCAAGCACTGCAAACGCTGCCGTCCACATCAGCTACTAAACTGGCATGCATAGCCGCACTGCATGTGTATCTAGCAATGGAAGATGCAAATCTTACTGCAGGTACCTGCACTCTATCTATTCTTCAAACTTTCAAAAGGTTTTCAGCTTGAAAATAGCTTCATGCCAGCCTCAAAGTTGAGCGTTTGCTCTTTTCCCCTGTGTGCTTTTTCTCTCTCGCCCTGTGTGCTTTTTCTCTCTCCCCCTTGTGTAACTTTTTCTCTTTCCCAACTCTGTGCTTTTTCTCCTCACCTGTTCGGTTTCTCCATGTGCTGCTTCTCCCTTCCCCGTGTATGCTGCTTCTGCTCTCTTCCCCGTGTATGCTGCTTCTGCTCTTTTCCCCGTGTATGCTGCTTCTGCTCTTTTCCCCGTGTATGTTGCTTCTGCTCTTTTCCCCGCGTGTACGTCTGCTCTCTTCCCGCGTGTACGTCTGCTCTCTTCCCGCGTGTACGTCTGCTCTCTTCCCGCGTGTACGTCTGCTCACTTCTCACGTGTGCTTGTGCTCGCTCTCCCCCGTGCTTGCTCTCCTGCAGATGAACCTCTTGCAACAATGCGTGTCAGATCAGACAACAATTGTGATGGAAACACGCAAACCTTACTAGTTAAAAGACTTTACTCAGTGACAATCTCTGTGTTCTATATATAGATTGGTTGTTTCTCTAGATTTCATTTTATTTTTCTCTTTTTCTCTTATCATAGTTTTACTTTAATAATTGAATGTATTGTTCTCTACTCTATTGTTTCTCTGGGGCAGGTTTCATTGAGGTGTTACATTTTATTGTTATAAGGTGGAAGATATGCAAGGAACTGTATTGTGTCACCGTGTTCCAGTTCCACGAACTGCGTGTTCGTATCTCGTGGAACTGGAATGCAGGGTTTGAATGTGGTAATGGTTGGTGGAGCTGAGCGGAGGTGGGCCCGCTTTAATAAAGCTTACCTTGAAGCTATTAATGTCTTCGCAATAAGGAAACTGCTACATTTCTCCCATCCTAAGGGAGCTGCACTGACTTCAAAAGCCAGCTAGAATACGCTTTCAGATTGCCCGCCTTATCTATAATGCAAACATCAATTACACACCTGCCTCACCTAACTGCAAAACAGCGTAGACCAGATGGGTCATACTCCTCCACACGCCAGGCCATCACTAGTCTAGAGATGAAACTGGTGAGCATGGGAAAAAGACAGGAAACAATCCTTCTCTTGCTGTTCTGCTACCTACTAGAACATCAACCAGTGGCAATTCAGACTGCGCCAATGCTCTTATAGTTAAGGGAGGAACTCAAGTTCTTGTTCTTCCGTCATTACCTAGCTGCCAACTAAACTCCTTGTGTTCCCACATCACATACTACCCCAATGACTGGAACACCCCAGACCACATAATGTAACCCCACTTACCTCATATGTTACCCTCCTTGCATTGTGCAGCACCTCATTTCTTCCCAGATGGGTTCACCCTACGTAAACATAACTCTGAAGCCTCAGTGGCTCAGTCGTAGCCGCCAGGTAGTGCACTTTTGTGTTACATGGGAGAGTGACCAAAAAAGAATTAGTCACTTGACTTTGAATGCAATTGTTTATAATAGTACAGCTGTGATTAATGGACAAAAACAAAGTCCCCTTAGCACCTTCTAACAGCAGGCAATAAAAGGTGGACCTACATCTGTACACCTACTGCATCATGTAATCGTCGGCAAGAGGTAGTGAAGCAGTAATGGTATAGTGTATCAATATCGAACATCCTCAATGATGGATGTGCGTTTGATCCTCCATTGTGACCAAAGTGCCTCCGTCAGGAGTTTGTCATCCGGTTTAACAATACTGTAGCATATGCAGAAGATCAGTGCGTTGCTGTTAAACAATAAAACACGTATGTAGTTGTGCCATGGGGAAAGTGGTACGCTTCTGTCCAGTAAACTGCAGTGTGCTGATGCACATGGAAAAAAAAGACAATGCGTGCATATCTTGCATAGTATACGAAGGTAGGGTTATCCAGTCCTGGTATACTCTTTCAGACTGGTGGAGTGCATTGCGAATGAGGCACTGTGAAAAACAACATGGCAATGCAGATCAGCACATGGCTCTGTATCAAGTAGCTCTGTGCAGGACCTAACCCAAGTCCAAATGTCAGCATAGCAGCACAGGTTGACTTGACGCCTGAAGATTGTGTTCACAGGAGAACATTCAATACAGAACACTTTGTAAGATATGAGATTGCATCAACTCTGTTTTTGTTTTCTTCTCGTCTACTACACCAGAGTCCTGTAACCATGCTGTGAAGGGCAGCAGGTTGGGGGCTGCACACAACACATTTCTGTGGAAGTTCCATATGGAGGAGCGCTGCCGTTGCACCGACCTATATCTGCGTCAAGTTCACAGTATGCGAACAAGAACTGTTCCTTCCGCCCACTGGTTTTCTCCATTTACCCCCATGACAGCAATGTCCATTAACCTCCCTCCCCACCTTACCAAAATCATCATCATCCTTAAAGGATAAGGAAGTGTTTTTGCTGTTAGGAATCGTTCAAACTTGTAATACTCCCTTTTTAAGATGGACATTCAAAACCAATCCTGTGGGAGGGTTCTGAGAGGCCCACCTAGCTAGTGTGCACTGTCTAGCCAAACTATCAAGGTAACCTATTGAACAGTAAGCCAGACGTCAGGAGATACGGAGGGTCGTGTCTATACAGTTAACCACACATAACCAAATTTCGAATGCATTGTGTCCTCCAACGCATTCCACATCTTTGACATGTAATGTCCACAGCTGTGCACTTCGGAAACTTTTTCGGCAGAGAGCGTCCTGCGTCGATGGCGTCTGGTGCATGTCCCTCGAGGGCCTCCATCGAGGACGACGTCACAGGATGTTCTAAATAGGACGCACAGCCTCAGTTCTGTTTTTTCTGCGAACATGTTAACTTTGTGAGACTCGGTGCGCCTTGTGTGTTTTCTTCATTGAAGATGTCCTTCACATCGACCCCTACGACTCCGCGGTCCGGCTTCAAGACCCGTCGGGACTGCAAGTCTAAGATATCGCTCATCGACCCCCACCGCATTTGTTTGCGGTCGCTGGGTGAGTCCTACGACACAGACGACTGCTCGAAATGCCAGTCGCTAACTGCCAAAGCCTTGCGGGAGCGGAAGGGGAAGCTCCAGGTAGGTAGGGGCTCTAAGCCCGTTAAATCCCAGACTTCCAAGTCCAAGGGGGTTCGTCCTCTGACCCTGTTTTGCCATTTCATTCTACCTTGCAGTAAAGGGTGGCAGCTGCTTGGCAGTCCCCGGAATCTCTTCCGGCAGTGAATATAAATCTAACAAAGAAATACTGCCTTTCCGTTAGTGACCCCAACTATTTATCTACTTAACGCACTCCTGAGAGTTTGGTGGTTCAGGCGGCTATGGCCACCTCGAGGCAGGCGGCGTACACTACCATCCCTCCTGATAGGGACGATAAGCACTTCGACGGTTGGGCCCGGAAAGTATTTTCTGCTGGGAGCATGTCCTTGAAATCGGCCATCTCCACGTGTGCCTTGGCAAGGTTTTCACACACTCTGTGGAATTGTGTTTCCTCGACGGCTGAGCATATTCCCGAGGGGGAAGAAAGGGATGGTTTCCTTGCTCTTGTGCAAGATGGCAAGGATGCCATGTGCGAATCCCTATAGTCGGGTTTGGATACGGTCGACAGTGTTAGCCGATCCATGGCTACGAGCACCGTGATACGCAGATTTGCGTGGTTGCGAAAGTCGGTGTTTGCTCCGGATGTGCAGGCTCGTCTTCTCAACATGCCCTTTGATGGCGCACATTTAATTGGCAGCAAGGCTGACGAGAGCCTTGAGAGGTTGCAGACCTTAAAAGCTGCAGCGAAGTCTTGGAGCGCTGCGGTGCATCAACCTCTGCCTTTTCGTCCTAGGGGACAGCCGTGGAGGGGAGGCTCCTTTCGGTACTACTCCTCCTTTTGTAGCACAAGAGGGGCCAACAGTCAAAGGGGCAAGCGGAAAGGTACCCGTGGTGGATGAGGAAATCATGGTGCCAGAGCCTCTTAGGCAGCTGCCTCTTTGCCTTCAGGCACTGCCGCAGCCACTTCCAAATAGTCATGAGGCCATGTCCCATGGTTCGCCGGTTGGGGGCAGACTGTCTCAGCATCTCGAAGAATGGCAGGTCATTACTTCAGATGCGTGGGTGTTGGATACCATAGCCCACGGCTACTGTCTTCCCTTCCTTCAGCGGCCTCACGACAATCGACCAGGGAAACTCTTTGAAGCTTCCGGATCCGCTCCTTGCGCAGGAAATCTTGTCCTTGCTGGAGAAAGGTGCTATAGAACTGGTGCCTGTAGCGTAGAGGAACAAGGGATGGTATTCCCCTTATTTTTTGATCCCAAAGAAAGACATGGGTTTGAGACCCATCATGGACTTGCGTTGGTTGAACAAACTCCTCCGGAAGGTCAAGTTCAAAATTGTCACTCTTTCTCAAGTCCTCCAGGCCCTTCAACTTCAGGATTGGTTGGTGTCTCTGGACCTCAAGGATGCTTAGTTCCATGTTCCAATCCATCCCGCGCACAGGAAGTACCTGAGGTTTGTGGCCGGCGACTCGCACTTTCAGTTTCTGGTCCTGCCGTTCGGATTGACATCCGCCCGATGGTCTTCACCAAGCTCATGGTGGTGGTGGCAGTGTACCTCAGGCGAGTGGGGATTCACGTCTACCCCTACCTGGACGACTGGCTGATCTGGGCGCACTCTCCCGAGCTAGCTTTGGATCATCTCGGTGTCACCTGCTGCACCCTCCACAGGCTGGGCTTCTCCCTGAATTTCAAGAAGTCGCACCTGACTTTTGGCAACCGTGGTCAGAGGGCACTGTAGTGACGGACGCTTCCCTCACAGGATGGGGCGCTCATGCCAACAACTTGACCGCCAGCGGTTGTTGGTCTCCGTCGGAGTCCAGACTCCACATTAATCTGTTAGAGCTGAGAGCTATCAGGCTAGCCCTGAAGGCTTTTCTGCCCTCTGTAAGGGGGGGAAGAGTGTCCTGGTCATTACAGACAACACAGTGGCCATGCATTACCTCAACAAAAAAGGGGGGGGCAGGGTCACTCCCATTGTGCAGAGAGGCAATGCAGCTCTGGTTCTGGGCCATCAAGGAGGAAATTTCGATCTCGGCAGTTCATCTGGCCGGTGACAAAAATGTGGCGGCGGACGCTCTGAGCAGGCAGAGCACAGTCTCTCACGAGTGGGAGTGGCTCAGGAAGTCCTTCAGGAGATCTTTGCCCTTTGGGGAACCCCGCAAGTGGATCTCTTCGCCACCAGTGTCAACCGGAAGTGCGAGAGATTCTTTCCTCTAAGAGGAGCCTTAGGAGACGCGTTCGTAGTGGATTGGTCATTCCCACTGCTGTACGCGTTTCCTCCAGCCCCCGTCATTCCTCAAGTGTTGCGGAGGTTCGGTTCCCACATGATCCTCCTTGCTCCGGATTGTGCAAGGATCAAGATCAAGGCCCTCTGCATCATCCACAATGCTTTCCTGGGCCGGTGCCCACACTACATCCAACTCTCTCTACCAAAATACTTTCCTTCTAGAGCCCTTTGCTCTGCTACCTCCAACTCGGAGAGTCAGATGCTTCTCTAGACAGACAGTGGGGGCGAGGTTAGTTCTCTCTCCTCTGCAAGGGCCTCCCTCTGGAACAGCCTTCCTACCCCTCTCAGACTTGAGCCGGATCTCCTGAAGTTTCGGAAGCGGCTCAAAACCTTCCCTTTTGCCTCTGCCTTCTCTCTCGCTTCACTGCTAACTTATCTGCTTTGCCGACTAGTTGCCTGGTACCCTCTGAGTCTCACTGGGTATCAGGCACACTTGGGGGTTGTAAGCTTTAATCCCCTACACCCTCTGCCTCCTATCACTTACCTAGAGCCGCGCTTCCTTGGCTGCACTTACTCGGAGCCAGCTGTCCTATTTGCACTTCCCCTCAACCTCTCCCTTGCACTTCTCACTGTCGCACTTGTACAATCTGAATGACACATGGCCTAGTAGGATTGTTCTCCTCGTCTTCCCTCCTTAGTCTTGTGGCACCTAGAAACACTTGTACAGACTCATTATAAATGCCATATCATATCTTTCAAGTCATTGCAGACTCCTTCATTTAGATTCCCCTCTTTCCTTTTCCAATAAAGGTATACTTTCCCCTTTTCCCAGCTATTGCTACCCAGATTCTACAGTTGTCCCTTTTGGGGTTTTCCTTTACATATTCATAGTACTCTTTACTTTTTTAAATTTTATTGAGCATTTGTAAGGTGTTTAACAACTGAAAAGTGTTTCAAAGAGCCATCAAATTATCTAGCTAGTTTATGGTCTGTCTTTTGACATACATAGCACTCTACCTTTCTAGCCAGGCGTTTGCCTCTCAGTTTTAGTTTCTCTCACTATTTTTTGTTTTCGTGTTTTTCTCATCATTCCACTTTCTTACTTTCCCTGCTGTGTTCTCATCAATTCAACTGAGACAAGTATGAGCAGTCCCATAATGATTCGCCGGCGGCCTCCCAGATCCCCTGTTTGCCCTGTTACCTTGCATATTCTGAGATGTCTCTGGGGCCTCCTTTTGCTTGGGGTTCGTTGTGCTCTTCGCTTGTTGGCTCCTCTGGTTACTCCAGTGTCCCGCGTTTCGTGCCTTCCATCTGAACGTACTGACAGTTCTGCAGGCTGGACGGTATGCGGTTACATCAGCATTTTGTCGATTGCCGGTCCACCACAAAATTCCTGTGCTCACGCCACCACCATTCGCTTCTTGCTCTCACCTTCTCAAAGGACACTGCACTGGGCAATGGGTGGGAAAATAACCAAATGCCGACAAGCTTTGTGTCCCTTCTCATATGCCATTTCTCCCTATCTGTACTCCAAAGAAATGCTTTGCCACCTAACAGCCTAAACAAATAAAGGTGTCACTCTGCAAGATGCAGGATATTGCATTGCTATAAAGAGAACATTGCGTGCCACCAGAGGCTACACGTGTCCGTTCCATACTGGTCTAATACATTGTTTTTTTTAAATCTTGGGAACACATCAAATGTCAAGTATGCCACAGTTTCTAGAACTTTAAAGACATTGGGGGTCATTACGACCCTAGCGTTGGGGGGTTAACGGGGCCAGTAGAGCTGCCAACCCCGTTAACCCCCTACCGCCTCAATATGAGGTCCACTCGCGGGACCCGCTAAGGATGCCTAGTTTTACCAGGCGTCTTTAGCGGGTCCCGCGAGTAGTTCAGCATGCTAACAACGGGCCCGTCATTAACGGGCCTGTTAGCATGCTCCTCTATGGGGGCTCGAATGGGAATGGGTTCCTGGAATGGCGAACTACCGGGCCCTCCAAGGTCGGAATGGGCCGGTATTTTCCCATTCCAGGAACCCGAAACCTGGTACCCGGAATGGGGGTAGCCATGCTGCAAATAGCAGCATGGCTACCTCCAAAATCGTAATTATTTCTAAGAAACTCCCATCTAGCATTTATGGTTCGCCAAAATATTTTTTGTACACGCCTCTACACACCTGTATATATTTTTCAAATAGATGACTAGTCTAAAGTGTAATAGTCACATGTGGTGAAATATTGTATTACAAGGTGTTACAGCTAGATATAAAATGTTCTTACTTTCAAATGAACAAACAACTGAATGGCAGTCTTAGCAATGCTGGTGCTTCCTCTCTGAAATGTTTAAGCATTTCGATATCCTAATGTGTGACGGTTTTCACTCGATCCTTGTGTCAGAAAATGCTATCCACCTTTATCAGTCACATTTTCATATCTCAGCCTTTCTGTATTTGAGGAGACAAACTAAAACCTAATATGGTGGATGAACATTTTTGAAGGACTCATAACTGCTACCATTTCTCTAGCAAATCTCCACAACATTATTTTCCTGTGTGTGCCATGATGCACAGGGACCAGCCATATTCAATTCTTCTTGATCTGTAGCAATGTGAGCAGTTCAGGCCAAACTGCAATGTCAAGTACCATCCCACATAGGACCACAAGCAACCCCAGGCCTGTTTCTGCCTGGTTGGGCCTCTTTAGTGAGACTCATCTTGGTGTACCAAGTAAGGGACCAGGATCCAGTGCATTGCCTGCCTCCCCCATTTAGTGACTCGGCCTCATTTGCATATGATTTTCCCCATCTGTAATCACAGTGCAGAATATAAAACAATGGCGTATAAGGCTGCCACGGGCAATCACCAGCATTGATGAGATCAAATCTTTTTCACCCATCATTCTTCTGTTTTTGATCATTTTCATTGTCTGTTCATGTACCCCCTGACTATGTACAAAGGGGACCAGATAATAATTTGCCATGGGAGTGATTTACTCCCCGTTTTATGAATGTGGGGGGGGGGTAAAAGGATCTTTAAAGAAATCTAAATACTGCCCTCTTTCTCGAATGATCTATTTTTAGGAACTGTGATGAATCCAGTGATATCTTCACTCCCTCTCTGGGGAAATTCTCTTCTCATATGGACAGGGAAGGGCAGCCGCTACCTGATCCCGACCCAGGGGGTGGCTGCCCAAGGGAGGATCATATGGGGGGAGGACCCTCATTAGGGGGAGAGACTGGTTGCAAATAACTCAGTATCCAACATTCCACTCTGGGTATAACCCCTCCCCTAGGTTCTCAGACTTTAATGGCTTATTGTGGTATTGAACCCGTCCAACCATCTTATACTGATATCAGGGTTCCTTCTGACAAATTATACCAAAGTTTTAAGACGAGAAAGAAAACTGGAGTGATGAATATTACTAGAACCAGGAAGCCCATGCTGTATTATAGTCGTTATCGGGATGCTTAAATACCTGTCAGCTGTGCGAAGGTAGGAGAGTGAGATGCTGCAGAGAAAACCTTTCTGCAAGCAAAGCTGGTCGGAAGCTGGAAAGCGAGCGGAGTGCTGCCCAACTCTGGAAGGGTGCTCGAAACGCTGTCCAGAGGAGGCTGACCAGCCAGAGGTCTGCCGTAGTGAGGTTGAGGGCAGCGCCAGGCTGTCGGGAGACGCAGGAGACTAGGCAAAAAGCGGAGAAGTGGTGGAATGCTGTTCTGAGCCACTGGTAAGCCACAGCAACTGCGGGATGAGGCAAACCATGCCAGAGCTGCCAAAACATACTGGTGAGCCCAACAGGGAAAAGCAGGACACCAGGCCTTTTCAGGGTGAATGCCGCGCACCAAACGGAAAGTTGAGGAGTCTGCTAAAGTGGGCAGAAATCCTTATAATGAAAAGGATCACTGACCAGATTGATGAAAAGGGCATGGACAAGGCTGTTGCCTAGTCAAGTGTGCACGTACGAGAGTCGAGCTAAAAACGCCCGACTATAGGTTTGAGAGACAGTGTGGACAGATGAATTTAGTTTGCATATTTACTAACGCGATGGGCTAATATGCTCCAGAGTTCTCCATAGGACGCATCACAGCAGGAATCGGACAGACTGAATCCAGGGTGACCCCCATCAGAGTAAAAAGACTATTAAGGATGGCGCTGGATACATGTAAGAGCTATGATGAGAAATATATCACCGAACTCCTAGCCAAAGCCTCTTTTCTGGGGGGCTCTGCAGAAGCCACCACAAACATCACGAATTGGGATGAGCTAAGTAATATGAAGAAAAGATTGATAAGAACTGAGTTGCATGGCTCTATAATGTTAGACTATCTGAGAAAAGGAACATTACCACAAGGTTTGGTAGTGAGAAATGAGCCAAGGCTCTTTCTAGATGACCCTAGATTCATATTGGAATGGAGCTACGTGGCCAATAAATGTGGCCGTGACTGGCTGATCTTGATAATCGACACTGCCAACGAAATGACAGAAAAAATACTGATTGACCATAAGAAACTGGAGGAAGAAATACAAAAAAACGGTACCCCTTGACCTCTACAAAAAAAGAGTGGATGATCTTCTGATGGAAATGAACATCTTCAAAGAAGATACGTTGCGTGAACGGGTTAGAAGGATGAATAAAGATCTTACAAACTTCAGTCATGAAAAAGCCTTCCCCTACACACAAGAGAATTACTTCACACAAGAAGCAGTGGACCTCACGTCTGCCCAGGGTGGACCGGGTAATAAGAAAAAGGTGTCCTTCAGGAATACCTCCTTCAGCTCCAGCGACGGTAGTTCATTTGGAGACAATAAAATATACCGCGGTAAAGCTAACCGACGAAATATGAGGAGAGGCAACCCTCGAGGCAGGAGAGGGAATCGAGGAGGAGGCAATCAAGGTGACAGGCCAAATGATCAGCAGCATTTTTTAGAGAATGGCGCAGAGACCTGGGATTTGGAGCCCAGGGTCACATGAAGCATGGCATCCTTGTGGTAAACCTTTCTGACTACCTACCCACAGAACAAGAAATGCAGGTATTACAGAAAGGGATGGGTTTTGTGTCCACTAATCACCATAGCCCTTTCACCTTCCGACAGGAATTCAGTCAGTTCATGAGAAAAGTTCACTTTCACCAATTCTTCGAAGATAACACACACAAATGTGAGGCTTCCGATTCTGGTTTGAGCAATAAATCTGTTTTTTGCGTACCAACAGCAGCCCTGAGTGCAGAAGCATTGGTATTTCAAAAAAGAGTATTGAACGAGATTAAAACTCTAGAATTACAGGCTAAGGGTAAGAAGGTGTACCAGAACATCAGCAAAAATGAAACACTTGCCTTGAAACACCTTTTTAATAATCAAGACATAATAATACGCAAGGCAGACAAAGGAGGAACCACAGTGATTCTGAATCGTGCTGACTATGTAAGGGAATGCGATCGTCAACTATTAGACCTCTCTTTTTACCAACTGCTCACAGAGGACCCTACCCCTTGTCTACTGAATATGATTACTGTAGAAGTTTCTAAAGCACAAGATAGAGGTTGGATCAGTAGGAAATAATGTGAATTTTTGATCAAAGATAAACCTCAGATTACGCAATTCTACATTCTGCCCAAAATTCACAAGGCCACCTCTAATCCACCAGGGAGACCCATAGTTTCGTGTGTGAACTCAGTCCTAGAGCCCCTATCAAGATTTGCAGATAAATTCCTTCAACCGTTGGTGAGGAAGATGGTATCATTTGTACTTGATACTACCCAAATTATTTTGGAGGTGGAAGACCTAGAATTAGATCCACAAATCGAATTTCTGGTGGGTCTTGATGTAGTGGCCTTGTATACTAGCATTCCCCAACAACTATCTTTGGAGGTACTTGAGGAAAAACTGTTAAGGGTCCATACTGTCAAAAACACCCCTGTATCATTCATTTTGTGGTGCGCAGAACTGGCCCTAGTAGAAAGCTACTTCCACTTTAATGGGGAGTTCTATAAACAGATACAAGGAACCGCCATGGGCGCCACATTGGCGCCCAGTGTAGCCAGCCAGTACATGGAGGGTTTTGAAACTAACACCATCATGAACAACTCCAACCTGTTCATTAATCATATTAGAAAATGGCGCCGATATATAGACAACCTTTTCCTGATTTGGACAGGTAGTGAACATGAATTGAAAGACTTTTTCGAGTGGATCAATACACAGAATGGTTTTTTGAAATTTACCCATCAATTTAGCAACATGTCCTTAGATTTTTTGGACATTACCATCTACTCAGATCCCGATAAGAAAAAACTACTGATTAAACCATACAATAAACCAACGGATAGAAACTCACTGTTGCATTACTCGAGTTTTCACCCGCGCCATGTGCGAGATAATCTACCCTTAGGCCAGTTCCTGAGATTAAAAAGAAACAGTACCAACAGAAATGACTATCAGATTGAAGCAGCTAAAATGAAAGACAAACTTGAAGACAGGGGATACCCAAAGAAAATTACCCAGGCAGCCTGGAAACGAGCGAATAATAATAGAGAGGCACTCCTGGAACACAGGGAACAACGTACGCAACGTACACAGAAAGAACCCAACAAACGACTGGT
The DNA here is from genome assembly GCF_040938575.1 of Ambystoma mexicanum. Classification (NCBI taxonomy): domain Eukaryota; kingdom Metazoa; phylum Chordata; class Amphibia; order Caudata; family Ambystomatidae; genus Ambystoma; species Ambystoma mexicanum. The sequence continues at coordinate 407,629,782 of NC_090935.1, read as the reverse complement.
GTTTGTCAATACCTATAACCATCTCTCCAATGGAATTTAAAAAATCATTGGGAGAAATTGGCATATCCTGGAGAATGGGGAACAGCCGATGGCTAGACCTATAATTGCTTTCAAAAGAAGCTGCAATATTAAAGAACTTCTGACCAGAAACGACATCAGTAGGAAACCTGCAACTCAAACCACATTGACACAACAGTGGGGGTTTCCAGCTATGAGGGGCCATACACAATGTGTAAACTGCCGTTGCTGCTCCACCACTTTTAAAAGCAGAGCAGTCGACATTGTCCTTTAAACCATGTGGCAACAAAAAAGCTTTACGAATTGCAACTCTAACATGGTCATTTATGCAGTCTGGTGCCCCTGCAGAAAACTCTATGTGGGAAAAACAGAGAAAAATCAAAATCCGGATAGGGGAACATAAAAGCTGCATTAGAAATAAAACTCGGAATGCACCCCTAGTAGATCACTGGATCGAATATAATCATGATGTGGAAGACATTAGCTGGACCTTTTGTATAAACTTTCACGAAGTATGGACAGCAACAGAGATAAAAGAACCCTGTTAAAAAAGGAACAGCTGATTTTTATTACTAACAGCATAATGAGTGGTCTGAATGATAAAATCGATTGGTGGGCGTAAATAGTACAGCTGAGTGATAACTCACCAGTTCTGCCAATTACCGATATCGTGTACCGAATCGGTTAGATAAGATTCATCATCCACCATCCCGAGCCACATGAGGTTGCAAGTCTTGTATTAGAACATACATTAAGGATTAATCATGGTATATAGCTGACAGTGTGGTCTTAAGTGAGGTTTAACCCGCTTGAACCAGTGCAACGGTTAGAAATGTGCTGCACACGTGAAACACACTGGGTTTTGCATCATTTACATCGGTTTAGTAACGAGCAAGAGATTGTGTGCTTGCATTTTCCATTTTCCCCTGGGAATCAATGACAACTCCACTATGGAACCTGCTCGGAGCCCTGCCTGCCTGTGTCTTAGAGTCATAGCCCGCTGCAATATTTACGAGCTGTAAAACTCCTCCATGCATGCGCGTACCAGCAACGCTGCCCTATAAGACACACGTGCGGGCTGGCCGCCACATAAACGGACACCACCCCGCAAGTACGTGACGGCTGTAAGGACGTAGCTGGACTGACGACGAACTTGCACTGCTTTTGGCAGTCAATCCTGGTTAGACGCGGACAATGTAAAGACTCGGTCAGAGGAACGACGAACGAACGCGGAATTCGTAACGAAAATGAAAGGTAAGCGCGTCTGCTAATATGATCCCAGGAGAGGTATGAAGGGCCTGGGCTAGCGGGGTTCTTCTGTTTTCTTTTTACTTGCTAGACTAGTTACAGTCTGCTTAAAAGGCATAACGCCTAAGCTGTAAAGACAGCTTGACAGCTGGAAGCTGTGTGGATAACCTTTTGTTTGAACACGTCTGAAACACACCTATGTTGTGAAAGTGTTAAGTCCTGGCAGGAGAGTAAACTATGCAAAAATATATAAGGGGTACCTGTTTTAACGTTCCTAGTTCTTCAGGTAGGTCAATCAGAAAATATAAACACACTCGAACTAGTGGACAAATCAGGATGACGGACTGCCTAGATAATTTTTATATTTAACTTGGTTTCAATTTCCAAGTCTTTATTAGTTTATTTGTGCACAATCTAAAAGTAAAATTAAACAGTTCCTATGACGTTGTGACCCATTCACTTTTCTTTCATTCACATACATACTCATCTCATCAATCTCTTATTCAGCAATTCATTTTTTCGAAAAATGGTCTACATATAAAAAAACAGTTCAACATCTGTTATATCTCCATCTCATTACAGTTCATTAGGAAAAAACTCCCCACACTCTTGGGGTATGACAAAGATCTGTGTTCTCTTGTTCCCACAGATTCACGTCAACACGTGTTTCAGTTGCTCTCTGCAAGCATTCCCATTAGTGCTCTCTCTGTACGGCAACCTTCTTCAGGACAGAACATCCCATTTTTCAAACACATCTATTGTCATGAGCCACAGCATCTATAAAAATATATATACAAAACTAGGTAAGTCTTAGGCATTCCCATCCATCTTTTTCAATTATTTGATTGCATATTAATATGCTATGCTTTAACCAAAGGTTTATGTAAAGCATCTTCTGACTCACCTCCTATCCAGTAGAATCAGGAGGGGGCAGAGTGTGATATTGGCTTTCAGAGCGTCTCAATTGCAGTCTTAAGGAGAATTGTCCTCTGATCTGTGGGTTTAAGATGTGTATCTATTACTGTCTCGTCCTACCCAATTCATCATACACAACAACAATAAGCAGCCTCACTGACCACGCTATGAGAGAAGAATGGATCAGTGAGGGAGAAAGACGATTTCTCAACAAACCTTATCCAAAACGGCAGCATTTTATATACTGCCGAAAATTCATAAAGACAAAACAAATCCGCCGGGAAGGCCCATTGTTTCTGCCATAGATACGCTACTTGAGCCACTGTCGGTATATGTAGAATTTTTCTTAAAACCGTTTGTAGAAAGGATGCCAAGTTATGTCAAAGATTCAACAAGCATGATCAAAATTACACAAGAAATTCAATGCCCCCCGGGGCTGATCCTGGCAACAATGGACGTTGAATCGCTGTATACAGCAATACCGCAGCTGAAATGCTTGGAAGTATTGGGCACTTTTCTGAACACTCGAAATACACCTCACCAACCACCAACTCCATTTATACTTGAATGCGCTAGGTTGGCGATGACAGAAAACTTTTTTCTGCATAAACAACAGATGTACAAACAGTGCAGAGGAGTCAGTATGGGGGCAACATTTGCCCTGGATGTGGCGAACTTCTATATGGCAGATTTTGAAGATAAGTTTGTACTAGGTCATTTGAATGCACTCCAAGCTATCCCAGACCTATGCCAACACCTGATGGGTTGGCATAGGTACATTGACGACATTTTTCTAACATGGACAGGTGATGTGGAATCCTTAAAAACTTTCCATCAGCGGTTAAATAGACAAGATACCCACATTAAGTTCACCATGGAATTCAGTATGACCGAGGTGAGTTTTCTAGATTTAATTATCAGAAAAACAGGAGCCAAATTGGAGACAACACTGTATAGAAAGCCAACAGACCGCAACACTTTGTTGCATTACACTAGCTTTCACCCGGCTGGGTTGCGACATAACCTACCCTATGGACAGTTTTTAAGAATCCGCCGCAATTGTAGCACCAAACAAGAATTTATGGCACATTCAAAAAAGCTACAAGAGAGACTGGTGGAGAGGGGATACCCAACAAGACTGGTCAAAAACAACTTGAAGAGGGCCAAAAATACGAACAGAGATGTATGCTTAACACATCACCGAAAGGACAAAGGAGAGCGGTTGGTGTGTGTGACTACTTACAATCCAATAAGCAATCAGATCAAAAAGATAGTCAACCACAACTGGGATCTTGTGAAACAAGATGGATCTTTACATCGGAGACCGATGTTTGCCTTTAAAAGGAATCAAAACCTTGGGCAAAAACTAGTGCATACATATGTCGAACCAAAAAACAACCAGACGATATTAAATCAATGGGGGCTGCCGCCGGTGACTGGTCACCATAAATGTGGAGGATGTGTAGCCTGCCCCATGGCAGAAGTAAGAACTAATTTTGAATACAGACAAGTGAAGTGGCAATTGAGGACACATACTAACTGTAAAACCAAGAATGTCATTTATGTAATCAGATGTCCATGTGACCTATTATATATAGGCAAGACCAGTAGGGAAGTCCGACAGCGCATCTCGGAGCATAGATCATGCATAAGGAATAAAGTGACGGACAAGCCACTGGTGGAACACTTTGGGAGATATGGGCACAAGGATACAGACCTAACATGGTTTGTGTTACAAGCAATAAAGCCATCAAAGAGAGGTGGCGACATGGGTACTCTCTTACACCAGAAGGAACAACGCTGGATTCATACTTTGGATACAGTGGAACAAGGCCTGAATCTATGTGTGGAATGGAATCCTCTGATTGCAAATCTGCAATAAATATCTTCTGCACTTGCACTGGATGGACTTGTATAAAAGACGCTGAGAAAACACTGTAGTGTTTTATACACCTCATATACTTGTGGCTGAAAACGAGACTATCCACTGGGGGATGGCATGTGTCCATGGTGAGAGGATGCCATGCAATAGTTGATTGAAAATATCCGGGAACATCTAGCTAAATAGTCCCATTTCTGTCTCCATGAATCAAAGACATTATAATCCTGACTGTAGAATGGCGGGGATAATGCCTGTAATTATAATATCTGTGACACCGTAGTGATATGGTGTTTAAACTAAACAATAGAAGAAAGAAAACAGAAAAAACGAGGAACAATAAACCGCGATGAAGAACATTTCCCTCGCGTGCACGAAGGATTGCTCTAGTCCTCTTTCTATGTGTATGAACTCAAGGAGGTGTATCAAAGGGACTCGCGATCTTGTTGGCTGTACCGCGAACGCTGCAACGAACGCGAAAAGTAGAAAATAATACAGACACCCTGAATGAGGTAAGCGAGCCACTTGTGGTTTTGCAGTTTGTGTTCGTTCCTCCGTTCGTTTTTGCGAACAGTGTAGAATATGTAAACCATGCGCCTTGGAGACGAGAATGTGCCGGTCCAACTAAAAATAAGAGACAGCGTCTATCCGAGCAGTGATCATGGTCCCTACTGTTTACAATTAAAGAACTAAGCGGTTTGAGATACAAAGTGGACGGTCTCCATTCATATATCTAAGATTAATTCACCCTAAACATAATACGGATGTGATGTATAGTTTTAACAAAACACGAGAGGCGTGTTTTTCCACCGCGAGACTTCGGACCAGTGATGTCACTCGGATTAATAGAAGTAATGCATAAGTACTAAGCAAATTCGATACACTAATCAGACTGAACCTTTAGAACTGATTAAGCTCTTTGTACATATTTTTTATATTCCCAGAGACGCATGTACGTGGGGGAATCGAACCACTAGATGAACCTTACACAGTGTGGAAAGAAGGAAAGCCGTGGACTTAGAAGTCATTTCTCCCGGCCAATCAATCGTTCAAAAACGAATAAACATCACAGTACGTGGCTGTTCCCACTTTTGAGTAAGTGATATGATATGAAATCTATGATTCGTGACATGTGACAGCACACTAAGGGTGGTGGTTGTGTATGATGAATTGGGGAGGACGAGACAGTAATAGATACACGTCTTAAACCCACAGATCAGAGGACAATTCTCCTTAAGACTGCAATTGAGACGCTCTGAAAGCCAATATCACACTCTGCCCCTCCTGATTCTACTGGATAGGAGATGAGTCAGAAGATGCTTTACATAAACCTTTGGTTAAAGCATAGCATATTAATATGCAATCAAATAATTGAAAAAGATGGATGGGAATGCCTAAGACTTACCTAGTTTTGTATATATATTTTTATAGATGCTGTGGCTCATGCCAATAGATGTGTTTGAAAAATGGGATGTTCTGTCCTAAAGAAGGTTGCCGTGCAGAGAGAGCACTAATGGGGATGCTCGCAGAGAGCAACTGAAATACGTGTCGACGTGAATCTGTGGGAACAAGAGAACACAGATCTTTGTCATACCCCAAGAGTGTGGGGAGTTTTTTCCTAATGAACTGTAATGAGATGGAGATATAACAGATGTTGAACTGTTGTTTTTTATATGTAGACCATTTTTCGAAAAAATGAATTGCTGAATAAGAGATTGATGAGATGAGTATGTATGTGAATGAATGAAAAGTGAATGGGTCACCACGTCATAGGAACTGTTTCATTTTACTTTTAGATTGTGTACAAATAAACTAATAAAGACTTGGAAATTGAAACCAAGTTAAATATAAAAATTATCTAGGCAGTCCGTCATCCTGATTTGTCCACTAGTTCGAGTGTGTTTATATTTTAGGAGAGTAAACTAGGCACTGCACTGAGAGAGTTTAGGACCTGCACGAAACTGTGTGTGTTACATTGTAAAGACGGAGTCTCTAGACCACATCTGAAAGGAAAAGTAACTTTTTGTAAAGTCCTGGCAGGAGAGTATACCAGGCAAGTGTGAATGTGAGTCAGAGGACTCCCCCTCGAAAGGAAAAGGAAATATTGTGAAGTCCTGGCAGGAGAACAAACCAGGCCAAAGTGAATGTGAGTCTGATGACCCACATCTTAATTCAAGAGTGTGAAATCTAGGGGAAGGGAACCATACCCCCGAATGGAGTCATTGTAAAAGAACTGTGAACTGTAGAGTAAGTTGAGGGGGGAGGAAGAACCTGTGTGTGTGTGTGTGTGTGTGATGCTAGGGGGATGGGAACCATACCCCCTTAATTGGAAAGTTGCTTTTTGCCAAGGAAAAAAAGTGTTGTAGGGATCTGAAGAGAAGCTGAAAACTTGAGGGAAGGAAAAACCTTCAACTTTTCTGAGATCTGTGAAACCTTGGGGAACTTTAATCATTTGTGCACCTTATGGAAATTTGTTGGAACATTAAAGTAGACTACAGATGGCCAGTTGTAAGACTTTATCCCTTGCACTTTTTCTTAAGAAGTTTAGCTTGTATGGATCAGGATAGGATTTTGGACACAGGACCGAGAACTCTTTTTTTTTTTTTTTTTTTTTTTTTTTTTTTTTGGGCTTTCTGACACTAACATGCTTTAGTTTTGTTGATGCTGGGAAACCCCTCAGTGTTAGAGCGAGATGGGTCTTTCTCCAACTCTTCTTTTACTTTAATAGTCTGTAGCACTCATCACAATGTCTGTGTCCGAGTCTTACTCCAGATTCATTACAGAAAGTAGAAATTATATTGTAAGATTAAAAAATGGGAATTTCTCTTGTGATCTAAACCTCCTTTGTGGCGAGGAATTCCCATAATTAAAAATGAGGCCATCTTCCCGTCAAGCGGCAGCGGGCCTCTACATAGAAGGCTCTGCTCATGCCACTGGGCTGAATGCATCACCTGCATAGTGCATGCAGCATAAACATCAGCCACATGCAAATCTGTTATTCCCAGTTTTCCTTTCTTTAGACTAGTATTGGCTTAATTTCAGGGCGTAAATTGGGCATGCATGCCACTACCACTTATGCAGAGCCATGATTGTACTCTCTCTCCTTGAACTGTTTCCTACCAGCTTGGCTGCATTGTCTAGTGTGCAACTAGCAGACTGACTTCCCTTCGATCACTGACTTAATGCAACACTCTGCCTCGTCAATCCTCCTTCAGGCCCCTCTTTGTGGACATCCTCTGCTTGTACCTTTCCCTAGGCCTGTTTCTGTGGTTAAAGACCATAGGGTTAAGATCACGGCCTCACTATCAGTGGACTCTCAAATTAGTACTGTGCATCAGTCGGACCACTTTAAACTAAGAGTTCTTCTGAGAGTTCTCTCTTACCTTCCGGAGTATACACGGGCCCCAGTAGTAGCATCCCTGATCTTTGGAATCATGATTACTGTTTTTCTCTCCATCTAGCGCAGTCAGCATATTTAATCCAGCGCCTGCAAGTTCTTCAAAACTTATTTTGCACCAAATTGCCTTTTTGGTGTAAGCTGTGCTTTACAAGAATACCTAACATAACTGGGTGCAAGATCCTTTTGGGGAACATGGAGGAACGAAACTCACAACTGCAGCCAGACAACCATCAAGACTCTTTATCGAGTGAAGATTATATTCAATTTATAGTTATTGCAACCAAGTGGCTGAGCTTGCTACTTGGCCTTCTATGTATTTATTGCTCATTTGTAATGCGCTCTATACATTAAAATTTGTTTCATGTCGCATGGGGAGTGAAAGGCAGAAGGTACAAAACAGAAAATGGGAGAAAGCGTTCTGAAAAGGTCTTGAAACATTCGGAACGTGCAAGTGCTATAGTATGAGAGCAAGGGCGAGGGGGACGAGGGGAGAAGTGGAGAGAGGGGGTGGACATACAAAACGCTCTTACTAAGGTAAGGGGTAAAATAAGTACAAACAGAAATTAAAGTGAGGATAAGAAGAGGGGGAGGGGAAGAAGTGAAGAAGAGGGGGGAGGGAGGTGATGGGAACATTGGAGGCATGTGAAAGAGGGAATAGGAGGGTGGGTAGAGGCAGAGACCAGAGGAAAAACAATTAGCAGAAGCAAGGGACAGCAGTGACCTAGGCAGCAGAAGTAAAAAGGTAAAAACGGATTACTAGATATTAGGTAACATCGGAAAACAGGTACGTTTGGTAAGGGTAAGGTACACTCACTGCAGGATTACAAAAGCAGCAAGGCCATCAACAAGGGAAGACAATCAGTTCAGTGACTGGTGTGCCAGACCAGTTAGCAACATGGATGGGGTTTGGGGAGAGGGGGAAATCAGGAAGGCAGGCAAACTAGCAGGATCACAGTCCACGAGGCAACTACAACAGAAGTAAAACACACTAGTGTAATGCAGGGAAAACTACAACACAGGGCCCTAGATGGAGCAGGCACAAAGTACACTCAGCGCAGCTGCCGAAAGATAATGCAGCGTGTGTGACAGCAAGGGAAGACACTCAGTTCACAGCTTAGAGAGCCATGGCAATCACAAACAAGGGAGAAATACACATGGGCAGGGTGGGAGGTGGGGGAGAGGCATGCGGACAAACCTGCGGGCAAACCGGCCTCGTGGCGGCTACAACACAAATTAATACCGAATAGTACAATGTGGCAAAAAACACGGAGTCCTAGATGAAATCGGCACAAGGTACGCTCAACGCAGCTGCCGGACTACAAGTGCAGAGCGGACAACAGTACAAAGGGAATAAGCAGAGCCGATGGGCCAAAGGAAACATACCAACAGGACAGATAGAATTTGATATGTGAAGATTAATTCATGAATCAAACAGACTGCAAGATTCACAGAGATTAAATGTTCAAGCTGTTAGGGTCACAAGGTGTAGAATTGCTCGCATGGTTGTGGAGGAAGAGGGGGATTGTTCAAGAAGAAAGAGTCTCATAAGGAAGGAAGACGAGCCCAGAAGAGTAGCGGCAAATGGCGGCTGAAGACAGAGAACAAGGTGATGAGGGAACGTGGAGCAGATAGCGGGAAGCCAGCTGGTGAAAAGGGAACACCTAACAGTTTGAGATAGTGGAGAGTGTCTGAGGACGGGAAGGAAAATAGCAGAAGGGCCAAACAGTGGAAGTGGCAGGCTGGAGGAGATGGCAACAAGGGGTGTAATAGGAGCGGTAAGATGTCAGGAAAAAATAATGGTGCACACAGCCATGAGCTATGCAGGGAGACAGCGCTTACCCTGGGGGCATGGTAAGAAGGGATGAACGCTCCATGCTCCTTCCACGCACATGTTGAAGGAGGTAGAGATCCATAGCCACATCTCAAATGCATGCAGATTGAGAGCAGGGAGGAAGAAGGGGGTAAGCATGCACGGCACTCTGGTTACAGCCGGACAGGGATTGGAGCCTAAAATGTGGGCCTTAGTGGTGGCCGGTGTCGCCTGCCGGCTCCCAGGCCAAAAAGCTTGATGTAGGGAGCCCTGGCCAAACGGACCGGCAGGGAGGCGGTCTTCTGGCCTCAGGACAGTCGTCCCACACACACGATGCATCCCGGCAGCCATGATGGAAGGGCCCATCTGGGATGAAGAGAAAAGAAGCCCCTGAAAGGCTCAGAGGTTGATGCTACATCCTCCAGGGAAGAAATGAAAGAATTACTTTCCAGGACATCTAAGTTTTGGCAGGAGCACTCATCATATCACTCAGATTGTTTGTGTTTGTTATTGCTTGTTTGTTAAATACAGACTGGCTTCTAGGGCAGATGAGCAATGCCAACGGGCCAGCCTGGGCCTGTTTTCTGTGCCAATACGGTCAGATTTGATGACCAAATGACAATTAACACTTAGTTTATAATAAATCACAAACTGCGATTAATGACTGGCTGCCCCTTTTTCCTTGCTGCTTGCAAAAAAATGTTAACCCCTGTCCCACCATACTTAAATTCAGACATATCCTTGCAATTTGATTTTGTGCCTTGCATGAATGTAATGTTTCACTTTATTAACTTTGATGTACTTGCAGAGACCGCCTCTTCATTTCAGCACATTTTACTTTTTATTTACTTGTTCTCTTTTTCTCATGTGTAGTTCGGACGATTTTGGCCTTGGCCTTCTACTTAATACAAAGCAGATAAATCGTATGATGGCATCGTACGTTGGAGAGAATGCAGAATTTGAACGGCAGTATTTGTCTGGGGAACTAGAAGTGGAGCTTATACCTCAGGTAAGATGGGCATGTTATAAATTAATACTTTTCACGCTAAGTAATTATCTTTTTCTTACCAGGGTAAGGGCGCTCAGCTAATCGGGTGGCTGGAAACACGCGTGAGCACAGCCATTGCACCGCCCACGTTTCACCATCCACACAAGGCTGGTTTGGCATCGGCACTGTATTTAACCAAGCAACGGGCGAGGAAACTAAATTTGGTGACCCATCCATTCGGGACCGGGCACCACATTTCATTTCCTCGCCCCGGCACTGCCACATGTAAGGCCGGCCCTGGCTCACATGGCTGACACAAGTTTAATATCAGTTGGATGTGGCTGTAATAATTATGACGAATACAATCCACCATACCCAGACCCTAGTATGACTTCTACTTCAAGCTTAACGGGTCACCAAAACAGTCAACTCATAATTATGGGGTTTTAGAACAGAGGTTCATATCTTAAATAACATCCTTGTGCTGCAGTGACTTGGCTCTCGCTGCAGCTGTCAAGAGGGCACCTGTGCCCCAAACCTGCTTTGTGCCACAAGAAAGCAGGGGCTGCATATCAGGCTACTGATTTAGCCAGGCACAGGTGTGTATTATGCTTTTGGAGAGGGGGTTTCTGGTCAGCAGACCCACTCCGAGAGAGAATTACCTGCATGTTTCTAGCTTTGAATATAATTCTTAAAAAACGGGGCTTCTATACCTTTGCCAGATGGCAGTCCTTAACACTTCCCTAAGGAAAGAATTGCTGTTTCCCTAAAATTGGTTATAGTGGAGTTCTGTCAGTTAACTATTTCTGCTGATATGATTGTGATCAACAATTGGAATGCTTTCATTGACCAATCTCCCCAATGGTACATAGCTCAATGCACAAATTCAAAAATTAGAAATGGACTATTAATTTTGTGTATGAACAGACACTTCAATATAGGTAGGGCATTTGTCTGTAATTGGAAATAGATTCTTGAAAGATCTGCTGGGCCTACCTACCCCTGCTCCAAATTTCCAGATTTTACTCTAGTTAGATCTACAGCCCATTCAAAAAGCCTGTAGGGCAAAGCTGGTTCAACTCAATGTCAACTCAAATGACAGTGTGAATCGTGTTCTTATGGCTCAAAGAGAAGCAGAAATTGGAAGGAGATTGCAGATGTCATCTCAATTTAGTAGATACTGGGACATGAAGCAGAACTACGGCTAGGAAGACTACCTGGATCTAATGTGTCCTAATACGGTGAGATCTCTTTTCCTTAATTCACGCTTGGGCATATTGCCCTTAGCTGCTGTGAGGTCCAGGTGGTATAATAATCTTAGTCCGCTCTGCCCTCTTTGCTCAGGCGCTAGGGAAGGACATGGTCCACTTTCTAGTTCTGTGTCCCAACTATGCTGACTTGAGGAGAGTTTCATTAAAACCTCCTTTTTTTCAGTATTCAGTCACTACCACTGTTGAAGCTATAATTCTCTGTCTGGCAGCCAAGGACCAACTTATCACTTTTACCGTAAGCTAGTTTTTGATTAGGGCATGGTGAAGGAGGTTCAAATGTGTGAAATGATAACACGACGCAAGTAATGGCTTGCCCTTTAAGGGGAATAACAACTGTTGATGCTATCTCTCCCAATTTCTAAATTGTATGAAGTTAAATCCTGGACTATGCGAAACCAGAAGATGTCTAGCCCACTAGTCCCCGGGGATATGTCATTCATGTGGCCAGGACATGGCCATCGCTTTTGGATCCAGTTCCCTGGGGTGCACCAGTGCGGGACTCTGGATGAGGGGTCTTGTGAGAGTGGGACACCGGATGGTGAGATGTGGTATCCCCTACTCTATAACACCTTCCTACCAGGTAGGATATAGGAACTCGCCCCCCTTTTAGAACACAAACACTTTCTCACAGACAGCCTGCTATGAGAGAAAATGGACTAACACCTGAGCCGTATACCTGAAGTGTCACAATACAATGGCCATGCAATGTCAGGCAATTACTGACCATCACACACACCTGGCTTCCATTAAACTTCCCCACACGAATAAAAGGCTGAGAGCTCACTTTGAGCGAAGCAAAGCACACGAGGAAAGCCGTTCCAAGATGGCAGTTTAACAAGAGGAGATAGACGGCGAAACAGAAGGGGATTGCAAGGAGGGGAGTTCCCTTTACCTTTCAGACAAAGAACCATTACTTTCACGAAGCCTTGAGAATAGAAAACGTAAGACCAGGAAACCATGCTATGGAATCCTACATTGTGTCTGAGGTACCCGGAGCACTCCTGCGTCGATAAACAAGGTGGGGGGAATCGCCAGCTGCCTTAGTACTGTCCAACACCAAAGCAGCATCAGTGAAATCAACACAGCCGGTGAGTTGGGGAGACCAATACAAGACCGGTCTGTGTTGAAACTAAGGTTGCAAGCAGCAACATTGTATAGCGAGCGCTGAAACTAACATTGCATCAAAAGCATGTGATAACCAATGCAAGTAAAGTTGAACTGCAGATGAGTGATTTGAACTTTGAAACCAAGATGCAATACCTTTGACAGAGTGGTCTGGCACTGCGTGTGTGCTCAATCGAAGCTCTCAGTAAGGTATCCAGCTGAGAGTTGAAAAACGTGAAAGAGTGGCAAAGGTTTGTGAATCGAAGTGGTCCTGCGAAGGGTCAAGCAAAATCCTTCGATGTTGATGCAGTAAAGAAAGTTTATAACAAAACTATATAAAGTTGGTCTGAGCCTCGCAGAGGGATATCTATTGCAAGCTTTGTGTCAAAACGGATCTGAGCCTGGTGGAGGGGGATCCGAGGTGAATAGTAAATCACCTAAGAAAATTGTGTAGCGCTGAAATACAAAAAGGAAAGGAACTTTGTTTGTTGCATCAGGCCCTCTGAAAGAAGAGACTTTGAATGGCAAAAAGACTTTGGTTCAGAAGGCCATGATGTTGACGTTTTTAACTGCACCTTTGTGCTAGAGAAGCCAGAGACTGTGTTAAGCTAGAGGGTGCTGCCTAGTCCTGTGCTGAAAACGTGGGGAAGGGAAGCCAACAGCTTGAGTATCCTGACCTATCATTTCTTGAACACTTTTGTTTTGCATAACATTGTTTACCACACGATTTGTATTTAGAGGTATGGATTGGCAATAGGTGTATTAGTACAGCCCCTTTTATTTTGACAAGACACCACTAGGGCTGCACTATTATTATTTGATGGTCGTAGCTTGCTCCCCTCTTTAGATTTAGGGTTGTATATGTGTTTTTCAAACCCAATTGAAGTTCAATGAACACCCTTGAACTATGGTCACTTGCGTCTGTCTTACTGTTGATACCATGACTTCCTTACAACTACTATTAAACTGGCCCCAGTTAAAGGGAATTTCTTCCATGCACTTGAGAATGGGCCTTTGTAGTCAATAGGTGGACTGTCATAATGGAACGGGTAATATCTCTCTCACCTTCTTATTGCCCGCTGTAGGGTTACAGGAGGATCCCCAGGTATTGAGCAGCTAGTTCCTCAATTTTAAACTATTATGCACTTTATGCACACTGGCACTTACAAATGGTATTGTTTAACAATTGTCAGAAGGGGGTGCGTGAAATAGGTTTAATTATGTTTTTATCTTGTAAATCCCTGTGATTGGCCTTGATTGTATTAATAGTTTGTTGTGTTTTTATGTCATGATGTTTTTTGAGATGATTACTTTTAACATGCTGGCTTTTGTGGTAAAAACTATTGAAATAAAGCTGAAATAAAAAAATATATATAGGAAAATCTAACACCATTATTAGCAGTAGAGTGTGATATGTTGTAGCAGACAGGAAGGTTGCCTCCCTGATAGCGGCTAACAAATCTGACAATATTGTTGCAAATTATTTAAAAATAGGAGAAATCAAATCTCATCGAGTAGCTGTCACAAAAGGGATTGCTTTTGGTGATTATTCTAAAGAATATTGTGTATCATGTCCTAAATGCATACACATCACTTGGTTATAGTTGCAAATAGATACATTCTTTAGTTAAATTGCCATCCAAAAAGCTTGACATCCAAACATGACATGAGCAAGTGGTTAAGGCTTTATACAGAATGCCCCACTGCTTCGCCAACCTTAACTCCATTGTCAACCTCATCAGGCCACACCTTCATCCATTCTTCTGTGATTTCTGATCATCTGGTCATAGGCTCTTGCTATGCTATAATACAAATCTACCTTAATCCAGGCAAAGACCAATAGGCAGTCATCAGCTACTGCCTAATCTCTTTGATGAGTCAAGACTGGCCAGTCTAACTAGATGGGCACATATTTCCGAGTATTGCAAACCATCCTTCAACAATGGGAAACTGGGTTTCTGATTTGGTAGACAGTTCAGACATCAGCCAAGAGTGTAAAGGCATTTGATGCAGTGGAGGCCTTTGAGAATGTGCCATGGGCTTTCCTTTTCCGTGCTATGGCTATGTTCGGATTGGGTATGGCGAGTAGCAACATGGTCTAGGCATTCTATGTGTAACATACGGCAGCCATTTTCGCTAATGTGTGTCTGCCTTCCTTTTGACTGACCACTTGATAGGTTTTGCTGCCCCTTGAGTCACTGATATTGGCATTTAAAATTAATCACAATATTACCAGTAGAGAGTAGAGAATCCGGATTTCCGGAATATCACAGTGACGTTATTTGATTGAGCGCATACTAAAGAAATAGGCAATTAAGTCAGACTTCTAGATTTTCTTAGCAGATGGGACAGAATGCTATACCCCTAATGGCTATTGAATCCTGGAAATGCTTTGGGACATTGGAATACAGTGGTGTTAAACGGGTCAGTACATATTTGGGGATTCATTTTACTATCCCGATCGCACAATTGAACTTGTCATTAAGAGATTTCTTGGTGTTATCACTCAATGGGCCTCATTGCGCATTTAGTGGTATCAGTTTGGTGATAAATCTGCTGATATACCCCCAAACTGTGTTAACCGTTACATCACTTGGTCCGGTGGTACTACCGCCATATTACAAGTGGCTGTAGGTGGTTTTAGTCCCCTTTAATTGGAGACCTTTGGACTCCATTAAGTATTTCTGGGTAATTCTGACAGCGCTAATATCACTGAATTGGCCGATTGTGGGCGGTGCAGTAGAGGAAATACCTGCAGCTTCTTGCTGGAGGTTTTTCCTCCTTCTTAACCTCAAACATGTTGGGCGGTGTGGTAATGTGGCACTATATGGTATTAATGCCATATTTCACTGCACCAGCCAACTTATAATGAGGCCCAAAGTATACAAACATTATCTTCCTTGTATATTTCATGGGGGGGAGTTCTGGGGAGGAGTGCTGAAGCCATCAAGATGGGCCCTTCCCTCAAACTAGAAAGGGGGGGTTTTTTGCAAACACACTCCGCAAACAAAAATTAAGTGCAATTAGATCTGATTTTTATTCAATTCGAAGGCAGTCTGACACGTGTTTCGAGCTAAAAAGCTCTTCCTCTGAGAATGTGTGTTAATTAATAGTTCCAATTACAATTGAATTTGAGGCGGACAGTATATGGAAATCCCAGGCATGGAGCATATTTGGCAGTTATTTTAGACCAATTCACAACCAACTCCGAAATCCATGTACACATCCAATTTGTATAAATCAAAAAACAATTTTACACAAATTTGCATGTATTCAAACAAAAAAGGATAATGTTTGACCGGATACGGTTGTCAGTTCATCAGTTCAGTATATGTACAATGACGGGAGAGAATATTCAAAAATAAAAAATAGTTGAATTAGCACACATTACATTGGTGGTCAAACAGATAGCACTTTGCGGTACTGGTAAAATGATTGATGATTGAAATAAGTGTACCTTGAAATATTGAGAAGTCGGTACAAATCACTGGAGAGTCATATTTAGGATAATTAATAGTATGCACCTCGAGTGATATAATGCAACAAAATCCACTTGGAATTAGATAATTTGATACGCTTACCCTTATATTGGTGTAAAATTCAACTAATAGGACTGTGACAAATCACGGGCTCCACTGTAATAAAAATGGTAATACATTATCTGCACACTTGTGCTTGCCTATTATTTAATATGCTTGCACGCGAATTGCGTGCATTCATGTCAATATATCAAAAGTTGATTTTAAGTGTGAGCACATACCTATATAATAGCTGTTGCACGTGAGAACGCTCGATTGAGCAAAAGTAGATTCTGTGCATCACAAATATGCGTGACGTGTTGCAGTGAAGTGTCTGTACATAGGCAGAAGATGAGGGAAATAAAAATACAATTACGCACATTAGCAAGTGGGTTGCGAGCGGCTACACAGGCAGATGTGCATTGTAAAACCCTAATGACCTGCCTAGGGGTATGCACGAAAGTGTATCACTTACAAGCGTCTCCGCTGACAAAGTTACTGGAGCAAGGCGCTAACGGCACGCTCTTGATCATAAAAAGTGAAGAGAGCGCTGGAAAGTTGTGCGAGCGGGTATTACGTCCCAACGGCCCGCCATCTTGGGTGAGCTCGTAATATATTAGATAGAAGGGCTGACGTGGCAGTTATGTTTTGCACTGCGATCAAACCCTCATTGTACTAAAGAAAAATGAAACGATGTGTGCGTGATTCTTAAATCATTTTGTATGAAACCCTATTGTGGTCTATGCTAAAATCAAGCACTAACTGCGGAAAAGGTACATGGATGAAGAAGCACGTTGCACGTGTGATTCCGGAAATTGATTTTAAGAAAAGAGGATCTAATTGTAAATGGCACCAGTGAAAATGCCCCAACCTAGTGTATAATTTCAAGAAAAAGGGGCTTGTGATTGACTTGGATTATAGAGAGGAGGGGGGGCGAGACTTGCCCGGCGTCCATTCTGTGACTGGCCATGGTGTCCCCAATTAACAAATTGCGAATGTGAACTGAAGTTAACTGATAAAGGGAATATTGTGCCCACCGTTCATGAGCACCATGTTCCTAATTAATTAAAAGGATGCCTGTAATAACCGGACTTCCCAATGTGAGGAGTATATAATGCATACCTAGAATAAGTGCTAGTTGTGCGTAATTGATCAATTCTTCTCTGTAGATAACATCTACACCAGTGATAAGCACACACGAGGGCTATGTGGATGACCAACCATAGATGTAATGATAATTATCCAATTGAATAAAAACAATAAATCAGAAATACAGTATATGCAAGTCAAACGAATGCTAATCAAAGAAATACAGATAGTTCATGGTCCGTATTGAGTCCATGTTCTACAGTGTGATATTGGCAGATGAGACGGGCTTCAAGTTGCCTTAATTTAAGGACTAAATTACCCCCCCGTTGGGGCAGGGATACTTTGGCCATTCCTTCAAATTTAATCAATGCTTTGTTGTCCATTTGGTGGGATAATTGCCAGCGAGTAGCCAACGGGTATTTAGAGTCTTGATTAGAAATGGATGAAAGGTGCTCCCTTATTCTAATTTTCAAAGGTCGAATAGTGATGCCGATATAACAGTGACAACCCCCCTTTCTTGTACAACTTGCATAGTGGGTGACCTGGCAGGCACCCACTACTTGCTTCGACCTTCAGCCCATTCAAACCACTAATCTATCAGTAGTTGCGCTGTATCTCGTCAGTCCCTTTCTGCCAATGCTTTTGTCTTAATTCATTGGGACACAGAGTAACAGCAACATCCTGTACATTAGAATCCTCGCTAAGTATCGCAAAAGCAGCAGAATATTTTCTAACTAGAGAAGATGACATTAGGGCATTATTTGCACCCAGGCGATCTACCCTCAATCCGTTCAAAAGATTGACATCAGAGTCAGAAGACCTTAGATCCAAGTTCATGAAATTGGAACGTCTCAGTGTCGAGGAGATCAACAAATTTTGGGGAAAAAACCACCCTGACTCAATACTTACAAGAACAAAAAATACCTAGAGGCCTCCGCATACTAATCCTACCAGATTTTGATGACCCAGCTGACAATGACCTTGCAGCAGAATGGGAGGCTAATCTGTCAGCTAGTTCAAATAACATGCTTAAACCTCTCATCAAACATGCCAAGAGAGGACATGAACGTATCGTTCTTCAAATTGACGCACTAAAAGAACAGATGGGGCTGTTTGATGCCCCCAGTACAACTATAGACAAAAATGTAAAAACTTTATATACACGTTTACGTACACATCAAGATGAAGTTAAACTTCGTAAGTCTCGCAAATTCTCTCGTGATGATCGAGATAATTGTGACAACAGGGTGTACCTCTACCAACTTAAGTATGATGAAGTTTCTCATTCTAGAAACAGCAGTGCAGTATCTAAGCCTGCTAGCTCTGAAGTAGACAGCGATAGTGACAGACCCAGTACTAGCGGAGGCCCAGATAACATTCTGCAACAATTTGTTGCTCCCCTCAGACGGATCTGAGACTCAAACAGGTGAACACGAAAATATTACACAACCTTCACCTTTTTTAGAATAAATACGTCAATACAAAAAAGGAAATCGACAAGCAGCTCTAGCGGCCATGAAAAAGTCAGATTCCAAACCCCTCTAGTTTCAAATACCACAACCCCAGACCCAAGGCCCGGGGCACAAGGGGCGGCCAGTCAGACAGGCGGAAACGCCCCTCCAATGCCACAAAGAGTAACAAGAGCGTCGTACCAGCAAACATTGAGGAATCAGACCAGATAGATTTGATCTACAATTTGAGCAGTTACGATCAGACCTCAACAAAGGATTGTCCTTCACCCCTTCCAGCAGCAATGAATATGTCCAGATACAAATAGATCTGTTCAAATGAATTCGTAAACTCAAATTAAAAAATATTTTGCTACTCAAGTCAAGTACTTCAAAACCAAGTCCCCTGTAACCATTCCTTCAGGCATCACATTACAGACCATGATCAGTACACATGTGCTTATGTCCTGGAAGAATGTGAACATGATCCTGCAACAAATGTTATGGACTTACTTCAGGACCTCAATATGCAACAGCAAAGTTTGACAATAAAAGAATTATCCAATACATCTAAATTTACTCCTCTGTTTTCAAAAGATAATCTAATTGATACTTTTCATCAAGCAGTACTTAATGACATTCACAGATTACAAATTAATTCCACCAAAAACAAGATTAAATAGCAATTTATCAGACAAAGATCAAAAAGCCTTGCGAAAGTTAGCATCCATAGATACATTGATCATCAAGGAGGCAGATAAAGGGGGCAATGTGGTTATTATGGAAAATTCTGTTTATATCCTGATGGGACTGGAACATCTCAACTCCCCGGGGTGCTATGAGGTACTGTACTCCAACCCCCATGCCTCAGTTACGAGTATTAGTAAACTCCTTGGTGTCTAAATGGCACACAAGCAGTCTTTTAACTGATGTAGAAAAACAATTTCTAATTGTGGACGGTCCAGTTATGCCCACCGCGTATTTTCTGCATAAGATTCGCAAATCCTTTGATAAAATACCTGAGGGGAGACCCATTTTGAGTGGTGGTGGTGGACTACTGGAACCCATTTCGATTTACATTAATGAATGCTTCGCACCATTGGTGAAAACCATACCCACATTAATTCGTGATACCATGCATATTCTTCCAACATTATACCGACTTCCCGTATTACCAAATTTGTTGTTAGTATCGCTTCATGTGAAAGCTTTATACACTTCAATCGATCATATGAAGGCAGTCGCCAGTGTCGACTACATATTTCGCGAATATTCTGCATCATTTTTTGAACACATTGAGATGGTTAGACTTGTTGCTATGCGCACTCTCTAATAATATGTTTTTATTCAATAACACCCATTACAGACAGCGGATTGGCATAGCCATGGGGCACGCTATGCACCAGCCCTTACTAACATTTTTATGCATCATTATGAGCAACAGTTTGTTTTCACTAATGGCACTTTTCTTCGTCATATCTATATGTGGAAAAGAAACATAGATGACGTGATTCTGGTATGGAATGGTACAACAGAATGTTTAAATGATATTGTGACCTACCTAAATACCAATGATTAGGACCTACAATTCACACACACGGCCAGCAATGAATGCATACATTTTTTAGATTCAACAATCAGCATGTCGGATAAGAGTTTCATAACTAAGACTTTTCGCGAATCAACTTCGGTCAATGCAGTATTACATGCACTAGTTGCCACAGGAAATCTTTCATATCCAACATACCGAAAGATGAATTTATTCGAGCCAGGCGTAATTGTGCAGATAATGGTGACTTTGCTAAAGAGTGTAAATTGATACGGCAAATATTCCTGGCACATGGGTATGACAAAGCTGTGCTCAGTAAGGCAGAACAGGATGTTACATGCATGAAGAGGGAGGATCTGCTCACCCCCCAAAACACGGACTCGGACAGTACACAGTCATAAACTTAAATGTATTACTCGATACAATACAGATAGTTACAACTTATACAGTATATTGAAAAACACTGGCATCTTCTACAGCTATACAGTGACATCTCAACTTGGTTGGATTCCCAGCCCAAGTTTATCTACACTAACGCTACCAATCTCAAGAACATTCTCTCTCCTTCATGTATGCCCAATGTATACCGCAAATACACCTGGCTGCATCGGCCACCAAACAACGGCTTCTACAAATGTGGAGACTGTTTGATGCGTACTTTTTGCTTTTGAAACCTCCAACATCGAATTGGCCATCTAGGCACCTATAGGGTTAACTCCTTTATAAATTGTAATACGAAATTCTGTATATATTGTATTTTATGCACATTTGGTCAGCATTTTATTGACAGCACTATTGTTATCTGGGTCTCCGCTAGTACTGGAGTACTCAGAGCTAGCAGGCGTAGATACTGCGCTACTGTTTCTAGAACGAGAAACTTCATCATACTTAGGTTGGTAGGTGTAGACCCTGTTGTCACGATAATCTCAATCATCGCGAGAGAATTTGCGAGACTTATGAAGTTGAACTTCATCTTGATGTCTACGTAAACGTGCATATAAATTTTTGTCTATAGTTGCACTGGGGGAATCAAACAGCCCTGTCTCTTTTAGGGCGTCAATTTGAAGAACGATACGTTCATGTTCTCTCTTGGCATGTTCGATAAGAAGTTTAAGCATGTTATTTGAACTAGTTGACAGATTAGCCTCCCATTCTGCTGCAAGGTCATTGTCAGCCGGGTCATCAAAATCCAGTAGGATTAGTATGCGGAGGCCTCTTGGTATATTTTGTTCTTGTAAGTAGTTGGTCTGGGTGTTTTTTTCCCATAATTTGTTGATCTCCCTGACACTGAGACGTTCCAATTTCATGAACTTGGATCTAAGGACTTCTGACTCTGATGTCAATCTTTTGAATGGATTGAGGGTAAATCCCTGGGTGCAAATAATGCCTTAATGTCATCTTCTCTGGTTAGAATATATTCTGCTGCTTGTGCCATAATCAGCGAGGATTCTAATGTACAGGATGCTGCTGTTACTGTGTCCCAACGAATTAAGACAAAAGCTTTGGCAGAAAGGGACTGACGAGATACAGCACAAGTACTGATAGATTAGTGGTTTGAATGGGCTGCAGGTGGAAGCAAGTAGTGGGTGCCTGCCAGGTCACCCACTATGTAAGTTCTACAGGAAAGGGGGGGGTTGTCAGCGTTATATCGGCAGCACTATTCGGCCTTTGAAAATTAGAATAAGGGAACACCTTTCATCCATTTCTAATCATGACTCAATACCCGTTGGCCACTCACTGGCAATTATCCCACCAAATGGACAACAAAGCATAGAT
Organism: Ambystoma mexicanum; assembly: GCF_040938575.1. Taxonomy (NCBI): domain Eukaryota; kingdom Metazoa; phylum Chordata; class Amphibia; order Caudata; family Ambystomatidae; genus Ambystoma; species Ambystoma mexicanum. The sequence goes on along the minus strand of NC_090935.1, from coordinate 407,607,769 downwards.
GTCACACACATCAGCAATGTCATCTACGTCAGACGATAATTCAGATTCTTCCCCCTTCCCCACCTCCTCACCTTCCACCTTCTTCTTTAGTCTGCCTTCCTGACGTATTGAAGATCTCTCCTTTTTTTTATGAAGAAACGGACGCCCCCGATAGAATGCCACCGTGTCACTAAAATAAGGGCAACGGGGGTTGTCCCACCGGGAGTGCCAAATAGGGGAAAAAGCCAAAGGCACAAAAAAACCCTGATGTGCGCCGGGGAAGTAGATGGAGTTCTCCGAAGGTGAGTATGAGGCAGCGCGGACCAAACAGGCTCCAACAAGGAGGCGAGGGAAGAAGTAAGTATAACTTGCAACAACTTCGGGTAGCAACAGGTAGGCACAAGGACGAGGCTAAATAGTCCAGGAAGCAGGCGCAGGTCGGTGTCAACGTGTCCAAGGAGGTACAAAGGGGAGGACAAGGCAATCCAGTCAGCAGGCATAGGTCGGCAACAGTAATCCAATTCAGTACAAGTGGGAAGTCCAAGGGAATCCGAAGGACAGGCACAGGTCAAAATAAACGAGAGAGAGACAGAGACAGAGACAGACAGACAGACAGACCCGGGAGCGAAACAGGGGAAAAGGAAGGGCGAGTTTCCTTAAAAAATAAGGAAACAAACTGCAAAGGAATACACAAGGGAAAGCGTGCAACGTCTAGAACGGCACTGAGAGGAACCGTGCCCGGAAGCGCAATGGCAGACAGTTACGCCAGCAATTCCACAACCGCCAAGTCTGCCGCGATGTGACAATAGATTACATTTGCAGGAATGGCCAAAGTATCCCTGCCCCAACAGGGGGGGGGGTAATTTAGTCCTTAAATTAAGGCAACTTGAAGCCCGTCTCATCTGCCAATATCGCACTGTAGCACATGGACTCAATACGGACCATGAACTATCTGTATTTCTTTGGTTAGCATTTGTTTGACTTGTATATACTGTATTTCTGATTTATTGTTTTTATTCAATTGGATAATGATCATTACATCTATGGTTGGTCATCCACATAGCCCTCGTGTGGGCTGATCACTAGTATGGATGTTATCCACAGAGAAGAATTGATCAGGTACGCACAACTAGCACTTATTCTAGGTATGCACTATATACTCCTCACATTGGCAAGTCCGGTTATTACAGGCATCCTTTTAATTAATTAGGAACATGGTGCTCATGAACGGTGGGCACAATATTCCCATTATCATTTAACGACAGTTCACATTCGCAATTTGTTTATTGGGGACACCATGGCCAGTCACAGAATGGACGCCGGGTAAGTCTCCACCCCCCACCCTCCTCTCTATAATCCAAGTCAATCACAAGCCCCTTTTTCTTGAAATTATACACTAGGTTGGGGCATTTTCACTGGTGCCATTTACAATTCGATCCTCTTTTCTTAAAATCAATTTCGGGAATCGCACGTGCAACGCGCTTCTTCATCCATGTACCTTTTCCACACTTAGTGCTTGATTTTAGCATAGACCCTAATAGGGTTTCTTACACAATGATTTTAAGAATCAGGCACACATTGTTTCCTTTTTCTTTAGTACAATCAGGGCTTAATCGCAGTGCAACACATAACTGCCACGCCAGCCCTTCTATCTAATCTATTACGAGCTCACCCAGGATGGCAGGCCGTTGGGACGTAATAACCGCTCGCTCAACTTTCCAGCGCTCACTTGACTTTATATCATGGGTGCACAACATACGGCCCGCGGGCCAGTTGCGGCCCGCCATGCTCTTTTGTCCGGCCCGCGAGGCACAAAGACTTTCCTAATGGAGGGCGGCCCGCGGCCGCCCTCCATTAGGAAAGTCTTTGTTGTCTTCCGGGCCGGACAAAACACTGGACGTCATTGGCTCAGCACACATGCACCACGTTGCTCCTACGAGCCACGTAGTGTGTGTGTGCTGACCCAATGGAGGGCCAGCACTACGGCTGGCGTGGTCCATAAGGCTTGATGCCGGAAGGCATTTCAGCCTTGGACCACGCCAGCCGTAGTACGATTCCAGCTTTCCTGCTTACCTGCCTTCCAGCACGTCTCCGGTAAGTGGTCTGTTTGCGTTTGTGTGTCGGGTCTGTTTTACTTTGTTTGTGTGTGTATGTTGCGATGGGGGGTGGGGGGGTGTCGGATGTGTATGAATGTTGGAATTTGAATGTATTTTGTGTGTGTGTTGAGATGCGGGGATGGGTGTCGGATGTGTATGAATGTTGGAATTTGAATGCATTTTATGTGTATGTTGAGATGCGGGGGTGGGGGGGTGTCGGATGTGTATGAATGTTGGAATTTGAATGCATTTTATGTGTATGTTGAGATGCGGGGGTGTGGGGGTGTCGGATGTGTATGAATGTTGGAATTTGAATGTATTTTGTCTGTGTGTTGAGATGCGGGGATGGGTGTCGGATGTGTATGAATGTTGGAATTTGAATGCATTTTATGTGTATGTTGAGATGCGGGGGTGGGGGGGTGTCGGATGTGTATGAATGTTGGAATTTGAATGCATTTTATGTGTATGTTGAGATGCGGGGGTGGGGGGGTGTCGGATGTGTATGAATGTTGGAATTTGAATGTATTTTGTGTGTGTTGAGATGCGGGGGTGGGTGTCGGATGTGTATGAATGTTGGAATTTGAATGCATTTTATGTGTATGTTGAGATGCGAGGGTGGGGGGTGTCGGATGTGTATGAATGTTGGAATTTGAATGCATTTTATGTGTATGTTGAGATGCGGGGGTGGGGGGGTGTCGGATGTGTATGAATGTTGGAATTTGAATGCATTTTATGTGTATTTTGAGATGCGGGGGTGGGGGGGTGTCGGATGTGTATGAATGTTTTGATTTGAATGTATTTTGTGTGTATGTTGAGATGCGGAGGTGGGGGGTGTGTCTGATGTGTGTGAATGTTTGTATTTGAATGTATTTTGTGTGTATGTTGATATGCGGGGGTGGGGGTGGGTGTCGGATGTGTATGAATGTTTTGATTTGAATGTTTTTTGTGTGCTGAGTTGGGGGGGTGGGGGTTCGGGTCTGTATGGGTGCATGTTTGTGTGTGTGCTGAGTTGGGGTTGGGGGGGTTCGGGTCTGTGTGTGCTGATTTGGGGGGTGGGGGGTTCGAGTCTGTATGGGTGCATGTGTGTGTGCTGAGTTGGGGGGTGGGGGTCCAGGTCTGTAAGGGTGCATGTGTGTGTGCTGAGTTGGGGGGTGGGGGGTTCGGGTCTGTACGGGTGCATGTGTGTGTGCTGAGTTGGGGGGTGGGGGGTTCGAGTCTGTATGGGTGCATGTGTGTGTGCTGAGTTGGGGGGTTCGGGTCTGTATGGGTGCATGTGTGTGTGCTGAGTTGGGGGGTTCGGGTCTGTAAGGGTGCATGTGCGTGTGCTGAGTTGGGGGGTGGGGGGTTCGGGTCTGTAAGGGTGCATGTGTGTGTGCTGAGTTGGGGGGTGGGGGGTTCGGGTCTGTATGGGTGCATGCTTGAGAATGTGTGTGCTGCGTTGGGGGCGGGGGGTTCGGGTCTGTATGGGTTCATGCTTGAGAATGTGTGTGCTGCGTTGGGGGCGGGGGTTCGGGCCTGTATGGGTGCATGCTTGACAGTGTGTTTGGGGTATAGTGTTTGGTTGGGGGTGAGGGGGCCATGGGGCATAGTGTTTGGTTGGGGGTGAGGGATAGGGGGCATAGTGTTTGGTTGGGGGGTGAGGGACAGGGGGCATAGTGTTTGGTTGGGGGTGAGGGACAGGGGGCATAGTGTTTGCTTGGTGGGTGAAGGACAGGGGGCATAGTGTTTGCTTGGTGGGTGAGGGACAGGGGGCATAATGTTTGCTTGGTGGGTGAGGGACAGGGGGCATAGTGTTTGCTTGGTGGGTGAGGGACAGGGGGCATAGTGTTTGGTTGGGGTGGGAGCCATGGGGCATAGTGTTTGGTTGGGGGTGAGGGGGCCATGGGGCATAGTGTTTGGTTGGGGGTGAGGGACAGGGGGCATAGTGTTTGGTTGGGGGTGGGGGCCATGGGGCATAGTGTTTGGTTGGGGTGGGGGCCATGGGGCATAGTGTTTGGTTGGGGGTGAGGGGCCCATGGGGCATAGTGTTTGGTTGGGGGTTAGGGGGGTGAGGGGGCCATGGGACATAGTGTTTGGTTGAGTGTGAGGGACAGGGGGCATAGTGTTTGCTTGGGGGTGAGGGACAGGGGGCATAGTGTTTGGTTGGGGTTGGGAGCCATGGGGCATAGTGTTTGGTTGGGGGTTAGGGGGGTGAGGGGGCCATGGGGCATAGTGTTTGGTTGAGGTGAGGGACAGGGGGCATAGTGTTTGCTTGGGGGGTGAGGGACAGGGGGCATAGTGTTTGGTTGGGGGTGGGGGCCATGGGGCATAGTGTTTGGTTGGGGTGGGGGTCATGGGGCATAGTGTTTGGTTGGGGGTGAGGGGCCCAATGGGCATAATGTTTGGTTGGGGGTGAGGGGGCCCATGGGGCATAGTGTTTGGTTGGGGGTGAGGGGGCCCATGGGGCATAGTGTTTGGTTGGGGGTGAGGGGGCCATGGGGCATAGTGTTTGGTTGGGGATGGGAGCCATGGGGCATAGTGTTTGGTTGGGGGTGAGGGGACCATGGGGCATAGTGTTTGGTTGGGGATGGGAGCCATGGGGCATAGTGTTGCACTCCAAGAGTGAACTCAATAATAAAGCTAAAACAGGCACAGTTAGGAGATGTACATCCTTTGCTTTTTTGAGGAAACCTGACTCAACGAAGGCCATACTCCTCTTGGGTAACCCAAACAGCAAACTATAGCAGTCCAAAATAACGGAATGTCCAATCAAGGGTCAATAAAATATATATAATTTAATTAAATAGACGATATACAATAACTAAATCGAAATAAATGATAGCAATGGAAAATGTGTAGTACAAAATGTAAGTTTGAAATGCAATAAAAATCGTTACCCCTCAAAAACATCTTTTTCCATGTGTTTAATACAAATTGGGGGTTGAAAAAGCCTCCTGACATGTCATGCCTACCGCCCTGCCCACATTTACTTTTCGGCGCACTATAGCCCTCATGTAAGGTACTTTCGGCCCTCTGTCAAAATCAGTTGTGCACCCCTGCTTTATATGATCAAGTGCGCACCGCTCACGCCTGGCTCCAGTAACTTTCTGTCAGCGGAGATGCTGGTAAGTGATACACTTTCGTGCATACCCATAGGCGGGTCATTGGGGTCTTACAATGCACATCTGCCCATCTACCCGCTCGCAACCCACTTGCTAATGTGCGTAATTGTGTTTTTCTTTCCCTCGTCTTCTGCCTACGTACGGGCACTTCACTGCAACACATGGTCGCGCATATTTTTGATGCACAGATTCTACTTTTGCTCAACCGAGCGTTCTCACGTGCAACAGCAAATATATAGGTATGCTCTTACACTTAAATCAACATTTGATATATTGACACGAATGCACGCCATTCGCGTGCAAGCATATTAAATCATTGGCAAGCACAAGTGTGCAGATAATGTAGTACCATTTATATTACAGTGGAGCCCGTGATTTGTCACAGTCCTATTAGTTGAACTTTACACCAATATAAGGGTAAGCGTATCAAATTATCTAATTCCAAGTGGATTTTGTTGCATTATATCACTCGAGGTGCATATTATTAATTATCCAAAATATGTCTCTCCAGTGATTTGTACCGACTTCTCAAGATTTCAAGGTACTATTTCAATCAATAATTTTACCAGTACCGCAAAGTTCTATCTGTTTGACCACCAATGTAATGTGTGCTAATTGAACTATTTTTTATTTTTGAATATTCTCTCCTGTCATTGTACACATACTGAACTGATAAATTGACAACCATATCCGGTCAATCAATATCCTTTTTTGTTTGAATCCATGCACATTCACGTAAAATTGTTTTTTGATTTGCACAAATTGGATGTATACATGGATTTCGGAATTGGTTGTGAATCGGTCTGAAATAACTGCCAAATGTGCTCCATGCCTGGGACTTGCATATATACTGTTTGTCTCAAATTCAATTGACTGCCTTCGAATTGAATTAAAATCAGATCTAATTGCACTTAATTTTTGTTTGTGCGTTTGTTTGTACAACTTGCTAGTCTAGTCCCTCAAACTATACTACCCTCTATTTTTTTACTACTACCATTGCTGAGAGCTGTTTTCAAACCGATTGATAGAATCGTATGTGATGAACCGGGAATGAGAGGTGGACACAGAGGAGTCATGTGGATTGTTATAGACTTTTATTCAAATAATAAGAGCGTTGTAAAAAGCCCCACTGTCACTGCTCTAAGAGGTATTTCCCTACCTCAACCAAAACTAAGTGTTTCTCCAATGTCAAGATGCCCAAAGCAAAATATCCTGTCTCCGAAATCTTTTTCAAGTGCTACGGGTAATGTTTTTGGCTTGTAAAGTTTACAAATTACCAAGTTTGACCAAATGTTCAACTCAAACAAAAAGGCCTCCACCTAAATGGTGTTCACAATTGCTGGGAATGTCTCCCTTTCTCAGGTTTCTTTCCATCAAAACAAAATTTCCAAAATACAACCAAGTTCTTTGTAACTTAAAGAAAATAACTTCCTCTTCCTGTACATATTCAATTCACTTCACAGACTTGACTCTGCCTGGGAAATTCTCCTGCAGGACTTATACAGTTCATTCAATTCACAATCCCAGGGGCATGGGTCATCCTTAAGAGTCTTTAGTTCACTTAATTCACAATTCCCAAGGGGGGCATGGGTCTTCCTCGGGATTCTTTTCACACAATTGACTTTTCCTGATATACTCCCTTGTGTGAATTGGATGGAAACCTCGCTCTTTTCCCAGTGGTGGCCTCCTCCCATGTGGCTAGGTGACATCAGCCGCTGCCTGATCCTGACCCTGGGGGCGGCTATTGTGAGGGAGGGTCACATGGGGAGAAACAACCTCAGGGGAAATACCATGGCTTCATCGGATGAGACATGGTATCCCACTTCCCCTTGCAGAATGAATCTTCCATTTGTAACGCTCTAATGGCCTATTGCGATTGTTCCCCTGCTCCCTCAAAGGTGAGTGCCGAATCGCTTTAATTCCAATGTATAGATCAACTTTCAAACTCTGACTTGTACGTAAAACCTGTTAGAAACATTCCTCCAATGTTTTGTGTAAGTTAGCTAAAAGGGTCTTCTGTTCCCAGAAACACCTTGTCACTGTGACGAAGAAGAGGAGTGGAGGAATACAGAGCAGATGAAGCTCCAAGTGCAGGCAACGCTCTAGTTGCTGGGAGCACACACCTGTGTCTGGAACATTTAGAGCAGGATTGCCAGAAACCATGAGACTGCTGGTGGGAGCGGGCTGCTCCTGTCTGTACGACTGACTGGTCGAGAGAAAGACTGTGGAACCAACTGGCTCATGCACTGAGAAGAGCAAAGCTGCACAAGGATATCTGCAGGCGGCAGGAATGCCAGAAGCCAGAGCAGGTCTCCTGGGCGTTCGCAGGTAGAAGGAAGCAGTGAAACACTTACTGGAGACCCGTGAGAAGGAGAGAAGCTCAGCTGGAACGACAGAAAGCAGTAACACTGAGCTGCGTGAGCAAGAAATCACCCGAAGACTGTTGTTGGCAGGCTGCGAAAGGGAAAAGGAATGACACAAAGAACTGGGAGTCCACACTAGAACAAAGGGAAGACCGGGGCGTATTGGCAAGCATGAGGGCACTTCTATGATCAGGATGGAGTCTCTGTAGACCCAGGCAAATACCCATAGGTTTCCAGCCAGACCATTGCTTGGTGAGAAGATTGAGGGGTCATAAATGCGAGGCAGACAACTGTTTGATGACTTATCAAAACATTCCAATTTATTCTCAAAAGAAATGTGATCAAAAATGCCTCACTATCCCTACTTTGCTGAAAATGTTCCTGCTTACCCAAAGCTAAGGGAAAACACTCGAACACAGGATAACAGGCCCTCACACTGAGTAACAAATACCCAAAGAATATATATGGCATTAGTACCTGGCACGCTCTGTCCATAGGAAATACTACACGTGGATTGGCTCTTTTCCGAGCCATACCACACGGTATTCCCATGGACGTACGAGCGTGCCGGCGTTTGTTCCCGGAAGGGGGCATGGCAGCCCCTTAGCCAATGAGGAGGCTCGTAACGAGGCAATCCCTGCTCCGAGCCTCCCCAACCCTGGAGGCTGCCTTCGTCCCCCACCGGGGACTCGGGTACGTTTTTTGTTTTTTTCTCCTCCATCCCCCTCCCATGCAAACTATCCCCTCCCTCCCTCCCAACCCCACTTACCTTCTCTTAACCTTTTTCTCGGGAGCGAATGCGCTGGGAACACTTCTGTTCCCAGTGAGTCTGCTCCCGATGGCTGCCATGGAAGGGGAAAACTGACTACATTTTCCCTTTCCTGGTGGCCATTTTATTTGACTTTTTTTTTTGTTTTTTTTTCTGTTTCGAAAACCGTTGTGGATATTGCATAACAGTTAATAGTTCCTTAGTTACAGTTTGTGAATTCACAATGGTATATTTGTCGGAATGACTTCTCAGTGCTGCTGCTTCTATTTCAACTTCACTTCTGGTTGATTGACCATAAGAACTGTTACCTTTGTGTCGCAGTACTCCACCTTGTTTAGACTACTACAGTGTTGCATCTACGGACAACCAGATATACTACCACAGCTTCAGTGATTTGTACTTCTAGACAGGCTTCGACAAGGTATACTCTAAAGTACTTCAATACCTCCAAGTAGGCAAGGCACTCTTCCTCTGAATATCCCTTTTCAAAAGGGGCAGCCTCTTTGCCTCGCTTGTCTTTCTGCCACAATAACAACCTGAGTTTGCCTTTTAAGACTCCCATCTCTCTGCCTTCTGCAGTCTGTGGCACTACAGGTTGTGTCCACTTCAATATAGTCTTTACAAGCAGCCAGTTTCCCTTCCCCAACTTTATCTGCACTTTTATGCCAGCTATCAGCCCAAGTAATTACCGAGAAGCCTTGGTGCCATTCTCGTAGCTTCAGGTAATGCTTGATTAGGTCAAGTTAGATTGCTTTTCAACTCTGAGAAAGGCTGGTTTCACTGTTAATATGGGAAGACTTTTGGCTTGGGCAGTGTGTGTTCTCGTTTTCAATCATATTTACACAGTTTAACTTCGTAAATGAAAGGTATACTACATTAAAGTAAAGAGTAGAGTTCAGCCTTTCTTTATGGGTCACAATAAGGCACAAGCGGCCACTTATTAATGTAGTTTATAAAGTATACAGATCAGTATTAAATGTATTCCCATATAAAGTAAAGGATAGCATTCAGTCCTCCTTTGGGAATCACAATTAGGCACACACGACCGCTCCTTCAGCCAGTAACAGTCTTTTAAGGGTTTAATAATGGGTTTCAGCAACATTTGCTTTTCACTTGAGAAAAAGGATTTCTCCAGCATTGGATCTTTCATGGATTCACATGCTGTGAATATTTCCCTGTCGTCAGGCTGGGAAACCTCAGTAACTTTAACTTTGCGTTTTCCTATGGAAAATTCGACACTTTATTGTCCTATCGGCATTATTTTTTGGTGCTTTAGGCCCCACCACTAGGATGTCTGGTATAAATGGCCCCGCAGCTTTCCTTCAGATTTCAGTCGTCTCCAAACTGTTGGAATCACCTCGTGTTTCTTCGTGTTTTTACACATGCGTTTGGTTCGTTGGCTACGATGTCATTGGTAGCCCAGAAGAAGTCTCTCTTTTGGCCTTGTGCTACCTGCGGCATGAAGAAGGTGTACAAAGGGGATGGTCATATGGACTGTCTTTACTGTCTCTGCCCCCATCACTTGGCAGATGCCTGCGAGATATGCCAGAGGTTTTCGCAGAAGACTTTGAAAGACTGTAATCGACGGCTCATATGCTGGCTTAACAAGGCACTTAACCGGCTTCTGAGGTGGGTTTGGCCCAGGGGAGCCAGTTTTCAGGGAGAGCGGAGAAGGCTGTGGAGCATCGCCGAATGGCGTTGGTGGAACCCCCTAAAAAGCATCAGGCAGGGGGGAAAGGCAGCAAGTCTTTGTCTAGGCCGCATCATTCAAAGGGGGCAAGTAGCTCTTCGTTGTCCAAGCATGGTCGGCCTGACAAGTCCAAAGGGTTTGGTGATAGGCCCGATAAGTCTACGGTGTCGGAGAAAGAACTGGTGAAGCCGAAGGAGTCTTCTTCGAAGCACTCGTCGTCCAGGGACCATCACAAGTCTTCGTCCAGCTGGGAGTCTTCGGAGCACCATTCTGGTTCTTCTTCCAAAAAGTCTGGGTCTCTGGTGAAGTCGAAGCCAGGGGACGTGGTTCCGATGACGAGCTTGTTAACGGTTATTCCGTCGTCGACGGTGGTGGTACATTCTACGGGTCCGTCGTCGACAGTGGTGTCGTCGGCACCGTCCATGACTCTGACGGACAGTGGTCCACTGCTGTTGCTGTCGTCGCAGATGGAGTTGGAAGGGTTGTTGACGGGTGGGGCGTGGCAGTCCGCCGCCTTTGAGTCCATACTTCCGGAGAACATTTTGCAGCAGGATCCAGCTACGTTTTCTGTTTCTTCGGGGGATGGAGGAGGAACAGGAGCCAGTGTTTGACCCGTCGGTTCTGGGTCTGCAGAGTGTGAGACCGTCGACATTGAGTGGGATGGGGGCCACCCCTTTGCCCGTTGGTTAATCAGCAATCTCTGCTGTCATTGCAGGTGCTATCTACGCTTCAGTCTTTGTTGGGGCAACTGGATGCTAGGTTGCCGCCTCCTCCGAGTCCGGTGGTGCCTGTGGTCGACGAGTTGCCTGGTGAGGCGCCTAGGAAGTCTCCTCTGGCATGGTTGCCATTGCCATTGCTGTTGCTTGTGTGGTTGGGCCTTCCACGGTCTCACCCTGAAGAGGATGAGTTGCCTGAATCGGACCCTGAGAGTGCTCTGCGGGACACAATATCAACGGTGTCTTCGTCGCCGATGAGGGATGACGCATGGGACATGGACCCTGAGGTGGAGCAGCCCCGTAGTCCGGCACGACCATCGCCTCCTGATGATATTGAGGTGTTCCACGCCATGATGTCGAAAGCGTGTCTGGCGTTTGGGCTGGTGCCTGAAGAGGAATTTAAGGACTGTTTTCTCTTCGACCGCATGGGCAAGCAAAGGAAGGCAGTCTTCTCTGTGCCGATTCACAACCACGTGTGGCAGGAGGGCCTGCGCATGATGCGCCAGCCGTTTTCAGAACCGGCGGTGAAGGGTCACCTTGAAAAGAAATTTGAGGCTCCTGAGTCTACCTTTTAGATGCCTCGTGTCACAGCCCGCACCTGAGTCTGTGGTTTCGGCGGCTGCCAGCCGTAAGGCCAGAAGCCAACACAAATGTGTTACACCTCCGGACAGTGAGGCCAGAAAACAGGATGCCTTTGGAAAGAAGGTTTTGACGGTAGGGGCTAGACTGTGAAGACTGCAAATTCCTTGGCAATTATGACCAGACATGATCAAGATCGAGAAGTGTGGCTTCGGCTAGCACCGATTCTTGAACATCTTCTGGAGCAACACTGAAAGGAAGCAATGCTGTTGGTTCGAGAGGGGGAGGCGGCCTCCAACCCCAGCATCAATATTGCTGTGGACCTGGCGGAGTCAGGTTTTAAACAAATTAATAATGGGGTGGTGTTCAGATGGCATGCCTACCTGAAGTGCACAGACGTTCGTCCTGAGGTCCAATATAAGGTCATTGATATGCCCTTTAAGGGTGAACACTTGTTGGATGAGAAAATTGATGTGGCCCTGCAAGGGATGAAAGAGGATACATAGACAGCTAAATCCTTGGATTCCTTGCAAAGTGGTCGCTCTTTTCGCTCCTTTCGAGCTGTTCATGAAGCCTCTGGGAATGCCCGGTTTGCCTCTGCCAGAGATCGCGGTTACGAGCTCTCCAGCTACTCGTCTCAAGGTTATCGGCAATCAGTCCATTCGACTCAGAAGGGCAGGGATTTTCAAGCGCAATGAAAGAAGGGTTTGCAGTCCTCGGCGACTAATGGAAGGCAATGAAAAGCTCAACAATGACTGCGATATGGACAATCTGCGGGGGGGCAGGGTCGCAATCCATGTCGATGAATGGCAAAAGATAACATCAGATCGCTGGGTGCTAGAAACAGTGCGTCTCGGCCACTCAGAGTTCCGGCGTCCTCCGGTCCCTATTCCACCAGTGCATGTGGTGCAGCCGCATCTTCCAATCCTGCGCAGGATGTGGTTCTCATGCTGGAAAAAGGGGCGATAGAACAAGTTCCGGTTGCAGAGCGGGGCCAGGGGGGGTCTACTCCCAGTATTTCATTGTGAAAAAACCCAACGGCAAGTGGAGGCCTATTCTAGATCTTCAGGCGTTGAACAAGAATCTGCAACGACTGAAGTTCAAGATGCTCACCCTTCAAGATGTCATCCGTTCAGTGCAACCGGGCGAGTTCCTGGCATCACTAGATCTGCAGGATGCCTATTTTCACATCCCCATGAGGCAGAAACACTGCAAGTTCCTGCGTTTTGTGGTCGGCGAGGATCACAATCAGTTTCGGGTCCTCCCGTTTGGCCTGAAGTCTTCCCCCAGGACGTTCACGAAGTGTCTGGCCCCGGTGGCAGCCTTCCTATACAGGGAGGTTTATCATGAGCACCACTACCTGGCTGATTGGTTGGTAAGGGGTTTGTCGCAGGAAAGGGCACGAGCCTCTCCTGGCTACCATGCAGCTTTTACAACGGCTGGGATTTGCCGTCAACTTCGACAAATCATATTTGATGCCGTCCAGAGAGTTGGTGTTTCGCGAGGTGCAGTTTCTTACCCGGAACAATCTGGTAAAGCCTTCCAGCGTGCGAGTGGAAAAGTTGTGGTCCAAGGCAAGTGAGTGGAGAGGGGGTGCAGTGGTCTCGGTCCGAGGGTACATATCACTGTTGGGGGGGCGGCCATGGTGTCGTGTATCCCTCTTCTTCCCAATTGCCGCCTGTTCATGAGGCCGGTACAGGACTTCCTTGCAGACGGGTGGTTGCAAAGTCGAGGATTATGGTCGGGCAAGCTGTTAGTCGGCGGGGTCTTGGTGGACGCCCTTCAATGGTGGACATGCATGACCAATCTTGTGAAGGGTATGCCATTGCTGGAGCCGGAGTTCCAATTCATAATCATGGCAGATGCTTCCCAGATAGGGTTGGGGCGCACCTCGACAGATCCAAGGTTCGGGGCCTATGGTCTCAGGTGGAGACTGTGTTACACATCAATGTGCTCGAGTTGAGGGTGGTGCACTGGGCCCTTAAGTCGTTTCTTCGGCGGATCAATAGTGAGGTTGTTAACAGTCAATACCACCACAATGTTCTGTTTAAGGAAGCAGGGAGGCACACGTTCCAGAGTCCTGTCGAAGGAGGCGCAGGATGTTTGGCATTAGTCTCTAGCTCAGGTAATCAACATGGTCGCTTTCCATTTGCCTGGGGTTTTGAATGTTCAAGCGGATGCGCTAAGCAGGGATGCCAGTCAGCTGCACGAGCGGAGGCAGAAGGCGCAGCAGGTGGCAAGCATCTTCCGGCGATGGGGACATCCTCCATTAGATCTGTTTGCTACGAGGGAAAACAAGCAACGTCTGGAGTTTGCCAGCAGAGGGGCTCAACTGGAGTCATTGGGGGACACGTTTTCGTTCCTGTGGATGTGCCTCTTCTCGCATGCGTTTCCCCCGTTTCCACTCATTCGGAGGACCATCCAGTGGATTCGGAAGTACCAGTACAGGGTGATTCAGGTTGCCCCGTTCTGGCCCAGGCAGACGTAGTTTTCAGATCTCCTTCATCTGGCGGTGGAAGAACCGGTTCGGTTGGGAACGGATCTGGATCTCCTGTTTCAGGATGAGGGTAGGGTGTGGCATCACGATCCAGCATCACGGTCTAGCGGCGTGGCTCCTGACGACTCAGAGTTCGGTCATCTAGGATTATCCAGGGAGTCTCAACGGATCTTGGAGGCAGCAAGGGCGCCTTCCACAACTGTCTTGTATGGTCGTAAATGGGTGAGATTCTGTAACTGGTGTAAGGGTCATCCTGAGATTGAGCCTTTGGATGTTTCTCCTGCTCAGGTTCTCCCGTACTTGTTACACCTGGCAGAAGGGGGCCTGGCGTTATCCATTAAGGTGCATTTGGCAGTGATTTCTAGGTTCACGAGAAAACGCCATACTGCTCCTCTGTTTAGTGATCGCTTGGGGGAACATTTTCTGAAAGGGTTGTTTCGGACATTTCCTCCAGTGAAGAGGTTTGCACCAGTGTGGAGCCTCATTGTGGTCCTTTCGGCTTTCATGAAACCTCCTTTTGAACCCATGTCGATGGCTTCCTTGAAGTTCCTCTCCTGGAAGGTGGCTTTTCTAGTGGCGATTACCTCGGCCAGGCAGGTGTCAGAATTGTAAACACTGGTCATTGATCCGACCTTAGCTAAGGTTTATGAAGCACATGGTTCTCCTGGCTACTAACCCGCACTTTATCCCGAAAGTGCCATCGGCATTTCACAAACTTGCCTCTATTGCATTACCCTCGTTCTTTGCTAATGCATCAAGGCCAGCGGAAAAAAGGCCCTGCATTCTCTGGACGTTAAGAGGGCTCTAAAGTTTTATCTGAATCGCACACAGGACTTTAGGAAGTCAAAGCAGCTGTTTGTGGTGTTTGGGCCCTACAACAAGGGGCAGTCCATCTCCAAGCAAGGACTTTCCCGCTAGGTTTCCTCTACAATTTCGTGTTGCCACACAGAAGCTGGCAAGCCTTTGAGGGGTGCTCCAAAGGCTCATTCTATGCGGTCCACAGCGCTGTCGGTGGCGCTGTGGTCTGGGATACCGCTGGTGGTCATTTGCCAGGCAGCCTCCTAGGCGGTGCCGCATACCTTCACCAGGCATTACTGTCTGGGGCATCAACATGTGGAAGATGTGCAGGTGGGGCGTGCCGTCCTCCAATGCCCGTTTCAGTAAAGTAGGCCCTGCAGCTTCAGGGTTTTTTCTGTTTGGCTATATCACTTGCTGGGTTTGTTGTCTCATGTATGTCATAGAATGGTATTGGTTGGTTTTCCTGTGACACCCGCCACACATTGATTGTACTGCTATGTAATCTATTCACATCATGCGAATCCATGAAAGATCCAATCCTGGAGAAGAGAGTAGTTTCTTACCTGTAACTCCATTCCTCCAGCGTTGGTATCTTTCATGGATTCCGATGTGCCCACCGGCCGCCCCTGCAGGCAAACTTCGGTTCAGGTTCCCTCTACTTTGGAGGTTAAAATATGAAGGGAAGCCACGTGGCCGGGGCTATTTATACCAGATGTCCTATTGGTGGGGCCTAAAGCACACAAAAAGCACTTCGATGTGACACCAAGTGTCGAAGTTTTCCACAGGAAACTTTAAGTTAAAGTTACTGAGGTTTCCTGTCCTGACAGGGAAATATTCACATGTGAATCCACGAAAGATACCAAATCTGGAGAAATGGAATTGCAGGTAAGAAACAACTCCCTGTCATATTATACGCGAGTGCTACTTTTCCATTGTTCCTGTATCACAGCGTTCACTAACTACTTCTATTCGCTTTAAACCATACGCAAGTGAATAGGGAACTGGATACTGTTGCCAGCAATGCTTGTGCAAGGTATTAGAATACAGTACTTCACTCACTGGGTTCTTTAACAATTGCTCTGCGGGTCACACTGCTTCCAGGACTTTTACTGTTTCTGGCTGCTTAGGGACCCACACCCTTCCTCTGTGAAGGAGTCTCCAGTCTGGCCACATGTTTATGGAGCCCCTCTTGCACCTGAGACCTGGGGCTTGACAACTGCTCCTTGCCTCGGTCGCCAGCATGTTTGATAACCGGCAGCCACAGCAATCGGGCACCCGTGGGGAAAGACCGCTCTCCTGGATGCCTTCTGCCGCTCAGCCTCTGCACTTCTGAGTTTGGGGGAACAGGACCCTCTCTGAACAAGCAGATGAAATCTCCTGTCTCCACGTTCCTGCGTCCCTTGTGTTCTCCCACTTCTGCTTGGTTTGTCAACCTTGTGCCTTCTTCCTTTTTGCCACTTCTGCTACAGCTTGCATTCCAGTCACAGTTCCAGCTCCTTCCAATTGCCTGCACTTGAGGCCTTTTTTGCCTTCCAGGTTCCTTTGCGTGTGGGCTGTTAGACTTAATTGCCTGACTACTGCAACTTTGTCTCTTCCCCGTCCCAGTACTCCTGGGATTATGAGACTTGCAGTCGCCTTCAGCAAAGTTAGCTTTTTTTAACAATTGAGTTCATTTTAAGGGTAGATGCTTTCCCAGGGTATTCAGAGTTTGCAGGCCCGCAAGGTCGCAGCTCATTGCCGGATAGCTCCAACTGTATCTGGTCCCGAGACTGGGTAGGCCTTGCAGTCCAAGGGAGGTCATCAGGTTTGGATCTTACCTGTTGCACAAAAGAAAGGGCTGCAGCGGTCACTCAGTTGGCCTCTGACGGTCGCTGGAGGTGGCTGCAGGCATCCTTCTTTCTTCGGAAAGGACCTTGCAGTGGTCGACTCCGGCTTCTGCTTCAAGTCTCTCACCTTTATTGCAGGAACCCAGCCAATCAGCATGCATGCTACATTCAAACTTTGGTTGGTGGCTGTCCCATTAGGATCGGCAGGCACCTAGTCACAGCTGGATACCGGATAAGAAAGACCTGGAGTTTGTGTCCTCCCAGCTTCCTGTCCTCCCAGACACAATGGCGGCTCCAGGCAGGCTTCCCCCATGGGAACCGGGCAAAGACGAGACTGATCCGGACCGCCTCATCCAGGTTGGCAGAAGGCGGCTTCAGAAAGGACAAGTTGTCATGAGTGCATGAAAAAAGAAGTCGGCGCCTTTTTTTAGGTCAATGGTGCCCCATGTGTCCCTTACCGCAGCTGTGGGTACAACCTGTGATGCAAGTTTCACGAAAATCAGTAGAAAACATCCACTGCCACCAGCCACTCAGACAAACTTGTCACTGTAACTGGAAAGTGACAGAAGAAGTAAGAAAAGGGATACTCTGTCCTCCCTCAGCACTCCACATAAGGTGTGGTGTGCTGATCTCACAAAAGAAAAGTATAGCTAGGATGAAAAGTATACCCCTTTCCGTGTAACATATGTTCACACAGGAAAATAAAAAGGAAAGCTCAAGGAGCTTCCGGCAACACTGCACAGAAAGTGCTGTATGCTGCAATAATAAAATGTAGATGCCATAAAACATGGAGGAAAGCATAACCCCATTACAAAGCACCCAAAAGCGGTAAAAAAAAGGTTTCCACAGTTAGAGTAAGAGAGTGAATGAGTGGGAGGGAAATGTTCCCTCTGATTCAAGAGAAATAGACCATAAATTCAATATAGTCCAACAAAAAGGCTGTGGGACTCAGAGTGGGAAGAAATGCACTCAAAAAGGAAATTGTACCTAACAAATATAATGGGGCTGGTTGAGGTAAGGCATGTCCCTCCTGGACGCCACCTCGACTAGAGTGAAAGTGGAACATTACAGGCAGGAGAGTGGAAGAAAAAGGGGCAAGAATGTAAAACTCATTCAAAGGATAAGCACAGAGAAGAACACAGGAGTCCAACTAAGGACGAGGAGGGAATCAAGGGAAACGAGAAAGGAGACAAGTGTCGAGGGAAAAAAGGACGACTCTCAACTCTGGTGGATTGATGAACACTTTACTACTAAAATGTAGTTGCAGTACAAACCCAACATCAACACAAAAAAGTTCTGAGCGTTCCCTTCCATCCAAGTCCCCTGGCCTTTATACGCACCAGGGCACATGCTTTCCAATGTAAGGGGTGGTCTCAACAGGTCAAGGTTGCACACTAAATTCATTTTGCTAGCAAAGAACAAAGCATCATTATATCAGCCTTTGACACCATTTGTGCTCTTTCATGTAAGTCAATGTTACCAGTAAGGTCACCCTGTCGTACCTCAGTCAACGTGCCTATACGCCTTAAAGATTCCCATATTCTTTGAGGCACGCAAGAGCATTAGCAATATGACGTCTTTTCATTTCCCAATTTTCCACCTCAGTCCCCTCAAGTGTGACCTTCACTCCAGTCTCATTACAACCATCTCTAGAGGAACAAACATCACATTCCATCAGGTCATAACATTTTAAATCTTCTTCAACATGACAGTAAAGCACTTGAACAGGTTGTGACACTTGAGAACAGGTGTTACATAACTGATAGTAAAGGCTTTTCCCCACCATTTACAGACAAGACAGCCCAAGCGCATGATGACTATGAGCAGGATCTGTCGGATAGATGCCCCCAAGGATCCCAGTTGCCCTTCGATCCATGGATGAAGGAACAGGATGCCTCCGACCTTGTCTGCAGGAGGCTAACAGTGTGCTGAATGTGAGTAATGTCATAGATATTGCGTGCGTTATCTACTATGAAAGTGCAGCACTCTTTACGACTGTACAGGCATCTCCCTGGAAGGACATCACCATGTTGAATGCCATGAACAATGGTTTGCAGGGCTACCTGTTCCCAGGACCACTTCGGTGAGGAGGCTGTTACATTGTCTGTATCCTCCACCAACAGTGAAAGCTGCATTAACTGATTTCTGTTTATTTTAATCCCCAGCACTGGTATAAGGTAACCCTGGCCTCCAACAAAATCTTCCCATGAAAAGCTTTCCTTAGGGCGAGCTGGTGTGGTGAATGTAGATGTGTGACTCTGACTCACTGCAGGCAGAACATACCCTATGTAGCAACTCCCTCCCCAGCTAATGGGTAACCACAGGTATCCCTTATCTCCACAGATGAAATACGTTCCTGGATAAGTAGCATATCCAGCCCGGGGACATGTTAAATTCCGGTCGAGGGCAAATGAAACCATATCAATTACCACAATAGTGTTAGTGGACTGTTAATACTGGCATCTGTTGGTTCCCATGAACACTGACCCTTGGTTAGTATAACACAGAAGACCCACTGCCAGAGAAGATCAGTGGAGGGCAGCGGGCTTTCTGTGTATTATGTTCAGCTCAGGGGAATTTGGAGGCCCAGTGAATCCCAACGGGCCCTGGACATTCCTACAGGGTTTTTGACTGGGAGACCAACTTGAAATCCAACCCTAGATCCACTGAAAGGGGATTGGTGCAATAGGGAATCAGGAGGACAAATCCTGGGGCAAGTAGCATTGGTGAACCCCCTGAGTGGAACATTCCTGTAGGTGTGAGGTGGTGGAGCAACAGTGGCGGAACACCCGCTGACCGGCTTCAGGTCTCCCCCCTCCACCCCCCCAAATTGTGGGCTATGCTGAGCCTGCAATGCATTTAATCGTTAGAACTTGCATTGGTATGCATATTGTTTAAGGTAATTGAAATCGTGATGCGGCTTTAGTACTTGAATGCCAGTGGAGGGGCAATTGGAAGGGAAGAGGGGGAGACGGCTCATTCTCACAGCAGTCCCTAAGCGCATGCTTTCAGACTTAACTGCTTGTAACATTGAAGCTGCACTAAAATAGTGCATAAAGAAGTTAGATGGCCCCACACAAATACGTTTGCTCCCTCCATCATCGCTTAAGTTACCGCCTCTCCCAACATTTGAAGGGTTAGCCGCCACACCCCGCCCCGCTCCGAAATGTAGATTACGTTTCGCCCCTGTGGAGCAAAAGCGCTTGTGTCGTGGGTGTGATGTACCAAGATGACTTGGCAAAAAAACTCACTGTGGCCCGGCTTAACGCACACTATAGAACACTTTTGTTCGTCCCTTTCCGAAGGAGTGGCGGGAGCCTGCGGAGACGCCACAAAGCCAACTGGCGGTGGGTGGGGGGGGGCGAGAGCGCGGCAAATAGTCTTTTGAACAGGCCAGCCAGCCTCTTACCAGAAAATAACACTTCATGGGATTAGCAGATTTTGTGGGGTTGAGGGGGTTACTCGCAGAAAAATAGACAATGAGTAGATCTCCCCCTCCGGTGTTTTGAGTGACGGGCTGTCATGGCTGTGCAGTAGCCTGGATTTAGTGGCGATTAACGCACCCACGCCACGGGCGGTTACTAAAGTCCCCCAGCATCGGCTCGCCGACTTCAACTGTGCAGAGCACGAATGCAAGATAAGGGGGGGCAGAATAGCAGACAGACGACGGCAGCGCCGTATGAAAGAAGTTCTAAATACAGGTTTAAACACCGCATCACCAGTTATTCCGGACGCACCCCGGCCACACTGATTGAAGCGGGCCTGCCATCATCCACAGGGAAGCAGGGAGTGCTGCTCAGCAGAGCCCAGTTGGCACCGCTTGCTGTGGGGCGTTATGGAGTTACTGCCAGCGTCGCGTTATGTAATAGTGTAATGCGATGCTCCCTCGGCAGAACACGCCTGCTCGTCTTCGCTCAGTGCAAGTGCGAGCCAATCTCCGACACCAGAGACCATGCCGTCCCTTTCACAGTAGCCATGCAGCGCCTCGGTGGCCTCGAAATCAGTCCTCCTCCTGGTTCTGCCGCATATCCCGTATTATACTAGCATTGCAGCCCCAGTCTTCCTACACTTCTGCTGCAGGCAAATTCTCTACCTGCGTTTCGTCACAATGCGTGATGGACAGCCGCCTTCAATAATCGGCCGGCGTGGTCACCCGAGCTTCCTAACCTGATTCCTCTGCCCAGCCCCGACTTGCACATTGCTTTCCTTCCGTCAATGAGCGTGGCTGTAACTGCTCTCTGCTGTGCTGTCTGTCCTTCGGAATATATATGCCTTGATCACGGTAGACTTTATGAATGAATACTACTGCCACCTTCATTCCCCCTCCTGCCACTGACTCTCACTCTGACACAGCCCTTACTAACCTCCAACTCTCCATCTCCAACACCCTGGACATCATTGCCCCTGTCATGAGGATTTGCATAAAGTCTGCCTCCAAGTGCAACTCCTGGCATGACCCTGACCAGGCCTCTCTGAGACGCAAGTGCAGATCAGCTGAGCGGAAGTGGCTGGGTTCAAGCACATCCCTCCTCTGCCGCCTGCTCCAAAGGCAGTACAGACTCCATCTGCTCGAAGAAGAGGACCTATGTCCAAGCCTGCATCTTTTGCAAGGAACTCGCCAATCCTACTACAGTCTGTTTCTCCTCTGCCCTCCCTGGTCCTCTGCACTTCGCTCGCCTCTCACTTCATTACTAAAACTCAGGACATCCTGTTCTTGCTCTCCTGTACACCGCTCCTTTCTCCCTCACCCCTCTCTGGCCTCCCTTGTCATCCCTTGCTCCTTCTCACCTACTCTCCTCTTTCTCTGTCACTTGATGAGGTTTCTACACAAGTTCGCGCTATGAAGGTGCTCCCATGCTCCTCCAGAACTATCAAGAACAACATTTCCTCCCTTGCTCCAGCCGTAGCTGGTTTCTGCAATCACTCCTTTGCTACTTGATCCGTCCCCTTATTCCTAAAGCACACCTTTGTGCACTCTCTCCTCAAAAAGCCTTCTGCTGCCCCTTTGTGTCCGGCTAACTACTGCCCTATTTCCAGGACCCTCTTTCAGCGCAAACTCTTGGAGAAGCTGGCCATCTCCCAGCTTATCCACCACACTGAATCTGTTGGGTGTCTCCATGACCACCAGTCTTGCTTCAGAGCTGCCGTAGGCACCTAAAATGCACGCCTGAACACCTTTTGAAGACTTGCTCTCTAATTTAGATTCCAGCTCTTCTTACGTTCTCATCCTTCTTGACCTTTCCACTGCCTTTGATACGGTCAATCATGCCACCATTATAAATCGACTCTGATACCCTTGGCATCCCAGATCTGGCTCTGGACTGGCTGACTTCCTTCCTCTCTGACCAACCTTCACACGCCCAAATGGGCCCTTTACTCTCCTGCATCTCACTCTCCACCTGCAGTGTCCATCAGGGCTCTATCCTCTCGCATTGGCTTTCCAACATCTACCTTGCCCCTCTAGCCCATTTGATCTCTGCCTTCTTTCCTAACTTCCAGTGTTATGTGGACAACACACATCTCTCCTTTAAGCTTCCCTCCTCTGCCTTCTCCTCTTTCATTCCTGACTGTCTTCTATTCAAGCATGGTGCGCTGTGTGGTAATGTAGCTGGTAGCTATGATACAACTAGTATTGTGATGTTAGCTTATGTGGAATGTAGGTGCTCTGAGTATTCTGAGAGTGGCGGTTGAGAGACCAGAGTGAGAGTAGCCATTACTGGGTGTGGGGCAATCCCGGAGTTCCTCATGTGTAACCTGTCTTGTGGACCCTACCATCCCTGTGTTTGTACTACAGAAGTTGATCCTGCCTTGGACAATAAATCTTGTTGAACTTACCTGCTTCTCCTGCGACCCACGTTATTACACTGGCGACGAGGATCAGATGGTAGGTGGTCTCACTGATGTCATCTGGTGCTGCTGGGGGGGTGAAGTAAGTTGAGGACACCGCCCCTGTCGACCGGTCCCACACCCAGGAGTTCCCGTTTCAGCTTGTCACGGCTTTGAGGGGGACCAAGGCGTTCAAGGCGTAGGACGCCATTACGGATGGTTGCCATGTTCCATCTGATGTCCTGGCGTTGCTTTGATTGTCCATGGTAGTGACCATGGCAGCCCGTTCCGACTGGTGGCTGGCCCCGTGTTTCGTTGCCAAAGCGCGGTGACTGCGGCTCCGTAGGATGTTGGATGACTCATTCCGCCGTTGTGGTCCGGGTTGGAATAGCATGCACTACCCAAGCGGCCGCACGTCAGAGCTCCAGCCAGTGATGGTGACGAGAACAAGAGAGCTTGCCAGCTTGGGGGCGAGGATTATGTCCATGGCTGGAGAGCAGGAGACTGTTGTTCCGGTGTCTCCTTTGGATGAGTGCCCAGGGGTGGAGGCGGAGTCCCGGCAGGTCTTTCCGAGCGAATGCAGCGGTGTGCAGTGCCTGGGTAGACGCACCGGGTGCACCATCCAACAGTCTGAGCATGGGGCGCCGGCAGCCGTGGGTGCCTGGGAACCATCCGGTGCCTTCCACGCAGAGGACAAGTGGGACTGTGGAACGTGGGGTCTCGGGCACTGGTGTTGGGTATTGGCGTGATCTGGCGGGGTCCGCTTCTTCCAGCATTGTGATGACGTTTGTCCGGAGAGGGCCATGTGTGCCAAGTCACGTGAGCAACCGTTGGTGTGCCTGCGGGAGGTGCCCAGCCCACACCAGTGTGGAAGTCACGTGGAGTATGGCGAGTCTCTATGTGAAGACCAGCGGGAGGTCGTTAGGAGTGATAAGCGACGACTGGAGTTTCTGGGGTTTCGGAATGGATCGTGGTGTCGGTGTACAACGTCTTCAAGAGGAAGTATATTGCGAAGGACTTCCGGAGACAGTTTCGAGTAACACGGAAAGTCAGGAGATGCCTACAAAGTCCGTACGAAATAAGGATGGGGCAGATTTGTTTGAGTTTTTGGATGACGTTCTGGGAAGTTTTCGTGAGCCTTCAGGACGTGACCCGGGATAGAGCCACAGTTCTTTAGGTGAGCTGTCATGGGCCGGTTCTCTTGTGTTTGTGATTATGTTGTGGCCCTTCGTTAGGGGTGTAGGTTCATTGGTTCCCAGGGTTAGTTGGGCTTATGTTGTTAAAGGCTGTTGTCTTTTCTGTCACGTGTTCCGTTGTGGCCTTCGTGGGTGTAGGTGCCCTGGGATATTTTTGTGATGTATTGCCCTCTCAACGGTCATGTGGAGAGGGGGCGGGTGCATATGGTTTTCATTTTTGGGAGTAACCAGCATTTATTTATTGATGTTTTCCGAACTGGAGTACGTTGGGATTTTTTTTTTTTTTTGGATTTCCATTTGGGGACTTTTTTTTAAAGAACTGGCGGGCTAACACTGGATGAGGTGTTTATGTGTTATGAAGATATTCTCTGCCATTTTATTAGACATTGACATTCCACCATGTTTCACCAAGTGTACTGTTCTATCATAGTGATGTTTAGTTAGTTGTGTGCGCGAAAGAATGTAACTGTGCAGTGGTATGGAGGATGTGGAGAGTGTGTATTTCTAAATTTTGGCTTGGCCTTGGAGTTAACAGGCCAGTGTGGGCACGGCGTTGTCCGTTGACTTCACCAATGAGTACGGTTGCTGTAGAGTGTAAGTTTAATTATTGCAGATGCCGGGCGGGTCTGTATTGACTTGGGCAGCTGTGTAGTTTTCTGTGCGATGCAGTACCTGTGTGTTGCCAGTACAGATGCCGGGCGGGTCTGTTGTGACTAGGCAAGGGAACTGTTGAGTGTCTTGTGCAGCTGTGCTGTTTGTACGTGCTTGCTAGTGCGGGTCCGGTTGGGTCTGTAGTTACTAGGGCTGTGGCACAGTTTTGTACGTTTAGTGCAAGGGCATATATTGTTGTTGATTGAACTAGTGTGTAGATACTGAGGCTGTGGTGCAGTCTTGTGCGCTGGGCAAGGGGTATGTGTTGCTGTAGATTGAACATTAATGTGGTTGTCTTTGCTTGGCGTTGTCTAAAGCAAGGGCGGGTTCTTATGTTCACAGAGTTATTGATGATGTTTTCTCCTGAGTGTGCATATGGTTAGCGTACATAATTAGGTGCAGGAGTTGGGAGTTCCGGTTTGGAGTTGAGTGTCTGTTTAGGGCATAGTGGTTAGTGAATCATGTTACCACTGTGTCGTGGTGTTACCACTGTGTCGATTTTGATCAACACCTGTCTGATGATAGGTTAGTGACTGTGTGTGGGGTGCAATTTGCTAAATATTAGGTGAGGTTTGTAAGTAATGTTGACTAGTTATGTGGGATAGGTTAGAGTTGAGTGTGGTATTATGTCTTCATTCCATCAGATTAAGGGTTCTCGGCAGGTGTTGGTCATTTGTTGTTGCTCTTGGTAGAGCGGGGTAGTGCTCAGTGGTGGCAGTGCTGAGGTTCTGTGGGGCAGCCCAGGGCATAAGGAGTTAGTGCGATGTTGGTCACGTGTGTTAGTGATGAGAATTTTGTCTCCGGACATTAGGTAGAGATAAGCGTGGCAGGCTTATGTTCTGAGGGGCAGCTCAGGACGGTTGGAAGTGCCGTTTATTATTTCTAGTCCTTGAAGGTTCTGCCGAGACAGTTCTAGGCTATGGGTTCATGTTAGAGTGTTTGTGGTTGGCCTATTTTGTTAATTTGCACGGGTCCGATTGGCTGGTGAAGGTACCTTATGTTTCTTGTTGCAGAGCTTCTGATCATGGACGGCTGCTGTGTATTAGAAGTTAGGTGCTTGGTATTCGTTCTTAGGGAAGTGTGGGTTAATGCTGGTCAGTTATCCATCCACTTTCGCTATGTGGTGTCTTCCTTTGGATTTATCTGCAGTGGTGTTCCCCTAGTATGTGATGTTGTCCCTCTATTCTTGTGGCTCTCTAGGGAGGGAGAAGTGTGGTAATGTAGCTGGTAGCTATGATGCAACTAGTATTGTGATGTTAGCTTATGTGGAATGTGGGTGCTCTGAGTATTCTGAGAGTGGCAGTTGAGAGACCAGAGTGAGAGTAGCCATTACTGGGTGTGGGGCAATCCCAGTGTTCCTCCTGTGTAACCTGTCTTGTGGACCCTACCCTCCCTGTGTTTGTACTACAGAGGTTGATCCTGCCTTGGACAATAAATCTTGTTGAACTTACCTGCTTCTCCTGCGACCCACGTTATTACACGCTGCTAACAATCTCAGCCTTAATGCCAGTAAGACTGATATCCTTCTCATTGGGACCCCAGCTCCCTGCGTCCCTCCTACACTCCGACTGCCCCTCTCGCCATACCCTCCTGTGAGGCAAAAAACCATGGTGTCATCTCGCTCGCTCTCTCTCTCTCTCTCTCTCTCTCTCTCTCTCTCTTTCTCTCTTTCTCCCATTGCCAAGAAGGCCCACTATCAGCTGCACCTCCACAGACACTCGCCCTTTCCTCACCTTCCCCAGAAACTCAATGTCTCCAGAGCTCTGGTCCTCTCCAGGCTGGACTACTGCAACAGCCTCTTGCTCAGCCTGCCTAACTCCTCCCTTCGCCCCCTTCAACTAACCCAGAATAGGACTGCGAGACTTATCCTTGGCCTCAAGCCCAGGTACTGCATCTCTCCAGACCTAAAATCTCTCCACTAGCTCCCGTTTGCTGCAAGGATCAAGTTCAAAACCCTCTGCATCACCCATAATGCTTTCTGATGCCTGGGCAGCCGCTATGGCCAAAACTCTCTCCCCAAATACCTCCCTGCTAGAGCCCTTCAGTCTTCTAGCCAGAGGCATAGACAGGGTAGGGCCTGAGCGGGGAAGGCCCACCCAACATCTGCAAATGCCCCTAGAGAAGCACTGTGTCGGCATTTACAGATGTTAATGTCATGTCAGTGGGCCCAACTACATTAGCTTCAGACTCCACTTATTTGACAATCGTGGATACGCATCTGATTCTACCTCCAACTCTGCAGATCAGAGAGTGGGGGGTAGATTCCTCCTCTGTAGGTGCCTCCCTCTAGAATGGCCTCCCTGACCCTCTCAGACTTCAGCCGGATCTCCTTAAGTTCCAGAAGCTTCTCAAGACCCTCCTTTTCTCTCTCCCCTGCCCCCCCCGACTCCCTTATTTCCCCCTCGCCTCTTGACTGGCAGCCTGGTTCTTTCAGATTCCTACAGGGCACCAGGCCCTCCTCAACCAGTCGACCCCTGCACTGTCTCTCATGACAGCCTTATCCTTGCACTTAATGCGAGGACCCTCTTCACCTGCACTCTCCGCTTTCCACAGGCTCTGTCCACCTGGCCTCCCCTGACCCATGGGCCCATCCGCCCTGAACGGCACGTCCTCCCTTCTCCCCCCCCCCCACTTCTTATTGTTGCACTTGCACGATCCGAATGTCATAAGACCTAGTAGGACCATTTTTGTTTTTGTCACCCCTGCCCCCCCACACCCTCTCTTGTCTTGTTGCGCCTGGAAACACATTGTGTGTACGTGCATTATAAATTCCCAATAAATACATGAAATTCATGTTCAAGCACCGTGACGTTTCTATTCTCTGGCGTCCGCCAAGCATTTGGCAGTGGGGACCTGGCGATAGACCATTTGCAACATTAGTTTCCAAAATGTACGCTGAGCAGTTATGGAAATAAAGCACGTTGTCTGGCATTCAGTATCGAACTTGGCTGTTGTTTAATATTGATGCGCCATCTAGTGGACGTAGTACTGAAGTACAACCCCACTGTTCTCAAAAGCCCCATCAACGTGACATAATGGAGTATTAATGGGTTGACCTTGTGTATGGGATTTTAGTGAGATGCAGATAATATAAACTGACAATTGGATCACAATAGACACCGAAAAGCGGTGACTAGAACGCTTGGAATGAATCGCGCCACTGTTCATTGCTCCAAGAAGCTTATATGTATTCGTTTCTTTAGTCCGTATGGAAAGGATCATACGCAATCATTCTAGGTCCATTAACAATGCGAGCACTTAGCCTAGCAGATCGTGTTTATGTCCCTTTTGCACGGGAATGCAAGCTGCGCCCCACACTTGGTCCTTGTTGGGCATCATTCTTGAGGGGTGCTTGCATTCCTTTGCAGAGGAGACATTGAGGAACAGGAGTACGCTGGAACAATAACCGAGAGGGATCGGGAGAGGAGTGGAAGCCAAGGTCTTAAAAGCGGGGCAGATGAGGTGGGACGGCTCTTGTGAATATTAAGGGACTCGTCCCGGCAGACGTGGCACTGAAGGTGTAATGCATCTTTGAAGCTTTAGTTTGCGGTATTAGACGAGCAGAAGATTGAAGCCCTCGAGGCTGGGGTAGGGCGAGATGGTCGGGGATGTGGCGAGGAGGGATGTATGTATCTGTGAGTGGACAAGGTGTGTGATTTTGGCAGCTGTGAGGTAGAGGACCACAGGCCCCGTGTCCGCCGTAGACGTTCCATGGACACAGCACCCAGTCATGTCTTCAGCTTCCTCGCACTGCTGACCACTCCAAGCTCTCCCCTAATGCACCCCCCCCCCTCCACATCTCTGCTTCCTTGGACACCACAGTGTCCTTTCTCCTACTCGCCACACGACCCATGTGCAAGCAAGCTGCATTGAGTAACAGCCTCTTGGAGTACCGCTGCGTACCTGCCACCCTCTAGCAGGCCACAGAGAATATACCACTAGTGGAAAGAGCAGGGTATTTAGGAGTGCTTTTCCCTATTCCACATTGCTGTCCTGTCCCTGCCTTCTCCTCTGCGATGTCTTATCTTGCGCTGTGGCAGTGGGGACCTAGGCCTCTCCCAGTGGCTTCTGCTTCTTCTGGTGGCATGCACTTCGCATCCTGAAAGAGGTACAGGTAAGTCACTTTATTTTGTAAAAGACCCCTTAGCACGGAGACCCTCCCCACAAGAGCTGCCTCCTCCCACATGTCTCCACCAACCGACCCTTGTTCCAGATTCTGCCCTGCAACCAGACATAAGACGCCAACATCCGATGCCACACCTACTACACATGTTAATGAACGGCCGAGGGAAAGTGCCCCAGGGTTCTGTGCAATTGAGGTCTAGTGTCAAACACACACTGCCTGGCAGCCTGGCATGTGCTGTCCGGCACCAGGGCAGCTCCCGGGGCTGCCCATTCTGCTCGCAATGGGCCTCTGCCACAACGCGTCTTGTGAAGGTGCCGCTGCATTCTGGTTTACATGACTGTTTTCACAGTGCGTCTCCATCTTGGGAATATACACTAGCACCGAGATGACAAAAAGCACTAACACATCACTGTTCATATTTTTACTTCTGAATATTTTGCTTCCCTCAGGGCACGCTTGCAGAACGTATTCGTGCTGGGGGTGCAGGAATACCAGCATTCTACACTCCAACTGGTTATGGCACTTTAATTCAAGAGGGCGGGGCACCGATCAAGTACAACACAGATGGAAGCGTTGCGGTCCACAGTTCCCCGAAAGAGGTACCCACTTCATTCTCTCCTATACATGTTTCATGACTTGGTCGTTTAAGTTCAAGCTTCTCTATCGTCAGAAGAAATATTCAGATCACTTTGGCATTCGTTTTCTCCACCAATCTGTACACTCAGCCGTTTAACTGCCTCCCTCACTTTCCATGCCCCCCCCTCCCGCTTTCCCCAGTTACCTGTTCTATTCTCCGTGCAGTGGTCGTTACTTACTGTCATGCTTCTTTAGCGTCGACCTCTGCCTGCATACTGAGCTCCCTCTTATTGCTTTAGCCCATGACCGGGGAGGCCATGGCAAATTGAGGCTAGAATGCATATTTTCAGCTTGTATCCAGGCATGGCATCTCCACACATGATCTTTCTGCCCATTAAACAAATGCTTGCAGGCATTTGCTTGAGGGATATGTCGAGGTAGTTGTATTAATTTAAGTGGGAGGTCATTGATGTCTTCAGGAATTGCAAGTGCATTTATGATCATGAACATTGGTAGCTAATCCGAAGGTCCACCGGAGTTGTAGCCTCAGCAGCGTTATGCTTGACATCTGCTTTAGTAATGTACCCTCCCGTGCTTTGTATCCCACCCCAACCTCATTATCACTATTGGTACCGATCCTAGCGTTTTTAGTGCCCCTTCCTTACTGTACAGTTGGCCAATGGCTGTTGAAGACCTGGTGCATAGAGGGTTGGCACATCTTGGTGAAGTTTTGAGAATATTCCTACTGATCAAAAATGGATTGGGTGAATGGAAGAATATTGGCAATAGGGGAAGGAAGTGTAGGAGGCCTAGAGTCTGTTGCATGCTTAATGACTGTGGCTAGTGGAGCTGAGGGGCCATTCGCTAGCCAATACCAAATGTGCTGCATACAGTAGTCCATGCCCAATCCCTGGCTGCAACAATAACCCAAATAAACGCAATCTAACCATTACACACCAACCCTGCTGACATATAAAAGGCAGAGTAGAGTGGGTGTGCAGAGTTTGGAGTAGGAGGCCAGTGCTGGATACAATGTGGCAGTGCAGAAAGGAGGTGAAGGAAAGGTGAGAAGGTAGAGGAGGTGAAGAAAGAGGCAGGGAGGGAACCAAAAGGAGGTAATGGAGAGCAGAAAAGGAGGCTGAAGTGAAAGACCCCCGATTGGAGGGAGCGAGCCCGAGATAAAGGAACAAAGAGCGGGACAGAGAGCGAGAATGGGGCAGGTGGTGAGGGACTGGAAGAGCGTAGGAATAGAGTAGAAGACGGAGGAATTGAGCTGGTGGAATGTTGAGTAGGAAAGAGATAAAAACAGAAGGTGAGGAAAAGGGAACAAGGAAATAGAAAGCATGGCAGAAAGTCTAGAATTAAGAGGAGACCAGGAAATGTGCAAAGGGGGAGGGACAGGAGGGACTGGCAAAGGTGGAAAAGAAGGGAGAAATCCCCTTTGAATGCTCTTTTTATTAATACAAATATGCACATCCTCCATTTCAGCAGGTGATCGGCCGAAATTGAGACAGTTTGCATAACACATTAACATTCCTTTCTCCTGCGGCTGCATAATAATGCGAGGGCAAGGAGCCTGCTGTCCAACAGCTCTCAGTAAATAAAGCCCTTGCATGCCCAGACACACCTAGGCGAGGGCAAGGAGCCTGCTCTTCAACAGCTCTCAGTAAATAAAGCTCTTGCATGCCCAGACACACCTAGGCGAGGGCAAGGAGCCTGCTCTTCAACAGCTCTCAGTAAATAAAGCCCTTGCATGCCCAGACACACCTAGGCGAGGGCAAGGAGCCTGCTCTTCAACAGCTCTCAGTAAATAAAGCCCTTGCATGCCCAGACACTCCTAGGCGAGGGCAAGGAGCCTGCTCTTCAACAGCTCTCAGTAAATAAAGCCCTTGCATGCCGAGACACACCTAGGCGTGGGCCTGGAGCCTGCTCTTCAGCAGCTCTCAGTAAATAAAGCCCTTGCATGCCCAGACACACCTAGGCGAGGGCAAGGAGCCTGCTGTCCAACAGCTCTCAGTAAATAAAGCCCTTGCATGCCCAGACACACCTAGGCGAGGGCAAGGAGCCTGCTCTTCAACAGCTCTCAGTAAATAAAGCTCTTGCATTCCCAGACACACCTAGGCGAGGGCAAGGAGCCTGCTCTTCAACAGCTCTCAGTAAATAAAGCCCTTGCATGCCCAGACACACCTAGGCGAGGGCAAGGAGCCTGCTCTTCAACAGCTCTCAGTAAATAAAGCCCTTGCATGCCCAGACACTCCTAGGCGAGGGCAAGGAGCCTGCTCTTCAGCAGCTCTCAGTAAATAAAGCCCTTGCTTGCCCAGACACTCCTAGGCGAGGGCAAGGAGCCTGCTCTTCAGCAGCTCTCAGTAAATAAAGCCCTTGCATGCCCAGACACACCTAGGCGAGGGCAAGGAGCCTGCTCTTCAGCAGCTCTCAGTAAATAAAGCCTTTGCATGCCCAGACACACCTAGGCGAGGGCAAGGAGCCTGCTCTTCAACAGCTTTCAGTAAATAAAGCCCTTGCATGCCAAGACACACCTAGGCGAGGGCCTGGAGCCTGCTCTTCAGTAGCTCTGAGTAAATAAAGCCCTTGCATGCCCAGACACACCTAGGCGAGGGCAAGGAGCCTGCTCTTCAGCAGCTCTCAGTAAATAAAGCCCGTGTATGCCCAGACACACCTAGGCGAGGGCCTGGAGCCTGCTCTTCAGCAGCTCTCAGTAAATAAAGCCCTTGCATGCCCAGACACACCTAGGCGAGGGCCTGGAGCCTGCTCTTCAGCAGCTCTCAGTAAATAAAGCCCTTGCATGCCCAGACACACCTAGGCGAGGGCAAGGAGCCAGCCCTTGCATGCCCAGACACACCTAGGCGAGGGCAAGGAGCCTGCTCTTCAGCAGCTCTCAGTAAATAAAGCCCTTGCATGCCCAGACACACCTAGGCGAGGGCAAGGAGACTGCTCTTCAGCAGCTCTCAGTAAATCAAGCCCTTGCATGCCCAGGAACACCTAGGCGAGGGCAAGGAGCCAGCCCTTGCATTCCCAGACACACCTAGGCGAGGGCAAGGAGTCTGCTCTTCAACAGCTCTCAGTAAATAAAGCCCTTGCATGCCCAGACACACCTAGGCGAGGGCCTGGAGCCTGCTCTTCAGCAGCTCTCAGTAAATAAAGCCCTGGCATGCCCAGACACACCTAGGCGAGGGCAAGGAGCCAGCCCTTGCATGCCCAGACACACCTAGGTGAGGGCAAGTAGCCTGCTCTTCAACAGCTCTCAGTAAATAAAGCCCTTGCATGCCCAGACACACCTAGGCGAGGGCAAGGAGACTGCTCTTCAACAGCTCTCAGTAAATAAAGCCCTTGCATGCCCAGACACACCTAGGCGAGGGCAAGGAGCCTGCTCTTCAACAGCTCTCAGTAAATAAAGCCCTTGCATGCCCAGACACACCTAGGCGAGGGCAAGGAGCCTGCTCTTCAACAGATCTCAGTAAATAAAGCCCTTGCATGCCCAGACACACCTAGGCGAGGGCAAGGAGACTGCTCTTCAACAGCTCTCAGTAAATAAAACCCTTGCATGCCCAGACACACCTAGGCGAGGGCAAGGAGCCTGCTCTTCAACAGCTCTCAGTAAATAAAGCCCTTGCATGCCCAGACACACCTAGGCGAGGGCAAGGAGCCTGCTTTTCAACAGCTCTCAGTAAATAAAGCCCTTGCATGCCCAGACACACCTAGGCGAGGGCAAGGAGCCTGCTCCTCAACAGCTCTCAGTAAATAAAGCCCTTGCATGCCCAGACACACCTAGGCGAGGGCAAGGAGCCTGCTCTTCAACAGCTCTCAGTAAATAAAGCCCTTGCATGCCCAGACACACCTAGGCGAGGGCAAGGAGCCTGCTCTTCAGCAGCTCTCAGTAAATAAAGCCCTCGTCTCACTGATGATCTTTTGCTTGAAAGGCACTTATTCTCTCTATGCTGACGTGTCGACATTTTTCGGTGAAAGCCAACATTGTGGCAGTAATTACTGTGTGCAAGCATGCTCTTTTGAAGTGAAAATCTTGGTATTCATTTGAATTAGCCTGGTTCTAGATTTGAGTTGATAACTTACCTTTTGTCACCTACATTTGAAAATCCTGTGTTGTCCAGAATTCACTGCCTCCTGAATTGCTGTACTTGCAGCTCTTTACACTGCTAGTCACGGGACAAACTTCTGTAGTTTTCGGAAACCTATATTTCCCTGCAAGTGCAGGTTACTTTTGTTTAGTTGTCAGCGCGCTCGGGCTGTTATGCGCTGGTCCGTGT
Organism: Ambystoma mexicanum; assembly: GCF_040938575.1. NCBI lineage: Eukaryota > Metazoa > Chordata > Amphibia > Caudata > Ambystomatidae > Ambystoma > Ambystoma mexicanum. Next base: position 407,574,697 of record NC_090935.1, on the reverse strand, counting down.
CGTGATGCGCGGCCACAAGGCTCCGTTCCAAGTGCAAGTGCCTGTTCCTTGCAATCCTACAGTAAGGCTCTAGGACACTGCACATTGCAATTGGATTTTGGGTCTTCATGAAGATTTGGTGTCGCTCCTGGCAGTAGAAAACGCTACGGAGGGAAGTCCTGGTTCAAAGCTTGCTAGCTGATTGTCAAGGAACCGACAAACCCAAACCCGAGAAACGGAAAACGATATCACCCCACTCCCCCAGGAGGAGCATTGCCCTTGTCCTTTGCCAAAGACAGCAATTTTGCTCAGTTCGTGGGGAGGGAAAGGGCTGACGGAGCGATTGCTGTTGGCCACAATTAAACTTGTTGCAAAGCTGGTAAATACCCCAGTTACGACAGAAACGGGCCTGGGGTTCAGTCACGTTGAGAATGATTACACTGACACCATAGTCAACCAGGCCCTTTTAAAGCAGGCACAGATAGACTTAGCTAACGTTATCATTCCCTAACTGTTGCCAGAACTTGATGGAAATTGCTTAAAAAAGCCTCCTAGACACCTGAGCATTGCACTGCTGAACACACATTCAGTACCAAAACATGCACTGGAAATACATGATTACATTAGAGAACCAGCCAGATATTGCGTTTCTTGCCGAGACGTGGCTACAAAAAGAACATGGCCCATGTATCGACTTGGCCACATCAGAAGGATATTACATATTTTGTTAAGAAAAACGACTACAAGGTCAGGGGTAAGGGGTGGCCGAAAGAACGGGGACTTTTTGAATCTAATATAGAGTGCACTAGTTGTGAAATCCTTCATGTCAAACTGTTCCAGACTAATAACACCTGTGTACACTGTAAGGAAGGCATGGTATCAACAGTAGGACACACAAGTGACCACACTTTAAGGCTGTTTATTGAACTTCAAAAAGGGTTTGAAAAACACCCATCTAATCCTAAATCTTAAGATGGGAGCAAGCTATGACCATCAAATAATAAAGCAGTCCTAGTGGTGTCTTGTCAAAATAAAAGGGCATACAGTAATAAACCTATTGCCAGTTCTTGCCTCTAAATACAAATAGTGTGTGAACCCATGTTATTTAAAAGAAAGAAGTGTTCAAGAAATGATGTCAGGATATTCAGGCTGTTGGCCTCCCTTCCCCATGTTTTCCGCACGGGACAAGGCAGCACACTCGAGCTTAGCACAGTCTCTGGCACCAGGGTGCAGTTCAAACATTAGTATCAGGGCCTTCTCTGCCCAAGTCTTTGTCTTTCAATGTCTCTTCTTTCAGAGGGCCTGATGCGACAAACAATAAGTTCCTTTCCTCTGATGATTTCACACATACTCAATTTCTCAGGTGATTCAGTATTCATCTCGGATTCCCCTCAGCCGGGCTCAGATCCGGTTTAACAAAATGTTCAATCAGTCTCCCACTGCCAGATTCGGACCACTTTTAATTCACTAACACAAACTTGCTTTAACCCAAAGCTTTCAATTGATCTCCCTCATTCGGGCTCGGACCAACTTTATTTTCTTTGTCATCAACTTTCTTTACTGTATCAGCATCGAAGACTTTCAATTGTGCACAGGATTTAGCTTGACCCGTTGAAGGACTACTTCGATTCACAATCCTTTCCCACTCTTTCACTTTTTCCACTTCTCAGTTGGATACCTTACAGAGACATTCAAATGAGCACGCACGTGGTGCCGGACCACTCTGTCAAATGTATTGTATCTTGGTTTCAAAGTTCAAATTACTTGCCTTGGTTATCGCATGCGTTTCATACACTGTTCGTTCGCTTCAACACTCACCATACAATGTTGCCGCTTGCAACCATGGCTTCAACACAGACCAGTCTGCTATCGGTCTCCCCAACTTGCCGGCTGTGTTGATTTCACTGGCGCTGCTTTGTTGTTGAGCCAAGGACCGTACCTTGATTATCGATGCAGGAGGGCCCCGGGTACCTCCGATACACAATGCAGTATTCTTCAGCCTGGTTTCTTGGTTTTGCGCTTCCTATTTTCGAGGTTTTGTTAAAGTAACAGTTCCTTGTCTAAAAGGTCAAGGGCACTTCCCTCCCTTCTATTTTGCTGTCTTTCTCCTTGTGTTAAACTGCTATATTGGAACTGCTCTTACCTCATGAACCTTGCCTTACTCAGAGTATGCTCTCGTGCTCCGCCTTTTATCCATGTGCGTGATGGTCAGTAATTGCCTGACCCTGCCTGACCATTATCATGGGACATGTCTGGTATACAGCTCGGGTTATAGTCCATTTTCTCTCATAGCGAGCTATCCGTGTGAACGGGTTTGTGTTGTGAAGAGGGGGTTGAGTTCCTAAGTAATCCTACCTGGTAGGATGGGGGTAAAGGTAGGTTATTGTGCAAATCTGAATAACCCCAGTTATAATCAAAGCTCTGCCTGTTGCCTCTCTCACCACATCCAGCATGCGAAAACCCAAAGACTTATGAATCACATTGCAGACCCCCCTAGAGTAAACAGATTATGAATCAGAATATCGGTGGCTCCCCCATATCTTAGAAAGTTGGACTCATTGGCAGGCGGCAAGTGGGTCTCTTGAAGGAATGCAATCCCAACATTGTCTAGCTAAATACAATGGGAGCTGCCATGCTTTGGACGGACAGTTAAGGCCTCTGATGTTCCATGTCAGAAAGCCTGTTCCTTTATTCATGGCCATGCCCACCCTCTGGCAGTTCCATAGCTAATCTATCCTTCCGCAGCCAGCTGAATGGTCTCTGTATCTGAACCTCATCCAACCATACGTAATAGCATAGCTGCAGCACGTCTATTTCTGGTGCTGCCTCAAACCAATAAAAAACCATGAACAACCCTGAATCCCATCCCACTTCCCCACCTCACCACCACCAGCAACGCCTACTTGCCAGTAAATCCCCAAAACCCATCCATCCAATACCCCAATTCAACAAATGCATATGCTTGAGGGCTGCATGGACCATAGCCAGCCCGCTCATACATGTGCAGTACTACAGGACCCTGGCTTACTATTTACCGCTATACTTGAATGGCCACCAACATCAATCAGCCATTGTCCTGGGTTCGTGAAACAGTGGGTGCCTTCCCACTCCCTCCTGTCGGTGAACCCCTTGGGAGTGAGTCCAAGAACTCTCCTACCTCTTCGGGCGTGGTGAATAATAGTCTTCCTTTATGTTTCACCCAGAGATTTGCTGGGAATAGCATGGCATATCCCATCCCTTTGTCTTTACATCACTTTTTCACCTCCAGGTAAGATCTTCTCGAAGCTTGAACTTTGTTGGAAAAGTCTGGAAATATCCTAATCTGGTCCCCTTTGTAGAATAGCTGACCTTCACGCGAGTACCTGAGTTCAAAGTTTCAGTCTCTGTAGTTCAACAGGCGCACTATTATCAGCCTTTCCTGTGAGCCCGGAACTGGTCATTTCCCGGGGATGCCATGTGCATGTTCCACCATAGAGGCCAGGGAGAACCCTTCCAGAATCCAATGCCTTGCACAGGATGGATTCCACAAACAATTCGATTGGGCCCCCTTTGGTTGACTCAGGGATACCAACAATTTGCAAGTTAATCTGTCTCTATCTAGAATCTAAATCCTCCTGTTTTTCGGTCAATCCCTTCAAGGCTTACTTCATCAGCTCCACATCACTGCACACCTTTGTGGTCTCATCTCCTACACATGATATCCTTAGTTTTGGCTTTGTCAAGGCGGTCACCATGCTTATCTAGCATTACGTTCATGTGGTCCATCTTGCAGGTCAACGCATCCAGCTTGTCTAATGATTGTAAACCTGTTTGCAACTGCGTGAACATGTCCTTTATCTAGTTGCTATGGAAGGCACATCAGGCATCCCCAGTACTTGTTCAAGGAGTACCGTTTCCACCGTTTTCCCTTTTTTGCTGGTGACTGGGGTTTCAAAGGGAAGCTTAGTTGGTGCTTCTCAGTTTCAAAGTACGCACCAACCACAAAAAATGAGGAAACCTAACTTCGGAGTGCCGAGTTGTCTTCACTGGGATCAGACTACTATACGGCCTGCACTTCTGTGCCAGTCCACTGTACATTCGTGCCTCCTTCCACTACACTGCGGGTCGTCTTGCAGTGTGTCTGGGAGGGCAAGGCATGCATGCCACTTTTTTTATAAGGGCCTTCAATCCATGCTGCCAAAGTAGCCTCCTTTCCTCCTGAACCCTGCTGCGCCGAGCCCCTCCTCTGTCAGCGGCCGTTACACACGAGGCCTGATATGGTATTCGGGTGGTTTAGGTGCCTCTGCAGGATAATTGGCAACCTCTCCACCTCGACTATTATTTCTGCCTCCCCACCTCTCCTCGCCCTGTTGTCTCCCACACCCCGCTGCTGCGGGTAGCTCAGTCCTTTCCGCCTGCCACCTCTCGGCAGCCCCCTGCAGCCGTCGCCATCATAATATAGGCGTAGACCTGGTTCGGTCAATGGTGATGGTGAGACCCTGCTCACCTAACAAAACAGAGACATAGGGCCCAGGCTGGGGACTCCCACCACTTCTCCGCTTCTCCGACTATTAATGTGTCACCTCCTCAGGTGATTTGTGCGGAGAGCTGGATTCCTCGTCCTCCTGCGCCTCGTGGCCATTGACCAATGGTGTAAGCTCCAGGCCCAGATTCCCTCAAGTAACGATGATACCTTCCCACACAGACCGTTATTTCCACAGGGTGTCCGCACGTTGGCTGTATGACTAGGCCTTCTCACTGCCAGCTGCCACAGGATCTACTGCCTATCACAGTGGTACCATCCAGTGCACTTCGTATGAGCCTGGTCGGGCAAAAGCGGTCCGCTCTATCCACTGCGCCGCACTGCACTCCCAGTGATTCAACGAGGCCCCACCTTCCACCACTGGAATCTCTCGTAGCAGCGACATCAGTGCCGCACTACCCATGTCTCTACCGGAACACCGATCTCCGTGTCAGGTACACAGATTTTCTCCCCAAAGCATCTCCTGCAGCACCATGTCCACCACCTGGTAGTCGCACAGATTTGTCGTTCCACATACATTTTTTTGGATAAAGCACTGGATTTATGTGGGATTCAGTGGAGCTCAACTAAGAGCAGCCATCTTGGTTGGGTTTAGCACCCGGCCCCTCCCCCCATCCTTTGAGAAACCTTAATTTTACTGAGGGGCGCCATTTGCCATTCTAAAATTATTCTAAGCCGAGAGACAAATGCTTATTTATTTGCATCTGGGATACATATGTCCCCCATCTCAGTGTAGGAGAATATCAAGTGAAATTCAAGGTGGTCGGTCCTTCCAGACAAACTTATCCATTTTGCTTCGAATCTGATGGGTGTCAGGATCTGGCACGTCAATTAGTAGGGCATGAAAGACGTAATGAAAGCAGGGCATAGAGTTCATTTTTAGGCTAGAAATTCCGACATGGATGTATCGATGGCTTTTTTTATGTTCAGGCCTTTAGACTTAAACCTTTATACCTGCACTGCTCTTATTTATTATACTTAACTCTATTACTACTTAAGTATTTTTTGTATCGTGTGCAATCGGTTTTTTGAACTTGCATCCCCCAAACCTTCTGTTGGATGGGCTCCGCTCTCTCCCTTGGAAAAGTCTGTCAGCCTGTTTTGCTCATATACGTTGCTTTTATTTATTATTATTGTACTTATTGTAAATAGTAACGAGTCATGTCATTATAATTACATTCATTTCAATGACTTCATATTCATTGCATAAAAAGACAAATTATAAAACTAAATGTTCAACTTTAAATACACCATTTTGTGTAATATAGAAGTTTCTCGTTTTGATGATCGTTCAATAAGTGTTTCTATCTCTCATTTCGAAATTAACAATGTACTCTTGAGGAACTGAATCTCATAAACTTCACTATTTTCCCAATGCTTGATCCAATTTGTGACTTGCTTTATGATTCTTTAATGTGTAACTTCCATTGATAGGAGCCTAAGCAAGCTGATGGCCTCTTCCAGTATTTGTCCTTTCTTGTGTGGAATACAGCTATTCAAATTGTTTTTATATTCCAGAATTTACTTCTTGTTTCTTTCTACCTGTGGTTCATACAACGGGCCTCATTTCGAGTTTGGCGGGAATTCTGCTGAATTGCTGCCAACATCGGTTACTATTACTACCACTTGATCTTGTGGGTTTACCATGGGATTTCAAGTGGTGGTAAGGTGATCTTAGTCCCCATTTTTGGACTCCATGGGACTCCATGGGGATTTTGGCAGAATTACTGCAAGCAGTAATTCTGCTGTGGTAATTTTTCTGATTTTTGGCCTTAAAGTGGGGGATTTCCCTCCAACCTGATAAAGTAAAATGCTCCACTTCACCGCCAATTTCTGGATTTGGCAAAGCGGTAAAAACAGCGGTAATTCTGTTACAAACAAAAGTGGTAATAATGGAGTGACCACATTTTTGTACCACTCTGGCAAACTCTGAATGAGGCCCAACATTTTTTCGCTCTGGTATGGAGATCGAAAAAGATCTTTAGACTTCACATAATTTATCTTCTAACTAGAGACATCCTGGAAAGATTACAGCTCCACCATTATGTTAGGTGTTCTTGTTGTCTCTGGTAAATTATATTGTCTGCAAACTGGGCAAGTTTGATTTCTGGAAGTGGCTTGGTATCCGAGAATATTATAATTTTGCCTAGTGGCTTGTATGGATGTTTCTATTGCTAGAGTAAAGTGGACAGAGAGCATCACTGTTTAGTCCCCGCCTCTACATTTATAGCGCGCCTATACACAAGTGTTTCAAAGCGCGATGAGGCAGGGGAGGGGAGCAAAGGGGGGCGGACAAGACAACAATCTTACTAGGCCAATTGCCAATGAGATTGCGCAAGTGCAGTGGAGAGGGAAGGGGAAAAGTGCCAGGAGAAGCGGAAGAGGGGCAAGTGCAAGACATAGGATCAAAACATCGAAAAACAAGAAGTGCGGCCAGAAGGTGGCAGTGCAGGGGTTAAGTGCAGACAACAAGTGTTAGTGCAGGTAGGGGGACTGTAGGCTTTGCATATACAGCCCCAAGTGCAAGGTTGCCAGGAGGCAGTGCAGGTGTGCAACTGGGAGGGCAGGGACCCGGGCACGTGGTTCAGAGGGTAGCCAGGTAACCAGTGCAGTAGGAGAGAAGTGCTAATTTTTGCTGATCCTCGCTGTTGGATGTTTGAAATTGTTAAGTATACAACTGAACATGATGGGACTGATGCTGAATTCAGCACTCTCTGCTAAGGTGATCAAATGCCTTTTCTGCAGCTAAAACAGGCAGGGGAATCGAGAATGCATCATTTCTTGTGCCTGTGCCAAGCCATCTACAACATCCCTCATGTTGTCCAATGGCTGTCAGTCTAATACAGCTGGCTCCATCTGGATGGACCACTCTGGGCATGAGCTGATTGAGGTGAAGGGCCAGAAATGTAGTAAGAGTATTTGTGACCTGGTTAAAAAGCTGGTATGAGGTGCATTTCAAGGGGGACCAGGCCTAAAAAGTAGAATAATATTGGATTTGACCATTGACCGCATTACTTTTTCATGTCTTCGATGAAGCTACTGAAAAAGGATGTTAAATATTTGAAGAGAACAGTTAAAAAAAAAAGTCTTAGAAAGTAAAGCTCTGAAGCCATCTGGGCCGCGTGCCCCTGTTATTGGGGAAGGAGTTCATTGTTGCCTTTAGGTCTTGGCTTTCATTTCCTCCTATTTTTTTTTTATTTTTAAAAATAAACAATACAAACCAAACTTGCAGCATTATTTACAATAGACTTGTGAATATCAATTAACACTCATTACTGCTCCCCAAATCCCTCCCCCCCCCTTCAAGAGCTTATTTGCATTTCTAGTTCTGTATCCGCTGTGTGTGGCTGGGTATCGCTTCCTTCCGAAGCTGCAGAATCCACTACTGTGCCAAACAGTCCTGTTATTACCATTCTCCAAGCCATCAGGTTACCCACATCTTCTTCCCTGCACTTGCTACATGCCTCCTGCCACACCACCGTTTCAGCCTCCGCCCATTTTTGCAAGTCCCGCCACCATATCTCTACCCGTGGCTTGTGGCATTGCTTCCAGCCCATGGCAATCCTTCTTTTAGCAAGCACATATGCCAAGTCCCTCAGTTTCCCAAGGTGTTTAGTATTCCGTGGTCTGGGAAACCCTCCCAACAGGCAGGCCCAGGCTGTATCTATGTTGAGCGTGACCCCTTTATCCGCTAGTTTCCTTGCCACTTCCCCCCAAAAAGCTTCAATCACTGGGCAAGACCAGAACATGTGTGTCATATCAGCATCTTCCTCATCGCATTTTGGGCATGCTTGTCTTCCTGCATTTGCAAACTTAGATATTCTCTTCGGGGTCATATAGGCTCTATGCGTTATGTATAACTGTATCTGTTGCAATCTAGCATTTCTGGACACTTTCTTGTGGTATCCTATGGCCCGTTCCCACATTCCATCAGTCATTTGTGCCCCCACCTCCGCTTCCCAATCCAGCCTCAGATCAGTCAAATCCTTCCCCACCCGGGTCATCACCATCTCATATAGTCTAAAGATCTCGTGCCCTCCCTCCGATATGTCATATATTGTTCCCATTAGAGCGTCTGGTTCTTCCGCCAGTACAGTCTCTGGCCAGGTTTTGCGAATAGTCTGCACTAGCCTAAGATACGTGACATATTGGCCTCCATGCAAGCCTGTCTCTTCTCCCAGGTATTCGAAATCTTTAATAGCCCCTTCTTGCCATATGTCTCCCAGTGTGGCCAGCCCAACCGATTCCCAATAGGTCCTAATTATCATCCTGAGCTGGTTGTCTCCCCTAGCCAAGGCAACCAGTGGCACCTGTTGGGAACACGGGCACTGGTTCTCCATCGGTTGGCATACTCTGTGCCACATCTTCCACCCAAGCAACAGCATACCCGGGCGTTTTTTCATTTCAAGTCTAGGGACCCAGATAATCTCTTTTAGGTAAACGGGGTGCAGTCCTGCCCAAACAGCCTAGATTCAGAAGTTTCTTCGTCAGAGAGCCATCTGGTTACATATTGCAACTGACTGGCTACATAATAGGCCTCAAAGTTCGGCAGCTTAGTGCCCCCTCTATCATGGAAGTTCTGTAGCTTCCATAGCGCCACTCTATTGCGAGTGCCGTGCCACAGGAAGTCCCTACACATGCTGTTCAGTTTGACAAAAAAATGTTTGGGTATCAGGTATGGTATATTACCGAAGAAATGTAACAGCCTAGGCAGGACCACCATTTTGAGCATCGCCCCCCGTCCCATCATCGCCAGCGGCAGCTTCTCCCAAAACTTCATATTTGTGCGGATTTTCTTCACGGCCACCTCAGTGTTATGCAAGTGTTCCCCCTCCACAGTATGATACACATCTATTCCGAGGTAGCGGAAGGAATGAGCCGCCCAAGGTACGGACAACACTGGCAGCTGTTCCAGAGGGACTCCTATGTATCTCCCCAATGGGAACATGCTCGATTTTTGGGGGTTCACCGCTATGCCGGACAGTTCTGCATACTTTTCCATGACCTCTAGAATATACTGAAGATTTTCCTACGGATATTTCAAATACAGTAGCAAATTGTCAGCATATAAGGATATAAGGCGTTTCTCTCCCCCTGCTTCAATACCGACCATGTCATATTGTTGTCTGAGGTACACTGCCAGGGGCTCTAGGGCCAGAATGTAGAACATCGGGGACCAGGGGCACCCTTGTCTGGTGCCTCTACTGAGTTGCCACCTCTTAGATATCACTGATCCTGTGCGTACTCTGGCCAGTGGTGCACTGTACAACAGTTTCGCCCACCTAACATAACCCGGCCCCATCCCGTATTCTTCCAGGGCCGCCAGCAACCATGGCCACCTCACTGAATCAAATCGCCCGGTGGAGTCGCCTGTGGTTGTGGGTTATATTTCTGTTGGGGACATAACCTGTCTGATCCGGGTGTATCAGTTTACTGATGACCCTTCGTAGCCTATTAGCCAGGACCGCCGTCAAGATCTTACTGTCCTGGTTCAACATTGACAACGGACTATAAGAGCCGCAGCAATGCCCTGGCTTGTTGGGCTTGGGGAGCGGCACGATTAGTGCTTCTCTGAGCGTGTCAGGTAGCCGACCCTTCTCCAAGACTCATTAAGCATCTCTAGCATAGGGGAGAATACTTCTGCTTTATATATTTTGTAAAACTCGCCTGGGAATCCGCCCGTACCCGGGGTCTTGCAGGTGGGCAGCTGTTTTACCACCTCCTCTAATTCCTCCAGGTTAATTGGTGCGTCTAGTTCCTCCCTTTCTTCATCACTAATCATAGGTAATTCCATGTCTTTTAGTGTTTCTCTAATCTCCTCCTGATTGTCCCCTCCTCTGTCCTCATATAATGTTCTATAATAGTTCAAGAATGCCTCGTTGACTCCTTCTTGGGTGTCAACCACCTCCCCGTCCTCTCTGGTTATTATCCTAATCGGGGGCCTGGGGGTTTCGTTCTTATATAACCACGCCAACAAGCGGCCAGTTTTATCCCCACCTGCATGTTGCCTCTCGACATACTTTTTGTATTTAAGATTGCAGAGCCTTTCCCAAAGCTCCGCACACCTCTGCTGCAACTCGAGTACAAGTTCTGCGTCCCCTCCTGCCCTGTCACTTTTGCGCTCCAGTTTCTCTTCCGCTTCCTCTAGTTCTGTCAGGACCCCACCCTGTAGGCCTTTTGACTTAGCAATAGCAGCACCCCGCAACACTACCTTAAAGGCCTCCCAGAGAGTACACGCTGAATCCACGCTGCCTGTATTCACCTCAAAGTTCTGTGAGATCGCATCGCTGATGTCTTCCCTGAAGACTGGGTCTCTGAGTGCCTCCGCCCGGAGGCGCCACGTCGGTATCCGTGCCCTAGGGTGACAGTGCTGCCAGGTCAGCACCAGAGGCGAGTGGTCCGACAGGACCCTCGCTCTATATTCTATATGGGTGGTCTCTATCATCACATCTGGCGTGGCAAAAAAATAATCCAGCCTCGTGTGCAAGTGCTGCAGAGCTGAGTAGTGCGAGTACTGTTTCATTAGGGTGTTTCAGTCTCCAAACATCCGCCAGCCCAAAGTCATCTAGTAATGTCTGTAATACCCTGGCCGCCGGGGTGGGCCGATCAATCTTCCCATCAGACCTGTCTGCCTTTGGGTCGAGCACACAGTTAAAGTCCCCTCCCCAGATAACCGCTCCCCCCACACATGCGCCCAGATGAGTACATAGGGTTCTAAAATACGTAGCAGTGTTTTGGTTGGGGGCATATGTATTTATAATGCACACCTCTTTATTCTCTACGAAGGCCTTCAATATGACCAACCTACCCTCCGTGTCCACCACCTCTTGTGTGAGTTGGAGCGGAACGTGCGGTGCCACCCAAACCAGCACTCCCCTAGCGTAGGCAGAGTACGGAGAGCCCACTACAGTGCCTCTCCACTTCTTCCCCACCAGTTCCAATTTTTGCTGGGTCAGATGTGTTTCCTGCAACAGCGCAATATCTATCCTCTGTCTTTTTAGGTACATCATGACTTTGTTCCTTTTTAAGTAGCTGTTAAGTCCCCTGACATTCCATGTTACGATCTTAAGGTCTCCCATGGCTCATGAGTGTCTCCCTGCCTCCCATGTAGCGACTCCCCTTTGCCCACGTGATACAGATACAGCTCTCCTTTTTTGCTTGTAGCTTCTCGTACCAGCTCAAACTCCCCATAACTATGTACACAATAAATCCCCAACTTCCCTCCCCTCCCCCCACCCGTCCCTTCCCCAACATCACACACCCCAACTGCTGCCCACCTCCATTCTCGGAGCTCAAGCACCCCCACATCTAGCCCTGCAGGCACCGAACGATGCACAGAGCTCAGTAGGGTGAAGTCGCCCTAATGGCCACTTAACTAAAACTATTGTGGGGTAGAGAGAATCGCTCCGTAAGGCTCCCGTTAAGTCAACATTAACCACAGTGCTTGTGACAAATAGTGCAATAGTCTGATCTCCTCTACTGAAGGCTGCGCAAGCGACTATATTCAAGTCCCACGTGCCGCGCCATCTTGCGGCACCTTCTTCATGCATCCCTTATCTCTTCCGAGCTCTTTCTCTTTACAAACTTCTGACTCCTGGGGACATCCTTGCGCATCGAGCCATCCCATGGCATCCTCCGGGGTCTCAAAAAACAAAGTTTTATGTTTATGAATAACTTTCAATTTTGCCGGATACAGTAACATATATTTGTGGCCCGCCTCTCTCAATCTCCGCTTTACTGTCCCAAAGTTCATGTGGCTACGCTGCACAGACAGGGTGTAGTCCGGGTAAGCCGTGATGTTTGCCGCTCCTCGTGTCATCGTTCCTCCCTTACGAAAGTGTTCCAATATCCTCTCCCGGTCACGGTAATTGAGAATTTTGGCATTCACAGGCCTAGGCGGGTTCCCCGGTGGCGGCCTCCTTGTTAGGGCTCTGTGTGCCCTTTCCACTGCAAATCCTTGGGATAGGGCTCCTCCAGGTAGCTCTTGCAGTAGCATGGACTCGATGAATTCCGTAGGATCGTGGCCCTCCAATCCCTCCGGCAGGCCCACGATGCGGATGTTGTTTCGTCGGGCTCGTCCTTCCGCCTCCTCCGCTCTGCTCTCCAAGTTTCCCACTCTTTGTATCAGGGCGTGCAGTTCGGCTTTATGGGAGGCGCAATCCGCAGTATTCGGGCTGACTTCCTTCTCAAGGGACTCTGTGAGCTCCGCCAGGGCCCTGACATCCAGTCGGAGTAGGTTAACGTCCTCCTGCACCTCTCCGACCTTGAGGTCCAGTGCCGTTTTTAGTTCAGTGACGGCTAGTTCGAGCTTAGATTCCCAGGCCGCCCTTAGGTCCGCGATCGCAGCCAGGATTTCTTGGTTGGCGGCTGAAGTCGTCATGCCGCTTGCAGGCAGCTTGTCCCTGCTCTTGGTGATGTCTTGACCCGGGGACGTCTTAGCGAAGTCGTCTAAGGTGGGCTGTTTCGCCTTCGGCCTCACCGTTCTATTCGACATGTCCCAGGGGACCTGTAGTTCGCACAAGTGACAAATGTGCACTCAGTGCGACCCTTTCGCTGGGTCACCGTGCGGCCTGCTTCTTCCTTTGTTCCGGACCTTGGTCGGCCATTTTGTGTCGTCTTTCGTCTCCGGTGCTCCTTATCTCTTCCGCACCGATCTCTGCCGCCGTCCCTCCTGCCGCTGGGCCCTGCACCATCCAGAAGTTCACCACGCGTAGCCCGGTCTTTCACACATCGGCATGTGTATTTTCAGCGGTCGACAGCCCGTCTTCACGCACTTTTTTGCTCGGATCGTTGCAGGATCTCGGGAGCTCCTCCAGAACGCGTCCTCCTACATGGCCCTCGTAGCCACGCCCCCCTCCATTTCCTCCTTGTCTTCACTTGAAGAGGTATGAACTTGTAATATGTCAACTGGCTATGCACCCCAAAGGTTGGAGGAAAAGGAATGCAATCAATTCAGCATATCTTGCTCCTTAAAGAGTCTTGCCATAAACCATTCCTGATTGACTTGATAAGTCTTTGTCTGCTTCTGGCCCTCGATTCATTAGTAAGGTATTTATTGTCTGTATTCTCTTTATCAAATTATACCTGTTGTACTGAGCACAGATCTTTTTCTGCAAAATCAGAAAGGAGTAGATTAAGTTTATCCTAGTATCTGTATTCCTACGCTTTTATATTAATGGAAGGCCTGTTTACTTTTGCTCTGCTCGTTTAATAGAGATAAGGTCCATGATCTCTCTATATAACCGCTTTACATGTATCCCAGATGAAGGGACTCTCAACCTCTCTTTTATTGATAATCGTGAAATAGGTTTCTATCACTTTCAAACATGACTCTTGTAGGACAGGATCCCTAAGTAAAGTATTGTCAAGCTTCCATCTAAAGCCGAGTCTCTGTATCCAACACTGATCTGGATGAAGCGGGCAATTGGTGCATGATCAGATATGGTGGCTTGGAAAATCTCTGACTGGGTGGTCATTTTCAGAGTAGACGGGGGCGGAGTGGGAAGGAACACATCTTTCATGGAATAACGATTGTGCAATGGGGAATAAAATGTGTAGTTGCAGTTTCTCCATTGCTCTGAATGAGCCAAAGCTACACCTACACTGAGGGGGAAACTAAATTGGAGCAGTCTAAGTAACCTGTCTATACTGTTTTCAAATGTCCTCCAAATATGAGTTCACCTTGAATAAATACTTTCTTTGCAGCTATTAGTCTGAAACTTAGTGGTCCGATTCTCATTGGGAGGATAGTATCCAAAAATCATCAATGGCACCTCTGTCCACAACCAGTCTTCCCCAAGAGGCCCCCCACCCAGATTGTTCAAAAATAGTCACTCTCCTTGTTTTGTTAGAATTAAAAAACAGTGGTGTCTCAACTAAAAGGAAGTACAACCGATTTTGCATGAGATAAGACCACATCTAGCGTCTTGGATCAAGAAATTGAATCACATGGAGATGTATTGCCATAATAGAAAAAAATCAATTTGGTTATCAAAACGTTTTCTTTTAAATATTGCAATGCCCAACTATATAGTTTGTTTTCATTGCACTGTAGGCCCTAGTCTCTTAACCAATTTATAATTTGAAAATATACTCCTAAAAAACGATATTTGGGACTATCTACCGAGAAAACATTGAGAATGCATTGGTTGCTTTGAGTTGGTAATGAGGCTCATTAACAGTCGAACAAAGGACTGCAATAATATATGCTACTTTTAATTTACTGTATGACTTTGGAAATAAGGGAACTCTACTTATTGTTCAGGTAATTTAAGCACCACCAAGTCATGAATGTATGGCTATGTTCAGGTTGGGACTGGCACGGTTTCATAACAATCTTTAATGGATGCATATCAGGTAATTTTAACAAACAGAATAAACAATGGTTCAAATTTTACTTTTGCCAACTGTTTTTGAAAAAGTATTGTCAAATAATGTTCTCTTTACTGAATGTTTTTTCTTTTCTCCTCTCTCCTACTTGCCCCCTTTTTTACTACCTCTCCTGTTGCTCAAACAATAAGTTAAATCGTCATATACATTATAAAAAAGAAGAGAGCTGAAGATAAAAATACATTAAAACAAACCCTTTATCAGAATAAATGCATCAACATCAGTTCCAGATCTGTAATACATTTACTGATTTACTTACACACAGAGACTCTCCCGTTAAGCGGCATCTATACCAACACGATACATTATACCTTACTCCGATAACTTGGTTTATTCCGACAAAATGACCATTAACATTCTAACTAAGGCAATGATGAGTGAAACATGAGAGCTAGTCATGCGCCTGCACCATAGATCATGGGTGAGAATCTGGGAAGTTGAGTGGACAAATCGCCCAAAACCTCAAATTCTCAGATCCAAGAAAAACAGACCAAGCGTCACAAGATGGAATAAAGTCTCAGCATAACCCATACCACACATTCTGCAAGTTTGCATTTCACTAGGGATGCCAAGCTTTGGACCATTAAACTCCAAAGAAGGGAGGCATTTTAATCTAAACTTGAGATACCAATACCGTAATATTGCTGATGGAAATGTAACTAGGTATAATCTTAGATTGGTTGGGGGTAGATAGAAAAGCTCCTTACCAGAATAGAACTTCAGTCTGCCCAGATCTTGCAGACCCATTGCTCTGTCCCAATTTTTGATTTTCAAAATGCCATCAGGCTCTAAACCATTCAGATCCACAGCCGCTCGCATATTATTGCATTGCCTCTTGATTTTTTTCAGATAGGGATTGGATTCTTTTGAGAGTAGCGGCATCAGATAGAACCCAAGAGAAGATTTACCTGGATGCTCCAAATTGCTTAGTAGAGGGAGGCTGCTCTTGATGTACTGTGACCACCAGGAGTTCAATCCCAGTTCCAATATGATGACACTAATTGGAACTGAGATTGCGAGCCCCAGAGACATCAAAACATTTCCTATTGCTAATATTGAACAATTCACAACCATACAAATTGTTCGGTGACACCTTGGCTCTGTATGACTCAATAAATGGAATTAAAAATAAGCACACAATTTACTCTTTATAACCTTCAGTAATGAGGTCCATAAACAAATCTTTTCATCTATTCGTGATCTGAGATGTTCACAATGTTTTTTGACCGATATTACAAAGCCCAAGTAGCAAATCGATTCAGCTCTCTGGATTGGAGTATTGTTTAGATTCCATGTGAATTTGCTGTTTTGTCTGCCATTGCTTAAGATTTCTTAGAATTAAAGTGATTTGCATTCACATACCTTTCCACACCTGCAAGATACTGCTGTAATCCCCTGGTGTGTAGTCCATTAAAGTTAGATCATCAGCATAAGCAATGCAACTCATTTTCAGACCCTGCCACATGGGAACATAGCCCCTCTCTCCCTACTTTTAGCCCAAAGATCAGCTAAGTATAAGTAAAATAGGGTGGGGGGCTAACACGCGCCCTTGGCTTACTCCCCTATTCAGGTAGATATTTCTCGATAGTTCTCCCTGCGTGTTTAATCTAACCTTGGTAGAATTATTAGAATATAGCAGTTGGATTAAGCGAAGTAAGCCTGCATCTATCCCCCAGCTAGACAATTTGGACCATAGCATAGGGATGTTCACGTTATCGAAGGCTGAGGATAGATCTATTGTTGTCACAAAGAGTGATCAGCCCAAAACAGGCCCAGTGTCAGAAAAGCAGATAGTCACAGCCAATCCACTCACTACCATGGCACTACCTCTCCCAAAGCCCGTTTGCATAGGGCTTAGGTGATTGACCCCCTAAGCCCACACCGTTCATTCCCTAAGCAACAGTGTAGCAAAAAGGTTTGATGTTGTATCTATCAGTGAGAGAGGTTGGTAACTGGAAGGATCTTCTCTATTACCCTTTTTAACAATTGGGACAAGTATTGAAGAGGTCCAAGAAGTCGGGTGTATGGAATCCCTAACAATGTGGGTAAACAGATAGTAGAGAATGTCAGCCCAGAGTACAGACTTGTTCTTAATATTACCATTCTTCATCCCGTCTGGACCAGACGCCCTTGAGTTATTTAGTTTGTTAATAATGAGCTCATTGTCTAATCGGTCAAAAGAGGGGGATTAAGATGACAAACTGGTAGTGTTGGTGCTCACGGCATTCCCAGTGCTACACTATGCCCCATATATTATTATTTATTTAATTTGATAAGGCTGAGCAAGTCAACTTTTCAAATTTACCAACAAATCACAATTACAAATGTCAACGTTTAAAATAATATAAGCAGTAAAAAATAGTTCCATTTCTAAGCAAAGAGTCAAGACAATATAGAAATATACAGACATAAAACATACTAGAACTTTAGCGCAACCTATTCCTGCACTTTAATTATTATCAGCAGGCAGGATCAGTTCCAAAAAGTGCACAAGACCCTTAATCACTGCAAATCTTGAGCTATTGAATAACATGCTCCATACCTGATTTTCATCCCGACCCACATGCAGATTTAACAAATCACAAAAAAATGTGTCTCGAACTAGCTTCAAATTTGAACATGATATGATCAAATGCTGTAAAGTTTCCCTCTCAGTACGTAATTTACAAAAACGACAGAAATTTAATTCTGGAGTAATGATTTTGGGCCTCACCAAAATTTCTCGAGTGGCCCATAGATTTAGCCTCAGGCGCAAAACTTGGCTACGTACATGCCGAGACGGGCATTTCAGTAAATAACCTGCCACTTGACCAATATGCTTATTTACAAAGTTATTGCTGTCAAAATCTTTATATTTTAAACAGGAGGTGTAATTCTGTATCCAAACCCAATAATTATACTTGGTCTTGGCACAAGCTGGGTTTTCAAGCAGCAGCTGTAAAGGAATGTTAGACTCCACCAACGTGTCAAGAACTAAGTTCCGCCATTTCAATGGGAAAACATGATTTGCACAAGACAAATGCTGTGCTACAATACTCAAAATATTGTTATTTTCAATGCCACATAGACACTTCCGAAAAAACATGCACATTCTCCATTTTACTCTACTGGTTAGTGAAGTGAGTCCTAATACAAATCGTAAAATGGGCATAGATGAACAATTTGGTAGATGTAAACCCTTTTTCCAAAAAAGCAGCCTCCATTTTGTCATGAGCATATAGTTTGGATTCTGCTCCATATAGAAGAATCGGGATTACTTTCTGCTCATAAAATAATAGGACATGTTTTAATGTAAACTTCCCATATTTATAATGCAGCAATTTAGCCTGTGAAATAAGCATCATGAGTTTCTGTTGTAAGGTGGCAGCATATTTACCATCAATGGCAGTATCTTGCAAGAGAAGGCCTAAGTATTTATATTCTTGCACAGATTCCATAGATTGTTGACAAATAAACCAATTACGAGTGATACATTTAGATTTTCTTTGCGGCTTACATACCATAATCTGTGATTTCTCCAGGTTTACAATAAGCTGTTTTTTTTCTAGATATACCGAGAGTGCTGATAACAGAATTTGAAGGCCCTTGGGAGTTTGAGAGATTAGAACTAAGTCATCAGCGTATAATAACCACGGCATGCGCTGACCTCCTAATTGTGGGGCATCAGATTTAATGCCCAAAAAAGAGAACCCTATATCCAAAATAAACAAATTAAACAATATTGACGCTAGAATACATCCTTGCTTAAGGCCCATAAAAGTAGAAATTACAGAAGATAGAAGACCGTCTATGGATAATCTAACTCGCATGGTAGTCTCTGTATGCAATTGAATAATTAATGCAAGCAAAGACGGAGGGCAGTCTAACAATATTAGCTTTTGAAACAGAAGGTTACGGTTTATTGAGTCAAAAGCTGAGCGGAAATCAATGAAAGCAAAATATAAAGACTGATTCCGGCTAAGATACTGAGCCTTCAACATGTTGATGGTAATGATATTTGGTAGAGTCCCAAGGCCACTGACAAAACCGGATTGAAATGGATCGCGCTTAAAACAATTTTTGGACCAAATATTCAACTCTCTAAGAATAAGGCGACAAAAGATTTTACCCGGGCCATCCAGTATCGATATGGGCCTATAACTAGCCGGATTTGCCCGGTCGCCCTTCTTGTAAATGGGGATTAAAATGGATTGTCTCAAGGATGAAGGAATTTTCTGAGATGCGATGATATTAAGAAAGAGGAGATATAATATGTCTGCCCAAATTTCGGGAAATTGCTTCATATGAGCATTTGAAAGCCCATCCGGACCTGGTGCTCTTGAGTGACTTGCCTTGTTGATAAAGTATAAAATGTCATGTTTATCAAAAGTTAGATGAAATTTAGGCAGAGGCTCCAGCGCAAGTGCATTTACCAGATCGCTCGGACGGGCAAAAAGCCTAGCATAATACAGAACCCAAGCCTCCTCAGATGCATCATTTAGTTGAGCTGCAACCTGTGTACCCGCAACTGCCGATTGATGATATTCCAAGATTGTGCTGAGTTTTTGTCAGCTAGAGCTTTAAGCATGGTACATCCATCAATTTGATATAATGTGGCTTGTTTACCTCTAACCCAATTCCTATATCTAGTTTTAATGCGGATAAGGGCTGCATATCGTATGTCATCAGAGAGGTGAGCAACTGCCCTTTTTTCCGCACGTACCACAGCTTTCCTGGCTCTAAGTTCATGATCAAAGCAGTGCAAGTAAGAAGGCTGCTTTTGTTTATATAAAATTGAAGAGGGCTGAAATAACTGCATTAAGTCAGAATACACTACCTCTTGATTGTGAGCCCAGTAAGATGTAGACTTCGTCTCGTTGACATAACAAGATTTAAAAGCTTCTAAGGATGACTGTGTCCAAACGAGACGATTTCGAGCTGTATTCACTTTATATACGCCCATATGTCTCAAAGGATGTGTCTGGGGAGTGCTAGCATCGAGTGACCAAGTGGCATTTAACGCATTGTGATCACTGACACCAGTGTGAATTACTTGGAATGATTTGACCAGATTTAACATGCCTGCGTTAACATAGATGAAATCAATGATCAATGACTCCCTGACTATAAGCACGATGCCAGGTGAATCTCGGAGGAATACGAACCATTTAACATGAACATGTTTTTAGAATGAACAAGGCTTGTCCACTTTGCAAGTCGATGAGTTTCAGCTTTACCAAAAGGGCCCAAACAATGCAAATTCAAATCACCTGCTAAAATAATAGCATCTGACTGTCCATCCAACATTATAATATTAAAGGCTTCGTTCACCGATTCCAGAAACCTATCCTCAGAAATGCTAACGGGGTTCCAATATAGGTTAATAGCAGCACATGAGAAGTTTGGACCAACAATTCTACTCATTTGCAGAAAAGGATGTGGCGAAAACCAAGGTTTAACCTTTAAGGTAGAAGATTGTTTAACAGCAGTTAATAATCCGGAAGAGGGGCACCCCATCAAACCCTTAAATGCAGGGGACAGGACCAGATCGTGGTTATCCCACGATGGCGTGGAAGTAAGCCAAGATTCCTGTAACAGAATAATATCAAAATCTAACAAATGCAAGGCTTGGTTATTCAAAAGATGTCTATGGCCTCTAGAATTCCAACTAAGAAATGACAGACACAAGGCTAAGGAGCCAGTATGCTAGCCTTGAGTGTGTTTAAGAATGCCATTTCCTGGGAATAAAACAGTCGGTTGTTTTTTATTCACATATTGCGTTGTTTGTATATCGAGATGTTTCTCTAGATGGAGATCAAGGACATCAGTATTAGTAGCAAGAATGAAGCCAAGGTAAAAAAGCTGGGACTTAACCGCCCAAATAGCATTTACCACTACCCTCGAGTTTAACCAGAGGATAACAGAGGAATGGTTTGAGTGATCCCGAAATTCTACCTGCTCAATATCAATGGTTCCGATATCATCCAGCTCTGGCAGTTCGCTAAAAATGGCCAAAACAGATGCACGATTCAAATTATATTGAGTTGCTGGAGAAGGCTTACAACTAAGAGACATGGAGTGTATCGCAGGTCGTTTGGTGACTGCCATCTGCAGTTTTTGGGATGAAGAATGAGGCAATGATTTTGAAATTATGTGATTCATACTGTGGTCCTTTCCTTGAACGGAATTAGCAGTTGCGAAAAACTTTAATAATGAAGATTGAATTAATTGTTCCATGTCGCTCACAGCCACAGGAGCTAAAGTTGGCACATGTGCCTTATTATGCAAGTGAGCCTGTGACACGCCTTCAGATAAGGTACTAGATTTATCAGTCTGTAAAGGTGCTAAATGGACCTGCTGAGCAATGGCAGCAGCTGGTTCGTACGTTTTGACCATTTCAGATGGCGCAAAAGACAACTTCTTAGGTATAGCTTTGGATGCCATGTACTCATCCACAGCTTGGCTTATTTGTTTGCGCCGCTCTGCGGTGGTCAATGTTCCTGTATGAATAGATGAGGAAAAACTGTTATCTGACTGTTTATTTACATGCTGTCGAGACATATCGGCAGCAACATTTATTAAGTAATTTAAAGGACTATGAACTGGGACAGCAGAAGCAGCTACAATTGAGGACTTAGCCTTCTTAGCTTGCGACTGAAGCAGGTATTTTTTTGCTATTGCTTTAGAGGCCATGACGGTAGTACTTGCTGGAATGGATATATTCTTTACAAAAGACTTAATGTTGGCCACCCGTCTACTAACAGATTTTATATTTTTAGATTTTTTTAGAAGCGAGACCTTTATTTGGCCTCGACTGAGCTGATACATCAGGGACACTTGCATTTGTGCGCCAAATAGTGCATAATTTTGCTTTTTTTGCTGTTTGTCAGAGACTACCTTTACAATAGTTGGTAAGTCAATGATGGGTTTAACAATCAACGGAATTGACTGATAGCGCTGTGAGGCAGCGTCAATTTGACAAGAGGTTTGAGATGCAACTGAATTTTTAATGCTGAAGGGACAGGTTAGATTTCTCAAGCTATCGAGCTTATTAGACAAATTCACTTGGCCAGATAGAATCTGGTTAAGCTGATTAGAATGTACATCAGTCTTGCTAACTAAAACCTCAAAAAGTTTAGCCAAAGCTAAAATTGCAGTGTTCATCGATGTTAGAGCAATGCCAGTATGTACATTTTGAGAATCAGGTAAATCTTCGACCGAAGAGCAAGGAACCCTCATTTTTCTAGGGGTTGGAGCAATAAATGATAATTTTTCAACAGAATTAACCGCACTGAAATTTGTAAATAAGATAGGTGACTTAGATAAATGATCAGACATAGTGTGCGAAGAAAAACAGGTTGCATTTGAGTCAAGATCAATGACCGCCAAGTCCCCAACAGAAGAAATCAAATGCCCATTCAAAATCTCAGGCTCATTTGAAATAGAAATGGGCGTGCCTGATTCATTTACAGGTAGGGCGACAGTCCCAGTAAGTGCATTATTAAGGATAATGCTATCCGTTAAAGATACATTTTTCTTTGCAAACGTAATCATTGCACAAGACACTGGCGCATGTTTTACAATCTGATCAATTTTATCTTCGACCACCACAACATGCTTATTGCATTGAACAAGTGAGACACCATCAGGGCCTGCAACCTTTGGAGCGTCCCCACGGCAAGTAAGTGTTGTAGCAGACAAACCGCTAGTCAAGGCGGTATTACCCACCAAACTTGTTTCATGAAGAAAAGGACAAATGTCCATGCGTGACAATTGATCCGTTTTAGATTTGATTTTTGGTTTTGTAAGGCTCGAACTTGGAGTGGAGCTCAAGCGAGGTTTTTTCGTTATAATAGAAGGAGAGGGTGCGCCATTGATACAGTGCATATCCGTTATTGACAGCATACCTGTTTTAAGTGAATTAATACCACGTTTCATATTACAGTGAAAACAAGCAAAACAATACTGTGCTTAGGCCGGGCGCCCCAATTCACCAGTCTAAGGCACTATCTAGGGGAAAAAGCGCGGCCAATCAGGGCAGGTCGGAGACAAAAAATGGGTAAGCAGCAAAAACACACACAAAGGTGCCCCTAGAACCACAGGGGCTTGGCCTTAGTGTCTGCACAAATACAGAAATAGAAGCGTAAGATCACTATACGAGTAAAAATCAACTGCTCAGAGGGAATTCACCCCACCGTCACAATTGAATAGGATCTTATCCTATCCAAATGACATAAAACGCAGTCTATAATACAACAAACATAAAATTAAAAAATGCACTGGACACAGGAAGCAATTCAGAGCGCATCAAACACTGCCTAAAAAGCACTCTTGGATAAAATACAAATGGATATGAATCGCTGTCCAAACAATCGAAGTAATATACGGCCGTATATTATATTAAATATGTCATTGGTTCCATAAAGGAAAAAAATCTGAAAATAATAAATAATCCCACTCCCATTAAACAGCGTGGACCAGAGGAAACGCTCGGTATCAGGGTAGGGAACGCCCGACAGCTTGTGGAGCTGCCAGAGTCCGACTCTCCACCCCTTACCCTGATAACTGGTAATAATAAGGTAGGTAACACAGCAGCTTAGATTCCCCCGTCTGGATTACTCACGGGATCGGTGCATGTACACAGGTCACAGCCTAACAGCAGCTCCAGCCCTTACTGCCTCCAGGGCTTAAAGCCGCAAGGATGGTTATGCCTCGTTCAAGTGCCGGTGGATAGGTCACGTGATGAGTCACGTGATCGTGACAATGCCCGCCTCCTCCAGGAAGCGTTAGTAAGATGCGGCAAGAGCGCGCACGGCTCGCAGTGCCGGTTAAGTAAGTATCACCAAAAAACAAACAAACGTTCCTCTGGCCAAGCGGTCCTGTAGGATTCAGCACCCCACCCCACCCCATGCCCTATGCCCCATATTGATCAGTAAAGTAATCTACCCAGATGTCCTCTGAAACTTTAGAGGATTGGGAGTAGGACTGATTATTGCTTTTAATATTCAATGTCCACCAAATAGCAGGTGTATCCTGGCTAACCATTTTACTCAGTATAGCTTGATTTTTCACAATATGTAGTTTGGTGTTGATGTAAGCTACACACATTTGTATACTGTTTCACCACCCTTTACCTTTTTCCGTGTCTTCCCAGGTCTTAATCAGACATTTCATCACATTCCCGGCTTCTTTCCTCATTTGACTTTTTTGTTTAGGATCTCTCTATCAAAGTTATTACATTTTCCATGCAGAGAGATATTTTGCTGATCCGCTAGCTTGCCCTCTTTGGTCTTCTCAACCTTGACAAGCAATTTGGAAATTCCCCAGGCAATTAATGTAAGAATGCATCTTTGTTAGTTGGATTGCTAAGCCTGTATTGACTTGCTTCGAATTGGTACTGTATTGAGCAACCCTAGTACCATAGCCCAAGACCACCAGGGACCCACTTTTTATAAACTCAACAGGTTCCTGAAGGCCCACACGGCTCAGGGCTAGCTGTAATATTGTATGGTCACTTAAACTCATTTTCACTAACTTCCGCCCCAAAGTTCTTTAAAAAAGAAAAGATAATCGATAGTGGAGGATGAGAAAACATTTGACCACGTTGGAACCTCCGAAAGGGATCCCTCGAAAAGTAGATTTGTTTGCATAAAAACCATCTAGAAAGACATTTTGACCAGATTTTACCACCGTTGTCCCTGCCTGACAAATAAGTAAATGGGGCAACACTTCTGATATCGTCACGTCATCCCAACCACACCTCCATTACCACACATTTACAGTTGAAATCTCCAGCCAAAATAACACAGGACCATCAGGATAAGTAGTTGAACAGGCTATTAATACATTGTCAATATCATGTATGACTGTATCAAAGTTCATACTTGTAGGATTGAAAAAGATGTTAATTATCAGAACAGCTGCTTGTTGATAGGATTCCTAGTATCCCAAACCTTGATTATCAAGATGGCATCAGAGTTTGTAGGTAATCGCTCAATATGATTTTTGCAGCAGTTAGCAGCCCTCCCATGGGACTCCTCCTCAATCCTTTCTTAGCTAGTGTAGAATTAGTTGAATACCCATCCCATATCTGGGTAGTCCTAAGCCAAGTCTCTTGGAGAAGGATGATATCAAATTTGTCCAAATCCCTCTTCATGTCCTTAGTCAACCATGCGAGTTCCAACTTAATAATTTCCACATATCGCTAGAAGCCAGGTCCACTTCTTGCTGAGGCTGGGAGAGCTGCAGCAAGCCAGCCCCAACTCGGAGATTCAGGCTCATGGATGATATATCGCCTCTGATTTTGATCAAAGTAACATCCCACTGTGATGTTAGGCCTATGGTGATCATTTTGGCTGGCCCCTCCTTGGTGTGCCTCATAACATTCTAAACCTTTCAGAAGAATTTCCTCTTGCTGTTCAACCACTAACCTCTCAATCATCTTGGAGTGGAAATGAACAGCGCATTTCTCCAAATGGGCACAATCATATAGTTGGACAAACTTTAAGTCAAAAGATGAGATCAAACTTAGCTCTGGAACAACTGTTGAAAGAGCTAGCAATCTACATCGATTTAAGAGGATAATTCCAATCTTCATTGAACAAGGATTGAAAGATCAGGATATTGCCATCATTCCTCCTGGGCAAGCCAGTATAGACAGTCACAACGTATACATTCAATGCCTTCTCGAACTGCTGCAATGGAGGTGAACTGCCATCACGTGGACTAGCTTTACTCTGCGTCACGTGGTTGGGTGTTTGGTTTTTCTGTTGCATCCCAGGATCAATATTAGAGTTCTGTTTGCCGGACGGATCTCCTCGGTCCAATTGCTCAAATGAAATTCCACTTTGAGGTCTCCCGGCAGCAACCATTGTCAAAGGACCAGCCGAATTGTATTAACCACTCTTAGATACCTTCTTACTCTTTTTGAGTTTGGAGGCGAGCATGGTGCATCGAGGAGAAAGAGGATGCCCCGCAAGAGAATCATTTGGTATATGCACACCACTTTTCACAGCATTTGCAGTTGCCACTGAGCTCGAAGTGTCATTGCTCACTAACACACTGTAACAGGACAGTGAAGTGTAGTTCTTTTTTTTTTAGGCTGCTTTATTTGCTGCAGAGCGACTATTCCGTAGAAACTTCTATGAACATTTCCTCATGGATTTTAACTCTATTTTCATGTTCTTGGACTTCTTTTTATTGCGAGAAATCAAAGCTGGCTCATTGTTTAAAGATTGATCAACCAATATTACAGCATCTGATTGCACATCTTCCATAGGTACAATTCCACCAGACACTCGATCTTGAGATTTAGATGACTGTCGATTTTACCAGAGAGTCAATATTGTGCCTGTGGTGCTGAGTTCCATTCAAAAGGAGTGTCCACATCTCATTTTGTGCCACTAAGTTTATTCTCACTTCATGGACCACCATATCATGGAGGCGAAAGAAGGATTGCAGCACTATACTATATTTAGTGCCGCAAGTGAACTTGCGCCCACATCCAAAGTGTCATGGTAACTTTAATCATCACCTTGGAACGGTATAGAGGTTTGATCCCTTGTCACTGAAATGTCATTAGGCATACAAGTTGCAGATACAAGTGTGTCCAGGATTACTTCACCAGATACCTCTTGAATTCTGAATAAGCCTGAAGACACATTAATACGCTCCTGTATGCTTTCAATAGCTTGGATTCCGTTTTCCAAACTCGTAGAAGCATCAAAAATGGAGGTGTTCACGTCATGTTCTACTTGGCATAGAACTGGACCAGATATATCACAGTCAGTAGTACTCATGTTGGCTGCTATCGCCAGAGTGTTGTCTGAAATCGTACCCCCAACTTTAGTGGCCTGAGAACGTTTTCCTTGGCTGCGGGGGAAAAAAAAGGACATTTTCCCCTTGCCCGTTCCAATCACAACAAGCTCCTGTTGTGATAAAAATGTAGCAGTATCAGGATTAAGTGGAGTGGCGTTTTCACTCCTTAGGTGGTATCTTTTGTTTTTCCACTGCATTCTCAAAGTAGTATGCCCTAAGGTATGGATCAAAGGGAGTTTACCGCAGTCTCAAAAAATATTGGGCAAACGCAATGTAAAAAATGCTCAGAAAGAACCTCGCCCAGCAGTTTTAATAGGCCATATCCAAACGGAAGGGTAAAAAGAACAAAACAAACGCTGACTTTGCACACGAAAACAGTGTCCAATGTTACACTCACCATTCAGGAACTCCACTTGCCATGTGATTCAAACACACAAACTTGCTTATGACCAAGTAAACTCCTTACGGTAAACTTCACATGAAGAAATTTGAAACGCCGGCGACAGTGGACATTGCGACTCCCCACCCAGCCCGCACAGACTGCCAAGACTGAACCACTCTGCCCCACCCTGCTCCGTTTCACGGACTCTTAGCTCTTTTGAAGCAGAGTCCGCCTCCTGAAGACAGCCAGCAAAGAAAGACCAATGAAGAGCAGGGGAAAGACACAGGACTGCAGAGACTGCACCACCCTGACCCACCCAAAATTCCTGTATTTCGATCAGTTCAATTATTTAACCTTGATAAAGCCTTGTTTAAGGAGTAACACAAGGACATGCACAAATGTTTAGTGTTGGCTGCTTTTCAGAATCCATGTACTGGATGCTATCATATACCCATTATCAAAGGATACTGCTTGTATGGATTCAGATGTAATACATAATTTATATATAATTGTCATAAATATTGTAGACAAAAACATTTATGATGTATTCATTGTTTAAACTTTGCATCTGTCATGTTGAGGAGGCAATCTCCACTCTGCCTCCTTGACTTCCCTTGCGGCTCGTCACCCTCCCTGTGCTTACGCTTGCTTCCGTGCTTTCTCTCTTTTGCTCCACTTGCATGGAATTCTCTTCCAAAAAACATCCGAGAAACAGTCAAAACCAAATTAAAAGCCATCCGCTTCGCCTTTGATTTACCCTCTTAACTACCTCTCATCTGCCTGCTAGCTAATATTTTTCCCTCACCTCTAACCTGCTTCTGTCTCTCACTTCCTCTGCCTCCATTGTAGCACTTGGAGTGTCCCGAGTACAGCTGGCCATACCACCTACCTCCACTTAAAAATGTCCAATGTTGGTTGTTCTTAATCTATTTATGTCCACTAATGTATTGTCCCCGGTGACTGTTCCATTTACTCCCCTCCACAACCTGGCCAGAATGTCCCTCAAACACACCCCATTGTAAGAAGCTCACTGCTTCTTGTGAAATCTGATTTCTAATCTATTGTACTTTCTTTTGTGATCAAAAGAGCATTGTTCCTCCTGTTTATAAATAAACAAATAAAGAAGAGTATCAAGAGCAGTGATAGATCTGGCATTGAACCACGTCTCACTAAGGGCAAGCATGTCAAGGTCCAAGTTTTCAAGAAGGAGACCGATATCAGAGGAGTGTTAACAGCAGAGCGAGCATTCAGTGTAGCTAAGTGAAGGTGATTGCCACCAAGTTTTCTGAGGATGTAAACAGGGATGTGGTACACCTGTCGTTGGTGGCGAAGAGGTCAGGGTGAAGGGGGGCAGGAGGAACACTATACAAAAGGTTTCCATGGCCTATTCCCTTGGCGATGACGATCAACACACCTTACATTGTCCTCCGAACCGCAGCAACTCGTTCTGGGAACTATATTCAACTTAGGCAGTTGCTTACTGCTCTCTGGTTCATGTTGGCTACGAGTCTCATGAGTATTCTTGCCATGGTAATGCGTGCTGCTTTCCTGGCTCATCAAGGGCTCCTTATAATTTAAAATAAAATTAGAAAGCGGCGATAAAGTGTCAGAATCATTGTTAAGGGCCATGTTGCGGATAACAGACGTTAACAATTCAGAGGCAGCAAAGGGAAGGGAGAAGCAGTGAAGCAAATTCTGCCCCCCTCTTAGCGCGCTCTTCTCTTTACTTCCGAAGGTACCTCAGCCGCTGTGCTCTGCATCATCTCAACCTTCGTAAGCAAACGGGGTGACTTATTACGATGTGTTATTGGGCGATGAACTTATGTATTGTCAGAGGGATGACAATAGTTCACTACATTTTATAGTACTATAAGTTTACATTTGGAGAATTTGAATGTTGCATTTTTTTTACAGCAGAGATGCACAACAATGCACATTAACAGCAAAAATACAATTGGAACCATAAATGCGTTCTTTCTGATTTCTTTTCAGAGATGTCTCTTTCGTTGGCCTGCTATTCGTTTCAATCTGATCTTTTAAAATTCTTTTAAAAATGACTTTACACTGGAAATTTGAGCTTATTTCAAATTCACCATTTAAAAACATGTAATCTTATAAATTAATGTTGTGTGCTTTTTCATGTATAATCAAACCTTTTATTCTGTGGGATGGGTGGTGGGCTTGGGCTCTCATTACCACCCGGTCTAAGCTTTCCCATCCCAATCCTAATGGTATATTTGGGAGATGCATGGTATATTTCACATTCAAAGATGGCTGCTATTTTCTGCTTGTTTCCAGAGAGCTTCCTTATAAACAGTCATCCAATATGGCAACGATCATGGAAAAGCTCAGAGTTAAGAGTTCCAGAGATGGGCATGAATGGGTGGGACTAGCCATAGGGATTATCATGACTGCGGTCAGGGAATGGGAGGGATCAATAACCAAACACCTCCTCAAATGTCATTCGTGTGTGCCCCTTGTCACAAGTCCTTCTCCCTATGTACACATGAATCAGTATATGAAAGCAATAGTTTTGACTATTATAGGTGTTGCAGATGACACCTTATAGCCCAAACTAAAAAAGCAACAAAATGCTTTTGAAAAAGGGCCCATTCCAAAAGCTATTGCGGCAGGTGGGAATCCAACCCAGCTTCTTGCTAAACGCTCACCACTTCACAACTGTGATATTGAAGCTTGCAGAAGCACAAGTTTCAACCTTTCGCCATACATCACAGTTTACTTTGGTACAATGCACTCAGCTACCAAGGGGCAATGATATTAGAGTGCTACATGTTACGGTGCACTATAGTGTAGAATCCCCACATCATCCTGTCCCACTGGCATCACATTTACCCACATCCACCCTCGGTCCCTGCCTTCTTAACCAGACCCAACCAAGCAGCCCCTGCCTTCTCACCCGGACAGATCCCACTGGCTCCTTGGACACCACTCTTCCTCCTTTCACGTTTGATGCCTCTGGTGCTCTGTGCTCCCCCTTGCACTCTGTGTCTCCGAAGAGTCCCTCCCATTGCTTGATTTCAGACTGGAAACCATTTCAGCAGAGGCTGAGCAATTGAATATTAATACATGTAGCGACTGACCCGGAGATCTGGCATGAATACAGTTCAAACATTTGGTCACTTTAAAAAGGTGCGTTCAGTTGACGCAAGAGAGTGAACTTTGATGGACCATAGAGGTCTTCTGAGGGCCACATGCTTGTCTTTGTCTATGCCAAGTTCTAGTGCCACTGAACCTAGTTTTTTGTAAGAATAAAATGAATTCTTTCTTATTTCTGCAAAGGCAGGATCTGTGTCCACCCTATACCCCTACCTGTCCCGACCAACCACACCTGCCATTAGTCCCCAATCAACCTTCCACCCCTGTACCTCACCCATCACTCCACCGCTTGACCCATGATGTCATCGATCATTGGGCAGAGCCTGTGGCACTTATCCAAGAATGGTCATAATATATGAAATTAACTCTTTTTTGGGGTGGAACGCAGTGGGGTGTGGAGGTGAGGAAGAGTGGGGGATTTGAGTGGGATGAGGTACAGTGGATAGGTATGCAGGGTTCAAAAATTCAACACGTTTCAAGCTACTCTCTAGCCATGAAGGCTTTTGCCACCTAGATTCTGCACATACATACAGCACATCATTTCTTATTTGCCATGAGTCCATTCTCACTAGCCAGTGGCGAGTTCAAATTTTGGGCCCTGAGTATGGTACAGTAACTGAACTGTCACTCTTCCATACCAATCCCAGGGCCGGCAAGCAGGATAGATGACAGGTATGCTGTCCTTTATCACGTGATCATGCAACCGGATTGCCTTAAACTACCATCCCTCGCTTTCATCCTCTTGCTGCAGCAGCTTGCCTGTGATATTTCACAGATGTCTCTAGTGAAGAATAGACAAGCCAATAGTTTTGGCGTTTACTGCTGTTCTTTGCATCTTGCATTTGTAGGCACCATGGTGCTAGGAGGAGAGTCCAAAGTTTCAAAGCAGGATGCGATAAGTGGCGCGGGTGTGCAATGGAATGAGAAGGGGAATAGAACCTTGTAGGAAGCCATTGCTAGAGGGCGCCTTCGATGATGAGCAACAGGAAATATGAGTGAGAAAGGGTGAGAGGAGAAGAAATAAAGTAAGCGTGTGAGATTAAGCATGAGAGGAGGTATGGTGGGTGGGTGGGGAAATGGAGGGGGTAGGGTGGCTGGGGAAGGCTTGAGAGAAAGGGGTGCATTGTGGGTTCTATGTCATTTCATCAGCAACTGTTTTTTCGACAGGGATTTTTATGAAAAACAATTGCCGAAAAAACTCACTTTGGGGGGTACCCCACCAAGCCCTGACCCTGCCCTCTACCTATGTTTTACTATTCCCAACCCCCAACCCTTTATATGCCCTTTCTCACTCCCCCACCCCCTATATTTTTTGTTTTTTTCAGCTAAAATATTTCGTAAAAACACCCCTTAAAAATACTGCTGTCGATGAAAGGACGTTGTGGTGGGGGTAGGGTTCAGTAGAGAAAGAGAGAGTAGGAGGGGGCAATACAGGGGGGTAGAATGGGTGGCAATAGAGAGAGGGGGTAGGGTGGGTGGGGATACAGATAGAAGTGGACGGGTGGGTGGGTGGGTGAATGGAGGTAGAGAGGGAGATGGTGGGGCTAGAGAGAATTGGTTGTGAGGGTGGGGGTATAGAGAGTTGGTAGAGGGAGCTGGTAGGGTGGGTGGGGCTAGAGAGAGTTGGGATTTTAGAGAGTTGGGTTGGGTAGTGGGTAGAGTTAGTGGAGTAGGGTGGGTGGGGTAGAGGGTGAGGTAGGATGGGCGGGTGGTGGTAGAGAGAGTGGGTAGGGTGGGTGAGTGGGGTTAAAGAGAGGGAGTATGTAGTGAGAATCGGGGTGGGTTGGAGTAGAGAGAGTGGGGGTAGGGTGGATAAGGGGGTTATGGCGGGTTGGTGAGGAGAGAGTAGAGTAGGTTGGGTGGGGGTAGAGAGTGGGGATATAGAGAGTGGGGGTAGGGTGGGTGGGAATAAGACAGTCAAATGAGATTAGCAGAGCGACCAAAGTGAACCATTATACAGACACAGGGGTATACAAAAAGTGATCGAGGCACAGAAGGAAGAGAAAAAGACAGACTGTACATAAAAAAATCACCAAAAACTAAAAAATGGACTGTTGAAGTACTGTAGCCCAAGATTACCATACACATTCATCAAACAAATGTGCGACACTTTGTATTGCGGCTGGCCATGCACATACAGTAATGTAGAGTTCTATAAGGGGTAGTCAGTATTTCTTGAATTATAAATATACCTCTACACTTGTTTTAAAATATTGAGGCATGCAGAAAAGAATGAATGTCCTTTGGACAGGCCCATATAAAAATGGCAAAGACCGCGAGAGAGAGCGGGAGTTGCAGGAGGTGGATAACACTTACCTTGATGATCTGCTTCTGTAAATTCGAGAATGTGTGGAAAATCCTCAGTGATGCGCCATTGTATGATTTCTGTAGTGGGATATCAGAAGGGTGCCCTTACTGCACTGCAATGGCAACAGAGATGCCAAAGGACGTGCTGGAAGATGTGCAGCACACTTTCTTAATGAAGAAGTCTGCTTATTTTAACCAGGGACACAGCCTCAGCCCTACGCTGTAAGAACTAAACAAACTAAACCTGTAAGAACTAAACAAACTAAGTCATGGCCTGTATTCACAACGAAATAAAACAAGAGTGCATTGTGATGTAAGGGAATGGACTGATGCTCTTCTGTGCTTTCCCAAGCTTTCTATCAGACCCCCAATGTACGGTATTGCCCTTGTCATGATTATAATGCCAAGAAGTGTAGTGCATGACCCCGTTTCCACTATTTGCAGTTTGCTCTTTGACTTTACGAAAGCAAATACGAAAGCAAATAACAGTAAAAAGTTAATGAAAATGGTGTTGTATGGCAAGAGGGTTTGGAACTGGTGAACACTATATAATGTGAACTATTTGCACTTGCTCGACTTTTCCCCATAGCCACCCAAAACACGAGATTAGTCGCACGTCTAAATAACGAAGTCTGTTTTTTATCTGCTTATTGTAATGCTGCTGTTCTCTACCGAAATAGAAAAATACAGTGCGTTGGTTTATTCGAACCTGCTCTCACAAGTGCTCAGTCGGCCAGGCCAGTAACTTCGCACTTGCGTCCCATTCCTTTAGGCATTTGGAATTTTCTGCCTGTACTGTGTTTATTGGAACTGCCAGGAGCGTGTGCGCCTTGCTCCCTACTACGCCTTCTTCCCATCCTACAGCTGTGTACACTTGGCTGTACACAAGCATCTGTGGTCGTTCCCAGCATCCTGGTTCTCCTCCTATTTTCTTGGGTCCCTTCTTAGGACATGCTAATTCCTTCAGTGTTATTGTGTCTCCTTTTTGTGGGCCGTTAGTTATGTATTGTATAGCCTAGTCTTTCTTCCAATAATTGTCCATCATGTCAAGCGTTTTTATGTAGCTATCTGCGAATGGGAATGCTGCTTTGGACATCCATCTCAATGTTGCTGTTCTGCCTTGGAATCTTCCTCAGGAAGTACACATGTGCAGGTACATAAGGCATTGTGCTCTTGCTGCTATTTTAGTTGCCAAAAATGTTCTGGAGGCACTCATGGGGCCTAGAGGATTAGTGAGCAGACTAGCAGCTCTCCTGACATAGCAGCTCTCCCCTGTGGTTTGTTTACCTACTTTAGTCATGTACTTGTACCACACATTATTAATTACTCGAGCAGCATCAGTGAGAGAGCCACCCCTCCCATGTCTGCATCTACCTCCCTTTCCCGTACTTGCAGTGCTTACCTCTCTACCTGACATAGTAGTTCCTCCTGCCAACGTTGGGGTTGTGTTAGTAGGGGATACAGCTTAAAACGTAATAACAAAAGATATTTGCCAAAAGATGAGGGTGAAAATACCATACTAAAATAACACAAAGGCCACAAATAGCATTCTTTTAATAATATCACCCATTACTTATTCCTCTTCGGAATCTTGTGTACTTTTGAAGATGTTTGTTGACCGCCTGCAATGTGCTAGAAAAGGTGTTATTGTTATTAGTATTTTATTCATTCAAGCCCTGTGAACTTGATGTTGGGTCATTGCAAGGAAAAATAACTGTTCCCAAACTGCGTATTCTAGGATCACAAGGTACTTCTTGCACAGAAGAGTGACCTCTATTCAATTGAGGGTATGTTTGGGCTAAGCAGGCCAGGAAAACACAGAAAAATACATTAGGATGGCGTCTTCTATTGCTGCTGGATCGCCTAACAAATTGGACAAAGTGGCTTTGGAAAGTCGCAGGATGTGGATCATGGGGAAGCATCAGACAATGCAATAATAACAGTCTCAACTTTCACAATAAATGCAGTCAGTGTGCGAAAAGAAAATTAATAGACAGTGTGTCCTCAATCTCGATGTGCAGGAAGTCCTTTCCCTATCTCTCTGGCTCTGGAGCGAGTAATCCTAGGTTGGCCTCTGCTGAACTAAGATGTTCCAAGGTGATAGTTTTGCTCTTCCGTTTGTGGATCGTTGGCCCTTATCATTGTTGATACTAGTAGGGGCCGCCACTTGACAGGGTTTGATGTCCCCAAGATAATTCCAAGCCTTTTTATTTCACAATTTCACTGCACGATCTGTGACCTGCTCCACTATGTATGGTCCTGTAAACAGGGCCTTGTACCACCGACACATTAAGTCCCTCAAGAGCACTTGATCCCTGGGGTACAGTTGTGGGGCTTTCAGAAGTTCTTTGTTTGCTTCTAGGTTGTTATTTTCTTCTCTTGCTTCAGGCCTCTCCCATTGTCCCTGCAGTTGGCAAGAAACAAGAAGCACTAGCCATCAAGGAAGCAGTGTATTTGTACATTCCCAATACATCAGACATTTTCTCTGCATCTAATAACACCCTAGTGGGAAGGAGCCAGGGGCCGTCTCATGCGCTGTCCGGTTACCACCTCATATGGGGTTAAATTGTGGTCGGACCCTGGTTTATTGCGCAATGGGAATAAGGCTAGAGGCAGACAATGCAGCCAACTTTAGTTGAGTGTCTTTGTTATTTTGCCGATGCTTTCCTTGAGCAGCCCGTTGACGTGCTTGCACACACCCTGCTTGCTTGCAGTGATAGGCACAAGAGAATTTGTGTTGTATTCCCAACAAGGTTGTGATGTGGTGAAACATCTCATTGGTGAAGTGAGGACCATTGTCAGACCGCAGGACCTCACACACGCCTCATCGTTGGAAAATCTCATGAACCAGGAATTTTGCTGCTCTAATGGCATCAGGATAGGAACAGGGACCGGCTTCGATCCATTGGAGAAATGGGCATACAACCACTATCATGTAGCGTTAGCACTGGCATACTTGAAGCATGTCAACATAGTAGATATGAAGGTGTTGGAATGGATCCATTGGGAGAGGCATGGCTCCTCTCACTACCCTTAGAGTATGACCTGCTGTAAATTGTTTACATACAAGTCAATTAGTCATACATTCTGCCACATGTTCCCCCAAATTGGGGCAGAACCAATCTTCTCCAATAGGAGCAGCAAGCACCTCCTTCCCCATATGGGTAGAATGGTGTAACTGATAGTGCAGTGTGCAATAATGAGAATGGCATTACCACTTTATCTGTGTTGTTTTGCCACCATAAGGTGTCTGTCAGAGATATTGCGCCTCCCCTCCTTAGACACAGTTCCTTTTCTTCCCTGGGTGCAGCTCCCTGCAATTCCATAATCTGCATCACTGGCAATGTGTTCTATCCTTCTTTTAATGTCATTGTTCGTACATAGTGGTGTGCTGGGGATGAAGCATCCATAAACTGTCCCTAAAATAAGCAGTACATTTTACTTCTGCTTCCTCATTGCCCTTGGAGATGGGGTCCTCCTCTCTCCTGTGGGCCTGGCACTTTGCCACTGCCATGCGCAGTGGGAATTGCAGTGATTCTATCAGTCTGCCCAATAGGAGTGCGTGCAGCACCGGTAACCCATCAGCACGCCTGAAGCTCTTCCTCAGCCAACGTGACAGCCCAGAATGCATTGTGGATGTCACGCAGGCTGAATCTGAATATACCGTCACATCTTTGTTTTTGCTATGTTACAGTGCCAATATTGAAGCTACTAGCTTTACAGTCTGTGCTAAAAAATGTGACGGTAAACGTGCACTTGACACCACCTTGCTCATCCAGTCCTCCTTTAATCTCACTACTGCTGTCCCAGTATGCTTTTCCCCTGTCGTCTGGTCAATTTTTGATGACCCGTCAATATAAAGTATGTCTTCCCCCTCAGGTGTGTTCTCCTGTACTTTTGGCATGTTGTCATGGTTTTCTATGTTGACGGTGCAGTCGTGCATATAGTAGTCACCCTCTGTGTTTGGTGACGAAGTCGCCGGGTTGACCAGTTGGCATCTCACTATTTTGAGGGCTGGGTTTGACAGTAACACCTCGTACCCCAAAGCTCTGTGTTGTCAATGTACTTTTGTCTCTTTCCCGTTTTGCGAAGAGAGCATGCGCCACAAAAAGTGTGGTGCTTCATCCCATGGTAATACTTGCTAATTTGTCTACTGCGAAAGCGGTAGCAGCCAGTGCCTGTTTGCACGTGTAGTGTCCTCTCATCACTGGGACTAACTTCCCACTGTAATATGCTAGAGGTTTGTGCCCCATGCTTGTCTTTTTTGTCAGTACTGCTGTCATAACTTTGCCATTGGAATGCGAGAATAAGAAGAATTTATCCTGATAATCTGGAATCCCCTAAACTGGAGTTGTGCATGTTGCTTCCTTCAGCTCCTTGAATGCCTCTGTCATTTCTTCTGTCCACTGTAAGGTGTCCTCCCCTCTCTGTGCTTCTTCTAGTGGTGCACTTAACAGGGGCCTAGTATAAGTGCTGTAGTCAACTACTCATGCTCTGCAATAATTACCTTGGCCTAGGAACTGCTGATTTGTTTCATGGCTGTGGGTTTTTGAGTTTTGCGCATTGCCTCTGCTCTTTCTGGTGTCACTTTTTGCCCATCTTGTGATATTAGTTGCCCAATGTACACCTCTTTCTGGTAATATTGTAATTTGGCCTGGTCTACCATGTACCTTTTTTCTGCGAGCACAGTCAACATGTGTACGCGTCATCTCTACACTGTACCTCTGTTTTGCTGCAAATCAATATGTCATCTACTTACTGTATAACAACGCTATCTAACTGTAAATTTTCTTGGTCCATGTGAAGGACCCTGTTGAATATAGAAGGTGATTTGCAGTACTCTTGAGGAAGTCTAGTGTGTTTCCACTTCTTATTTATATACAGGAGCAAAGTTAGGTCTTGTGAGTCTGGGTGTAGTGATATAGAGAAGAAAGGATTCTTCAAATCTATAACTGTGAAGTGGGTAGCTTCTGTGGAATGCTACATAGAATTGTTGCTGGATTCTTAACAAAAAGGAAATTCTGCTTCCACAATAAGGTTCAGAGGGCACAAGTCCTGTATAAAATGTCATGAACCCCCGTTGCCTTTTTCACAGGGTACACTGCCCTGTTGCACAGTGATTCTGATGGTTTTAAGATGCCTTGCTTCACTAGTGCTGCAATTGTCTCATGAATACCCTTGTCTGCCTCCCTCGATAGGGGATATTGCCTCGCTCTGAGTAAAATTGCTCCTTGCTTCAGCTTTATTTTTACTACTCCTGTCCCTTTCAGAAGCCCCACGTCATAGGGACTTGTGGTCCATAAAATGCTGGGGAACTATGCCAAGTCTTCTTCGAGAAACGTTGGCGGTGCTTGTCGCATCATCGCCATCGTATGTGGTACCTCCCCGTAGTGTATCTTCACCCAGCATGTAATGCTAATGTCAAACACTAACTCATGATCTGAGCAGTTTTCTTTGAACAGTTCTTCATCTGTCACAGTAGTTAGCCTATACCTTTCTGCCACCGCGATCCCTGACCTCCATGCCCGTCTGGTGTCATCTGTCCCATGTACTGTTATTCTGATGTCTCCCACTATAACCGCCTCCAATTCTAGTGGTATTATCGTCCCTTTTTTCTCGTCAAGTGGTAGTTTTGGTCTAAACATGTATTAATTTGGAAGGTGCC
Source organism: Ambystoma mexicanum (assembly GCF_040938575.1). Lineage (NCBI taxonomy): Eukaryota > Metazoa > Chordata > Amphibia > Caudata > Ambystomatidae > Ambystoma > Ambystoma mexicanum. Next base: position 407,536,540 of record NC_090935.1, on the reverse strand, counting down.
AGAATTTTCCCTGAATCTTTGGGAGCCATGCTATTATTACTTCAGCCCCATATCGAAATAGCTCTTCATCTGCTGGCACCCCCCTCTGTACCATGTGTCCACAATAAGCTTGAATAATTTCCCTCACATTTAGAAGGTGGATCCCACATGTAGAACACACTATCCCTTTGTCCGTGAATGAGATGGTCATGTTAAATTTGCTCATGATGTCCCGTCCCATTATGTTCACAGGTGTCTGTCAGGAATACAGTAAGGGTAGAGCTAGGTCATGCTCCCCTATAGAAAGTGCAAGATCGTCTGTAAAAGGAACCACTTATGTTGCCCCAGATAATCCCTGAACATTCAGACATTGCCTGACATTCTATACCCCCTTGCCGGATGCAGGATCTAGTTGCCCCTGTGTCGACAGGAAAGGAGGAAGTCATGTCACCCCTATGCGTGGTTCCTCCACCGGGTTGGGTGTAATCGATAGGATGGAACACATCTGGTCTGTCTGTGGGCTGTCCTATTGAGGGTATTATGACATTTCGTTCCCTAGTTTCCAAATGGGAGTAATTCCCACGGAGTCTGCGCATGCTAATGTTCCGTCATTTTGTGGCGCTGTGTATGGTGGTTGCATGTTATTTTGTGCCTGTGGTATCTGGGGTGTCTGCGAATACTTTTGCATGGCACCTGCATTTGTGGTGTTGGTGTCATGGGTGGGTGTGTCTGCGAGGATGCGTTCAGTGTTTGTTCATGTTGCATCTGGTCCTGGGTATAGTACTCTGTCTGCTCCCCCTGGCATGTTGGCTGATATTGCATTCCCCCATTCTGCTCCTGCACACTCTAGAGATGTGCCCTACCTGTCCGCACACCCGGCCAATGGGTGGTTCACTCATTTGACTTGGGTACCACCCACAGAACCCTTTGGGCATTGTTGTACTGGTTGCCCATATCCGCGATACCCTCCCGAAAACCCCACGGCTTTGTTGCATTTGATGCCCATACCCATGACCCCTAGGTGGCACCCCTCTTCCTTGGAAGCCTTGCTGCACATCCACTTGCCCCATGGACCCTCCTCCCGCGGGCAGCGGTGCATACTGTGTCTGTGGTGCACTTTGCCCTCCTGTGCTTGTTAACACTGCCCCTTCCATTGCATATTTTGAAGGTTTCTTCTGCACTAACTTCACCTCCTCCTGCTTTCTTTACTCACACTTTTTCCTCATGCTTTCTTACATTAACCTGCAGTAGTGTACTATTGTAAGTTGAATTTCTGACCACGGTTTTGCCTCTATCCCCACCAACTTCTTTAGTTGCTTTTGCACCTGCTCTGGTAACCCTTGACATAGTATATGATACAGTGATGCCACTGTTTTATCCCACAGTTCTCGCATTTCAAGTCTCCATAACTCTTGAATAGCCTGAATATAGTGTAGGGCGTCTTTGTCTTCCCCCATTTTGCGTGCTATGATCGAGCTAATATCTGATGTGTCTGGGTACAGTGCTCAGGGACCCCCAACCAGCCCATAGAGTCGGGGTACGCCCAGAAGCACTTTAAGATGAGATAGCAGCACCCTTGAGATGGATGGGGGTGCAGATTAATACTCCAACATCAAATCAATAATGACAACTCAAGAGTTTGGCAAAGGCAGTCAGTTTAATGACCATTACAAAAACCAGGGAGTCTCATGAATATCAGCGGATGCGTGATCTTCCTTCTCGCTTCACAACTCCAATAAAATTCATAAAACACATGACGAGTTTTCAGTATAAACGTTATCACTGACGTTTAACGCTTAAAAGTTGGCATGCAATTCTATTGGTTTAGGAAAGGTAACTTTAATATAGGTACTGTATCTGTATATGGTAACGGAGTAAGGGGATTGAATAAACATTGTCAGGTGGGACATCTAAGCCCCACCTTTAAAATGGCTACTGTAGACGTCACTAAAAGTACGAATTCCCATTGGCTCTACTAATTATAGGACCCTAGATTACTTGGTCCACCAAACCCACTCCTACTTTTCCACTTTGCCTAGTAGCACGCAGAATGGTCGGCCAGGTGCAGGGTACCCCATAGCTACCTGGCCTTCCTCCAATTATTGTTACAATCAATCCTCACTTTAGTGGCCATGTGTCAATTAGTTCACTGTGGTTGGCCTTGAGACTGCATCTCTTGTCAGGAAAGTTCTGATATCTTCGCCTGGCCTGATGCCATGCGTAGGTGTGAAAGTCTTGCTTCTCACTTGGCTGGTCACGTGATTCAGACACCATGAATTTGTCTCTTCATATAATTTGTGTATTTGATTTTCGTTTCACCCACCACCTGCCTTCAGTTTCTTATCTTGACCTTTTGAAGCAGGATATTCTGTTCTTAGTTTCAATTAATTGTAGCTTCTGTACATCTCTTCTACTGATACGACCTTGGCTTTCCTGACACGAGTTGCCTCTGCTGAGTGGCGTTTCAGCTGCTTCTTCTCGATTTTGCTAAATATGAAGCTTTCCTTGTGTGGCCTTTAGTAACCTTGGTTAATTCTGCTTCTTGTGCAAAGTGGAATTATACTTATAAAACATCCTTCTTTTGAGGTAGATTATGTATAGCGGTGCTTGCCGCACTATCGTTCTACTAAGCATAGCAAGCTTCACGGTTTTCTTAGCTTCTTTGCTGTTCTAAGCATGTACAGGTGCAAACTGGTCAAATATCGTCATCGTGCTCATGGCATAAGCTTCTTACATTTGACATCATCCTTTTGCTTTAGGTTCACGATATCCCTTGTTCATGGTGTTTCGTCTCTTTACATCATTCTCTGGTCATCTGTTCTTCTATCTGTGAGTCAGTCCGGGTCCTTGTGTCGTCACCATTTATCTTCCATTAAGACCCTTTTGGTTTATTCAGGGACTGTACTTAAAAGATCTTCATTCTGTTTCATTTGTTGATATGGTTTTCTCAATAGGTACCTTACTGTCCATGGTTTCCTTGGTACTGGTACTTCAATAGGTGCTGTTCTTCTGATGGGTACTGGACAGAGCCCCAATGCGGCACTCTGCTGGTTTATTTGCTCATCATATGTCACATATTTCGGTGTGAATGTTCCTGGTACTTCAAAATGGATGGTTGGAGTGCGGGTTGTATTTGGGACCCCCTCTACAGTACTGCACCCGTAGAGCTGGTCATACAGCAGCTTGGCAGTTGTTAAATGGCGAGCCATCATACGCCATGTTCTGGGGTGGTTACTCCTGGGTATCTGGCCGTTTTCCATACGTCATTGGCAGCCTCTCAGAGGATCACCGCTAATAAACCTTTCATGTCCACTACCGCTAGTGTCTGTCCTGCTGTTTTTCTTTCAATTTCGTATATCCATGTCCCAGCGGTCAACGAGGGTAGCTTACACCTTTAAGTTTTCCTTGCTGATCTGTTGCCATGGTATATATTGAGGTCGTCACCCTCCCATCTCCAGTAAGGGGAACTATGTCCGCCCGACCTCCACCCTCCGGTCTCCTAGTGTCTTTGGTGGTGGTGAACGCCCTTGTTAATTCTCCCCTCTTGTGCGCCGTCAGGTCCCTTATTCTCTGTGTGTACGGTGTAGCGCAGTTGATGCTCTGCAATATACACCTAGAACGATGTACCCTTTCATCTTTGTCCCCCTGCATTCCACTCCCGTCCTTGTCTGATTCCCCCTATCGTATCTCGGTCCGTGCCCTTGCCTAAGCTTCCTCGGGCAGGCCGTCCCAGTGCCTCGTCCTCACTTCCTCAGAAGTCGTCGGACTCCACATCTCTGCCGTCACTGTCAATATTGTCTTGGAAGCTTAGCCTTCTCAACATGCGTCCCCGCTGCCCTTCTTCCTTGTTAATCATGCATCTGCAGTCCCCCCTCACGGAGTTCCCGGCATTGCTCTTGCTTGACAGCATGGCTGCTCTGTCAAACCTCTATTTCCATTCTCTATCTACTTGCTCTTCCCTCTCCATGTTATCCTCAAAACGTGCTAAACCCAACTCAATCCTTATTTCTCTCACTGCGCGCTCTTCCTCCTCCTTGCGCCGTCGCTCTTACGAGCCGATCTATTTCTAACTTTCTCTTCTCCCTTCTCAGAGGGCGTTCAACCTAAATCGCGTTGGGGTCAGACCTATGGTGAAAGGCGCTATACAAAGGACACAATTAAAATGAAATGGTGGCAGTTTCAGATAGATTAGCATTACTAAAAATAGTGTGATGAATTTGAGACTTCTGCAGTCAACCATTAAAGTGTCTCAGCTTTTATTGCGAGGGAGGACCTTTAAATTATCCCATAAAACAAACTCCAGAATATTAATTCTGGCGCTGCAAGTCCTAGTGGCCAAGTCAAGAAAAGAACTGTGTGAAAGGTGAATGAAGATTTACACATACAGGAAAAGCGGAGAAGGATGGGCAAAATGTCCATCCTTCTTTATGAGCGAACATCTGGCATCCTTTTATGTGATGCATGAAATTACAAACTGTTTTATGGCAATGGATAGTTTACGAAGGTAAAAGGGATTTTTTTCCCCAGTTGCTTTCAACCGTCACTAGGTGAATGACTGAAACTGAGGGGGGCATTTTTATAGCGTACACTGCAGACTAAACTGCCTCTTGGCGCTCAGACATGCATGCTCTTCAGAGCATTTCACAATAAATGTAGTGACATTCACTGATGTTGTGCAGGCGTTGTTATAGATGGTTGCAGTTAGGTGGATAGGGAACTGGCTGACTGCTTGCCTCTGACATGGGAATTCTTTAACTTTTCATTTTCGAATCCCCGGTCCTTGAGGTGAATACATAGACTGCCTAGAAGTGAGGGGGATCCTACAGGAACCCTCGTATAAAAAACGTGGTATTGTTGTATTTGTATGGTTTATTAATTATAAAATCAGCAAATCGTCATCAAAATTGTTAATCAAGCTTGTAGGATATGTCAGTGGACCTTCTCTGTAGAATCTTCTTCCTGTTATTTGATGTCACTAATGCTGTACACTGAATATTTAAGCACACATGGTAAGGAAAGGCCAACTCACCCTAATGTGCTTTTTAAGATGTGCATTTTTGTTGTAGGTGAAAGTGTTTGATGGGCGTCATTTTGTCATGGAAACGGCCATTACTGGAGATTATGCACTTGTGAAAGCGTGGAAAGCAGACCGTGCCGGAAATGTTGTGTTCAGGTATGGCGTTATAAGATTATGTAGACCACAACACTTATTGTATTATAAGATTGCCATTATTGTTGAGGGTCTTCATGTACCTTAAATGATGACTTTGAGACGAATGTTTCCTGTACTGTTTGTTGCTTGATTATTCTTTCCCACAGAGGAAATATGCCTGTGATCTTTCCCACCCTATAAAGCTCAAAATGGCAGTTGTGTGCAGTGTGGGTAGGCAAGCTAGTGACTCCTCTGGCGGTTTTGCCGTCCTCAGATGGCTATTGTAGTTTCGATGCACATTTCTTATCCAAATTAAATTATTCCAAACCTGGACTATGCACTCATTTTGATAGTCCAGACAGATGGAGTCCAGACGTCCCTGGAGGACAGCTCAGCGGAAACGTTCTCGCCTTGAAAGCAAGACGACACGAAGCAACACAGGTTCGATCCCCGGTCCGCGCTTAGAAACCTCTCGGAATTTATGCGCGTTATAAATACGCAACTAAGAAAAAAGAAATCACAAGCTGCGTGAGCGCTTTAAAAATGCAAAATAAAAAAATGATAAATAATTTCCAATAGGGCGTTTGGATCCTCTTTTACGTAGGGATAGGTTAGGTTATTTATAATGCGCTTAATTCCCAGAGGTTTCTAAGCCGGACCGGGGATCGAACCTGTGGCACGCTGCGACATCTTGCTTCCAAGACGACGTTGCCCCTGAGCTATCCTGTGGGAAAACTTTGGGAAAAGAGAAGCTGGTCCTGCTCAAGAAAAAAAGGACTGATTCTGCACTGGCCTGTCCCTCTCGGTTTCTGAATATTTAGGTTTGCTTTCTGAATAATAATATGTTTGAATTTCAATTTTGAAGGCTTGAAAGGAAGTCTGGATGAACTCCCTTACACTAATGTACAGTCTGGCAGTGGACCTTGTTGAAGGATATCAGTCCTTGATCTTCCACGGTTGCCATTTTTTTATTTTGCACTTGCCTCCTAATTATTTTAAAGGGTCCCAGAAATGTTACTGCGGTTTAGTTACTGCTTTTAACAATTGTTTTCTTTTGCCATAAATTGTTGGGCTAAGAGCCGCCTCTGCCTTTCACATTGTCATATCAACCCAGCCTGCGTGGTTGATGTGAACTAAGTCTAGCATGACATGACTCGTAATGGTAACCTTTTGACATTACAATGCCAGGCATTTCATTTTTGCAGTACTCGATTGACGACTTGATTCCCTTATCAAGAATATTCACCTTTATACAGTGTATTCTTGACTACACCACACTTGCCTCGCTGGCTCAGGCTTGGCAATCAAAGAATTAGCATTCCAGAGTTTTATCTGAGGACAACATATATAGAGATGCCTAGGAAAATCAGCCACCACACCTCCCTTATCGCCCGAGAACGCACCTGAGCCCCTTTTGCATCCGACATGACATTATGTACTAAGTTAAAATTCTCCAAATCTGCCTTGGAGCCGCAATCCAATTACCACAACACTATTGCACCTCTTCCCCCTTTTGAAGTACTATGGTCCACCTAATAGGACTAACACCAAAGCTATCGCAACACATTCTTCCCCAGCTACATCCCTCACTCCCTGCATTTGTAGCATCCCTTTCCAGCTTTCTCATTCTCTTATCTTCCCCTCTAATTTTCTGTCCTCCAGTAGACCAGTGTCTGCATACTCCTGATAAAGGGCATAGTACACAATGAATAAAATGTTCTGGGTAAATCCTAACCCAGAAAGGGAAATCTGCTAATCAATCCCCCCTTTCAGCAAGCTCCATGCAAAACGCATTATATACACCTATAATCTGCAGTTCCTGCTCTCCAGATGAACAGAGCAGGTTCAGAGGTCACATGTGTCCTTTTGACAGCTACTGTGGAAGCCACGTCACTTCAGCAGAGAGCCTGCATTTAAAGTCTGCACTACTGTTTCTATACTATTCCGGTGGCAATTTAATTTGTAATCATATAGCCATACCGGAGTTTATAGTATGTTGGATAGTAATTCAAATTACTCTAAGAAACCACATCTGATTTTGATCATACATGTCTCAACACTGTGAGCCCAGGCCAGCTGAGGAAGGATGGTGTGTATTCTGGTTAGACAGCAGGGTCCTTCCACCCCACAGGGCAATAGCCTGAAAGAGTGTGCCTCTCTTTTGATCTTTTGTGAGGTCTGGTAACACCTCCCTCCAGCAGGATAGCCTCCCAACAGGAGCTGTCCTGGCAAACCGGATCCAAAGGGAAGACTACAGAAAATGACTAGCCTCGCACCAGGTTGTTGCATACCAAAGGGCCTTTCATGCTTTGGGTCTGAGAAGGGGCAGAGTTAGTGTAGTCTGGGAGAGCTGTGCACATGAAGGGAAGGGTTCCATCATCTTGTTCCTGCCTGTACCTCTCCTTCCTTGAAGTCTCCTTCACTTCCTTTAGCACAACACACTTTGGGTATGATGCAAGAAGGCAAAGACCATTTGTCACAAGAAAAGGGTTTTTACCCCTTAATGCAAGCTTACTTTTGTCCAATCACCTGAGGACTTTTCCTCTATAATAGAGGATGTGTCCCACTCCTTCTTTGATTCATCTCTGGACTTCAACACTTCAAGAAGAACTTGTTTGGACCCTGTTGGGGATAGTAGTCCTTTCCAAAGTCCTTCAATTGTGAGGTGGAGTAAGGTGTTTCAGAGCAGAGACCAGCTGTGCTCCCTAAACATCCTCATGGCACATTGGGGGGTAACTTGCTGATGGCGAATTATCTGCCTCTTTGCCAGCTACACCGGTACCCAGGATCTCACTAGAGGTGAAGGGCTCCTGCAGGTGTTTGCAAGCCGATGTTTGGGAGAATGAAAACAAGGACCTATCTTGTCCTCATATCCACGGATTGGGACTCACTGCAAACTGAGAGCCAGATCATCCAGGATTCCTGTGTTTTCATTGTCGAATCCATTTGAGCCATGTTACAAGCACCGTTCGACACTTCAAACCACCATGATTCACTGGTGTTGCTTTTGGCACTCTCCTGATATTTGAACTGCTTGCACAGCACAAAGAAGCCTGGTTTGATGCTGCCATACCACCAGTAACAGCAAGACGATATTATCTGCTAGCTGCCCCCCTAGTCCAAATGTCGGCCCTGCATGCTGGTTAGGTCACTTTGATCACTTTTGCCCGCAAAGGTATATCTGTTATATGACCTAGTAGATGTTGACCTACTTATTTATTACGGTTTGTCAATGGGATGCAGTTTAACTCTGCACCGAACCTGGATTTTGAGTTTTCTGACTAAATAGCTTCTTAGTTTCGATTCGCATGTCTAGGACGTTATATTGAGCTTAGGGTAGAGGCTGGACTTATGGAGACAAGCCATTCTGTCCACGTCTACACCAAAGCTAGCGTGGGGACCGTTCCAAGTCTATAGACCATGAACGCGAAACCCAAGAGAGGCACGGTAACAAATGTCTGACCATGTGGATGCTGCTTTCGAGGGGATTGGGTCCTCCGACGTATTCCATATCTATGACAGTAATCAGCACAGCTGTGCTGCTTCGGAAAATCTTTCGGCGTCTGCGTCCTGCGTCGATGACAATGATACGCCGCCCTCGAGGACCTCCTCCGACGGCCGACGTCACTGGATGTTATAAGTAGGACGCACGACGCCCGTAGCCTCAGTTCTGTATTTTCCACGAACGTTTTCGCTTCGGAGATCTCGGCGTGCCTCGACTCTTTGGAGTTTCTGTTGTTTCGGTTCTTCAAACCTGTTTGTTTGTGAAGTTAAAGTCCTTTGTGATGTCTACCTCTTCTTCCACCCCGCATCCAGGCTTCAAGAAGTGCGGGGACTGCGGGTCCAAGATGTCGTTGACCGACTCGCACGACGCCTGCCTCTGGTGCCTCGGGGAGGCCCATGACATGTATGATTGCGTCGACTGCCAGTCGCTTATGTCCAAAGCCTTGCGGGAGCGCAAGAAGAAACTGTCGGTTGGTAAGTTGTCCAATCCCCGGAAGTCGAGGTCCGCGGGGCATTCGACGGACTATTCGAGGGGCGACTCTCCGCATCGTCGTCAGAAGTCCAGTGGGTCACAGTCCCGGAGTGGGTCCCGCCACTCCTCTGCCTCTTCGAGGCACATCCGGAAGCGGCGTCATCGGTCGCCTTCCCCGTCCTCCGCCCGTCGGTGAGTCGCTTATCCCACCAAGCATGCGACGCCAGAGGAATGGGCTTCCTTCAGTAAGAAAATGCTAGCGATTCTTGAATGGCAGGGCACTGGTCCGTCCGTGCCTCCGAGTGGGGTCGGTCGTGATCGGACTAGAGACACCGCTCCTACGCCGTCGGGCTCGGGTGGTCGGCACGATTCGCGGGAGCGGTCCCCTCGGACATGGGGAATCGTTCTAGTCACGCCCGTTCCAGGTCCCGGTCCTCGACGCGCTCGAGACCGTGTGAGCCTGTGATGTCTTCGAGGAAGACGTTGACGCCTGTGGCGCAGAGGTCGTCGAGAAACTCTCTCGAGGCTCCGCCTCTGAAGAAGTCGTCGACGCCATCGGCGCCTAGGATGTCGAGGGACACGCTCGGGGCTCCGCCCTCGAGGCCTGTGTTGACGCCGTCGATGCTGTCAGCGCCGCATTCGGCGTCAACGCCGATTCACTCGACTCCTTTCGAGGCTGTTTCGACGGGGGTACCTCGGGGCATGGTGGAACCCCCTAGAAAGGCTCTGGCCAAGGTCAAGCAAGGCTTTGTTCCCCATTCTGTGCCCTCTTTCCACCATCTTGAGTACATTTCGGAGGTGGATGAGGGCTCGGATGATGGCATGGTTTCTGATACGGTGACAGATTAGATTCTCTCGGGCCATAGCCAGATTGAGGACCTGCGTCAGTCCCTGCACGACGCCAGTGGTCTGGACACCTCTCCGGAGGTGGAGTTTTGTAGGCCTGAGCCTGGCACCCATGCCGACTCCTCGTACCGGCACCTTATGTCTAGGGTCACCGAGTACTTGGGGAGGTCTGCTCCCCCAGGGGATTTTCTTCAGGATGACCTCATGGATATCCTCGACCAAGGTCCACCAACTGACCCGGTACTGCCATTCCATATGGCTCTACAGAGGGTGGTGGCGGCTTGGACTGCTCCGGAGATTCTCCCGGCAGTGGGCAAGTCTTTGCCGTGAAAATACTGCCCAGCCAGTAGCGACCCCTGCTACTTGACCAAGCACCTCACTCCGGAGAGTTTGGTGGTGCAGGCGGCTGCGGCCCCAGAAAAGCAGGCGTCGTATCCTACCATCCCTCCTGATAGGGACGACAAGCATTTTGGTGGTTGGGCGAAGAAAGTGTTTTCTTCAGGGGGGTATGGCTCTTCAGGTGGCCAACTCCTTATGTGCCTTGTCATGTTTCATGCCCACTCTGTGGAACTGTGTAGCCGTAGCGGCTGAACATATTCCCGAAGGGGATGAACGGGATGGTTTTCTTGCTATAGTCCATGATGGCAAGGATGCCATGTGTGAGGCCGTTCAGTCGGGTTTGGACATGGCAGATTGTGTCAGCCGGTCTATGGCGGCGAGCACCGTAATACGCAGGTTTGCGTGGTTGCGGAAGTCGGGGTTTGCTCCTGATGTGCAAGCCCGGCTCCTCAACATGCCCTTTGACGGTGAACATCTTTTTGGCAGCAAGGCTGACGAGAGCCTTGAGAGGTTTCAGACCTCCAAAGCTGCAGCAAAGTCGTTGGGCGCTGCAGTTTGACAACCTCTGCCTTTTCGTCCTAGGGGACAGCAATGGAGGAGAGGTTCCTTTCGTTATTACTCCTCCTTTGGTAAAGCAAGAGGAGCTGCCAGTCAAAGGGGCCACCGTAGGTGTGCCAGAGGTGGAAAGCAGGGTACTTGAGGTGCCAAGGCCGCTCGGGCAGTTGCCTCTTTGCCCTCAGGCAACGCCGCAGCCGCTTCAGCTCAGTCATGAAGCCATGTCCCATGGTTCGCTAGTTGGGGCAAGGCTGGCGCAGCATCTTGTCGAATGGCGTGCCATTACTTCAGATGTGTGGGTTCTGGAGATCATAGCCCACGGCTACTGTCTTCCCTTTCGGCAGAGGCCTCACAACAATCCACCGGGGAATCTCTCGTTGCAGAGTCCGGATCCGCTCCTTGTGCAGGAGGTTCAAGCCCTGCTGGAGAAAGGTGCCATAGAACTGGTGCCTGTAGCGGAGAGGATCAAGGGATGGTATTCCCCTTACTTTTTTATTTCCAAGAAAGACTGGGGATTGAGACCCATCATGGACTTGCACGGTTTCAACAAACTCCTCAGGAAGGACAAGTTCAAGATGGTTACTCATTCTCAAGTCCTCCAGGCCCTTCAACTTCAGGACTGGTTGGTGTCTCTCGACCTCAAGGACGCTTATTTTCATGTGCCGATCCATCCAAAGCACAAGAAGTACCTGAGGTTCGCAGTTGGCGACTCGCACTTTCCGTTTCGGGTCCTGCCGTTTGGATTCACCAAGCTCATGGTAGTGGTGGCAGCGCATCTCAGGAAAGGGGTGATTCACGTCTACCCCTACCTGGACGATTGGTTGATCAGGGCGCACTCTCCCGACCAAGTCCTGGATCATCTGTCCGTCACCTGCCACTCCCTCCACAAGCTGGGCTTCTCCCTCAACTTAAAGAAGTCCCACTTGACGCCAACTCAAAGGCTCCAGTACATCGGAGCAGTGCTCGACACGTCCCTGGGGCAGTGTTTTCCTCCCCAGGTGAGGGCTCATCAAATTCAGCAGATGTTGCACAAGTTTCAGCATGCCCAGAGTCTCCCAGCGTTCGAGTTCTTGAGATTGCTCGGCCTCATGGTATCCTGCATTCTTCTGGTGCCATAGGCCAGGTTGCGGATGAGATCTTTGCAATGGGCACTCAAGCTCCAGTGGTCTCAGTCCTCCGGCAGGATGTCGGACCCTGTTCAGGTGCCGTCCTCGGTCGGCCAGGACCTTCTGTGGTGGGCCGTCGAAGGCAATCTGATGAAGGGGGCTCCATTTTGGCTACCCTGGCCGGAGGTGACGATCGTGACAGACACATCCCTCACGGGATGGGGAGCTCATGCCAACGAGTTGACAGTCAGTGGTCGTTGGTCTCCGTCGGAGTCCAGACTCCATATCAATCTGTTGGAGCTGAAGGCCATCAGGCTTGCCCTGAAGGCTTTTCTGCCGACTGTGCGAGGAAAGAATGTCCTGATCCTGACGGACAACACAGTGGCCAAGCACTACCTCAACAAAAAGGGGGGGCAGGGTCACTTCCTCTGTGCAGGGAGGCGATGCAGCTCTAGTTCTGGGCAATCCAGCAGGAAGTTTCCATCTCGGCAGTTCATCTGGCCGGAGACGAAAACGAGACGGCGGACGCTCTGAGCAGGCAGAGCGCAATCTCTCACGAGTGGGAGTTGGCTCAGGAGATTCTCCTGGAGATCTTCGCCCTTTGGGGGACCCCTCAAGTGGATCTCTTCGCCTCCAGTGTCAACCGGAAGTGCGAAAGGTTCTGCTCGCGGGAATTTCCTCCTAGAGGAGCCTTAGGAGACACGTTCGTGGTAGAGTGGTCATTCTCACTGCTGTACGTATTTCCTCCAGTCCCCGTCATCCCTACAGAGGGGTGTTCCTATTCGTAACATCTGTGATGCAGCCACTTGGGTTTCGGTCCATACTTTTGTACGTCACTACTCCCTCGATTCCATCCGTGGGCAGGATCTGGCCTTTGGCAAGGCGGTCCTTTGCTCTGCAATTTGATTGGGCATTCTAAATTTCTGTATTCTGAATTCTTTTCCCACCTCCTTGCATTGGTACTGCTTTGGGAGTCTGTCATAGATATGGAATACATTGGAGGACCCAATCCCCTCAAAGAACAAGTTACTCTTACCTGGTAACGTTCTTTCGATGGGATGGTCCGACGACGTATTCCATATCGCTCCCTCCCTGTCTTCCCCGCTACAGAACTTCTTATGCGATTGCAGCTTACGTTTCCGCAATGCTCTGTGTGGTCAGACTGGTAGAAGACTGGTGCCACACATTCTGGGGAAAAAACTACAACTGAGGCTATGGGCGTCGTGCGTCCTACTTATAACATCCAGTGACGTCGGCCGTCGGAGGAGGTCCTCGAGGGCAGCGTATCGACGTCATCGACACAGGGCGCAGACGCCGAAAGATTTTCCGAAGCAGCACAGCTGTGGTGATTACTGTCATAGATATGGAATAAGTCATCGGACCATCCCATTGAAAGAACGTTACCAGGTAAGAGAGTAACTTGTTCGTCTGTTTCGAATCCACAAGGACAGTCTTCTGTTATGGGCGTTCGGTCATGGATCCGTAGGAACATTTGTTTTGCCTTTGACACGCCCGAATAAAATGTGTCCTTACTAACAGGTTGGGTATGTGTGCAATATCTCCTGTCTTAGGCACAGTTTGCTATGAATAACTAAACCCACCATTCTTGAGCATAGTTACTTATTTCATCTTCATTTGTGTTCAAACCAATGTACTGTAATACAAACCATTTATTTTTTTAATGAGCTAAATCTAAAATGGTGATGTTTAATGTGGGCCAGCCTGAAACCAAAGTAAAGCTTTAGTCTTCTACTCGACTGTCACCATTAAATAAGATTGAACCGACTGGCGTGATGCTACATGCACAGCCTGGATCACTCATCATGTTGCTTCAACTGTACCGTTTGTCGATTGCACCCAGTGAGATATCTGCCATACCATTTTGGCGATCTGGAGGACAACACCTGCTGGAATAATATGCTAGTGCCTTCTGCATACCTTTAGGCAAACACATGCATGTGGATGTAGGAGCTATGCTTGGTGGGAGGAGGCCTATGCACTTTCAGATATTTACCACACATGCTTGAATGTTCAAACTAATGTTTAAATGCATGAATGTTTTTGCTGATGACCTAAGATTGTGGTGCTCCTAAATAGTATTTGGTTCAGTATCCTGACCCTTTTGAGGGAGGGTCTGATGGCTGTGTGTCACCCAAAGGGTTCGGGCATGGTTCAAGTGTAGCCATTTATGTGGCAGCCTATACTTTAACGGCAGGGATCCGGTTGTGATGATGGTACAAGCAGCAGAAGGTGGCAATCCGGGTGAAGGGGTGTATCCTTGTGGTTGAAACATAAGTTGCCTGCCCAATGCGCCACTTTTTTCATTTTTTTATTTTTTCTATTTTCTCCCTTGCTATGTGACACATCGCTGGCCTATTATATAGTCTGTATTTAACATTTTATCTTTAACCTTTTTTATTTGCTATTGAAACTGTTATTGTATGGTGATGTTAAAGCCCTGATGAAGACCAGTGTGTATTAAGGTTCAAACAAGTGTTGACAAAGGTTGTACACTGCCAATGAGTGGAGATTAAAGAAGATTACCTGTTTGAAGACTTTGGTTGGATATCATTAATGAGTGGATATAAATGAATATTATTAGGAATCACCAATTTGCATTTTGAAGTGCCTGATGCTTTGGGCTGGCAATTTATGTTTCAATTGTTATATTGTTAGGCTTGTTGGGGCTCAGGGTCTTTTATCTTGGTTCCATGCTGCCTATAAACCCTGCACTAGATTTAGTTAATTGCTAGGTTTTGGGGATATGATGAAAATGAGTGGTTAGTGTAGTGGAGTATCAGGCACTTGGCTTAATTGTTTTATAATCTTGCGGCTGGGTCAGTGCCTGTGAGGTGGACACTGGTTTTGCAGGCGCGTTCTCTTTTTCGAACCACCTGCTGAATGAGATCCACAAGATTAGCCCATGGTATAAAGTAAGCGACCCGACTTTACTATTCTCATGGACATAGACTGGAACGCCTGCAGTATGCCTAGGTTGTCTGTCGATGTAGCATAACGGGAACGTACCTACCCACTCCCCAAAAATCCTTTTTGAAGTGTTCGATATGGTTCTAGATGCGGGGGCTAATTGATTTCAAGCTATAAAACCTGCTTGTCGCAAGTTGATTGCAGCCATGTAGGAGGATATTTGGGGCCCAAGTAGGGAGCTAGTATCTTCTGACCTGTAAAGGTTCCTTACCACAAATGCACCCCCCTCCTCCCCGGGTTAGGGTAGACCATCTATTGCAGGAACCATTTGAATAGTCTAAGAGTTAACCGGTTCAGCAGAGTGAAGAATGTCCACTTGTGCTTTGGAGGCCATTTTAATTTTGGAATGCTTCTGCCTTTTGAGAGGTGGGATGCCTGACCAGCCTCTAGGGTAGCAATTGCTGGGTGTACAGGCCTCTTTCACACATTGAATGCTTGGATATATTCACCTTTGATTCGTTTTCTGGTCGTCTCAGCGAGTGCCCCCGTAGCGGTAGGCCCAAAGGGCACACCAGCCTAACCATCTGTACATTTAGGCACCACAGTGTGTGCAGTGGTAATAATAGTCCTGAGGACACTTTTTGGTGTGTGTGCCAGTGCTAGGTTCAAAGGATACCTCGCAGGGTGCACCATTGTTGGGCCCCTGGGGAACCTTGATGCCACCATTGTGTGACGGCCTCAAGTTTATTAATTCTAGTACTAGGCACTGGCATGTTTGCCTTAGAATAAAGATACGGATTCACCTGTGATCGCTTTCTAGAAATAATGGCCAGGAAGTCATGTGATGGTGGGACGCGACCGCGAGTGAGCTCCGATTTAAATGTGCATCACCCTGGATTGAATGAGGCCAAATATGACGAGGCTCCAGCCCTGAGAACAGATACAGCAGGGTTAATGCCCGGAGGGCGATCATGCCAGCTGCACCAAGCACATCCAGCCTCTAGCAAGTGTAGACTACGGTTGGCGAGGGGAGTTGGTATAGGCAAATGGCAGTGCAGAGCAGGGTGTGGTACGAGCACATTCTCCTGCATTCTGTCTACCTCTTTTTGTAAGCCGTGTTGGCATGTTCAACTCCCCAACCAGCAGGATGGAATATTACATGAGCATGGAGGTGGGGGCGAGGCAGGAGTGTTAATTGTATACATCCCTGTGCCTGTCATCTTTTGGAAAATTGTTGGCTTTCTCACCAGTGTTATTGGCACGTTGGCATCGCCCTGTGCTGCCTGTTTTGGGTCTCGCATGGTACACCGAAGATGGAGCACTAGGAGCATAATTGGGTATGATCACCATGATCAGCTTTGGACTGCAATCTGCGGTCTCTTTGGCTTAGTTGGTTGCTCCAATACCCCACCCTACGTTGTTCATCCTTCTGTTTGTCTATGCATGACAACTGTTAGCCACATTTCTAGCTGCCTATTTTACTAGCTGCCTGTCAAGTTTAGAACCTGACATCGTGATATGGAATAGAATGAGTTTAGACAACATAACATTTTTACTGTTTTTTTGTTGTGTTTTTTGCTTTTAGGAAAACCGCAAGAAATTTTAACCAACCAGTGTGCAAAGCAGCAAAGTTATCGATAGTAGAGGTATGCGAGCGTGATTTGTTTGTGTTTCTATTGATGTGAAGTATTGTTGAAGCATTTTAAAACCAGCTTCAACGCGCTCGCCTTTGAAGAAAGACGACGTGGAGCAACCCAGGTTCGATCCCCGGGTCGCGCTTAGAAACCTTTGGGTATTAAGCGCGTTATAAATAAACAATTACAATTACGTGTGCATGATATTGTAAATAAAAATGCAAAGAATGAATGATTCCTGCGTGCATTAACATATGCATACAGTTTAATGTGGCAAAGCACTGGCTTCGATTTTTTTTAAATTCTGGTTAATGTTGGTCCTTTCCCCCTTCCCAGCCACACTCCTTCCTGCTCTACCCTACAAGATCTTGTCCACGTGTGCTATTTTCCGTGCAGAAGAGAATGCCTTCTTTTACATAGGAAGAAAACATGTCAATTGAAAGCTTTTATGTCTTTTGCTTTTGCCGAAAAATAAACATGATATGGTCTTCCACACGTTTCTTAAGTTAGTGACTAATGGGCTTGTTTTTCCTACAGGGCAATCTCACGTCAGTGTGAGTACAATTTTGGTTCCACACTCCGTCTTGGGTCCCCCACCCCAACATCAATCCAAAGTGGACTGCGCCTGAGTATTATTTAAAAATCGTGCACCGGGGTGGTGGCACAATTGTTGTATACTTTATCCTTTTTGGCGTTATGACACGTACTCCTTCTCTTTGGCACTCAGAATACCCAATGAGTTGCTAATTGACAGTCTGGATTAGGTGACCGGCTCTGCAACGCAGGGAAAACCCCCTCCAGACATGGCATTTTTGGCAAGATTTTGCAGTTCTATCTTCATTGTGAAAACCATTCGGAGTTTGATCTTTCAGTTCAGTTACACATGTTGATTTCGTCTGATGCCAAACAAGTATTTTAACATTGAACGTTATCATTATTAATGGTCATGGTTCCAATTATTAATCCTCCTCTCTTTAAAGGTTGAAGAGATTGTGGATGTAGGAAGCTTTTCGCCGGAAGATGTTCACCTTCCTAGTATCTACGTACATCGCATCATCAAAGGAGAGAAGTTTGAGAAGAGAATAGAGGTAAACCATGGCTGATTAGTAACCGGTAAATTAACCTTTACCTGTTCCATTGGATAATCCAAGCAAATCATATTTGGAGATATAGTTTTATGTTTTATAGCCTTGTGACTGAAAACTAGATTTCTCTGGAAAAAATAGTTTGAAGGAAATAACACTATAAGGCTCATTTTGGTACGCATGTTTCCTATGGCATGGCACGGGTAGTGTAGCTCGGTGGCGACGCGCTCTTCTTGGAAGCAAGACGACGCTGAGCAACGCAGGTTCGAATCCAGGGTCAACGCTTAGAAACATCTTCGGTATTAACCGCATTATTATAAAAAAAAAAAATATATAAGTGCACCCAAAACATATATAATTATACATTTCCCTGCATTTGTATGGTGGAGTAGAGGGTTAGAACTACCGATGCTCTCTTCCTCTTCACCCTACAAATACTCCCAGCCTTTGCACCGCATGGATTTTCATGCTAGCGCAAATGCTGTGGATCCCTATTGGGACTGCCGGCTTTAGCAAAAAGCAGGCCGACCCCATAGGGGTCCATTGTAAACGCTGCCTTCCATGCGCACGCGGGCAGGGAGCGTTTAATCAATTTGCACACTGGAGGGCAGGGCAGTGTACACGCTTGTACGCCGCCGAGCAAATGACCAACATTTTACGCCGTGGACCCACTTGGCACTTGCCTGTATCTACATGTAACGGGTCCCTAGCGCCGAATTATGAGAAACACGAAAATTAACCCATTAAGTCTCAGGAATAAAAAATAAATTATATTGTTTAAACGAAGTAAAATGCACACTGCACATCATAACCATATTGATGTTTGCTAAGTTAATTGGGGAAACGAAGCCTAAATGTGTTTCTACAGCGTCTTTTCTTATATTGAAGTGGATGGAAGTGTGTAGGTATATGCTATGTGACTACAGCGCCACCCCCTGGTAAAACACGTTTAGTTGTATTGTTAGCTGATGCTTCACCAAAAGCTATAGCCAAAAACGAATGGCAAATGTGGATGAACACACACCTCCCCTATTGATGCGTGTGTCCCTATTACATTAATTTGTATTTTGCTGGCTTTTTCATTTGTTTGGTTGAAAAGCACACATTCCTGTCTGTGATGCAGTTGTATTTGGTTGCCTCTTCTGCCATTGTAATGGGAAGAGTTCCAAAGGTGCAATGTTTTTCAGAACTGTTTTTTGTTTGCTTGAAGTGTGATTGATTGGTTTGTGCATCATTCATAATAGCGTGAGGTTTATTGTTGTTTAATCATGGCAGGCATGAAGCTTTTAGTTGGTTTTGTTTTGGTGATATGCTTTTGTTGTAACATTGGATGGCAATTGACGCTGGATGAGTTAATGTGCCATTGGTTATTTGTAGATTAACACCTGGAGCAAGCAGTTGAGTGTCTGGCAATTGGCGTTAATATGTTCGTTGTGTGGCCTTATTGGGAATGTTAAACTTTGTTGCATATGAGCGAGACACTTGTAAATCTCTAAGAAATAACCGCAACCGATGCTTCACCAATATTGTGTAAACCTGACAATTAGATTTCTCGTAATGTTTGTTGAAGTTGAAACCATTTACTCCTACGTCCCGTCCCCTTTCCTCCATACTTATGGGCCATTTCTCCGTCCTGTGGGATGGGACCGGAGCGCTTTGTAAAAGCATCCAAATATTTCAATTTTTTTTAGTCCTTCCTCTCTTTCTATGTGGGGCCCGGCACGTGGCCGTAAACCCGTCCATCTCGGCTCCGCCCCACGCATCGCCCATCAGTCCTTTTCTCTGCTCGTTCGGGACTGGACACGCTTGTATCCTCGGAAGATCTTCTTCCCTTTTTTTCGTCCTCTCTGGCTCTCGCCAGCGATCGTGTACTAATCTGTCTATGTCGTTCAAACTAGACCATCCTCTTTTTCTAGAGTGTTTGGGTCCGGATCACCGTTGGGACTCCTGTTTTTATTGCAACTCCCTTTCGGTCCGGGCACTTTAACGTTGGTTGGAGCGGTGGGAGGAGGTGTTTCGACGTACTCCTCCTTCGCATTTTCAGGCGTTTATCGACGAAAAGAAGAAATGCCCGGTAAGTTCTTTACTTTTCAGAGCACCCGGCCGGGCGATACCTTTCCGGGCTCTTCCCGAGCCGGGAGGAGCGTTGATCGCTCTGTCACCGGGGATTGCCCCGAGGTGCCTTCTGGGCCTAATAATTGTACCAGAGTTTTCTCCGAGGGTCTCCGTAAGGGGCCTGTGGATACCGGAGCACGCTCCGAGGCCCCTTCTGTGGGAGCTGCCTGTAGACCCTGTTCTACTGAGTCGTGGGGTAGCGGAGCTCGCTCTGAGGCCTCGTTATCGGCTTCCCTCAAAAGTACCGGGGTGCGCCCGAGGCCTCGGATGGGCTTGGTGTTTCCAAATGATGTTCGAGGCCCACGCTAGTAAGGTTGTTACCGGACCTGGGTCCGAGGTCCCTCGTGTAGAGGCTAAAGTGACCAACATTTCTGAGAGGCCTGCCAAGGCCTTATCAGTGAAAGTTGTTCCTCACCGTCCCCGCTGTTGTGGCGACGCCAGAACTGTTGAGGGGGCAAGGAGTGAAAGTTCTTCCTTTACTGGCAGTGCCGAGGTCCTTCCTGTGAAGGCTAGTTTGGCTATTGGTATGTCGCAGAAACATTCCAGGCCTCATAGTACCGGCTTGGCCGAGGTTCCTTACGTTAAGGCTAAAATTGAGACCCCAGGCTCACCGACGGGGACACCTGCCTCACTTCCACACGTGCCGCAGTTCCCCTCAGGTGATGGCAAAATGGCAGCTGTTGCCGCCATGACCACGGTGGCCATTTTGGGTGCTTCCCCTACATGTACGCCCTCGGCCTCAGGTGTAGGAGTTGGTTCCGCGGGTGAACATAAAATTCCTTGTGCGCATCCGTTTAGTCCAGTTTACGATTGGAACGCCCGGCTGCCCCTTCCGCACAATGTCTCGTTGCCTGTGGGTTCGGCACCTTTGATTTTTGTGGACACTTCGGGGGATGGGCCTGTGTGGCAACCCTCCCCACTGCGTCCCTGGAATTATCCTCCTCATGAGAGGCCTTCTCCGGCAGTTCCAAAACCGTCTCTGGAGGACGCCTTTTTCGGCAAATTTCAGACGCTCATGCGTACCGACCCCATGAGAGACTATTTCAAGAGTCTTTTTAGGTAGATATGCCTGCCTGCGTCTCTGGCTCCACCCATTCCACCAGTGGTTCCGCCGGCGCCGCCCTTGCCTACGTTGCCCCCACCGACCCTTCCGCCCTTGCCCCCGTTGTCCCCCGTGGACAAGGCGGTGCCTGACACGGTTCAGCAGGATCCTGACCTGTCGGATGATGCGCAAGACGAGCAGGACAGCGAAGACCAGCCCCGCTCTATTAGAGCTTTTCACAACCGGGTACTGCACATGATGACACGCGATACAGGCTGCATTCTTCGGAAGAGGTGGCCCTGTCATCTTGTCCGCCCCCTCCTCCACAGTAGTGGCCGCGGCCACTTTGCAGTCCAGGCCTGCAGCGTCCTCTTCTATGACGGCGACTCAGGTTCTGGGGAAAGAGGACAAACTCCTGGACTCCCTTGGGAGGAAGATTTTCGCTAACTCAGCCTTGCAGCACCGGCAGGCTAATGTGGAACTGGTGTTAGCGGGGGTGAATATGAAGATGTGGAAAGGTCTGCCGGAGTTCGAGGAGTTCATTCCGGTCGAGAAGCTGGAAGACTTTAAGGCGGGTTTATCTGATGCCAGAGTCTTGGCCCAGGATCTGCTTGAGGCCGCAGCTCATCACATCGACATGTCGGCACGGGGCCTTATGCTGGGTGTTGACACCTCTCGACAGGCGTGGTTGCATGCCACCAAGTTCTCGAAGGAGGTGCCGGACATGGTGTTGGACTTGCCGTTTGACAGTAAGGAGCTTTTCATTCCACAACGGATGTGGAGGTCACCAAAACGAAGGACAGCACCCAGACAGCTAAGTCCTTGTCAGTCCTGGTTAAAACCCCTTTTAGGATCCAAAGACTGCTTTCGCAAAGCCGGCCCTCCTCTGGTTTCAGGGGCTTCCTAGACCGGAAATCCTGTAGAGTGGATACTCCTTTGGGTAATAACCGCCGGAGGCAGCACCAGACTCAGTTTTTCTCCCGCTCCTCAGCCTCCTCCTCAGGTTTAGGTGGTAACACCACTGAAAAGTCTGCCAAATGAGGGTTCTCCTCGCTCGCACGAGACCGCGGTGGGAGGACGCCTTACGTCTCATTGGGGGACGTGGCAGACCATCACCGAGGACAGGTGGGTCTTGTCAGTCGCTTTGGTGGGCTTCCGCTCAACCCATCACCCTACCCCACCCTTCAACCCTTTTTTCCAGTAGTCGAGATCGCCCTCCCTAAAAGCTGAGGTGCAGAAACTGCAGGACCTCAGAGCTGTGGAACCTGTTCCTCTTGGGGAGCGAGGGGAGGGCTTCTACACCCAGCTGTTTACGGTGCCCAAACCCAACCGGGCTGGCCTGCGCACCATCCTAGACCTTTCCCAGTTCAATCTTTTCCTACCCCAAGAGAAATTAAAGATGATCACGCCCAGCCAAATACGGTCTTCCCTGCAGATGGGCGATTGGCTCAGAGTGGTGGATCTTCAGGATGCCTACATGCATATCCTGAACTGGGGTCCACACAGGAGATATCTCCATTTCTCTGTGGGTGCGGAGCATTTCCAGTTTCGAGTGCTTCCTTTTGGCCTAAGTTCGCACCACGTGTCTTTACGAAGATGATGGCGGTGATCGCGGCCTATCTTCGTCTGCAGTGTATCCATGTTATCCGTATTGAAAGCTGCCTGCAATCTTCATTCTCTCCTCCAGCTCCTGTTCCACCTCGGGCTGTCGGTGAACTGGCGGAAATCTTCCATGACAGTCTCTCAGGACTTGATCTTCCTGGGTTTTCGCTGGAATACTATCGACTGCAGAGTGTAGAATGGCAGATCTGTTGGCCACGTGTCAGATGTTTGAAACCACCAGGTTGACATGCTCTCCGACTGCGCAGAGGCTTCTGGGCCTCATGGCCTTGTGTGTTTTGGTTCTTCCTCTTGCTCGACTCAAGATGAGGTGGACTCGGATGGCTCTTCGGAGCTCTTGGCTTCAGGCTGTGGATCTGGACTCCAAGTTGATAATGATTCCGGCTTCCATGAGAGTGGACCTGGACTGGTGGTCGTCTCTCAGCAATCTGTCGGTGGGGGGCCAGGTTTCAGGACCCAGCTCCGATGATAACGGTCACAACAGACTCCTCCCTTCTGGGGTGGGGTGCGACGTTGGATCTTCTTCAGGTCTCGGATCTTTGGTCCCCCCAGGACAAGCTCCTTCATATGAATCATCTGGAGCTTCTGGCGATTTTCCTAGCGCTCAAGGCGTTCAGACCGATCATAGCCAACAATGTGGTCCGGATTCGCACGGACAATGTGGTGTCAATGTTTTACATCAACAAGCAAGGGGGCACCAAGTCTCCCCCGCTCGTGGAGCTGTCTATCCAGATTTGGGAGTGGGCGGTTCAGCATGGTGTCTGGCTACTTGCAGTACGCATTCCGGGCCAGCTGAATGTCACGGCAGATGCCCTCAGTCGGCGGACTATAGTCCGCTACGAGTGGGAACTGAAGGCGGAGGTCCTCTCATGGATTTTCCTGTGCTGGGGCACTCCGGAAGTGGACCTCTTTGCTACCACGGCAAACAAGAAGCTTCCCCTGTATGCCTCCAGAAACGGACCGGGAGCCTCCTCTTTGGGGGATGCTCTCGAGATCCCATGGCACAACATGAGGGCTTCTGCCTTCCCGCCTCTGCCTCTAGTTCATTGGACGATTTGCAAATTGAAGAACTCAGTGAACTGTTCTCTTCTACTCCTAGCCCTGTGGTGGCCAGCCAGGTTTTGGTTCTCAGAATTCCAACACCTGTCAGTGTATCCGCCGGTCAGGCTACCGGTGACCACAGATCTTCTTAACCAGGGGGAACAACAACTGTGGCACCCCTCCCCACAATCACTCAGCTTGGCGGCATGGTGACTGAGTTCAGGTCTTTAGAACATCTTAGCCTGTCTGCGGATAACATGTGCATTATCCAGGCAGCCAGAAAACCTTCGACTAGGTCCCAATACAGAAGCAAATGGCTTAGGTTCTGTCATTGGTGTTTAAACAAGCAGTTGGACCCAAGGCGGGCTACGATTGACACGGTATTGTCCTTATTATCCTACTTAGCAGAGTCGGGAGTTTACGTTCTGTCATGTAGGACTTATCTTTCGGTGGTTTCCGCCTACCTATCTACGGACCAATGTTCTTACTCTCTGTCTAATCCAGTGGTTAAGCGACATTTTGCAGGCTTGACATGCCTTTATGCTCCGATTCGCAGTCCGCACCCGGCATGGGATCTAAATGTGGTCCAGACGGTGTTGTGCCATAAGCCTTTGGAACCAATGGCCACGTTGGACCGCAAGCACCTGTCATGGAAGGTGTCCTTTTTGGTGGCCATAACTTCGGCAAGGCGCGTGAGCTCCAAGCTTTGTCAGTGGAACATCCCTTCTTGGCTTTTCACAAGGATAAGATGGTCCTACGGACTGTTAGGAAAGATTTCTTAATTGTGGGTAATTTTCCTTCCATGTGGCAACCCCTAAACTTTTTGCTGTTGTTTTCACCATGATCTAGACTTTGCCAGAGAAGTGCAGCCTTCTGCCGCACTCCTCAGGGCTTTCGCTCCATTCTTACGGGGAAACTGACATGCCCTTAAGACAGTCAGTACCGGGAAACGCTGTTTTCCGTAGTTTCTTTATCATGTTGCGGCTTTCGTGCAACATGACACAAGAGGGCACTGTAAGCTAAGTTACTGCTCTCTTGGGTCTCTAGCCTTCTACAGGCCCTAGATACTCTTTTTGGATTGTAACTGATCGGTGCAAGTGAATAATGGACGGGAATGGTGGCAGCGACCGTTTCTTGTGTTTTGAGCTCCTTTTGGCGTTTTAAGCGCGTTTCTCGTGCTTATCCCAAAATGGTGGCCTGGCTCCCAAAATGGCCAGACTACGAGGCTCCTTTGTCCTGTCCGCTGACCGTCTTGCTCCCTTCACCTTCCCCAGGTCGAGCCGACCCGGGGCCTTCCTTATTTGGGCATGTACTTTCCCGCGAAACACAGATGCTTTCGCGGGCTTCTACAGGCCTTGTGTGTGCCTCCAGGATGTGGGCTGGGATGTCTGGTCCCAATACACATCCTGGGTGCCAGAGAGTCTAGGGTGGTGTGAATGCCTGGGACCACCGTGGTCCGTGATAGGTCCACATATGGTGTGAGTGTTGATGAGCGGATCTCCCATTGGGTCCCCTCCGTTTTGGCGCGAAGGGAACCGTGGAGAAGAGGGGGCTGGAAACGCCACTACCATGTCGATCTCCTGAGTTCTCACGAACCAAGGAATACAGGAGCCAAGTATCCTGCAACCACGAGGCTGAACCGAGGAATCGCTGGTGACCCGCTGAAGGACTGCTCCTCTGCACTGCTGTTGCCTTGTGAAACCCTTTTTACCTCTGATTGAACCAGAAGGCCTGTACTGGTACTTCGACCCTTGGAATAGCGGGGACAGCTATTCTCGGCATCTTCACCATCTCCTGCACGTAAGCCTTCTGAAGTGTCTCTGGGCCATCCAGCAGACTGACCAGCCTACACAGGAGTCTTGCTCTGTCACCGCCGCCAGGTTGTGTTGTATTTCTAGTCCTTGTCGCTCTCACACGATTCGTAGACTTGGCGTTCACAGGTCTGAAGTGAGTAGTGTACATTTGGCTGAGATACACACGGCCGCTCCGTTGCCCTGCTGTGGTAACAAACTGTGCGGGTTCACTTCGTTTGGGACATCTTTAACTCAACTCTGCTGCTGCAGAATCTACACGACGACGAGACGTCCCCTGCTCTCCTGAACCTGCCAGCACTGAAACTGACGCGGCGAAGCCTGGGTCTGCTTGTATCGGGGACCGGTGAGTAGCATAGCTAGGAACTGGTCGCCCTCCTGCAGGAGCCCCTAGCTTTTCCCCGCTGTGTCAAAACAGCACGCCTTTCCGTACTCGCGCTCTGCTTACTCCACAGTGGAGGCTGCGCTTGAGTCGCGGAACTCTGTTCTTCATTTGTGCACTAAACTGAAGTGCCTGATTTCCTCGAAGAGACTTCCCTTTTTGCCCGTTGGCACCAGCATATGCAGGTACTTTTGAGCACAAGGCTCCACTCTTCGTAGGGCTCGGACTTCCTTTTAGTTAGGTGCCTCTGAAAGCGGACTGGGTCTAAGCATTATTTCGCACTGCCCGTTTTCCTTCCCTTCTAGGTGGACTACACATTTCGTGCATCTAACGCTTTAGACTCGTTTGTATTTGTATATATATTGTATTGGTTTGGTATGTGTTGGTTTACTACAGTTTTATTGTGATTTCTCGCTACGGTCATTATTGCAAAGGCCTTGGAATAAATGTGTATATATTTTTAATATAACACCTGTTTGGAGTAGTTTGTAAGTGTCCTTGCTTTGTGTGCTCATTGCGGGCTTTCCGTCACCCTCACCCCTCTTGAGACCTAGTCTTGACCGCCGCGATCGCTACCCAGATTGGTCTGGCTTGTCCAGAGGTTACCCTGTTCCAAGTAATTAGGTTGGCCTTCTGAACTTCTGCGCCGCCGGGACAGAGTTCAGAAATCCGTCTTGACAAATTGGTGTACAGCGGTGGGACACGACTGAAGGTATCCAGTGTTGCGCACGAACTAAGGCATTTCAAGTTATTCCTACCAGGACACGTAGTGAATTGTTATAGTATAACTTTAAAAAGGCTATAGTCCTATCTAACAGTATGAAACAAATACCTTAACTTTAAATGCTTCCAAATCAGAAACATTGAAAAAGATGTGTGCGGAGAGAGGTGTTTCCTCTCAAGGCACGAAATTGGATATGATCCAAAGAATCGTGGCGTGGCAAGAAGCACAGCTTGACGCTATAACTTCTGAGGACAGTGCGGAAGGAGGTGGGGCTGCTCTCACTGGTAGAACCGACGGTTCTGCCGCTGCACTGATCCACCGCGACCACGAGGACAGGGAGGATGAGATGTCTAATGTTTCCTCTGCCAGTGCTGATGGGGAGGCTATGCTTGAATTCAAGAAGCAAGAGCTGCGGTTTAGGCAGAAGGAGCTTGAATTCAGCATAGCCAAACTTAAAATCGAACAGGCAGAAAAACAGAAAGACAGGGATCACCAGTTGGAACTGGCCAATCTTCAGGTTGCAAATGGTTCCAAGGGTCCTGGACATGGGTCTGGGGCCTCCTCTCATCCACGGTTTCCGAAAGATCTGCTCAGTGTGTATGAGGAAAGGAATGACATTATGGACTGGCTGAATACGTTTGAGTATGCATGTGAAGTTCAAGAAGTTGACAATGCTGATAAGATTGCCTGGTTACTCAGCAGACTGCCCCATTCTGGCTGTAGTGCCATTATGGAAATGTCGAAGGCTGAGCGAGCTGATTTTGCAATGTTAAAGCAAACTCTCATTTTAAAGTTTGGAAAGACTCCGGCCCAATATTTAAAACGATTCCGAGAGTACAAGAAAAAAGAAGGTGGTACTTGGGTATCTTATGTCACTGAATCCTTAAAAAACTTAACTGGCTGGGTCGAAGGTTATAAGGTTTCTACCTTTGAAGGCATGATTAATCTTGTCGTGCTGGAACACATTTTTGCATCTTCTTCCCCGGAGCTTAAGCAGCATTTGGCCGATTCGAAGGAGATAGATCCTAAGAAGCTGGCCATTGCAGCAGACTTATGGGTGTCACATCGAGTGTCCCATAAGGACAAAACTCATCCTGGTAAGCAGGAGGAAGGGAAAAAGTCCAAAGATAAGGAGGGTGGAGAATCTGATAAATCTTCTCAAAAGGGCCACAAAAAGAAAAATAAGGGGAAGACACATGAGAACTCACAGGGTAGTGGAGGTCAGCCTCTGAAACAGAACTCTGGTTACAATAAGCCTCCCTATGTAAACAGACCCAATGGATCTTGTTTTGCTTGTGGAGCAACTGACCACGTGAAGGGGGATCCCCGGTGTAAGGTTAAACCTTTGGGGGTCCACTCCGCTAATCTGGCCTTCTCCTCCTACGAGGAAGAAGAGATTACAGGAGCATCCTTCTCCTCAGACTCATTTCCCAGCGGGATAGAAGCTGAGGTAGTTTTAGTTTCCCTGGGTTCCTGGGAGCCTAAAGTCACAGAGGCTTATGCTAGGATTCCAGATAATACCAAGCACTACTTTAAAGACAGTGTGCTGATCAATGGAGTAGATACTCCAGCTCTTAGGGATAGTGGGTGCAGTCGAACTGTAGTGGATTCTACCTTGGTAGACTCAGAGGAAGTTGCCAGAGCTACTCTGATGCCCACTAAGTTGGCTGACGGCCCACTCCGTATGTTCCCAGTAATACCTGTAAATCTTACTTTAAATGGTACAGCAGTCAGGATTCCAGTGAGCATTCAGAGAAACGTCCCAGGAAAGGTCTTGTTAGGTAATGATCTCAGAGCTTTAGGGCTCATAGGAGACACTGCCGCAAGACCCTACACACGGTCTCAAGCACGGGCAGCATTGGCCAAGACCAATACGCCGCCCCAGCCGAAGGGGAAACCCAAGGCGAAAGGAGTAAACAAGTCAAGACGAGGGAAAGAGAATATTCCCCCGAGTTCGCCTACCACTGAGGTGGAGGAAGTTGGTCAATCGCCCGGGCCTGACGAGGAGGTGGCGATGCCTGAAGTATTTGACCCCAACGACCATCCTGAACTAAAAGACTTGTTAGTAGAAGGTGGTCCTGATAGGGACGAATTCAGTAAAGGCCAACGCGAGTGCCCATCTCTGGAAGGCCTAAGGAGACAGGCCTGCTCCCAGCTTGAAGGTGAACCTCCTGGGACGCATCGGATTTATTGGGAAGGTGGACTCCTGTATAGTGAGCCCACAGAGTCTACAGAAGGAGACCATAGGAGGTTGGTGGTTCCCCTTGCTGTAAGACCCTTCCTCCTGCAGTTGGCGCATGAAGTGCCCCTTGCTGGTCACCTTGGTATTAAGAGGACCAAGCAAAGGTTATCCATGCACTTCTACTGGCCCAAGATGGGGGTGCAAGTAGAAAGTCACTGCAGGAGTTGTGCCTCCTGCCAGTTATCTGGTAAGGTTGGCTCGACAATCCAAGCTCCATTGGTACCACTCCCAGTTGTGGGAATACCATTCGAAAGGGTAGGGATCGACATCGTTGGTCCCCTTGACCCGCAAACATCCTCAGGCAATAGGTTTATCCTGGTGCTGGTCGACCATGCAACCAGATATCCTGAGGCCATCCCATTGAAAACTGTAACTGCCAAGTCAGTTGCAAAAGCGTTACTTGGCATATTTACTAGGGTTGGCTTCCCTAAAGAAGTTGTGTCGGATCGTGGCAGCAACTTTATGTCGAAGTATATGCAGGCTATGTGGAAAGAATGTGGGGTCACCTACAAGTTCTCTTCTGCATACCACCCCCAGACCAATGGTCTGGTGGAACGTTTCAACAGAACGTTAAAGAGCATGATTGGGGCTCTGGAAGAACCTCAGAGAAGAAAATGGGATCTTCTTTTACCATGCTTACTGTTTGCCTACCGAGAGGTACCACAGGAGGGTGTTGGCTTCAGCCCCTTCGAACTTCTGTTCGGTCATCCTGTACGGGGACCCTTAGCCATAGTCAAAGAGGGATGGGAGATGCCCACTCCCCCTGTTAATACCAACGTAGTAGATTATGTGCTAGGGCTCAGAAAACGGATGGTACTTCTGATGGGCTTGGCTAGTGATAAATTGAAGGCAGGACAAGCGCTGGTGAAACATTGGTACAACCAGAAAGCTTCCCTCATCAACTTTACACCTGGTCAGCAAGTCCTGATCATGAATCCCCTAAGGCCTCGAGCTTTACAGGACAAATGGTCAGGCCATTACACAGTGGTGGAGCCCCTGGGTGAGGTTAACTATTTAGTGGACCTTGGAAGGCCTGGACAGGCTCCAAAAGTGTTTCACGTAAATAGGCTGAAGGCTTTCGTCCCAAGAGTCGAAATCGCAGCACTGCTACTGGCTTCAGACGTTGAGGAAGAGGAGTCTGAACCTCTCCCCGACCTGTTCCAAAGCGGTCCTTCAGATAGCTCCTTTGAGGGTGTCCGAGTGGCCCCTCACTTGACTTCTGATCAGCAGGCTGAGGTGAAAAGTTTGCTTAGGCAGATTTCCCCCCTGTTTTCACAGTCGCCTGGTTCGACACCTTGGTGCAAACATAACATAGACACAGGAGACCGTGTACCTACCAAAAGTAGGGGATACAGGATGTCAGACAAAGTACGGTCTTATATTAAGACCGAGGTCAACAAGATGTTAGACCGTGGGGTGATTGAACCCTCTAGTAGTCCTTGGTCCAGCCCTGTGGTTTTGGTTCCAAAGGCAGGCACTTCTGAATTGAGGTTCTGCGTGGATTACAGGGCTCTGAATGCTGTCACCAAGACAGATGCACACCCCTTGCCTCGAACAGATGAGCTGGTGGATACTTTGGGTGCCTTAAAGTACCTCAGCACGTTTGACCTCACTGCTGGCTATTGGCAAATAGCTTTAGCAGAACATGCCAAGGAGAAGACAGCGTTTTCTACTCCAGACGGCCTTTACCAATTCAGGGTAATGCCGTTCGGGTTGAAAAATGCACCTGCCACTTTCCAGAGGCTTGTGAATCATGTGTTGAATGGGTTGGACGAATTCTGTCTTGCATATCT
Source organism: Ambystoma mexicanum (assembly GCF_040938575.1). Classification (NCBI taxonomy): domain Eukaryota; kingdom Metazoa; phylum Chordata; class Amphibia; order Caudata; family Ambystomatidae; genus Ambystoma; species Ambystoma mexicanum. Next base: position 407,506,170 of record NC_090935.1, on the reverse strand, counting down.
GGACGATATAGCAGTTTTCAGTGCCACCTGGGAAGACCATGTGAAACACCTCAGGATTGTGCTCCAGGCTCTTCAGAAAGCATACTTGACCATAAAGGCTAGTAAATGCCAGATTGGACAAGGCTCCGTGGTTTACCTTGGACGTGAAGTAGGTGGAGGGAGGATACAGCCTCTTCCCAGTAAAGTACAAGCAGTACAAGACTGGCCTACCCCCACTACACAGACCCAAGTGAGAGCCTTCTTAGGACTCACGGGGTATTACCGAAACTTCGTGGCAGACTATGGCACCATAGCTGCCCCTCTGACTGCCCTCACCACTCCGAAGAAACCCAAGAAGGTAACTTGGACCGACGAGTGTGAGAAGGCCTTCAACTGCTTAAAAGACTCCTTGTGCCAGGCCCCTGTCCTCAGGGCCCCTGATTATCAAAGACCTTTTTTTGTGCAGACGGACGCCTCTGACACGGATAGGAGCTGTACTATCGCAAGTAGATGAGAAGGGTAAGGAACACCCTATTGGTTTTATTAGTCGCCAGCTTAAGGACAAAGAGCTCAGATGGTCCACAGTGGAGAAAGAATGTTTCTCTGTTGTGTGGGCCCTACGGAAGCTGAGGCCCTACCTCTATGGGACCCACTTCACTGTGCAAACTGACCATAAGCCCTTAAAGTGGATAATGAACATGAAGGGGGAGAATCCAAAGTTGCTTAGGTGGTCCATAAGTCTACAAAGCTTCGACTTCACTATTGAGCATAGGCCAGGTGTCCAACATAGCAATGCTGATGGGTTGTCCAGAATGTTTAACCGACCTGAACAAGAGACTCATCCAGGGGTGGATTAGTTCCCCCTGTCCATAGTCTGGGAAGGGCGAGTGTTAGGAAAGATTTCTTAATTGTGGGTAATTTTCCTTCCATGTGGCAACCCCTAAACTTTTTGCTGTTGTTTTCACCATGATCTAGACTTTGCCAGAGAAGTGCAGCCTTCTGCCGCACTCCTCTGGGCTTTCGCTCCATTCTTACGGGGAAACTGACATGCCCTTAAGACAGTCAGTACCGGGAAACGCTGTTTTCCGTAGTTTCTTTATCATGTTGCAGCTTTCGTGCAACATGACACAAGAGGGCACTGTAAGCTAAGTTACTGCTCTCTTGGGTCTCTAGCCTTCTACAGGCCCTAGATACTCTTTTTGGATTGTAACTGATCGGTGCAAGTGAATCACGGACGGGAATGGTGGCAGAGATCGTTTCTTGTGTTTTGAGCTCCTTTTGGCGTTTTAAGCACGTTTCTCGCGCTTATCCCAAAATGGTGGCCTGGCTCCCAAAATGGCCAGACCACGAGGCTCCTTTGTCCTGTCCGCTGACCGTCTTGCTCCCTTCACCTTCCCCAGGTCGAGCCGACCCGGGGCCTTCCTTATTTGGGCATGTACTTTCCCGCGAAACACAGATGCTTTTGCGGGCTTCTACAGGCCTCGTGTGTGCCTCCAGGATGTGGGCTGGGATGTCTGGTCCCAATACACATCCTGGGTGCCAGAGTCTCTAGGGTGGTGTGAATGCCTGGGACCACCGTGGTCCGTGATAGGTCCACGTATGGTGTGAGTGTTGATGAGCGGATCTCCCATTGGGTCCCCTCCGTTTTGGCACGAAGGGAACCGTGGATAAGAGGGGGCTGGAATCGCCACTACCATGTCGATCTCCTAAATTCTCACGAACAAAGGAATACAGGAGCCAAGTATCCTGCAACCACGAGGCTGAACTGAGGAATCGCTGGTGACCCGCTGAAGGTCTGCTCCTCTGCACTGCTGTCGCCTTGTGAAACCCTTTTTACCTCTCATCGAACCAGAAGGCCTGCACTGGTACTTCGACCCTTGGAATAGCGGGGACAGCTATTCTCGGCATCTTCACCATCTCCTGCACGTAAGCCTTCGGAAGTGTCTCTGGGCCATCCAGCAGACTGACCAGCCTACACAGGAGTCTTGCTCTGTAACCGCCGCCAGGTTCTGTTGTATTTCTAGTCCTTGTCGCTCTCACACGATTCGTAGACTTGGCGTTCCCAGGTCTGAAGTGAGTAGTGTACATTTGGCTGAGATACACACGGCCGCTCCGTTGCCCTGCTGTGGTAACAAACTGTGCGGGTTCACTTCGTTTGGGACATCTTTAACACAACTCTGCTGCTGCAGAATCTACACGACGACGAGACGTCCCCTGCTCTCCTGAACCTGCCAGCACTGAAACTGACGCGGAGAAGCCTGGGTCTGCTTGCATTGGGGACCGGTGAGTAGCATAGCTAGGAACTGGTCGCCCTCCTGCAGGAGCCCATAGCTTTTCCCCGCTGTGTCAAAACAGCACGCCTTTCCGTACTCGCGCTCTGCTTCTGCCCACAGTGGAGGCTGCGCTTGAGTCGCGGAACTCTGTTCTTCATTTCTGCACTAAACTGAACTGCCTGATTCCCTCGAAGAGACTTCCCTTTTTTCCCGTTGGCACCAGCGTGTGCAGGTACTTTTGAGCACCAGGCTCCACTCTTCGTAGGGCTCGGACTTCCTTTTAGTTAGGTGCCTCTGAAGGCGGACTGGGTCTAAGCATTATTTCGCACTGCCTGTTTTCCTTCCCTTCTAGGTGGACTACACATTTCGTGCATCTAACGCTTTAGACTCGTTTGTATTTGTATATATATTGTATTGGTTTGGTATGTGTTGGTTTACTAGAGTTTTATTGTGATTTCTCGCTACGGTAATTATTGCAAAGGCCTTGGAATAAATGTGTATATATTTTTAATATAGAAAAAAACAACAGGGTAAATTAAAGCTCGAAGAGCCAGAGTGGCAATTGCCTTCCCAAACCGTAGGGAAATACTGATACACAGGGAACGGTTTTCTGGGGAAAAAGATTCATCAACTTGCCGGTGAGGGCAAGACCAAACAACTAATGATATTTTTGTTAACCATGGTCCTGTTCACTTAGGCACAGGTGGAAAAGCTGGTCTGATGCAGGGAAGGAGGGAGGGGAGGGCAACCAGCACAATGATGTGGGGGAGTGCGAGAGGGGAATTAAATCTCGGATTCTTAAATCTAAGCAGCTAGCCGTCACAAGTGCAGAGATTGAGGCATCGGAATAGTCATGTAATTTTTATTTTAGCATTGATAACTGGAAAGTTCCTTGCAAAAGGGTGGTTGCCCAGAGGGTGGGTGAGGTGATATCAAAATATCACTAAAAAATGCACTGTCCCACTTGTTATGGGATGGGAAAACCCATGTTGTTGTGGGGTTTTCTCTCAATTACATGCAGTAACCCCTGTTGGTATTGGGGGTATCATAAAATGTTGTGGTGAGGCCACAACAGGTGAGGTCGACCGGTTTCGATGGTTCAAGGGTGATTAACGACCATCTTCTTCAGGACAAGATCGATTTTCATATGCTGCTGAGTAGCGACTGTCCTCTTAGTAGGGCAGCAATAACAGGCTGCAGAGGGATCCGCTGCTTCTCCATGCAGTAGGGACGTGCATGTATTTGAAAGCATCCGTCAGCCTCGTGGTATATTATTCAACTGGAGCACGTCCAATATCATTAGTTGTTTGGTCTTGCCCTCACCGGCAAGTTGATGAATCTTTTTCCCCAGAAAACCGTTCCCTATATTTTTAATATAACACCTGTTTGGAGTAGTTTGTAAGTGTCCTTGCTTTGTGTGCTCATTGCGGGCTTTCAGTCACCCTCTCCCTCTTGAGACCTAGTCTTGACCGCTGCGATCGCTACCCTGATTGGTCTGGCTTGTCCAGAGGTTACCCTGTTCCAAGTAATTAGGTTGGCCTTCTGAACTTCTGCGCCGCCAGGACAGAGTTCAGAAACCCTGCTTTCTTGCCGAAGGTGGTTTCTGAGTTCCATCTAAACCAGTCCATTTCCCTGCCAGTCTTTTTCCTGAACCCCTCTTCAGAGGCGGAAAAGGTTCTACACTGTCTGGATGTTAAAAGTGACATCTTGACAGAACTTCCGAATTTAGGAGCTCTTCTCAACTGTTCGTCACCTTGGTAATCCACAAGGTAAATAGGCCTCTAAGGCGATCATCTCTCGTGGTTTGCATTACGGAGCCTTACACCATTCAAGGGCTGAAGCCTCCTAAAGGTATTCGTGCACACCTGGTGCAGGGCAAGGCAGCCGCAGTTGCCTTTCAGAAATATGTCCCCTGGGAGACCATCGCAAAGGCAGCTACTTGGGCCTCCCCATCGGCTTTTTGTAAACATTATTGTTTAGAAATGTGTTCGAGAGCTGATGCTCAGCTTGGTCAGGCTGTGCTGAAGAACCTGTTTCAGTAAGGGGGTTTTCCATCCACCCAGAGTTCCTGTAAGGAGTGCTTGGGAATCTCCCATAAGTATTGAGGAAAGGGGACGGGACGTAGGAGTATAACCAGGTTACTCACCGTAGTGACCACCTTACTCCTAGTCCATAGTCCCCTTTCCTCCATATGCCCACCCGCCGTCCCCGCTAATAAGGTTCCTCTGTTATTGCTAAAAGGTCTCTGACCTGGCGATAAAAAAGGACTGATGGGCAATGCGCGGGGCAGAGCAGAGATGGGAGGGGTTACGGCCGCGTGCCAGGCCCTGCGTAGAAAGAGAGGAAGGACTAAAAATGTTTGATATTTTTGGATGCTTTTACAAAGCGCTCTGGTCCCGTCCCAAGTATGGAGGAAAGGGGACTATGGACTAGGAGTAAGGTGGTCACTACAGTGAGTAACCTGGTTAAAAACGATTGCCATGATTAAATATCCATTTATTGTAAATCCATGATTTAGCAGGGTGGATATGTGTGCTATCAGTAAGGGTGCAGAAGGAGGCTGACACAAAGGTGGCATATTTGTAGGCAAAGACTTGTATTCAGCGAAAAAGAGAAAAGAAAACCTCCCTTTCTTTATCTCGGCCGGGGGTTAGGGGGCGAAGGGGTAGAGGTTTTCCTGCCTCAACTAAAATATCTAAGATGACTGTCAGGATGTCTGTCAACTCAAAATGTCCACCGTTCTGTGTCATGAAAACCTTGCTTTTGTCCCTCACAATAGAAAATATAACTAAAGTAGTATTGCTCTGGCCAATCCTAGGAGAATGACTCCCTTCTCTTGGGTTCAAGTTCCTGGTTTGTTGTAACAGTTCTATTCAGTTCAGAACAGTCTTGTGTCTCACACGTTATTGAGGGGAATTTCTCCCATCCCTTGATAGTAATGCTCCAAACAATACTACTTGCGTGTTATCAGGGGGAATGTCTCCCTTTCCCTGATAGTAGAGTCCTACTACACTCTGGTACTGCTCCTTGGTGGGTCAGGAAAATGTCTCCCTTTTCCTGATGGACGCTTTCAGATGGCCTGGGGGAATGACTCCCTTCCCCAGGCCTTCTTGGACTTTACGTCCAGTCCTGGCTACCAGGAAAATGACCCCTTTCTCTTGATATCCTGTCCTCAGTTCATCACAACCAGGGACTCCCTCCCCCTGGTCTTCTTGCCATCAGACTTGACACCTATAACACCCAGTTCTGGTCTCGCATCTTCTTTGACTTGGCCTACTTGGTCACTTCCCTGCTAAGTACTGCCACAAGGAAGATGACTTGTATTTCTATCTTGCTCTCTATCGTTGGGGTCCTCAATGCTTTTGTGACCGTTAGTGGCCTTGGGGCTACCACCATCACTAGCAAGACATCCTTGGATGCAAAAGTCACCTTCTCTCACATTGGGGTCTGCAACCCTTCTTGGGTGGTCATTAGTTTTGATAATGTCACAAGGAAGATTTTGTCTAATCCCTTGTGATTCCTTTCAAATTTGGGTACTTTTGCCTGCCCACATTTGCGCATTTAGTTACTCCATTTCCAGGGCTCTTTCATGCCCCCACCAGTCAGCCCACTCTCTCCGGTACCTTCTGGGATCTTCCCACTGGGCTCCAGTCTCTCCTGAGGGCTGCACCAACTCTGTTTCGTTCTTCAGCAGCTTCCGACAGCTTGTGGGTCGCTGCGTCGGCTCTTGCAGTATCATCACCTGTTATGGACCGCACAGTCCACTTCCTCCTAGAGGATGTGCTGCTGACTTGCCAGCTTTTTGCAGGGTCTTGTGTCACACCTGCTAGAGACGAGTCTCTTCCTCTGATGGCGGCCCAGTCTGACGCTACCACACCGAGCAGCTTCCATGAACGCTGTAGCTCCGGGGATGGCTTGACATTGTGTGAAGTCCTTCAGTTTTTAAAGTCCATACAGGTATGTGTGAGGAATTCGACCAACCTCAGGAAAATGTGTGGGGCTAATCCACAAACATTTTCCTATTCTCACACCACGACAAACTCATAGACCTGTATACTCTGGGTGGACACAGCCTAAAAGCACAGTCTGCCCGGTCATATTTAGTTGGAATATGACAGCCAGGAATACACACTGTCCTCTCCAGAAAGGGGGAGGGCCAACACTCCCAAACCCCCTGCCATGGCCTGCCTGATTAACTAACAACGGCTCCAATGTTTCCGCCCTGCTCTTTTGTTAGGCCCTGCAGCTAATGGCAGCGATTAGCATGACAAATAGAGGGTACTTCAAACCAGCCCACTGTGGGGCCTGGCTACAGAGGTTAACAAAGAAGGAAGGAAACCCCAATAACCTTTCATATGACTGTTAACCTGAAGCCAGCTCCCGACCTCCGTATCATTGACTTTGAACTGTAATGTCTAGGACTGCGTGTTTACAGTAGTCCACTCCACAGGGGGCCCCATGCATAAGGTACGAGAATATGCTTTGCAGGAGCCAGAGTCTCTGGTCTTGCCGCAACTTCATGGGAGACCTGCTGTTTTAATCAAGAACCACAGAGAGACTATTTGATCCAAAATAGACTGGAGGATGGGTGGGACTTAGTATCACAAGTTTTAACCCCTTTACTTCTCTGTTGCAAAGCTCTCTGGTTATGACCTCAGGCATACAGGGCATTGTTGGTAGGGACCCCAGTATTGGTTCATTAAGGTAGTATTAGCCTACACCAATCACTGTGGTACACTTGGCTTTAAAAGAGGGCTGATCTCCTCTTTTGGCAGATCTGGAGACTTTGCAAGGAGAAGCAATAAAAACTCGATCATTTCACCCTGGCTGAAGAAACAGTCTGCCTTACATCTTTCGCCAGTGAAGGAAGGCACGGAACTCCAAAGTAGGAAGCTAGATCCCTCCCATAAACATCTCCAAGGGAACAAAGGGAGATGCCGAATACAGAGGACCCTTTAGCCGCTCCAGAACCGGTACCCAGCCAGCACACATCCTGCCCAGCTTGGCTATGCAGCAAGCTTCTTGGGTAGGAAGTGCCAGAAGATCTCTGAATCCGAAACCAAGGCCAAGGCAGCTGCCTGCAGCACACTCCTCAGTCTTGGGCTGTCCACCTTAAAGGATGAAGTTTTATTTATTTATTGAGCATTTGAAAGGCACCTATACAACAAAATAGTGTTTCGAGGCACCACAAGGCAAAGTGGGGAGGGAGCAGGGGGGGGAAAAAAACAATGACAAAACAGTGTATATATATATATATAAACTGCAAAAACACATAAAGGCCACAGATGATACGATTGGAAAAAATAAAAAATAAAAAGCATGAAGCAGTGGGAACGACGACATATTGTCTTTATGTACTCCTGCATATTGTATTCCCCCACGAAATAACTGTATAGGCACTGAGCTATTACGATGTATGTTGGGGGAAACCAATGTTAACTATAACCGTTTCAGAGGTTTAACTAAAATAGATAGGGGATGACTGTACAAAGAGTTGCAATTATGGCCAATTAGTCCCTTTTTGATGTCTATGTTTGGGACTTACCTATGTAAAGATGGCCGAAATTTTACGACCATACGCCAAAGTGAGTCCTCTTTCTTTGCCTAAAACCATGCCACATGAGCTATTTTAAAGTACTGGTAACATGGATCACCTGTTGTGAACAAGCGGTGAGGAAACCGCGAAACGCGTCATTTTTTGCTATGCAAGGGCCATATGTTTTGGGAGGACCACAATGTTAGTGGATTTTTATGAGCCATATGCTGCGCAATTTTAATTAATAAAGAACATTTGTTTGGACACAGAACACCGGTTTCCTGGAGTAATATTTTTCGAATGGGGGAGTGCTTTCCATGGACTGTAGAGAAAACAGTCTTTTCCGACATATATATATATATATATATATATATATATATATATATATATATATATATATACACACACTTGTGTTCCTACTAGGCCTTATGACATTCGGACATGCAAGTATTATGTAGGGAAGGGAGCGTAGGGGAGGGGGAGGAAGTAAGGTATGGGCAAGTGCTGATGGGGGAGCCTGGGAGGCAAGTGCCTCAGGCTGCCAGGGAGGAGGCCACTGGCTAAGTGCTAGGGCGGAGGAATCCCAGGGTAGGATGCACAACTGCCAGGCAGGGGCCCGCAAGGGCTGTGCTGAGGGGGCTGGTCTCGACTGGATTAGAGTGCTTGGTAACCTATGCGATTCATGAAGGACCAGGCCGCCAATCTCAGTGGAAGTGGCATGTTTAGTAGGTAAGAGAAAGAGGTAGAGAGTCCCTAGCTCCCAGGTATTCTTCTTTGTCTCAGTATTGGAGTCAGTAAATGGTATAATGCCATAATGCCACAATAGCAAATGGAAGTGCTAGCTAATGGAGGTTGGTTGGAAGATGGTAATGGGTTTGGTAAGGTTAGTCTGGGGATGTTGTGCCTAATTCTGCCCAGGTGTTAGTCCTTCTCCTCGGGGGTGGGAGGGCACTGAGTCCCTCCCCATGAGATCCTCCCGCATTTTATCACCCCCAGGGGGACTATCGGGTAGTGGTCTCATCTACCTGGTCTCATGGAAAGGGGCTCCCCCTCATCAAGTGATGACATCTGATGAATCGTCACATATCTTATAGGAAATACATGGACAAAAGTGGTTTGTTTCAAAACACTGACCCTCCCAGCCTGTTGCACTGCTCCGAATTTCACAATGTCGGAGAAAAAAAGTCCAATTCTGTGGGCAAAAGTAAATATTTCTCCAAAGAGTACATTTTTCTTATTTGATGCCGCTTTGGTGCTCCCGTGAAAAGAATAATACAATGCTTGTTTTGTTAATTGGCTAGCCATGTTTTGGAAGAGATGCCGATGGTGCGAAGTGCCTACCTGTGCCAAGCATATTGCTTTGCACAATGAACATGTAAGTGACATTGTGACAGTAGCCTTTATGCAGCCTTCTTTAAATGTCCAGCCTCTTTTGTAACTTGCAGGGTCAGGCAAAATGAGATAAATGTTAGCCACAGCGATTCACCTCTTTGAGCAAAATGTCCCAAAACCCCTCATCCCCAACCATATGTAATAATTCTGTTTACAGTTCCTATGCATGGAACTATTTCCTTAGACAGAGCACTTTATGATCCTAGGGCCAGCCATTGAGCTTTTATCTAGACCTCTGGTTAGTACATTTATAATTTTGAACTTTTATTTCTGAACCTTAATTGAGTTATCTTATTTAATGGACTAATGGACCAAAGGTTGTTTCCCAAATGGGTGGTGTTCATTTGATCCCATTGAGATGATTGAAAAGGTGGAGTAATGCCGATCCATAATGCTTTCTTCTAGTTATCTTTTCCTTGGGGGTTTTGCTTCCACTTATCCTTCTTGCGTGGCTCCCCCTTTTGTGATTTCTATTTTCCTCTTGCTTTGTCTGCGCACAGCTCCCCTCTTTGCAGAAGGCTTCCTTTATTTATACAGCGCTTTCAGGAATGTGTCTACATACACACGACCACTCTAACTTTGTATCATTGCTTTGTTCTCTTAATCATTCGTCAGTTTCATTCCGCACATCTCTCTTCCTACACGGTGGAGCTGTTACACTGTATCTCGCTTGCACCTTTCACATACCAGGTTTCTCACTGCATTCAACTCACCTGTTGTGTTTTCTCAAATTCTTTATTAACGTCTTTTCTGTTAGAGGTCAGGGTCTCACTGCCTGCCTCCCAAACACTCCTGGGCTGCTGTCCTGGCCCAGGGGAACAAGCAATTTCTAGAATACAGTTCAAAAGGCATTAGCACACCTCCCATCTCCCATCCACACTTCTCTGGCTCTGTGGAGACACAACTTCCTAGCCACGCTTCTCCCTGACGCCCCAGCTTGCAGATCTTCAGCATCTCGGCATCATGTTCTCCTCCAGCTGGTCCCGGGCAGCCCTGGCATCTCAGCTCGCCATCCAACTCATTCACTTTGCTCCCTGACTGTGCCCATTTTATATTCTCCAGAGTTTGTAACAGGCTGCAGGTGAGCATGCTTGACGTCAATTGCCTAACCTTGCCTGGCCTTGTTATCGGTCCTTGCGGTACTCCATTGAGTATACTGGTGTGCTTCTGTCCCAGTACCATAGTGCTGTTTCACATAGGAAGTCTGTATTCTTCCTCACTCCTTCTTCATCACAGTACTTGAATGGTACTTTGGGGAATGAAGATGGTGGCTCTTATAATATCCCATGAAGGATGACTGGGGTGTGGGGGCAGGGGGTTGGGTAGGTCAATGTCAGAGAAGGGGGGGATAACATGTCTCACCCTCGGATATTCCCTCCCCAATCCCTGAGGACCCTCTACCCTGGTGATCTTCCCTTTCTTATCCACCGCCAGGGTCGGATTCCAAAAGCAAAGGCCATCCCCTAGCCACCTGTCCAGAAGATCCCCAGGGAGTAGGTAGGGTACGACCCTTAGGTTTTTCCCAGTAAGTATCACTCAATTGCCCTCACCAGAAGTGTTGCCAGAACCTACCTGATGCAGAGTTTTGGGAGTAACAGAAGGAACCTTTTGGTGGAACTGCAAGTGTTTGCACAGAAGGAAGATGCTTTTTTTAAAAAAAAAATAATTATTGGCATTTAAAATATAACCAGTACGAGTGTGCCAACAATCAAATTTCCCCATCCCCCACCCTCAATACCATTCAACTTTTCCCAAGGTATAGTTTATTCACAACCTCATGTATTGTGCTTATATCACATAGTGACTTACTTGACACTTCTTTCGGCATCCCACATTGGTTAAGCATCGTAAGAGGTCTCTGTGTATAATACATCACTACATTGTTATGTCCATTTTCTGTAGTTTAAGCTACGGTGTGGCAGTTCCCACCTCTTCCTCGCCAGTTTGTCTAATCAGGAATTGTGTGTAGGGGTCCCACATGCGTCTATCACTGTATTGGATGCGTGACACAGAGCCACATCCACTCTCCATGCCATTACAGTATAAAATATCCACCCTCCATTGAGCTATCTTTGTGCTTTGTTTCCCTCCCCACATCATCGCCACCCATCACTTGGTCAGTATCAAGAGCAATCCCACCAGTTTGCGTGTTTGGGGATCAGTTTCGTGTAGGGATCAGTTTTGTGTAGCTTATCAGAGCCGTCAGTGGATCTGGTTCCACCTCCTGCCCCGAGACCCCACTGATTGTCTCAAATACCTGCTCCCAAAATTGCCGTATAACAGTGTATCCCCAGGCTACATGGAGAAAATCGGCCAATGCGCTCTTACATCTTATACACCTACCAGAGATTTCTGGGAAGTAGCCTTTTAGTTGAGCTGAAGTATAGTAGAATTGATGAAGATATTTGAAATGTATTAATTTAAAACTTACATTAATGGCCCCATTTCTCCTCATCTTGCAGCAGTACCTCCAGGTCTCCTCCGAAATCTCCTGGCCCAGGGCTTGTTCCCATTTCCTGCGGGGGAGGCTTTCACTTCTTCCCCGGCATTAAGACTCATGGCAAAGAGCCCTGATTTTACTTTATTGCCTAGATCCCCTGAAGAGGTCTATCTAGTGTGCAAGCGGTCTGCGCCTGCCTGGGGAAAGTTGAGAACAGTTGGTGCATGGCCACCCTCAATCTATAGCATAAGAATATATCCAGCACGGATAATTCCCCTTTCTCTTTCAGCAATTCCAATGTTATAAACATCTCCTCTGGGATAAGATCCTCAAATGGTGTAATTCCCAAATGTGTTCATCAGAGCCACGTAGCCCGCCTCAACCGTGATCGGGATCTCCGGAAAATGTATTACAGGGAGCCTAGGGGAATATAGGACCTCCCCCCTGGTCTTACATTCTATGCGGGTCCAGGTTCTGCAGGTTATATCTACCATACATTGTGGTCGGTGTGTCCTAACCGGTGCTGTGAGGATCCCGGACCGCAAAAGGGAGGGCGCCACAGCTGCTCTTTCCACCTCCACGTGTCTTCGATCTCCCTGCTCCCCAAATCAGTAAAGGAGAAACCCTGCTTGTGCAACGTTATAATATGTCTCAAATTCCAGCATCGCTAGACCCCCATCGTGTATAGGCGCCGTCAGTTTATCCCAGGAAACCTTGATTTGAACACCCGCCCATACGAACTGCAGTAGTGGTGATTTCAACTCCCGAAAGTAATCCCCGGGTACCAATATTGAGGCATTTAGAAAAACATACAGGACTCTGGGGAGTATTGTCATTTTAATCACTAATATCCTGCCTTACAAGTTGAGAAGGAGGTTCTTCCATCTGGACATGACTGCCTTTGCCCGCTCCAGGACTTTTAGATAGTTGCTGCTATATACAACTTTAGTGTCTCTGGCTATATTAATCCCTAAGTAGCGGGTCTGGGTCATGTGCCACTGGAACCCCCACCCATCTGAATACTGCACCACCTTATCTGTCAATGGAAAGCAGACCGATTTAGTGGCATTCACCTTCAGTCCAGAGAGATCGTCGAACATCACACATGATTGGGTCCAGGTTAGTGCCGGGATCCCTGATGATAAACAGCATATCATCAGCGTACAGAGATATCGCCACCTTTATGAGTGTACAGTTGGATGCCACGGTTTTAAAGACTGGGGGGGGGGGTTCTGTACTCATGCCCTCTATATGGCAGAGCAGAAGCACAGAGCACCCCAGCCAAGATGCTCTATTTGGTAGCTATGGGTGAGCAATCAAGGACAAAGCTCTCAGAAGGTGATCGGGCTGGTGCTTAAGTACAGTGTAGTCCCCTAGCCCTCACAAAGGAATGTCCACACACTGTTAGTGATAACACAGTTCTCTTATATAATAAGGTTCAAGTTATATACACAATCACAATAACACAATTTGTGCTCAGGCAATACTATAATGATAAATGTACAAGTTCTATGGGGTACCACAATTACTCTTTGACTCTATTAAAATGCACCAACGGCTGACAGGTTCAAATGCCATACAAATCAGTAGCAACAGGTATCAACCATAGACTTGGGAGGAAAACAAGCTGGTTAAACAATTGTCAGAATACTGGGCCCCTACCGCTAGGCACAGTTCTGTGTGAGGATCCTCCCACAGAAAATAAGACCTGTAAATAAGATATATTGACAAGCCCAGTCCATATATTGTTTAGCAGAGCCTTATTTCCTTCCACAAATGTTCAACTACCCCAATATACCTGGCTTGGCAGAGTTCGACGGCAGGTCGTCGACGGATCCTTCTTGAGTGAACTCCTTTTAAGGCAGGAGCCACGGATTGTTGAGATTCCTTGAAGAAAAGGTGAACAATGGCATCGAGGCAGCATCTTTGGTCCTTGCGGTGCTCGTCGACGATCGGTCGCGGGCGTCCTCCGAAGATTAGGCATGAGGTGCACCTCGAAGATGATAGTTTGTTGCCGCAAAGAGTCAATGAAGAATGTAGGTCCAGCAAGGGCGTCAGGTCGTCAGCGTTTGGCATCGACGATCGGGACTCGACCACGGCTAGCTTTTGGATCTTCGTCTGCGCCTTTGAGGACTTCAGGTGGCGGAAAAAACCACGGGCGGATTCTCCTCGGTTCGTTGGCAACCTTAACTTTCTCTGGCGGGACAAAACAGTCGACGGAGATGAGCTAAGGAGTCCTTGATTCAAACGTCTTAGGCAATGGAGTGTTGCGGCTCCGGTCAGCAATGATGATGGTGGTTGATGGCGATGGACTTCAATGTCTGGGTGCTTCGCTTCAGCAGCCTTTCGATGACTGACTTCCAGGGAGCCTTGGTGAAGGCTAGCTGGTGCACGATGTTCCCTCGTAATGCGGGAAGAGGTCTCTTAGCCAGGTCCTCTCTTGGTTCAATTCTTGAAGGCACGACAGCTTTCAGATTGCGTTGAATGAACGCAGCAGCAATTCCTCCGGCTCGGCTTTGTGAGTAAGCATCAAGTTCCGACTTCAGCTTCAGAGCGATTCTAGTCAGTGAGAGGTCCCCAGATATACTGTTCTGCCTCTCAATCACACTGCTGGGCCAGGCACAGGCGGCCATTCGTTCATCAGGGCATTCAGCAGGCAGGCAGCCAAACAGGCTCACAGTGCATTCAAGCCATTCTTCTCCATCCCGACAGTCACAACACAGAATGTGGTATGGTCGCCAATACCCCCTTCATCCCATCATGGATTAACTGGCTCTTCGTGGCGGTTCCCAGTCTGCTTGTAGCCTGCCGATGATAGCCGCTGTATGCCCTCTTCCTTGCACTTCTCGGCTTTCGGCTTCCTGCTTTCCTGCTTCCCGTGGTTTTGGTTGGGCTTCTCTTCTCCTTGCGGGTCTCGCATGTCTTGCTGCTTCTTACCACCACCAAATGCCCAGGAACTCTGGTGTTCCTGCAGGGAATCTTCATTGCGCAGCCTTCCTCTAGTCAATCTCGGAGCTGGTTGGCTACAACGTCTTTCTCTCAGCTCCTCTGTAAACCAAAGAGCAGCAGCCCGTTCCCACCAGCAGTCTGCCATTTTTCCTGGTGATCTTGCTTTAAACCTCCATGGCACAGATGCATGCTCCATACAAGTAGAGCATTGCCTGTGCTTGGGGCTACTACTGCTCTGTACTCTTCCATTCTTCGTCGCAGTGTTAAGGTGTTTCTGGGAATCCTAGTTCCTTTGAACTAACTTGTACGAAAACAATTCAAGAATTGTTTTATCGTGTTTAGGGCAAGTCATGTTTGAAAGTTGATCTGAAGATTGGTTTGAGACAAATTCAGCACTTTCTTTTGATGAAGCAGGGAAAGAATCACAATAGGCCATTTAGATGTTCTGTATGGCAGGTCATCCTGCAAGGGGAAAGCAGGTTACAATGTCTCAACCTTAGATACCACCACTCCCTCCCGGAGGTTGTCACCTCCCATGTGATCCTGGCTCATATAGCCGCCCCCACTGTCAGGATCAGGTAGCATCTGCCATCCCTGTGCCACATGGGAGGAGGTCACCCCTGGGAAAATAGTGATGATTCCATCGGATTCATCACACTTAACTGCTTGTTACTAGTTTGAGCATACCAGTATAAACCCTTTTTTCTTTTACATCCTCTTTGGTAGACTGCATATGGGGGAGAGCAATGTCCAAGCACACACTCTTCGTGACTTGTGTAGATGTACAGCACACATCTGTTGATGCACGCTTTAATTTCTCCCCTTTTATATTTCACAAGAATTGTGATCCAGAATAGCCAATTGCTGAAATATTGTTCCTGCTCCTAGTTTTGGTTCGAATACCAATGTGTAAATAAAGAGAGAGACTTGGAGAGACGGTTTGACTTAATGCTTGACTTTTAATCAAATGCTCCCTTCTGTTTCACTAGCTCTACCGGGGTATTGTTGTACTGTTTTTTTGGGATACTGGAACTTTTGAACGCAAGCAAAGGTCTGATCAATCCAATTGGCTCAAGGATTTTGTTTTTTATTTTGTTACAGAGACTAACCATCAGAAAGCCTGAAGATGCACCATCCAAACCTAAAAAAGAGTCGGCTATTGTAAGAGAAAGGATAATTCGACGGGCAGCTATGGAATTCCAAGATGGCATGTATGGTATCCTTTGCTATTTTTGTAGGAGATCCTAACATCCTTTGCGTTGGATGACAATTTTGCTGACAACAACTGGTTAGTTTAATGGTAGAAATGGTTTGGTTGTCTTTTTAACTGACTGGAGCTATGTCTAGTATGTGTACATCTACAAGACCACTTGAAATCTATATAATCTAGGTTTTTTCAAAGAGAAATTATAACAATTTTAAACTGAGTACTAAATAAATGTCAGCATACCCGCCTCTGGACCTGAACTCGCTGATGAAGGCCAGTGCTCCTACCTGGAAGAGAGCCTAATGCTGTGTTGGCCACCTTGCTTGGGTGGAATTAGGGTAGAAGCAAAGTAGTAATACACCTGTGTGAGTTAGAGGCGGAGCATGATAGACATCCAAGTTTGTTAAATGGGCATCAGGAAGGGGTCCTCCTGAATCATCCTCAATTTGCGCTCTTCAGTTAAATGATGTAGATGTCGATGTTATGAGGATGTTGAGGTTTTTCTCTTGCAAATTCTTGAACGTATGCGAGGAGGTGGCTATTTAGATTTTATTTTTCGTTTTCATTCTGCATGATTTCAGTTATAATAGTTGAATTGTAGAGTGACCTCTTTTATCTGAAAATCTCAAAAGGAGGACAGAATATCTCGACTTTGTCGTGTACTTTAGCACTAATGTTTCCACATCAGTGGCGTTGCCAGTAATCAAATTTAGGAGGGGCACAGAGGGGGCCAAAGACAAAAGTAAGGGGGGGGCACAGACAAATGTAAGGGGAGAATATGGTCACTGCTCGTCTTAGGCAAGGGGGGGCAAAAGGGGCGGCACATGGTTTCACAGGGGGGGGGACCCTGGCCCCCCAGACCCTTCCTAGCGACGCCACAGTTCCACATCTACCACCCTTCTTCGGTACATGCTTTAAACAAGGTTCCTAATGCTCCAGTATGACCAGGAGTGTTTGTATATTTATGTAAAGTAAATCTGCAAATTTTGAGTCCGCAAAACATGCAAATGGATGCACACAGTAATATGCACACATTGAAGAAAAAAGCTATTTGATGCAGCATTTTAAGGTTGTGCCAGATATTATAAGGACAACACCCTAGATACATGATGTGATGAATGTGCTTTTCCACTGTGCAGAATCCTACCTAAAATATAACTTTTTAAGTAGAGAACCGTCTCCCTGCAGACCCTTCCACCCACGCACAGGAACTAGGAATGTGAACATAACACAATAGCAAACAATGTATTACTGCTTATCAGCTCTGTTCGACCTAAAGTGAAGTGAAAAGTTTCAAAGATCTTATCAAGGAACGTGAATAGGCAAAAATATAATTGTGCGTCAAACACACTAGCATAAAGGTTTTGCAGTATTCTGGGCAAAGACTACACATAGTAGAACTCATTTGCTGTTAGCTCCCCCTCAATTAGACCACCTCAGAAATTCATGGTGCTATCACCCCAATCCCATGTTGTATAATAGTGCAACCTTGTTCAAGCAGTCTAGATGAAAACTGAATTGTCCTTCTGCTTTCACAGCCCAGTAGCAGTAAGCAATAGATGAGGCTCCCTCAAAGGAAGAGTTTCTGGCTTGCTCATCCTTTGTGGCTTTCTGTGTGCCTCCCTTACTGATCTGATTTGTATGGACTGTGAAAGGGGTTGGGGGCGGGGGGGAAGTTTTGTGAGACTAGTAGATGGGACATTATAATTTGATTATTTTTATGTTTGAATCCATTCAGTCATGGCCAAGTCAGTCGTATATCTGCTGGATTTCAGAGCCAAGCATCTGTTTAGGAGGTTTCCTTTTTGTTCTCTATATAGCTAAAAAAAATAGAAAGCCCCGCAGACAACCCAACATCGCTTAGGGTCAGGCATTCTGTACATGGCCTGCTGTGGCATGACAGCCTGACCCCCCTTGCAGTGTTCTGCCACAGCCTAACTCTCCCCAGATTTCATATGGTCTCCTCATGTGGTGTTGAAAACTGTCATTCTTAAAGCGTCACATTCACACCCAAAATCATCTTGGGTCGCTTCAATCCCCCTTCATAGGTTGTTTCACCCTCACACCGGTGTCACAACCTGTCCTAATAGCACAGTCTCAAGCGAACTGTCAGGTGTTTTCTGGGTTCTTTGAATCCATTTTCGGTTTTGGAATCACTCCCACCTGTGTCAGATATATTGGTATGCCTTGAACATAGCTGAAAATCATATTATCCATTGTTTACATCTGCTCAATTTCAGGAAGTGAGGGCTGTACACTACCCCTACTGGGACAAGTCATCCCTCTGCAAAACTCAGTAAATGAATATGCAGAATGGAGCATCCATTTATCGGTTGGGTGGTGGACATAGAGCAGGTGGTTGACTAGAAGCCGCTCATCCCCTCATTCCTGCCAACACTGTTCCATGAGCACGTCTCATCCGTGGTTGGTAATTTGTAGTGCAAGACTCCCTCAGATAGACCCTTCAGTAGCACTTTGTGGCCTGAGTTTTACCATTCTATGCCTGTAGTCTTGGAATCTGTTGTTCCATACCACTGTGAGGATCATCCTCGCCTGGCAACCATAACTTTCCAATGCAGCACAAAAGATTAGAGGGGTAATGCTGTAAAACATCCTCCACAATTCTGCATTCTACACATCAGCAAATGGGCACCTCAGATTACATATTTCCTTATAAATATTTGAAACTAAATACAATGAGGTTTTAGTCGTCTTAGTAAAGTTTTAAAAGTCCATGTTTTGAAACCATTTGTAGGACTAACTGAAAAAATATACTAGGATGGTACAAAGCTTTAGCTTTTGAACGCCCATAGAAATCAGATGGTGCTCATAGATAAACTTTGTGACTAAAATTAAAATCAAGCCAAACATTTTCTCATAGGGGAAAAAAGCAAAACAAATGAGTGAATGGCTATCTACTGAGGTCTAAAGCAGATGCCAAGAGAGACACACAGTGGTAGTCATTGAAAGGGATTCACAAGTCTACTGGTGCAGGGAATTCTATTTTAAACTATCATTGGAAAAGGCAATAAGTCTGGCTTTGTTTCCTATAGCGGTTAGTGTTGGTTTATGGATTAATAGAAGACTGGGAGTATCAGTTTATTGGATAGATGGCTGTCTTGATGAGCATGAGTATTTAGATGGTTACTGGGTGTCATTGTTTGAAGGGCTGTGATTGGGTAGATTTGTGGGTGTATTAGGAGGCATGTTGTTGACATCAGGCTTTGTTTTGGTTGGACATGCTGCACAGGGTTGAGATATGCATTGTGAAAGGTGGTACTGGGACATGCTGCATAGTTGGCGTAGGTGGGGGTGGGACAAGCCAAACAGGATTAGTGTTGTGGTGGGATCAAGGGGATAAGATGCACAGTGTTGTTGTTCGTGGGGTAGAGGCTAAAGTGCCATGATGCTCAAGAGGTTGGTGTCAGGGTGGGGCTGCCAATGGTGGTCATGGATGCTTCTCTGGTGTGCAGTTTGAGACAAATGTGGTACACACCTTTTCAATTACTTACGTAGGATAACACACAGGCCACTGCTACCATAAAGGAAAATGTTCATGCTGACTGTGCCCAACAATATATGCCAGCATTACTACTGTAAAGCAAGTTAATGATGCTGCACCCACAATATGTTAGCATTGCCACTGTAAACAAATTTAATGATGGCGCCCGTGATATATGTGAGCCTAGCCTCTGTAAAGTGCATGTTCATAATGGCTTGTGTACACAATATATTCCAGCATGGCCGAGTAAAATCCTTTTTCATGCAGCCCGGGCTTATATAAATTCATTACAAACCCAGAAAACACTTCATAATGATGGTGATCTCAATATATTACAGTATGGCCCTGTAAAGACATTTCATTCTGCCTGTTCCCAAGTATATGCTAATGTAACAAGTGCTAACATTTTTAAGATGGTTGGTTGTTACACACATTATATACCAGATATACTTTTTGATGGCATGCTGCTTTTATAGCTACCCCTGTTTAGTGAACACTCACACATTGGCCAATAATCAAAACACAAGCACATATACAAACCGATGTTTTTTTTAAACTGAATGGTCCATGTGGTGCCACTGATCTAGTTGTTTTGAGCCTCCTCTCTGGTGTGCCAGCGCTCCAGGGGCTTCTGCAAAGCTACTGGTAGATGGCATGTCTGGGACCCGGCCTGGCCTGAAGGTCATAACTTGTTTGGCACCTGCAGCTACATTATTGGTTGGCAATCACCTGCCAGACACAAATTACCTTGTTCATTCTGCATTGCACATTCAGTGTACCCACTTTTTTCAATTCCTCTCCATTTCCCTGCGGTAAGTGGTAGACTGGGCCAATGTGGACTCTAAAAAGAACCCCAAAAGTGAAGAGAAATGGCAACAATTTTTTGCAAACAGAAAATTCCAGCTAGATTTAATAACAAAATGGTACAATGTTTACTGATACAAAATAAGAATAGGCTGACATCGAGGTTTTGTTCCTTTTATCCTAGATACGTTTTAGGTTTGATTCCAGGTAAGGCACTGAATAAGGTTGGGAATAATAAATTGCATGTGCATTCTTTTGATAATGTTACTCATATGAAAAAAAAAAAAGTTTAGATTACAACTTCGACTTATTTGGAAAAAAGGAGTATTTCCTTTCCCTTGTTAAAAAAATTGAAACAAGACTACTCGAATCGGCGGAAGGCTAAAAGGCATTTAAAATACCAGTGTGACGCAGAAGAAATGCTGTTTGCCTTAAATGCGAAAAACGGCTGGTCTTTTTGGTTTTTGGTCAAACAAAGAAATTTCCAGATATCTGTGCAGGTTAACCTGATTGCGAGTAATGTCCGGGTAGAGTTTTTTACTGACCTTTATGGCGAGGTCCATATGGAGCAAAGTGAGTCAAAGGGAGAACGAATGTCAGATCCACTTAATTGGGATTTTATTGACACTAGTTCGGATTAAAATCAGTTCCAGATCTATGCTCTTGGTTACTCTTGGAGTTGTTTTGCAATATTAAAGAAACCCCTGCTTCCTGGAGGAATGCTATAGTTGTGCTTATCCATAAAACAGGCGATAGGTTGGATCTGGTAATTTATGACCTATTCCTTTATTGGATGGGTCCTACGCATTTCTGTCCACTTTGATTTTGAGCTATTTATTCAAGCAAACCAATGTGCCTATGTGTAGTGATACATACCAATCCGACATTAAGAAAGTGGTAAATATCTCCCTGAATTGTAATATTATATCGCTCTTGACGACTTGGGCCCGGGTAACCAAAAGACCATTTTTTGTCACCTTTCTGGATATTAAAAAGCTGTTTGCGTGAACCAGACCTTGCTGTGGTCAAATTTAAAATATGTCAAGCAACGCAGGTGTGTCCCCCTGCGTTGCTTGACATACTGAAGATTCTTCACTCTGAGACGAGATGATTGGACGCTATTGGAAATACTTCAGGTTGGATAAGAAGTCAGAGGGGCCTAAGTCAGGGATGCGGTTTGAACCCATTCCTCTTTAAAGCTTATATAGCTGAAATGCGATTGTCTTTTTAAGAAATAAATGTATTTATTTGTATACAGTATTTAAACTTTTACAAATACATATCACAATGAAACAGAACAGTATGAAACATACTAAATACAACTTTCAACATATATTTACACTGAATACTGTATCAAAATACACATTAAAAATAAAATATTTAACATTTTCTTTTAAAATATCTTTTAAAATTTAGACCACGATAATTCAAGTAATGTCTACTTTCTAAATTGCACAAGAAACATTGGCCTTAACTTCAAGAGTTCCATAACTCTCTAAAATATGGTTCCAATTAATAAAAGTCAAGCCAACTAAACATCAGATCCTATCCCAGAGAGGGGTATAAAGCTCTCACCCTACATCATACCAAAAGAGTAGGAAGGAGTAGGGAGGGGAGGAGTGGAGGGGGGAAAAGGGGGTGCAGGGGCTGGTTGAGTGGGAAGGAGGGGGGAATACCCTTGTCCCTCTATTCATTACCGTAAGAGTATTACAAATCCCAAACCTCACAAAATACATATTTTAATACAATAAATAGTTAAAACAGCAGAAAATCTGCGTAATAAAAAAGCACAAACCTATACTTTTTTGAGATAATACGGAATACCAAGTGCAAGCGTCCCCATAAACACCTTCAACCCTTTCCCCCCAATCCTATCACCCCGAGACTATCTCGCAAAAGAATCCGTTTAATCGAACACCACACTCTAAACGGGGCAAGATGTACCCAGTATTAATACTATATGCCCAAAAGGAATTTGTTTGTTTTCCTCACAGTACACAAAAGGGCCAAACCTTGTTCTAATAACAAATTGCATCCTAATACACTCAGTAAACAAATGTTTGGCAGTCCCTAATTAGCACTTACTTTTGCAGGCCCGGCAAAGTCTTAACTGGCTTGGAATAGCAGATCTAGGCCCTATATTACATGGTGTCGGCAGTTGGTTTATTCTGAGCTTCAATAGAAATTGTCTAAGTACCGGGCTAGGGCATCGAATAATATACGTCTGTGCCCTCAAGTAAATATGAGTAACCATTTCCAACCCAGCATAAGACTTCAAACTATTAAGATATGTATAATTCTCTGTCCAGTCCCACTGATACAATCTATTTGTATAGATCCTATTTAATACAATGAAATTGGTACCACGACTGAAGTCCGGAGTCCAAGCTACCATTTCAAAGCATCTAACCCTAGCTCCAATGTAATCTTTATCTTTACCCTTTAAGACAATAACTCCACTAATAGCCATTAAAGACAATAATTCACATTTAGGTTTAGAGTTAATTTTCAGGTACAATATCCCCTGCCATAATAATGCCATACTTTTAAGAGATGTTAAACCCAACTCGAGCCTAATGCATTGAATCGAGGAAGATCTAGGTAGGCCTAATACCTTTTTGCAGAAGTATCCTTCGATACGATCCTGCCACCTCAAATCTTCCATGGCCAATGCATCAAGTCCATATAGAGCCATCATGCAGAAACATTGAGTATATATTTTCAATATTCCCTCCAATGAATAACCTGCTGTTTGTAGAGCAAACCGACATGCCAAATTTGTTACAAGTTTGGCTTTAGCAATGTTGGATTCCCTAATATAACTAACTTCTTGATGCACTCATTTCCATACCCAGATAGGTATATTTAACCACTCTTTCCAATGTGCCCAAGCTAGTTGGAGGGCATTCTATTATTCTCGGGCCAACAATCAGAACCTTAGTTTTTTCCATGTTTTATAACCAGGTCATTAATCTTAGTATACTCGACCAGATTTTCAAACATGGCTTTCACTCCACTATAGGTATAGTTAAAAAGCACCAGATCATCTGCATACAGCATGCACATGATTACCTGTCCCCCCCCCAAATTGGGGCAACATCCAACTGTCTGATTAAATATCTTGGGTATGTCTGCAGTATATATGCAATACAATAAGAGGGCTAATGTCCATCCCTGTTTCACTCCTACCATGGTGTGTACTGGTGATGTCAGGCCTCCCTGATCGTCTAACCTAACCTGTATAGAGGTATTACTATACAGCCCTTTAATAACATTTAACAACCACCTAGGGCATCCCCAACTCTCCATTTTGGCCCACAGTTTTGCTCGGCACACCCCATCGACAGCCGCCCTGAAATCCACAAAAAGGGTATACAGGGCGGACCCCCCCCTTGGAAGTGGCCTCCATGAATAGCCTATCCATAACACAGATGATTTGGTTTTATTTGACTACACACAAATAGGTCTTCAGAGAGGACTATTGGCAACTAATGAGTATTTTAAGTGTGGGCCTGCAAATTAGTGTGGCAAAATCTAAATTTCTCATTTTGAATAAATTGAGAAACAAAGAAATGTTTATGGTTGATCAGTGGAAAGAGCTTAGAACAAGTCCCATGTTTTACATATCTGGGCATTAAAATCTGTAGCACTAGTAAATGAATGGTCGCCTAGTAAGACCACAATACTACAGTTACTCAGTTGAAGCAACTTGATGGGAAATATGTTCGATTTTCTCTTCTCCCTGTTTTGAATTTCTACCTTCAAAAACATATTCCTAGCGTAATACATGGTGCGGATGTGGTAAATGCCAAAGGGGCCTGGCCACAGTTTGAGGGCAAGCTTTGGCGCAGGGTGCGCTCATTGCCACACGGTACCCCGCTGCCTGCAATAAGACCTATATTAGGCTTTATATCAATCCAAGCCATGATTGAATGGATAAACTGGCAATTATATAGAAGCTTACTTGCTCCGCCAAGTGGCTTTGTTTGTTGCAACGTTTATTGTTGTCAGATGCCTGTAAACCTCTCTCGGACTGGGCTAAATAGTGTATTATGATTATGGCAGGGGGAGGTATTTCTGAGGAAATGCTTGTGTATAGCCTTAATGCATACAAGAAATGCCTGTCTGGGCTGAGAATAGAAGGCTGTTGTCAACATACAGGGTGTTTGAGCACTCTTATGATATAAGATCTACAGAGGTAATGAATGGCACTTTGCAAACATCTCTCTCTAAAAAATATAGGTGTGTGTGTGGCTTGATTTGAAAAGGCGGTAGAGAAAATATTCCCCGATCTGAAAGGGATATCTGCTCTGTCATAGGGAAACTGAAACCCTATACCATTTGGTAATGATATGTTTTAAATTTACTATTTTGCGTGACAATACCCTAGGAAGGTTTCTGTCTGTCAAGACTTGAAGGGCCCGATAAAATCTGGTACACTTTGCTTGGAAATCCACCGGTGTCTTTTATGATTTTAGCTATGACATTTTTAGAAATTATTTTTCCTGATCCATTGACTTTCTAATTTAAATTATTGAAAAATATTGATTTTTATTGTGAATGACATATTTTGACTTTCGTATTGACTTTGATTTTATAATTGTATGATGAATTATGAATTATGTGCTGTTTTAATATTTTGGATTACTGTTTTTTAATGAATTGAGTAATTGAATTTCTATTAGATTTTTTTTTTAAAGATGTTTTTGGATTGTTTAAATGTGATATTTTGTGTGAAAAGTTTATTTTTGTCTTTAAACTGTAATACACAAAGTATGTAGTTTGAGCAGAGGCAGTGAAAAGCAACGATAACACATGCACATTAATGTACCAAGCAGCAGGAAAACATAATTTTAAAAGCATGATTCACCAAGCTCCACCGTGCTTGCATAGTGTCATTTGTTCCTAAAAAATGGCCAGCATTGATGCAGATTATTCACCAGGTTGCACTGCTCATGATTTATGGAGAATGAGTGCAGGTACACTAAATATGAAACTGCCAATGCTGAGGCAGAGAGCAAGCTCCCTCGCAAGACTTAAAAAGACACACATTATTATTATTATTATTATTATTATTATTATTATTATTATTATTATTGCTCGAGTGAAAACATAGCTTCAGAAAGCAATGGAGCAGTTTAAAAGTCATGGGGGGGTGGGAAATACACACCGTGGGAAGCAGAGATATAAGGGAGTAGAGCGGTGGGAGAAAGGTGGGCAATTTAGCAGCAAGTGATCAACAAACAAATAGGGAATAAAAAGGGGGAGAAGATGGCAAAGGCTCAGGTTAGATAAGCCGCGTATAGGGACCTAGGTGTGGGGGAGGAGCCATTCTTTGAAGAGGGTCTTGAGCGCCTTCCTGAAATTTAGTAGTAGTAGTTTGTCATTTGTAAAGCGGCTTTATCCCACTGGTATGGCCTCAAAGCACTTGTGGATGAATGCCCTTGGGGGACCGAAGTCCAAGGTATGGGAAAGTTGTCAGAAAGGTTTCGGATGCGTGTGTGCTTCTCCAGCATGGGGTCTGGCATGGATTCACATGCTCATGAATATTCCCCGTCGTCAGGCTGGGAATCCTCGGTAAAGAAAAAACCAGTATCAGTTTCGTTTCTGATCTGTCTTTCGTAGTAATAACCAATCACTGGTCTCTGCGTCATACTGACCACAGCCAATGACTGCCCTCTACCTAAGCCCCGCCTCTGGCAGCCATCTTCAGATTTTTACCGCACGTTCATGTGTTGGGATCCTTGTGCTATTGCTCTCGAGCGTTAGTGCTATTTTTTCACGTTTTTCTCAAAAACTTCGTTTTTTTCGGTCAAAAGAGCCTCAAGCTCCACCGACTCTCCATCCGATCAACGGGGACCCGTGTCGGATTCGTCTGCGCCCCTCAAGGGTGAAGATTTCGTCGAGCTACGCTTTTGGAGGACTCCAGAAGTTTTCTCAGGCCCGTCCCGGACATGGCCCAGGAGAAGGGAAGCTCGACGCCCGGAATGCTGTTCAGGGTCTGCCCTGGATGCCAGCTGCAGAATGTCTTTAAGGAGGACGAACACTCCTTTTGTCTTTACTGCTTACATGAGGACAAGACGCACGTGGAGAAGGACTGTGCGTTTTGCGGCAACATGTCGGAGCGGACCATGAAGGACCGCCATCAACGTCTCGCCAACTGGCTGGAAGGGAAGAGCCCGTCCGGCGAGAAGAAGAAGAAGAAATCCGAGCGGTCTTCTAAGACCTTTGAGGACGCCCCGGCGACGGGGGTCCAACACAAGGCCAAGCACCGCGAGTCCGCTGGCACCGGGAGCGCCGAACGGTCGGGCTCTACGGGCGCCAGGCAGGGCGCACCCTCCCCGGTACCATCAACCACGAGCCAACGCTCTGGGTCGGGTAAGACGAAGGCCGAGCACCCGGCGAAGCTCCTGGAGAGGCCCCGGTCGAGCTCGAAGGCCCCATCGGAGGGGGAGCGAGGCAGTGTCACCGCCCTCAAGGATAAGGCGGTGAGCGCACCTAAGGTGGTGAAGGCCTTAATCCATCCGGCCAAGGCCTGTATCGAGACTGTCGCGGCGGCCCTGGCTCAGACTGTGGAGGCTACGCCAGTGGTGGCGACCTCGGGGCTCAGAGTCTCCCTGCCACCTCGGAGGGAGTCCTCTTTTATGCCCATCGATAGGACCCCCGTGAAATCTCCGGCGGAGAAGAAAAAGGGGGGCAGGGTGTCGTCGTAGACTCGGCTTCAACCTCGGAGGAAGAGCTGATCGAGGTCTTAAGCCACGGCCTCGGCGTGGAAGAAGACCGGCCCGTCGGGATGGATCCCGACGCGGGTGACAACGACATCGCCGAGGGCACCGACGGGGCCCCTGATCGCCCGTCGGATTCCCCTCTGCCAGCGCCGCAAGACAACTCGGCGGCCATTTTGTTGGCTATACAGTCCTTATGCACGGAGATAAGGACGAGACTACCGTTGCCAGCGGAGGAACCACTCCCGTTGGGGGACCCAGAACCGGGACCTTCTGGCGTTCCTCCTCCCAAGAAAAGAAGGATTCACCCTCCACCTCCTTTTCAGCCGTCGCGCCCCGTCCAGCCCTCCTCCCCGTCCACGACTCGAGGGGATGAAACGGGGACTGACACGGCCGCGACTGGTACGGACGACGAGGTCTACGACGAGGATCTTCCGTCCTCACCTCCTACCAGGGCTTCTCCGCCCGACGAGATTGGATCGTTCCACTCCATGATCGCCAAGGCATCTGATCTTTTCCAACTCTGCCCTGAGGAGAAGAAAAAGGAGGGATTCCTTTATCAACGGCGCGAGGCCAAGAGGAAGACGGTCCTCGCGGTGCCTCTACTGGACGACATTTGGGATGAGGGCCTCGCCCTCCTCAAGAACCCTTCCACGACGCCAGCGAGAAGAGACCGGTACGAAAAGAAGTACCGGGTCCCGGACGCGGCCCCCCTGTGCCTCCGGGCGCAGCCTACCCCGGACTCCGTCGTCTCCGCGGCGGCCAGGAAGAAAGCGGGGGGGGGGGGTGCGGCCTCCACATCGACTTCCCCCGCCGGACGGCGAGGGAAAGAAATTGGACTCTATGGGACGCAGGGTCATCTCGTCTGCAGCGACGACGATTAAGGCGGCCAACGCCTTGGCTATCGTGGCCCGCTACGACAGGGAGCTATGGTACAAACTGGCTCCTCTGCTGGACTTCCTACCGGACGACAAGAGGGCGGATGCCCTGGAGATCCTACAGGAAGGAGAGGTGGCGTCGGACCACGCCATCACTATTGCGACGGACATCGCCGATACGGGATTTCGCCAGTTGGGCAACGGCGTGTGCCTTAGGCGGCGTGGATGGCTCAAGGCTACGGACTTCCATCAAGACGTACAGACCAGAGTCCTGGACATGCCGTTGGATGGGAACAACCTGTTTGGGAAAACAGTGGACGATTCACTTCAGGCCATTAAAGCGGACACGGAGACGGCCTGGGCCCTTGGGGTTCTGCAACAACGACGGCCGCCCTTTCGGAGCAGCGGAGGCAAGGGCGCCTCCAAAGGTTCCAGCGGCGGTTTCTCCACCTATCGTCAAGCGGCCCGCTCGTCGTCTCAGGAGGCCTATAGGGGACGAGGCAAGGCGGGCGGACCCCGCCGTCGTCGCCAAGGAGGTCAAGGCGGCAAAGCCTCGTCGAAACAGGATTGAACCGGCCGTGGGGTCGGGCCCCCACCGAAGCACCCCGGTGGGAGGCCGGCTGGCGAGCTTCGTCAGCGTGTGGGAGTCCATCTCCACCGACCGTTGGGTGTTGGACGCCTTAGCCCGGGTCCACGCGCTCGAGTTTCAATGAAGGTGCCCGCGCGTCCCCCCGTGGCCAGGAAAGAGCTTCACGTCCCGCAGCTTCTCCTGGAGGTAAAGGCGATGCTCAGGAAGGGCGCCATCAAACTCGTCCCAAAGAGGCTTCGGGGCTCCGGAGTTTACTCGAGATACTTCCTCGTGAAGAAGAAGACGGGAGGATGGCGCCCCATCCTAGACCTGCGACGTCTGAACAAGTTCATCAAGGCTCAGAAGTTCCGGATGGTCACCCTCCAGCACGTCCTGGGTCAGCTGGAGGAAGGAGACTTCCTGTCGTCGTTGGATTTGGAGGATGCCTACTTCCATATTCCCATCCTAAGGGGGCACCGAAAATTTCTCAGGTTTGTGGTCCAAGGGCGTCACTACCAGTTCAAAGCCCTCCCCTTCGGACTACGGTCGGCACCCAGGGTTTTCACCAAGTGCCTTGCACCGGTGGCGGCGCAGCTGCGCCGAGAGGGGATCCACGTCTACCCCTACCTGGACGACTGGCTCATCCGAGCCAAGACGAGGGAGCTCGCCGTGGACCACACGGCAAGGACCGTCCAGCTTCTCACGGACCTGGGATTCTCTGTGAACTACGCCAAATCCCGCCTGGTACCCGCGCAAGACGCACTGTTTCTGGGAGCGAGGCTCGACACAGTGTCCCTTCTGGCCTCCCCGTCGGAGGAGAGGACCAGGGCCATCCTGGGCAAGGTACAACGGATGTTGGTGGCCGACGCGGCCAAGGTGAGGTCCATCAAGTCCCTCCTCGGAATGATGCCTTCCTGCATCTACCTCATTCCCCTGTGCAGGCTCCGGATGCGCCCGTTGCAAGAGTTCCTGGATGCGCGCTGGATCCAAACGACAGGCAGCTTCGAGGAAAGGATCACACTCGACGAGAGTTTCCGACGAGCGATCCGGTGGTGGGGCACCCGCGCGCATCTGACGGCGGGCATGGACTTCCAGACCCCAGCCCACCAGGAGACAGTGACCACGGATACCTCCCTGGAAGGGTGGGGAGCGCACACCGAAAATCTGCACGCAAGAGGCCTTTGGCTCCCGACGGAGAAATCACTACATATCAACGTCCTGGAGCTCCGTGCAGTGTTTTGGGCCCTCAGGTCCTTCCTTCCGTCCCTCAAGGGCAAGGTGGTGAGGATCTTCACCGACAACACCACCACCATGTTTTACATCAGGAAACAGGGCGGAACCAGGTCCCCAGCACTGTCCAAGGAGGCGCAGGACCTGTGGCATTGGGCCGTCGCCCAAAGGATATTTCTGGTGCCGTTTCATCTGGCAGGGATAAAAAACACCATCGCCGACTCACTCAGCAGGGAGCTGCGCTCGTGCCACGAGTGGGAACTACGGCAGGATTTAGTGGATCGCCTCTTCCGACGGTGGGGCACACCCCAGATCGACCTGTTCGCGACGGCGACGAACACCAAGTGCCGGAGGTTCGCCAGCAGGTTTCCCCAGGCGAGGAGCATGGGCGATGCTTTCTCGTTCCCCTGGGAGGGCCTGTTCCTTTACGCGTTCCCTCCATTGCCACTGCTGATCCGGCTCATCAACCAGCTCAAGAGGTCACGGTGCAGGATGATCCTCGTCGCACCTGCGTGGCCGAGGCAGATATGGTTCCCGGACCTTCTGGACTTGTCAGCGTCCCCGTCAATCAAGCTGCCGGTTCACGCGGATCTACTCTCCAGGGAAGGAGGCGCCATCCTCCACCACGACCCGAAATCGCTGAACTTGCAGGCCTGGCTCCTGCAGCGCTAGAGTTTGGAGAATACGACATACCGGCCGACTGCAGAGAGGTTCTTGCAAAGGCCAGGGCGTCCTCGACTCTGAAATGCTACGGACACAAATGGAAGAGGTTCTCTGTCTGGTGCCACGCACAGAAGATTAACCCTCTACGGATTACGGCTCCTCAAGTACTGCCGTACCTGCTGACGCTGGCCAAAGCTGGACTGGCACACGCGTCCATCAAGATTCATCTTGCTGCGATCTCCCGATACACCAAAACCACGGGGCGGAAGTCCTTGTGGTCTCATCGTCTGGTGAAAGAGTTCATGAAGGGACTGTTCAGATCGTTCCCGCCGGTGAAGGCTCCGGCCCCGGCGTGGGAGCTCAACGTAGTGCTGACCAAGCTCATGGGAACTCCGTTTGAGCCTCTGCACTCGGCCCCGTTGAAGTTTCTGTCGTGGAAAACAGCGTTTCTTGTGGCCATCACCTCCGCACGACGAGTGGGAGAGATCCAGGCCCTTTCCTGCAAGGCCCCGTACTTGACTTTTCATGACAGGAGGGTAGTGCTCAGGACGCACCCCTCCTTCATGCCCAAGGTGCCGTCGGACTTCCACCTCAACGAACCCTTGGTGTTGCCTGTGTTCTTCCCGTCGCCTTCGTCGCCGGCTGAGAGGACTTTGCACTTGCTGGATGTGGCTAGAGCGCTAAAGTTCTACGTGGACCGCACGAAGTGTTTTCGGAAGACGTCACAACTCTTTGTGAATTTTGGACCTGTCAATCAGGGGAAGGCACTCTCGAAGGCTTCCATTTCCAGATGGCTCTCCGGCTGTATCATGTACTGTCATCGGTTGGCAAACCGACCGCTGCCTGGCCGTCCGAGAGCCCATTCCACCAGAGCGATCGCAGCTACCACGGCGTTCCTTTCTGGTGTGCCCCTGCTGGACATATGCAGGGCTGCTACGTGGAGGTCGACGCACACCTTCACGAAATTCTACTGCGTCGATCGGGATTCCAGGGAGGAGTCCAGGGTCGGCCAAGCAGTGCTGCGCAACCTGTTCGCCTGAGGTGAGCCTGGTGAGGAGGTAAGATGCTTAATGTTGAGTTTGATGTAATGCTTAATGTTGAGCCTTTGCCACCTCCCGTGGTTGTGCATGTGTGTACTGCTATGTATTCTTTATTCATGAGCATGTGAATCCATGCCAGACCCCATGCTGGTGAAGGAACAAGTTACTTACCTGTAACTGTTGTTCTCCAGCATGGGTCTGGCATGGATTCACATGCGAACCCTCCCGCCTACCCCTCTGCGGCTCTTCACTTGGTCATACTGCCACTTCATGTGCTACCAAATCTGAAGATGGCTGCCAGAGGCGGGGCTTAGGTAGAGGGCAGTCATTGGCTGTGGTCAGTATGACGCAGAGACCAGTGATTGGTTATTACTACGAAAGACAGATCAGAAACGAAACTGATACTGGTTTTTTCTTTACCGAGGATTCCCAGCCTGATGACAGGGAATATTCATGAGCATGTGAATCCATGCCAGACCCATGCTGGAGAACAACAGTTACAGGTAAGTAACTTGTTCCTTTTGGCCAAAAGGAGGTTGGGTGGTATGGCCGGGGCCCAGTTAGCTAACCCAATGTCCATCAGGCATATGGATGCGTGCTGTGATGTGGTTGATGGAGTGCGTGAGTGCACGAGACTCGTTATTTGTCCGGCTAGACCACATTTTTGTTGTGCGTTGTTTTAGATTGGTGTATGGAGGCAAATGCATGCGCCATGCCTGCAGCTATACTCCAACAAAGTGGTGTATAATACCTGCCCTTGAGCTGTAGCCATGGAGTCTGTTCATTCAGTCTGCTTCCATTATACTTTACCTTGCTTTTGAGATATATTGGGGAGGTAAATAGTATCATGTGGGTAAGCGTGAAGGGGGATGGGTTTGTCAGGTTGCAGGAGGGATGAGGCATGTTTTGAGGGCTTTCCTGAAGGCGAGGTGGATCTCTACGCGGCACATGTTGAGTGGACAGGAATGTTGGAGCTTGGTCAGAGAGAGGGGATCCTCCTATTGTAGTGGAATTGAAAGGGAGAATCACAAGAAGTGCAGAGCCAGATCTAAGTTTCTGTTGGTTCGGTAGTGTGTACATTTAGAAGAGAAAGGGTGGGTTTTGTGATGACGTGTATGTTCTAGATTCGGGTGGCAAGACGTAGAAGGCCTATCTTCTGGATCTTTCTTTCCTGCACTAGTGGAGTTAAAGTCTGCACATGTCCTTACTGCTTGTGGATTGTAGGCCTCTGGAGATGCTGAGCTTGTCAGCGACGTAACTTAGAAAGTTGAGGACGACAGCCTTGTTGGCTAAGTAAGCAGAGGGATTTGAAGGTTGGGTGAGCTTGCAGCAGGCGCCAGTGCAGTTTGAACCTGGTTGGGGTGATATGCTCGAATTTGAGGAGCCCTTTGAGTCATGCTGCAGTATGTAGAACTCATGGGTGCCAGGGTCGTATCTGGATGGCCTTCCAGAAGGGCTTTTCTACCATCAAGATGGGAGAGTACCAAGGCTTGGTCAGCGGATCTGAAGGTGTTAGCTGGGAGGAAGGGTTGATTTTCTGCAGGAGGGAAAGTTGGTACCAAACCGTTTCTGTCTTTATTGCTATGTGTCCTTTGAAGAAGCGGTTCCTGTTGATGTAGATCCGAAGGGATTGGCGCAGGTGGTAAGCGCGGGTGTGTAGCCATCTATGTTCAAAGTGAAGAGACTGGTCTGGGTGTCACTGTGTATGGTGGTGTTGGTCAGCAGGAGAAATACAGCCTTGGAAGGGGTTGAGCCTCAGGTAAGCACTGGACATAGACATAGAGATAGTCCTGGATCAATGTGAGGCAGACCTTGTGGATTTCTTCGAAGTAGGATCTGTTGAGGTAGAGCAGTGTGTCACCTGCGTAGGGTTGGATTTGGATGTTGGCTGGACACAGGCGGTTTCTGAGTAGTTCCATGTAAAGGTTGAAGTTTAAGGGGGAGAGGATGGATCCTTGTTGGACTCTGCATGTTACATACACAAGTGTTGCACACCATGTTCACAAAGTTAGGCACAAGGAATCTTAAACTACGACTCAGTACAAGTGTTGGTATTTTAGAAAACATCTCAAAATGAAAGATCTAAACACAAACAAATTGACCATTTAGCCTGAATATATTTATATAGTATGCTTACAATTTTCCTCAAACAACATCCATTATTTCTAAACACCATGTTTGCCTTCATAGCCTTCCACCAGACATCATGGTATTTAGGAAGTGTATGATCTTCTTGGAGTATTACTTTGTGTATTTAATGCAGCACTGGATACCATTGAGTGATTTCTGGAATTGTTTTAGAGAAGATTCACCTTCTGACCAAATCAAGAAAATGTTATTAGTTCATTGCAGGTATGTTAATAGTTCTTGGGATTGTTGTTGTAAGAACTCTTGCTCAAGGTAAAATCTGTGGCTCAGTGGACTAATGCATCCACTACAGGGGCCTGACTATCACCTCACAGGTTTGAATTCCGGCAGGCCCACTGAGCCCTTCATCCTTCCGAGGTTGATAAAATTAGTAGCATTACGTTGTGTAACAATACACATCTGTTTTATGTCAATAGCGCCAAGATGCCCTTTGGGGGTGAAAGTTTGCTCTACAAATGCACCTGTTATGTGAAGGTATGCCATTAAAAGGTTCGAAATGGAGGTGCCATTTTTGTTCCGATTGCAATTCCAGCCTTTTGAACACTGTGACTTCTATTGAGTCAAACATTGTTGTTTTAAAGTATGAATCTCATTTAATGTGTAAAGACCATGATTGGGGTGTTTGTCGTGATACTCGCTTTTTGCAGGAATCTCAGCATTCGGATGCTCCATTTTCATGTGAAATGTTGGAATTCAATGAGGTGACATTAAGCATGGCCAGTAGAATATTAGAATTCTACCTCTTCAATGTTCCTGATTAAGAAGAATGTCCTGTACCACAGCGTTTGTGGCCATTGACAGAGGTTTTAATATGGATTATCCAGATATGATTTTGGCTCATGCAAATAGGTCGCCCAGATTATCTGGTTTGGGGATCTTATCTTTGGGAGCATATAAACTACCCCAGCAGTTGGATTGTTTGAAATCAGATGTTGGAGGTTTTTGGGACAAAAAGTGACAATTTGTCTCTTATCCCCAGAGGGGAGCTGCACCCTTTGAGGCTAGGGAGGTGAGCGAACTAGGCAAGGGGTCTGGGCAAGTAGGAGCTCACTGGGAGTGACTCCCCTCTTGGGGATAAGGAATCCCATTCTTGTGAGGAACCTCCGATCCGCAGCACCTTGTCTGCCTACATGGGAATCGGAAAGACTGTTAACTCTGGTTTTAACTCACCGAATAGGAACATTTCTTCAATCTCTTTGGCTTCAGGTAATGCTGGATCTCTCCTGAATTCCATAGTCTGAGAGGAAGAAGCACTGTTTTGTTTCTGATGATGTAAATAAAAACACCACATAAAAACACAAGGAACTTTGAATCGATGAGAGAGGGAAGAGTGACTCCAACACAGAGGCGAGCCCCTTACAACAAGATATTATGGAGGGGTGGAGCCATGCTAGATCACAGAGATTTCCGAGCGGGGCTGTGGAGAGCATACAAATCTCTTGCTGGATGATGGAAGGCTGGTGTCCTTACCAATCGAGAAGCTAAGGTCGGGAAAGAGGCTGAAAAGGAAAAGCGACTGTCTCACCTGGTAGCTTGACCACACGGAATCCGTGCTGGGCCCGGTAACCGATGCCGAGACCAGATTGCAATGGAGAGCCCCGATCTCTGCACCAGAAGTGGATTAGCTGCCGAGCTGAGCAGCGGAAGGGAAGTCAACACTCCCAAAGAGGTGGTGCATTGAGAGGAATGAACAGAGACATCCGAGGTTGGGAAAGCACAATGGTTACTGGAGTCTGACATACCCGAGCGGGCAGACTCCCTACCCAGGTCAAGGCAAAGCAGCCCTATTACAGGGCCAGAGGGCTTCAGAGAACCCTGAGAAACCAAGAGACTTTAACTTTCGAGGCTGGGACAGCCACCAAGGGTACCCGAAAATGAAGGTGCCCCACCGAGCCCGAGATAAAGTAAGCCGGCCAGGAGACCAGAGGACTTTGGGAAATCCAAGAACCATGATGTTTAGTAAAGAGAACTGGAGAGAAAGCAAACCTGGAGGGTTACAGACCTTAAGTATAAAACTGGATCATTGTCCTGAGCCAAGTTGAAATTATGGCCATTGTATTGAGGAAACTTGTTTTTTCCTAAGGAAATGGAAACCATATGAAAGATATTAAGATCTGACAAACAGAACCTACAGAGAGGTTGTTGGACATTGCCAAACCTTTGGATCGATGGACAAGCGTTCCAAGTGATTGGGCCAGCAGAAGCCGAAGACTGAGGCTATTGCTCCGGCCTCCTTTTTGATTAAGTTTTCCTAAGTGGCAGGGCCAGTTAGCTGTTGGGATTTGGACTAAGGAAATATTTTTGTGGGCTTTAACGAGCGCCCTTATTTTTAGTTGGGCAGGCAGGGAACTTCCCTCATGGCAGTAGGGCTAGATAGGTGTTTTCTTTTAATTTTAATATAAATACCAACTACCATGGCATACCGTAGTCGCAGTCCTCCTTCTGGTTCGCCACATATGGTGTTAGTAGTGGGATGACAGCCAGCTGATATAACCTGTGGAACCCTGTTATTTTCAAAGTTAACTAAGAAGGCCAAAGCCCCTTCACTAGTAACTCCCCAGTCTATTTGGTTCAATGTATATAGTGTAGATAACATTTCTATCCTGGCCCTTACCAATAGGTCGAAGTATTTCTCTTCCACCATTAACCTACATCAGACTTGCAACTAAATCTAGACTCACTTGGCGGTTGCAGCGGGTGTGGTAGATCCCAATTATAGGGCAGAGGTGAAGGAGTTACTCCATAATCATGGGACTTCAACTTATCTAGTTAAGGAGGGAGAGATTATAGCAGAAGGGATTCTTGAAAAAGCCCTCACCACAGTACCCCAAGATGTGGATGCCTTAGAAACGGAGAGAGGATTGATGGGATTTGGAGAAGCCAACCTCTTTGGACCGGAGCTAGCTGTAAGGGAGGCCGAGCACATCACCCCATTACCCGATCTTGCCTTTGCCCAAAGGAACAATCCAGCCTCAACGGAGGCCTTTGGTAGGGTAACCCTGGAAGAAGGGTGTGACCAAGCTTCGGACTCCTTTATAAAGAAAGGGCTACTTTATAGAGGAGATGTGGGAAAGATGGCCTTCACTGAACACAATTGTCAATTCCCCGTAGCCATCGCAGGATGGTGTTAGAGCGGGCCCATTTCCACCTAACGGCCACCCATCAGGGGATAGGGAAACCCAGAGCAAGGTATTACCCCATTTCTGCTGGGCCAGAGTGTTCGTAAATGTCAAAGAACAATGTCTCCACCTGCAAGATTTGCTATAAGGCTGCAGCCACTCCAGTTACCCAGGCCCCATTAGAACCCCTTCCCATCATTGAAGTACCTTTTCCCCATATAGGGATGGGCATAGTGGGCCCGCTAGAAACATGGGAATCGGAAAGACGGTTACCTCTGGTTTTGACTCACCGAATGGTGCCATTTATTCAATCTCTTGGGCTTCGGGTAATGGTGGATCTCGCCTTAACACCATAGTCTGAGATTAAGTTCTGTTTGTGATGAGGTACATAAAAACACAAGGAATTTTGAATTGAAGGGAGAGAGGGGAGAGAGACTTGTATGCAGAGGCAAGCCTCTTACGACAAAGACGTCCTGGAGAGGCAGAGCCAGCAGTGATGCGGAAAGCGTGCAAATTGCTAGCCGGACGGCTGGCGTCCTAACTGAATGAGACGCTAAGATCAGGAAAGAGACAAAAATGGAAAAGCAACTGTTTCACCTTGTGGTGCTGCGACCACATGGAATCCGTGATGGGCCATGTAACCAATGCCAAGACCACGGATCGGATCCCTGAGCTCGCCATGAGAAATGGGTTAGCTGCTGTGCTGAGCAGTAGAAGGGAAGCAAACACTCCCAAAGAGGTAACACTGTATAGAGGGGCAAACCGAGACATTTGAGGCTGAGAAAGCCGCAAAGGACACAGGAGCCAGACAAACCCGAGCAGACGGGCACCCTACTTAAGTCTAAATGAAGCAAGCCTATTAGAGGGTCGGAGGTCTTCGGCGAGACCTGAGAAACTGAGAGACTTTAGCTTTCAAGGCTGGGGTAACCACCAAGGTTACCAGAGCCTGATAAACCTGAACAGGCAGATGCCCCACCTAGACCGAGATAAAATAAGCCAACCAGGAAGCCAGAGGACTTTGGGAAGTCCAAGAATCACAAAGTTTTTAGTAAAGGGAACTGGAGAGAACGAGAACCTGAAGTGGTCCATACCTTAAGTAGAAAACAAACTTTGTCCTGAACCAAGCCGAAATTGGGAAAATTGTATTATGAAATCTTTTTTCCTGAAGAAAAGGAAACCGTATGGAAGATATTAAAATCTGACAAACAGAAACTACATAGAGGTTGTTAACTGTGTTGTGTGACACTGACTAACGTTTAAATCTACTGAAAAGAGATCCAAGTGATTTGGCCAAGCAGAAGTCGAAGGCAGAGGCTATTGCTCCGGCTGCCTTCTTTTTGGTTAAGTTTTCCTAAGTGGTAGGACCAGTTAGCTGTTAGTATTTGGACTAAGGACATTTATTTGTGGACTTTAACAAGCACCCCCATTTATAGTTGGTCAGGCAGTAACCTTCCCTCATAGCAGTAGGGCTAGATAGGTGTTTTAATTTTATTTTCATAAAAATACCAACTAACATGGCATCTCGTAGTCTGAGTCCTTCTGGTTCGTCACATATTCTTCAACAGTGCTTGACATGAGGTTTTATTTTGTACTCCATTGTTGGTTTGAATCATTCCCAGGTAAGAATTTGTGTCAAAGGAGCTGGCAATATGCTCCCCATACATATGCATTTCTGTGTGTTCATGACCACAACAGTTCCACCTTTGTCAGCTTGTTAATGATTTTCTTGTTTGTTTGGATTGTTCATATTGTCTTTCTCTCTTGGAAGTGAAGGTTCTGTTTAGATGTTGGTTTAGTATGTCAGGTTTTGCACGGCATTATGGATGTATCCTGTTTTTCTTGCTGCCATCAAAGCCTGCAGCAACTCTTTGCTTGTCATTATAGCCCTGGACATAGTCTTACAGGTGTAAACATTGTATGTAGTGTGAGAAACCAGAGGGTGTCTCACCCGCTATTCCCCGGGGAGCTCTCTCTCAGGTGGCCAGGCCACAGCCATCGCCTTTAGATCCAGACCTTGGGGGTGGACCAGTGCAGGAGGATCACCTGGGTGAGGGGCCTACAGAAAGGGGGGTGAGGCAGCTGATGGTGAGATGCAGTATTCCCCTTTTTTGTTAATCTACCCCATCCTATTTTATAGGATTTTCT
This sequence comes from Ambystoma mexicanum, assembly GCF_040938575.1. Lineage (NCBI taxonomy): Eukaryota > Metazoa > Chordata > Amphibia > Caudata > Ambystomatidae > Ambystoma > Ambystoma mexicanum. Next base: position 407,467,572 of record NC_090935.1, on the reverse strand, counting down.
GAAGTCCCAACTCCTCACTGCCCCCACTTCTTCACAAACACTGGGCTGAGGAAGAGGATGACTGAGAGCAACCAGACTAACTCTCTCACATCATACTGGACATGTCCCGTTAAACGGGTCAGGTAAAGGCAGGCACTTTATACCAAGTGCATACACCCGACACCAGTTAGCTCTCCTCAAACGAATAAAAGGCAACACCTAAAGAGACATTCTGAGCAAGATGGAACATGAGCACGAGCAGACCTTCTGGGACAAGGGCACACCTACTGGAGCAGAGCAACAGACCAAGGGACAAGAGCAGCAGGCGGAAAAATCCCAAGGGTTCGCTACTGGAGGTTGTTGCCTCTGTCAGACCGCAAAAGAGACTTGGAGAAGGCCCGATCCCATAAGTGAAGACTGCATTGTGTTCCAAGGATGCCAGCAACCCTCCCGAGTGAACGGCAGAGTTAGGGAGGTGAGGCCAAGCCTGTGGTACTAACCTTGACTTGTGAATTGAAAATAGCAAAACAATAAAGAAGCGCACGCAGCTGGTGAGTTGGCAAACAACCTGAGTTACCGGTGTGTGTTAAAGCAAATGAAGAAGCAACATTATATTGCAATTGAAGGCTGCACGCGTGTGGATGAGACGCGAAGAAAGGCAGACCTGTGAATAAACTTAGAAGTAAAAAGCAGCTGTGAGATCAGCAATACTAAGTAACGGAGTGGTCCAGCAAAAGGAAGTAGCCCATTGGAAAGTCTCAGTGAAAGGTACATTGTTTTGAAGTTCTAAATCAAACTGACAGCAAAAGCAAATTAAGTGAAAGTAACCGTGAACTTTGAGTCAAAGTGGTCTTGTGGTGGTCTGGTAAAAGCACCATGCACTTTCGAAAGGGGTCTGAGCCCGATTGCGGGAGACTCGAAGTATAATAAAATTGGGGAAGCGCGCCCCACTTGCAAGTTTGTGTTGAACTGTGATTGAGGGGTCTCAACCCGGCAGAGGGGGTCCTTTGTGAACTGTGTGCTGTAAGGTCTGAGCCCGGCAGAGGGCGACCTTTGTGAACTGTGTGCTGTAAGGTCTGAGCCCGGCAGAGGGGGACCTTTGTGCTGTAAGGTCTGAGCCCAGCAGAGGGGTACCTTTGTGAACTTTACGTTGGAAATACAATTTTGGAAAGTAAAAAAAAAGACTTTAACTTGGAAGGCCAGACGGGCATCAATACATGGTTTGGAAGTGCTTAGAAAGTTGGAAGCCGAGCCAGAGTGTGTCATCCTGCCTACATCGACAGCCTAACTCCGTGATGTGTAATGTCAGGAGGAGAGCTGGTTCACCTACCTTTTATTCTTTAGAACACTGATATTTAATTTTGCATACATTTCTCCTTTTACACTTTTTGTATAAGAGATAGGGCAGGCATTTGGTTTTGTTAGCATAGGCCATTTAGATTTGACTGACGCCACTAGGACTGTTTTGTTTATTGTTTGATGGGCAAGACTACTCCCATCTTAGTTATAGGGAAAATTAGGAGTTTCTCCAATCCCACCATTTTCAATAAAGGTTTCACAAATTGTATCCATAGGCATCACTGTCATACTTGTGATACCATGCCTTCCCTACAGTAGTCTGCAGTTTCTTAGAATGTTGAATTTTGTGCTGTATTTCCTGTGCTGCTTCTGTGGCATGGATTTTTAGCATGCCTACATGGCTACCCTGCCTCTTATGTCGATGAGGCTCCTGCTCCACACCAACTTAATAATTTGAAGGGGGTCATGTGAGGGGTCAGAAATGTCAGTGGGACCACGTTGTGAGGTTTTCTCAACAAATGCCATTTTGTTGTAGCATAAGGTTGGATAAATGCCTCACTAAGGATTTCCTTGCCTAAAATAAACTGTAGTAAACACTCTAACAAAGGGTAGCTGTCCCTCACACTTGTAAATATAACAAATAAACAAGGAAATGCACGGCAGTTCAAAGCAATGATTGAATTCACAATGTAACCACAGTTCTCTTCATAACCTCTGCGAACTCCCCTTCCCCAGGTTGAAATGAGATTCTGCTTCACACTTCAAGACAAGAACACAAGGAAATCCTGTTTCGTAACAAGTTCCAATATGGTTTGATGCAATTTCAACTGGTTAACAGAAAGCTTCAATACAGAAGATATACAGCTCTTCCATAATGACTGTCTTGATCAGGATGATTGGCACTCTGACAACTCAAAAATGACTTCTCCGTAACAGCCTTGCTTGGGTCTTCCTCCAGTACTGCTAACAACTAACAACATAAAGTGTCTCTTTAAGGACCACCTTGTAACACTCCAACTTCCATCTGGCCTGCTTCCATGCCAGGCCTACAGTCTCCAAAGGCTTGTCATTTGAGTATACTGCCCTGCCCGAACAGCGCTTAACAGCGGAAAATGCTTTTGTGATCAAAATCAACTGACAAGAGGCTTACAACGGCGTCGCAGCATTCAACAAATTGCTGCTTCAAAATGTTCCAACAACCTTTCAGGGAAAACAAGATTCACATTGGTGCTCTTTAATACTATTTTACATATGATGCTCTTCTCCTTCTGTATATCTTTTCCCAGAAGGGCTGCCTTTTTGCCACTAGGGATAGGGTCTATTCCTGCCTCTCCCCTGGTTAGTGTGGGTATCTCGGCTTGTACCAGATATTGTGTACAAAAAGGGCAACCAGTTTCAGAGTTTATAAACCTTGCATTAGCCCCCTTCTGCCTTTGGAATATTGGCCAGATTAAGTTTGCCTTGGTTTCAGTTTCTCTTTGCTTGGGCAATGCTTATTGATAATAACTCTTAACAAAAGCAGCCCCATGGTTGGTTGGGTTTTCCACAAACTCACACTTGTCATTTGTCTTTAGTATTCTAGATTTCTGGTGCTGTTCCCTAATTCGTTATTCAGAATTATCTTGGGAATCACTTTCACTCACACACGCGTGCTGCATCTGCTGCTTTGCACTCGCTCTGCTCCTCAGCAAGTGCCTCTCACTCGCCGAATGCCTGCTTCCAACTCGCGAGCAGGGACAGATCGCTACGGAGTCACTGACAACCTGTGCACTCACTGGATCCGACATGAGCCTCTGATCCCCTGTCCGGTCACATGAATTCTGCTTCTGTGGCTCCTCGTGACCCGGCAAACCGATTCGGGAAGTCTGCCTTTGCCCACACCACTTCCACTTGAAGCTCCTCTTGCTCCTAAGGCCCCCTGGTGCATGCTAGCCACCAGAGACAGCTTTGAGGCCCTCGGGTGCACGCCAGCCACCCGAGACAGCCTCCCGCATGCTTCCTGCTGTGCAGCCTCTGCAGAACAGGTCACAAGGGGTTGAAGCGTTTCGCCTTCTCCCTGCGCAACCTGCGGTGGGAGGGTACCTCTTCACTCCTTGCTCCTCACGCCCTCCGTTCCTTTAAAAGGTGGGAGCTTGCACTTTACCTCCATTTGTATCCAGCAGCAGAGTAGCAGGAGGCAATTGACAGAAGCTGAGGGATGGAATGTAAGAGGGAAAAACCCAGACGGAGAGATATAATGAATTGAGCCTCTGGAAGGAAGAGAACAGGACCAAAACCAGCAGAAGGATAGTTGGGTGAAGATACCTCGTAAAAAGAGGTAAGCCCGGAAAAGGAAAGAAGTGGGAAAGGCTGGTGAAATAGGGAAAGAAGGGGAGGGACGAGGTGACCAGGGTGGAGGATAAATTAGGACTTGAAAGTCAGATCACTAAGGAGGGAACATCCCCCAAGGATTGCTGGCAGGTCACAAAAAACTATGTTAAGGATGATCATGCATAAACAGGAGTTTATAAGCAAGGGGACAGGAGAACAAGAAAAGGAACAGGTGGAAATAGTGTTACAGACCAACAAAGAGGGTCAGCAGAGTACACACAGAGAGGACATGAATGAAGCAGAGAATAAAGAAGAACCTCAGCGGTGATCTATGGAGGAGGAGGAGTAGCAGGAGGAGGAGGAGATAGAAAAGGCAATAAGAGAAGTGGCAAAGTGATGGTCTAGAGAACCCTATGGAGGAGAAAGTAGACCACAAAAGGGGAGAGGATGATAAGAAAGAAAATGGGCACAAGTGAAATGGTAAAATGTACCATTGGGGATCAAGGGCACGGGTGTTGGAGCACCCACAGACTGCTCTATTGTGACCAAGAATCCGCTGTAGCATTGCCCCGCCCATCACCCCTACAAGAACTGTGACTTTCCCTGCGAGGGCTGAAGCCTGCGGGGGGATCAAGGGCATGGGTGTTGGAACCCGCAGACCGCTGCATTGTGCCAGAGGAGCCGCTGTTACATTGCACCACTACAAGAACTGTGTCTCCCTGCAAGGGCTGAAGCCGGGGAGGGCGGGTCAACGGTGCAGGTGTTGAAGCCTGCAGGGTGTTCGAGCCCGCTGGAGGAGTGGTCGCCGACTGGAAATTGCCTGTTATCCTGTCTTGAAGGTTATTGTTTCCTCCGTACCTTTGGAGCAGAGTTTGTTGCATGCGCCTCTGAACCACGGGAGAGTAGTAGCCCGGCACTGCAGAAAAGACACCTGCCTGAGCCGGTGCTCTCCCGTATTGCTGTACTACTATATTGCTGCGACAGGAAGGTGAAGCTTGATCCCCCTGCTTACCCTTACATTGATCGCTTGGTTGCTGGTTTCTGCACCCTTGGGTTAATGCACTGTAAAAATACAATACACACTAATCTAAGAGACGTGAGTAAAGATTAAAGTGCAAAGGAAGTGGAAAAGCGGTACAAACGTAGAAGGTGAGGGGGGAGCCTCAAACTGAGCGTGCGCCTCAAGCTGTTGGGCGTTCTGCCTCTACTGACACATTAGCTTCAAGTGTGTGCCTTGTTATCCCCAGGACACTGTGTGGTTAACCTTTACTGAAGTCTTGAAAACACAGGCTGAATTGAACAATCTGGTTCGTCACAAATGAGCGATGGGTTTCCTTGAACCTGAACCTGAACCTTGTTACAGGGCGTGTATTTTAACATACTAATATTTTTTATACATTTTAGATTTTCGTAGTTTTTGTGGGCTTTTAAGGTATATATATTTGCTAAAATGACAAAGAAAAGCTTTACAGTCTATTTCTCCTAAGGAGGTGGGGGATAAGAGGGTTTTTAAATTATTTGAACACATAACTGAAATTAAAGACCTATTGCACGATATTGACAGTCTAAATGCAACTACAAAAAATGTCCCAAACTGTTGAAAAGCGGCAGATGCGTCAAATTGCATATCTGTAATAGAAGATATTGATATAGAGTGTAGCACCTGTTTTAAAACCAGCACTGTTATCAAATTGTTATCAAATACATCTAGGCGGCATGAGAAGCAAAAAGACCACATGGATAACTGAGATGGGGACATTTGAAGGACAGGAAGGTGGCCGGGGGGGGAAACTATACCCTGCCCACCACGGCTAGTAGAGACAATGGGGTTCAGATTGTTGAATTACATCTAAAAGCCCCGGATCTATTCATATTAGATAGTCCTACTAGAGTACCCAATGCCCAACACAGCCAAGACCCCAGAAGGCTCCCCAACCACTGCTGAGTGTGAGGGTAGCACTGACATTAGGGTACCAATATCCCACAGGTACCAGGTCTTGGGGCATGAGCAACCTCTAGATGGTCGCATTAGATAAGTGCACTTACAGGGATACTCAGAGGAGAAAAAGAGGTAGTACATTGACAAACCCAACCCAGGAGAACCAGTAAAGAAACACAGACCGATATTGCATGTGAGCCAAGCTGGGACGAGGCATGGATACATTGGGGACACTGCGGGGAGCTAACCAAACCCTGACAACTATGTGTGGGCTGGGCTGTTGGATAAAAGTAATTAGGGAACATTTCTACCTCTATGGTACTTAATTGGCAGGTATCAAGAGAGGCTGTCGAGGGCCCTTATAAATAAGGATGTTTGCAACAACCAAAGCATTGGAACAAATAGCCTAATGATTGAGGTAATACCTAAAGATGCTCCACCTCCAGTAAATGTAACCTTGTCAAGCCAAAATACTACCCACAGATCAAGGAACGTAATAACATGCCCAACCAGGAGAATAGTGGGAACACAATAGAGCAAATAAGTTCTCGCCATCCCCTTAGCATAAATCGGTATGTGCATAACCCAAACAAATTAAAAACCTTTCCACCCAGGGTTAGTTTACCTAATTCAATCCCCTTGTGGCACAGGGGCATCAGAGGTTTAGAGAATGATCCCCAAATGTGCCATCGTAATCAGCCAAGTGACCGCTGTACCAGTGGGGTACAGCAGAACAATTCCTCTAACACTACATAAAATGGGCTCCATGAAACCGAAGAGTCATTGACCAATAAGTGTATTCATTACTTTGGGTACACAAGTGGGTGTAGATCCATTATTAGAAGCAACATAATGCATTGTGTGAGACAGAGCATGCCCAATAGCAGTGATGAGAAGGTAGTGGTCTTTCTGAAAGTCATTACCTGATCGAAGGATTGCTATCCATTGAGTTCTGGGTTTACCCAACCCTGCAGCAACCCTGTGTGATATATGCCTGGTGTTATCTGCGGGGAGACCCCTGGACAATATGTGGTAAAAGACGGGTATATTTGTCTCCCGTGACTGTTATGTCTCGAACGTCCACGTCTCCTGTATGTGCTGAATGTACTGTGTGGGATCTTAATCTTTCATTGTGCATGCTAAAATAGCCTGCATGTCTGATGTTTGGGTACTTGGATCTTAATACCTTCCATCCATGAGTGTGGCAATTATTGAATGGCACTCCATCGTGAGCACTGCTATTCAATTCTACTCCCTCAAACCTGCCTGCTCCCATATTTTGTCTGCTTGCTCAATCATTAAGGCGGCAAATAAACATTTCAGGTCACCTATTGCCATTGTCGCCCCATTGTCTTTTTTGAGGGCATACATCCATTTACCTGCCCCTTCTGTGAGGCACAGCAAGCTGTACTTTAAGTTCTCCTGATTCATGTTTGACCAGGGCACATATTGCGGTCCCCCTCCAGCCTTCTGTAATAAATGCGTCTGCAACTGCGATATGTTCTTGCCCTTTGCACTTCTTGCTACTGCTATCCACCCTGTCCTGTTCCTAGATTCTGTGACCAATCTCTACTGCTCTCCCTTTCTCTCTCACTTTATTTTTCTGTCCTTTTTCTCTTCTTTCTCTTTCCTTCTACTTGTGTCCTCTTCCCATAATATTAAGTCTTTCTGGCTCCACCTCTTCCCCTTTGTCCTCTATCAGACAGTTGTCATCTGTTGACTCACTGTCCGATGAGTCTACTGTGGTAAAGCCTGCATCTAAGCAAGGGGTACTTTTCTATTTTGACCATCATTTTTCCTGACGTCTAGGTTTCTGAGGTGCCGAGGTATGCCGCAAATCCTCCTTATCCTGCGTTGCTCTCACGAGCTCCCCTTCTGCTTCCTTCCACACATCTTCGATCTGCCTGCACACTTTTCTCTCTACCTCTGGTAGTCATTTGTTTTGGACTGTACTTGCTTAGGTGTGTGTTCCTTTTTTTAATCAATCATGGTACTCGTTACGGGACCAACGCTGGCCCCTCTAGTGCTTGTAGTCACCCCTTTTTTGTCCTACATTGGAGGAACATGACTGGGGTTGGTATATCCCGCCGCTGGTTGTAAAGTAGGATAAAACCCATACACGGGTAGTGCAGATGGACTGTTACTCATGTCTATACCTTTTACTATTTCTTTAGGGGACTTTTCTGTGCGTTCTTTGAACATTTTCCAGAGCTCTAAAATGCTCTGCTTTTCAGCTACTTCCCTTTGGGCTTAGCTAGGAGATATGCATAAATTTTTTCTAGAATATCGCTTTCAAAACGACATTCTCTGGGCCATTTTTTAAAACATTGCCCTGCAGTGTCTATCACCCACTCCTAGTGCCACTTAATTATTTTATCTCTATATTGTGGCAATTTACTGCATAGACTACAATGGGAGTCCCCATAATACCAATAAACTGCATAATTCCCGCTGCGTGTACACTGACACTGCTCTAACAGGGTTGTGTTTTAGCTCCCATCCCACCTTTCGTCGATTTCAATCCTTTTTTGTTTTGAAAAATGTCAATACTAATTACTTCACTTGTACAAGCCTAAGAAATGTCTGACAAAAAATAAACATTACAGATCAACCAATGTTTTACTTTTACCATACCACACCACACTCCTTACACACCACTCCACACACCTCACTCCATTCATTTCAATCTACCTCAATCTATCCTGGATCCCAATCAACACTATCTAAATATTATATCCTATTTATTTTTCAATCTTCAACACAACACACTACCACATTAAAACCAAAGAACTAACAATGACTACCCCTATTGACACCACTAATCTCAAGCCCTCAGCTCACACAACACCTCCACTACCAACAATATTCTCAGGCCCTCGGCCCACACAAAATCTCTACGTCTACACTGCGCGGCCCTTCCTCTCACAAGGCAGTCTCAAACCACATACTTATATACACAGCGCTAACCTCTTAACATCATAAACATTTAATTAATCACAATAACCCCAACATATATAGTGACATTACACTGTACTGTCTTTCCTCCTAGTGGAGAAGGATCCTTCAATATTTCACTACTTTGCATGCAATACTAAAGAGCTCTGTCTTTCTCCAACATGGGAGAGATCACCTTAATGTCCGCTATACACCATAAGAACCCAATGCATAGGCAGCGCAGTGCTTTTCGTAAACTCACATGATCAATGATCTTTGAGTCTCTCCACTCAACTGCCTGCACATCCCCTGGGCAAAAGCAGCGAGCAGGATCAGGCAGACATTTGAAAGCTGTGTCTGCTAGGCATTATCGTTTTGTGCACTCTTATCTGGTCTTGGCAGGCCTGCACTGTGCCTTCCCCGCCCCAAGAGCGTGGCAGTGAGCACGCAGCTTCGTCGGGAGAACTGATGATCTTGCTGGTACCTTCAAAATGTACTGCGGCTCTCCTTCTGAATCAATAAGTTGGGAGAAAAAAAGACTGCTTCGTAGAGCTGGACAAGCATTTCTCGAACTGCCCCCTAACGGACGGTACATTTTAAGGAGAGAAACAAACATTTGCATGAATCACATTTGTTGCATTTTAGGGCAGTTCTAAAACAGTGACTGGGCACTCGTCATTGGGCCCCTAAAGAACCCTATACATTATCCACTGGGATTGGATGCCCCATTTCTTGGAACACAAAGCATAACACCCCATCATGACGCTAAACCCACCCCTCAATAAGATCAACATGTGCTGACCGACACAAACTCTACATTCTCATTGGCTGGCACCATTCAATAGGCGAGGGGATAACCAGCTTGATGCTAATTGGACCGTCACGTTGGAGAAAGCGCAATCTCATCAAGCCCAACCAATAAGGTGCTCTGCTGACATCAGCAAGGTCAAGATCATTTCTGCACATACAGCCGTGTCTGATTGGATCCGCCCGTCCCTCGCCCCCCACCCCTCTACACCTGCTTGACCACGCTACCTCCCCAACTCCCTTCTCACGACACGTTGGCAACTTTGCTTGTAAAAACGTACAAGGCACCATTGCTGGATTTTAATTTACTGTATTTAATTTGTTTTTACCCTAGTACTCTAGCCTGGGCTTCTATGTGCAGTGCACTGTGGCCTTTACGTTATCGGCTAGGAACACTCCGGGTTGGAGTGTGCTTCTCTTCCCATGAGAAAGAACTCCCCTCGCAACAATCAACTAGATACTGTCTGGCATCCTCTGCGATCCTAACCTTCGGTACTCTAGAATTCTGCTCATTGCAGATTGAAAACGCGGCTAAAAATGAAGCTTGCTGCCTTTTTAATATGGCTGACTGAAAAATGCATTTCTACCGCAGGCCACCCTATTTTTCACATATTACTCATAAAAACACTTATACCTCTTCCTAACACTAAATCTGTGTAGTAAGCATCTACCTTTATATAAGTGCTAAAACTACCCTGTGAAAGGTATCGTTTTGCGTATGTTTTTCTATACAGCGCCAGCCCCCTGGCGTGTGAGACTGTACATTAAATGCGCCATAACCTCACTGCACCTGATTTCATCGACCATGTGACCCTTGCCTCACCACGTTTCTCCCATAGTTTGTAAGTGTTCCACCCCTTGTGGATGTTGAATATGCATGTTAGTTTTAGCATTGGGACTGCTTGCGTTAGGACTACTTGCTTAAACTGCTTTGCCAGGAATGGCAACTGTGAGATCAGTCTAACGTTGCTTGGGTCTAAAGGGCCCAAGACAGCACAACTGCTTTTGTCCATTTTATTGTTAGAACATTCCGGTTTCAAAGGAAGAATTTTATTAGATGAACATCTTAAAATGGAGGACAATACTTTTAATGGCCCTGGTGGGGTAGTAGGTCAGAGTGAAACATGAACATTTAGAACATATTAGGTCATCAAGAATAACACTAGTTTACCAAAGATAGTCCAGGAATGTCCTGTAACGATGATCGTGCTAGCCACCGAGACAGGGAATGGAAACTGTGCTCCGATCATACAGATTTGATTTTTAAAAAAAATGAGCATGTCCTCTGTTTGGCTTTGGGAAAGCAGTATAGTTGGAGAGGTCACTGCAGGTGTTGATTCTTTCCAGCATAGTGAATACCCTTTTGTATACATTTGATTCCATTTTCTCCCTGAAAGCCTTTCTTGGCATTGTACATTCTTGGGTGCTGTCCAAGTATGTTTTAATTACAGGATCATATGTGCATCACCATTTATGCTCTAGTTACCTCTGCAAGGTCGCAGGCATAATTACTTCATTTCCAATATGGTTTTTTAGGTTTATGGGTCTGCTGTTTCAGTCGGGCTATAGTGTAAGTAACCTAATGTAAGCACTTTGCAAGAAGAACTGTCATGGTCAGAATGTTATCAGACAACGTACATCCCCATCCTGACTATGTGGTGCATCATGGAAATGTGTGGGCTGCTGCATTGTTTTTTTAAGAATCCTTTGTGCCAGCTCTCCTTCTTTACCATAAAAGTGCTATGTATTTCTGAGATATTTGCATTATCCTTCAGACTAGGCAGAATGCATTGGCTTTATGTGTGCCTTTTCTTAACCTATTGTAGCTCTAGTACAGTCTGTACTAATTTGCCTAAATCTGCATACAGAAACATAACTGGGATACTCCTCTCTGAACCAGGTCTTCAAGTATGGGGCAGTTATGGATGCATGTTGGGGTTGGAAGCTGCAGTGTACCTTGTCTGGGGGGGCTTTCGTAGTCCAGGCATCATCCATTTACCACCCTCTTCTACAAACTGGGTGATAATACATCTACGCTAATATGATATTAAATATTTAATTTAACCCACACACCATGACTTAAAGCAGTGTGCATGCAAACATGCTATTCCATCACCCATCCAAAATACAATCCAAATAAAAGGGGAGGGTTTGCATGGGTACAATAGGTTTTGTACTATAAAGGGTGCTCTGTCCGATACATCTAGGCCAACTGCCATTTCACATTTTGAAATGTTTCATTAATGGTTCTTAATGGTACCTGTGGTAATTCCTTGACCAGTTATTTCAGCAAACCTGGGGATTGGTATCCCAATGCTAGCAAGCAACTTCATTAAATCAAATATTACAGTGCATCTACAGAGTGAGAACGGAGTCCTGGGTTTGGTAAGTCTGTAAATTTGTTATTAACTATGTGGCTCTAGCCTATTGTGTTTGTTCTTTCTTTACCCTACCCCTGTCACTCCTTTGTGAGGAATACAAAAAAAGGTTTAACACAATTGTGATGCAGAGATGTCTTTGTTTTGAGAGAATTCCATGTATTGCACGCTGTACTAAGCATATCATTTGCCAATCTAGCACTCTGTCCCTCTTTTATGTGAAGTGCATGTTTTCTAGACCCACATCAGTAGTTGCTGATGATCAGAGAAGAAAGATATCTTGAAAGGGGTGGGGTGCTGTTTTTCAGTGATTCTAAGTAAAATGACAGCATCATTGATGGGCATCTCCCAAGATGGAGACTAGCCTGGATTTCTGCAGTATTTTGAGTCTACCTTGTCATTGCATTTGTCGTTGTCTTGCGACTACTGGGCCCTGCCATTCTTTCTCCACAGCAGCGCATGTACGGTGACCTACAGCCCGTCTCGTGCTCCTCTGTTTGAGGTTGTATGGTAACCAAATGTAAATCATTCAAGCACAGTGTTCAGACTATTTAAACCTTGCTGGGACTGCACCCCTTGCGTCTCAAATCTCCAGTTGTGTGTTGCTTGTTTCCCTATTCTCTGTCGCCACCATGGAGTTTCTTGTCCTGTGCTGTGGTCTCTGCCTTTTGCCTACTTTTGTCCCTCTTGCCTCTATCTTGCCTCTCCGTTTTGACAGCTTTTCCTTGGCCTTGTCCTCTCTGCATTTGTCTTCTACTTGTTACTATCGCTTTCTGAAGAAAACGGTGCCCCTGGTTCAGTGCTTGCCCTGTTACTGCACCTCACCAGGCTGGGTCATCATCTGGTGGTGCAGGGAGATTGGCGCAGGGCTGCAAGTGTGTCCTTCACGTAGCACTGTCTTGGTCGGTCTTTCTCACAAGGCTCTGTACTGGACAGTGGGGACATCCTGGCGCAGCATCACAACCTTGACTGGATATCCGGCACCAAACGGCAGCGTGACAGCAGTGCACTACAGTCATGCAGGAATGTAGCCATTACAGTGTGGATGTATTGTCTATAGGGGAAGCTAGAAGGACACCAGTTTGGGAGCTGTGCTAGGGTTCTGACAGATTGTGTAAGGGACCAACGTAGTAGGCTAAAGGCTTTAGAACTGTGTTTATTTTCCATTTATGTTCTTTATTGGTGTTGGTGCATACTGTAGTAAATGAGCAGCATTACCAACCAACTGGGGGCCAGTACCCAAAAGAGGAACAGTGCATTGGTGCCCACCAACAATCACTGTTCTTAATCAGAGTATAACCCTTTTTGAGAATGAAGGGCATTTTGAAAGACATATTGGCATTTATATTCAGCACAATAATCTATAAGAAAAGGAAATTTAATTGTGCTACCATTGTTAACTGTCACTCTTTTAAAAGTGTACAATTTTCGTTTCTAATGATAATTTCCAGTATACATTTCAGTCAAAATAGGAACATTACATTTTGTGACCAAAGCTACGTAGAATAACCATATAACCTGTAGGCAAGTAAGGCCTGTAGACCTTACTTGTCCAAAACCAATTGCATCACACTAGCCAATGCCCTACTAATGTCCAAACTGGATTACTGTAATGCCCTATAAGCGGGCGCCAATAAAACTGTCACAAACAAATTGCGAATATTGCAGAATAATGCTCTCGACATACCCCGCAGAGCACACATATCTAACATTAGGAAAGACAACCACTGGCTAAAATTAGTGACCGAGTGCTCCTTAAAACGCTATCTCTCACACACAAAGGACTGAACAACACTGCTCCCCCATACATCTCAGCTAGACTGACCAGAAAATCCTCTACTCACCACACCAGAGCCTCTAACCACTCCCTACTCGAAACTCCCAGATTTTGACTAACTAAAGCAGGCGGAGCTAGCTTCCCTGTTAGAGCGGCCTGTGCTTGGAATTCACTCCCTATGGCATCGAGAGCTAATCTACCCTACTCTAGTTTCAGAAGTAAGGTGAAAAGTTGCCTCTGGAGTAACGACAACTAACCCACTGAACCTGGCCCTCTCATTGCGCATAACCACCTTTGACTCTCCCGATTCCAGACCCATGAGAGAGACTCGCATTCCTGTATTTCTTGTATATTTGTATATTGGTATTGTATATATGTCAATAACTCACATAATGCATATTCTATATTCAACCTAAGCCTAATTATTCTTGTAACTGCTGCGCCCGGCTACCCCTGGGTTTTGGAGCGCATTATCAAATAATAAACTAAACTAAACCTCGGTATCACTCATCAGGCTCTGGCTTGGTTTGACCTCCTTTCACACCGACCGACCCTCTAAGGTCTAACTGGGATCTTTCCTTTCATCTATTTCTCTCTACTTGTGGTGTTCCCCAGGGGTCTAACCTTTCTCCCTGGCTATTCAACCATTACTTGGCACCTCTTGCCCACCACATCGCTACTTTCTGCTCCAATTTTCAGTGTTATGCGGATGACACCTAGCTCTCTTTCAGGCTCCCCTCGGCCACCTCTGCTCCTTTTCTCATACCAGATTGTCAGCTGCAATTCACAAATGGTGTGCCGCCAATGATCTCTGCCTTAATGCCAGTAAGACATTGGTACACTTGATCCCTCCTTTCCTCTCTCTGTCTGGCTGCCCACTCTGGGCCCTCTTCCTGCGCCCTCCTGTGAGGCTAAGAACCTTGGTGTCATCCTCGACTCCACCCTCTCCTTCTGTCCTCACAAATCCAATGTCTCTAAGAAGCGAAAACTACGAGCTGCACATCCTTGCAGGTATTCTTTCTTTTCTCACTTTCCCCCAGAAGCTCACTGTCTCCAGAGGTCTGGCCTCTCTAGGCTGGACTACTGCAACAGCCTCTTTCTAAATCTGCCTGCCTCTACTCTTCGACCTTTACAACTTATCCAGAACAGGACTGAAAGACTTGTCCTTGGCCTCAAGCCCAGGAATTGCATCTCTCCAGCTCTGAAATATCTCCACTGGTTCCCAGTGGTTGCAAGGATCAAGTTCAAGACCCTTTGCATTGTCCACAAGGCTTTCTGGGACCTGGCATCGCACTACCTCCAACTTTCTCTTCCTAAACATCTTCTTTCTTGAGCTCTCCACTCATCCACCTCCAACTGTGAGGGTCAGAAGCTTCTCCAAGCAGAGAGTGTGGCACAGATCTCTCTCCTCGGCTGGGGCCTCCCTCTTAAACAGCCTCCTTGCCTCTCTCAAAGTTGAACAAAACCACCTTCGGTTCCAGAAGCAACTCAAGACTGTCCTTTTTGCTTCCACTTTCTCTCTTCCTCCCCCCTGCTGATGTCCCTGACTGCTCCGCGCGCTGGTCACCTGGCTACCCTCTGAACTCGGTCTCAGGCTCCTACATGCCCATATTCCCTTGCACCGCCTTCGGGTTCCCCTGCACTTAAGGGTCTGTACCTGCAACCCTACAGTCCCTTCTCACTGCGCTTATGAGCGATCCGCTGGCTGCACTCTCTCCTCCCTCTTCCCCGCACTCGCGCGATGTGGATGACACAAGGCCTAGTAAGATTGTTGTTTTTGTCCTCCCTTTGTTTCCCCTCCTTGTCTTGTCACGCCTAGAAAAACTTGTGTACAGGCATGGTATTGTAAACGAGGTGCTAAGACCCCGATCATGCTTTTCTTCACCTTTTCCATTCTATCAGGCTCTCCTGGACATTCTGGGACCCTCGGTTGCTCTCTAGGGCTCTCTGGCATTTCAGCACACTATTTCAAGCATCAGGCAGGGAGAAAGAGTCAGGTTCACAAAAGACTTCAGGTTTTATTCATGCCTGACTGACACAAACAGCATTGTTGTCAAGTACACAAACCCCTTCTCACTTCTGAAAACAGGGCTTCCATTTATACCTTTCAGAGCAAAAGAGTCGAACCCCTCCCTTTTCTAAACATGTCCAGGCAAAACTCTTCATTGAACATACTTGTGCACAAGGCAATTATTCCTTATCTGTTTAAATCTTCAAAATGAAATACATTCTGGCACACATCCTAGGATTTTCCCAGCCACACTACCCCAAATATGGTAATGCAGCTGCTTCCCTTGGCTAAAATTTCAGACATAGCCTAATTAACTGTCTGGTTTCAGACTAATTATCTGATTCCTGCAAGGCATGGCAGCCTTGAATTGTTCAACTCTGGGCTGATTCAGGCTGCCACTGTCTGTAGATAGTCGCTTCATTCAATACATTCCTTTTACTCATATAAAGGCATTGTCAGTTACTTAAATGGTAGAGTTCTTTTCTGTCTAGGTATAGGAAAAAAACGTAATAATTTTCCTACTCAATTTTTATAATATGCATTCTGTACCTTGCCTACGTACTAAACCATGATAAAAGCATGTTCGACTTTATAAACATAACACCATTTAAAGTGCTAATGTCTTTTAACCCAATTAATTTTATTTTCACACATTTACAATACTAAATCACTCCATACGATTTTTCTCTGCCTGGCTTTAAGTGGAGGGGGAGGGGTGCCACCAACTGCATTCAGTTGTTGGTACCTCATCTTCATTTCGGCACCTCCATTACACTTCCCCGTCTTGAAATTTCCTGGTTGTTAAAACAATGACTTTCAACCATATCCATGTCCACCCTTCTTGATACTTATCTAAAAAACATCCCATCACAATCCTACAATTTATCACATACTAACGCATTGTTATTCTTAAAACAAAACATGTGTGTCTCGAAACTATTTTTATCTTCTTCACTTTAAACCCCACTTACTTTCTCCATTTGCTTTAAACTAACTGTATGCCTTAGATAATTTCACAGCCATTGTGAGACTCAAGAGGTTGATCAATCTTTGCGATAACCCATTAGCCCATTGTCCATTGGTATGTCATATCTTGTCTGCAACTCCCACCCCAACAAAATATAATCTCTCCTTCTTCTTCTTCTGCCCATGCATATATATAAAAACGTTTTAGAATGTATCTTTCCCTCTTGTTCGACACATTTTTTTCTACTGTATCTTCCACTTTAATTATCTTAGTTTGGCATCGGTGGACCGTCTTTGTCCTGTTGCCTTTGTCCTTTCTTTTGAGCTGTTTTCACATTCAGTCTCCCAGGTTCTTTGATGCTTAGTCCAGGAGTCCATTGTCTTTTTTCCTTTGTCACAAGGAGTTCACTTTTTCTCGAGTGACTCTCTTTCAATAAATACATTGTTCACATGGGTCCAAAAGAGGGGACATTTCAGCATGGCGACATAAGGTTTGGGGGAGTCTTTTGCAGACACAATTCAGACAAACAACCTTGCCTGGGAGTCCACTGGGTTTCTCTACGACCTCCCTCTTTTCTCACACGGTTCGACGTTAATTTCCTGAGGCATGCAGGTCCCTCGACGTATACCTGTAATATAAAATGAATGAGTTTCTTTTGTAAAATAAACATGTCTTTTATTCGCCAAATTCCCTATTAAACCATTTCCTTAAAACCCCTCTACTTCACATTCCAACTCTCATACCCTACCGCCTAAAAAAACCTGCAAGACATTCCCTTTTATTGAACACCCCTGCCTCCTAAACAAACTACAATTTTTCAATTAAAGATTTCTTTTTTATGGGTCATTCCTGCCTCATAAACAAAGTACACCCCCATCTTTCGCTCTGTGTCAGCCGGCTAGAACCTGAGTTTGTTTAAAAATAGAAGAATTTGTCCTCCATAGGACACATTTTTCCCTAGAGGGTGACGCATGCAACCGTAAGGAGTCAAAAATGACAATTAAAGAAAGACGTCTTCTTCTATTCTGGTCTTCTAGGCATGTCCATAGCAGATGACAGAGACATCCTTGGGGATCCCAGTTGCCTGTAAAAAGTCAAAATAGGAACAAAAGTCATTCGGGCACTGGCAAGGAGTCAGATTTTCTTCCCAACTTCAACACTTTCATTCATCCTTTTCTGCTATCAGAACATACTTTCTGGATCATTCTTCCCTACTCGTTGGTGCACATAAACAACTATTTTCCAACCACCCCGCAGAATACTTAGTTTAGGTTTGGTTCTTTGCTCAGTTTAGCTGCACGTGCTTCCTGGTTAGCAGTAAATACTTCCTCAGCTCAGCAGTAAACACTTGCTCCTTAGCAGCCATTCTTCCTTTTTTTCTCCTTGTCTTTGTTGGACCATGGCCTTTGCTTGTGCTTTTGCATTCATCCTAAGGAGACAAAACAGAGGCGTTTCGCTGCACACCCTCCCTGCCTAACTTTATCTAGGCTACCCCTGTTTTTCGAGACTATGGCACCAATTCTTACTATGTGTTTTTATCATACACAACATTGTTTGCCTCTTCTAATTATTGCATACCCCTATCACATCAACACGACAAATAATTACTCACCTTCATTTTGACTTCGGTTTTCTGTGGTTGTCTGAAAGGCCATGTTGTCATTTATTTCCTTCTCTTCCCACACCTGATTGCACCTATCTTGGGAAAAATGGCTAAATACTTGAAGACATTGTGTCTCTTACTACCTCTTTTCCTGTTACTCATCTGGATCCTCTTACTTTTAGTGCTGATCAATTGTGTGTCCACACCCTTTTAGCGTGAACTAGTACTTACCTTTTTCTTTTTCTCCCTAATTTAAGGCCATGCAGACATTTCTCATGCTTCCACGCAAAGGTCCATAACTTTTATCTGTAAAATAAATCCAAATAGTTACAGGCACTCAAAAAGTGTTTTCTACTTACCTCACTATAATTTCTTTAAATGGCTTGTGTGTGATTTTCCCTTGTTTGGTTGACCCAATTTTTTGTCAGCCATACTCCTTTTCTCGGTCTTCATAGTCACTGGTGCTTTTTATTGCCCTACGCTCCTTTTTTGCTGTTGGCCAGGAAACCTCATAAGTGCTATTTGTTTTCCAATTTTTTGATGTTTTTGTCTGTTCTACGCTTTTGAGTTTATTCTCTATCCATTTATTGATTTGTCCAATTGTTCCCTTCCTCAATATTTCTTTTATTCATTTTTTATTTCAGATAATCAATCATTTTAATCTTTTCCCGATTTATTTTTTTCTGATCCTGTGCAACAGAGGCCCAAAGTCTCCCTAACGTTTTTAATCCTTTATTCTAATCATCTCTTATTTATGTTGGGCATTTATTTCATTATTTATTTATTTTTTTCATGTGTACTGAAACACACTTCCTTTCCTTTTCTGCGTGATGCTGTAAGGAAAGTACCATTTCATACTCCATTAAGCCCTGTATGGCTGTATTGTCATCTATGATGTTGTTTAACCTAAATCTTTTTATCTGAACCATTACTTTCCTTCATGATTCTTATTTCATTCTGTTTGTTTCTTAATCATTTGCCATGTTTCCCTATGTTATGGCTGCCTCTGATTTTCTGGAGGTCTTCTGTCTCTTCCTCTTGTTCATAAATGGTCATGGCCTGCGCCTGAATTTATCAAATATTTTCATTATTTCTCCACCAGGTCATACAGCTGGCTATATTACCATGCTGCCACAATAATAAAATCCTTTAGTTTTTACCCAACCAGTCTCATTGGCCTTTTGTCGTTTTCATGCCCTCAAATTATGCTTGTGTCTAAATGGTGCATGTCCCAGATACACAAACATGCTTTCCTTGGTAACTTAAACACCATCATCATGCTTTCATGCTTGGTCATTCAATCCTTTTTCAACCATCTGAATCCTATAATACTAGAATCTCAACTGATCGTCCTGAATCAAAAAGTTTTTTTTACTGTTTTTCAAAAAGTTTTCTCCACGCCAGCCACCAAGGCCTCAAAAATTATAAAATACTAACCCTGGCGTAACACCATTCAGGCTGTCGCATCACGCAAAGTGGAGCTCCTGAAAAAGGACTGTTAGGAGCTCCCCACACTCCCATTCAGTACATTATGCTAAACTAAAAACTCTCCAAAAACAGGTCACAGAGGACACACTAACCCGCTTCAACTTCAGAGGGCTTTCTAAGTAAAAAAAAAACATCAATCACTTTAGACATTCATCTGCAAAAGCGATGCCTGCCCCTGCCCGCACGTTAGTTTAAACAACCCGTATTAAAATCACTTCTCATGATGTTCACCAATACATCCTTCAATCCCAACACTATTTCTGCAGCTGTAAAACAACCCTTAGGAGTGTTCCTCCACTCACCCTTGTCTGTGTCATGCCAGGTTACATGCTACAATCTGTTCTGGTGCACTTATCATTTCAGTGCCATTGCTTCCGCTTCACTACCACCTTCAGTAATGCCATCAGCCCTTTCCTTTTCCCACACAACTGTTTAATCATTTCCTGTGTCATTATCAGAGTTAAATTGGACTACTACACTGCCATCCTTGCAGTCATCCTAGCAAACATCTTCACAGGCTCTAAAAAGTGCAGAGTGACGCTGTGTACAGCTCTCCGTATTCTCAAAATAATACACATTACTTGCACCATGTGAGCTGCTCACTGCCTACCCGTGAAGGAACGGTTAATTTCAAGATCATATCCATCACGGATAAATGTATGTCTCACACAGTACCAGTATATCTAACTGATGCTGTTAATAGTCAGTTCAGCCTGACCCAAAAGAAGTTGCCATGTCACTCAACTACAAGTCCCACTAACCAAAAGAGCTAATGCCAGAGGTCTAAGCTTCCCATTCTTGTTCCTAAACCATGGCATACTTCCTCTAGCAAACTTAGAGCAGAACCATCCCTCCTCATTTTTTCGCCAAAACCCTCCAAACTACCTTGTTTAACTACCCTTATCAGTTCCCCCAACCTTGTCTATACGTATTCCCCTTGCTGCTCAATTAACCTCTATTCCATGTGTTTACTCAATTTCTACTCTATCCAATGTAAGCTACACATGCAACTCATCCATTGTAACTACAATATGTATTTGTTTGTCCTATAACTACAGGTGAAGCTGTGACATGCAACCATTTATGTATGCCATTTTCATTGTAATCTGCAAGCCTCTTCTTTGTAACAGCACCACAATGCCCAGGGGCTTCTGTGTGCTCCATAAATTCTAATGAATAAATAAAGGGTTTTTCATGCATTCAAGCCTTTCCTTTCTACTGGCAATTGCTCATTCCTTGCCAAAATTACAGTAGGCACTAATACTGGATCACTACAACACCACTTCTCTGAGCACTCATGGACAACACCTCAATAAAAAAGGTATCTCACACAGAATAATGCCTCTAGGCAATACTGAATATTCCCATACAGAAGCCTCTCATAAGCCAGGAAAAAAACGCACTGGCTATCAGTAAACAAATAGCCAAGCTGGCTACTGCAATGCCACCCATGTGCTAATTCTTCTCTTCAATGTATTTCTGTACCTGCATCATTGCATCCTCTGTACTCGTGCCAAAAATGCCCCTGGGCTGATGTGCGCCTACATGTTTAAATAATTACCACTAAAAGGTGCCTATTGAAATCACACCACAGCTTACCCATTTTCCTCAGCGACTGCTAAACCAATGCCACATCTATAATCTAAAAAGCCGTCTTTGCTACATGGATACACAGTCCCAATGTCTATCATTAGACCAAAAATCGTTTTTTCTTGCCATATTTCTCCTTGCATTCAAAAACCCTAGTGCCTCTTAACTCTACACATCTGATCATCCTCTGGGGCTGTCCCACTGTAAAACACATACATTTTTCTGTTTTGCAAAAATATTTCTTATTTTTAGGTTGACACCTTTTATTTCTCTGGTGCCTCTGTGTATCCTGTTTGTGTACTGCTGAGCCTACATGTACGCTCACTTACTCGTCTTCTGCAACAAATTCATTTTGCATGTAATGCCCTTTATTTTCAAAATAGATGCAACATATAAAACACAATTCGTTTGAGCATTTACTAGATTACTAAATAGTTTTAATCTAACAATTACACCAGCTGTACACATAGCTGATACAGTAGAAGCAAAAGTGAGTGAAAGCTACCCTAACCAAAGGCGTGACATAGGGTCACCTGGTTTGCAGCGGAGCTAGGTAGCTACTAGCTCAAGAGACAAAACACCTAAAGATGCAGGAATAGCTAAAAAAAGGTTTTAATTTACACTGATAGAAAACAAAACATTTTTACAAATGTTAAGAGCTCCTTCCGCCATCCAGACTTGCAATTGACTAAGCAGCTCCAGGCCTCTGACGACCGCAGACAGCCTCCCAGTTCAAATCATTCACTGGACTACCAAGACCTCAACCAAGGCGCCTACTTACTTGAACATGGTAGACGTACCTCCCTTCTAACATCGACCCGACCACAACAAACTGTCCTGAAGACCGTTCAGTACCACCACTCAGCAGTGCTGTTTAAATTTATACAGCCTCTGCTACCTGCCATCAATACCGAACCAGAAACACTTAAATTGTGTGTCGACAATGTTAATGTATTACCATTTAAAGTAATGCATAAAATCAACTTCTGTCACTCTGCCTACTAACTCACAAATATGCAGACCATAATGTGCTCAATAATGCATATCTTCAGCGCTACGGCGCAGTTTGTAAAAATGTTTCATTTTCTATTAGTGTAAATTAAAACCTTTTTTTGCTATTCCTGCATCTTTAGGTGTTTTGTCTCTTGAGCTAGTAGCTACTTAGTTCTGCTACAAACCAGGTGACCCTATGTCACTCCTTTGGTTAGGGTAGCTTTGACTCACTTTTGCTTTTACTGTAATTCCTACCCTCTTGAGTCAAGCCCCCTTCAAAAAAGAGGGTTCCGCCGACTTATCTCTCATCACATATCTCATCCATGCATCATGCAATGCTGTCTCCCTCGACTGACTTAATCTATGGTTCTCGAGGGTGTTCAATCCAGCAGTTCTTTAAAGTAATACCACTGAATATGTAAGGCACTATATGACTGCCAAATAACATGACATGACATCTTTGCTCTTTTTAATGTGTCTTTTCACCATACATTTTAAAATAATGTATCTAGTTTACCGCCCTGCTACAAAATGACCACCACGAGTCATAATGAAACATAAATGCAGAATGCAATGACCCAACCAAATCCGAGCCCTGAGCTCACCAGAAGTGGGCCACGCAAACACGGGCCACATCAACTCTCTTCTCACTTCAACAGTTGCGCTCGCCTGGTGCGCACAAGAAATGTCCTTCATCCAAAGAATGCCCCCAAACTTTTCAAATGTTTTTGACAAGTGTTTCCGAAATGCGCAACAATGCCTCGTATCTACAATCTGCAGTTGACACATGCTTTTGATAATTAAAGCCTTTCTGTAAACGTGGCTCGTGATGCGCATTCTGCACTCCTTCAACATGGGCCAATTTCCGGAACTTGGCAATGTTATCGTCGAGGCCAACACTGTGCATTCCTGCCCAAAGCCCTTTCGTTTGAGCGCTCGCCTTGCTTTTAAGCAAAACGAAAACACAATTGCTATTCGTGTGCCAGTTTGCCCACTTCATTCTGCACACAGCAACACTGTTTTAAATCTCGCATGTTTCTTAACTGTGCGCAGTTAAGCAGTTTTCTCAGACTTTATATTCAACAATGTTTTTTTCCCCCACCTTATAAACAAAATGCCAACTGAGTTTTTTTAAGACTGCATTTCTCTTTTACAAAACCGCAGTCCAAACATGACAACATTTTTCTCTCCATCTCGTGTTCCCAAAACACATTTTTTTCAATCTACAAAACAAACGTGTCTACACTTTAAACTTCTTTTGCTAAAGAAGCACTTAGTTTCAAACACACAGACTGGAATTCCACAATACCGCACTTCTTATCTGAACCTCATTAATCATTCCCTTTTCATCAATCACTGTAAATCCAACGTGATTCTCTGTTCACACAAAGTTTCTAAAGGTCCCGATCTCTCATTGTCTTTCAACTCTGAGCAGTTTCAGTGCTCACGTACAACAGCCCTCTTTAAATGCAAAACTTTTTAGTTCTTAGCGTGATCCATTAGTTATCTTGTCTAGTAATAGAAAATCATAATTTAACTCCATAGTTGCTAGTTTGAAATTTTTGTGATGGCTACAAGTGCAACAGCTTTTTACTTTTATCTCAGAACTGTTGGCTTTTTGAGGTGAAATCACCACAAATTTGTGTGCCTTAATTCATAGCATCTGATCATCTACATTGTTACTTTTTTTGGCATTTTCAAAAACTTGGCTGAACACCAATTTTTTTAGATTAGCTTGAAAATATAATTTTATGTCATTTCCAATGTTTTACAGTGCACACAGACAGTTATGCCATAAAATGAAACAAACGGACAGCCATAACATATAACAAATTAGACACACAACATAACATGACATGTGACAAAATCAGACAGACTCCGGCCGGCTACATGAATATCTTCCCCTAAATATGTGCGTTTCTTTACAAAACGCGAGTTCATCCCTTTCAAGGAATCTTTAAATTCTCTTGGTCTCCTAATCACCCCATTAACTGGGCTCTGGGTGCAAAACTCCATCCAGCTGTCTTTAAACGCTAGGCAAATGGGCGTATCCTCTCTCTCGGGCGTCTTCTCCGGTATCTCCTCACCTCAGTTATCTTCATGGTATCTCTCTTCTCAGGTATCCTCCTGGTATCTATCTCTATTGCTTGGGTACCTTGAGTCAATATTTTTTCCCTTTATATATACACATTATGAAATGATATGGCATGTATAACGTGCCTATACACAAGGCATGTCGAGGCAGGGAGGGGGGACAAAGGGAAGACAGACAACAATCTTACCAGGCCAGGTGTCATTCAGATTGCCCAAGTGCATGGGAAGAGGGGAAGGGAAAGGGAGAGGGGAAAGTGCAGTACAGGGGTAGTAGCATAACAAGATAAATAATAAGGGCCAGCTGGTGGCAGGTGCAAGGTAAGTGCAGACAAGTGCTGGGAGGGGGGCTGTAAGGATACAGACAGTCCCGCAGTGCAGGGGTTGCCAAGGAGGCAGAGCAGTGGGCAAGTGGCTGGGCCAGGGACCGTGAACAGTGAGAGTGGCCCAGTGCAGATTCAATGCAGTTTCAATCAGGAATTTAGCAGGGGAGAGAAAGCGGAAGCAAAGAGGAAGGTTTTGAGGTGCTTCCGGAACCGGAGACGGTTCTCCTCAAGTTTCAGGGAGGCAGGAAGGCTGTTCCAGAGGGAGACCCCAGCCGAGGAGAGAGATCTATCCCCAACTCGTTGCTTGGAGAAGCGGCTGACCCTGAGGGAGTTGGAGGCGGATGAGCAAAGAGCTCGAGAAGGAAGATATTTAGGAAGAGAGAGTTGAAGGTATTTCGGCCTCAGGCCCCAGAAGGCCTTGTGGACAATGCAGAGGGTTCTTAACTTAATCCTCGCAGCCACTGGGAGCCAGTGCACAGATTTCACGTATCTGGAGAGATACGGTCTTTGGGCTTGAGGCCAAGGACAAGTCTCGCAATCCTATTCTGGATGAGTTGCTGAGGGCGGAGAGTAGAGGCAAGCAGATTTAGATGGAGGCTGTTACAGTAGTCCATCTTAGAGTGAACCAGGGCTCTGGAGACAGTGAGCTTCTGGGGGAAGGAGAGGAAAGGAAGAATACCTATGAGGAGGTGCAGCTGGTAGTGTGACTTCTTTGAGGCGTCAGAAATGTGAGGAGAGAAGGAGAGTGTAGAGAAGATGACCCCAAGGTTTTTTGCCTTGCAGGTAGGAGCAGGAAGAGGACCAAGAGAGGCCGGCCAGAGAGCTGCAGGGAAGGAGCGAGTGGGTGTGCCGATGAGTAGAATCTCAGTCTTACTGGCATTAAGGCAGAGGTCATTGGCGGCACACCACTCCAGGATAGCAGACAGACAGTCAGAGATGAGGGAGGGAGAGGAGGCGGCCGAGGGTAGCCTGAAAATGAGCTGGGTATCATCCGCATAGCACTGAAAGTTGGGGCAGAGAGCGGCGATACGGTGGGCAAGGAGTGCCAGATATTGGTTGAACAGCCAGGGAGAGAGGTTAGATCCCTGGGGGACACCACAGGTAGAGAAAAGGATGTCGGAGAGGAAGGTACCAAGTTGGACATGGGAGGGTCAATTGGAGAGGAAAGAAGTCGGCCACGCCAGAGCCTGACCAGTGGTACCCAGGTTATCAGGGAGACGGTTGAGCAGGATGGCATGGTTGACAGTATCACTCTTATTCTGATGTTATTTTTTGTTCATACCCCACCTCCCTCCGTTACCTTTTGCTGAGGTCCCCCATGAATATTTCAGACTTGTGATTTTTTATTTTTAAATGCTGTTAATTTCTTGGTTTTTTCCCAAATCTGGACTGCCATTGTTATTTTTCCATGAAAGGTTACCACAAATATATATATGAGGCTTGTGGAATCTGCTTAGATCACATGCTGGGCATAGGCCGACATCTAGTGGAAGCTGCGGAGTATTAATTTGTTTTTCAAAACTCAATGGGCGTCGACACAGGGTGTGCCAGTAATACTAGCCCTAGTGTGACGTCCACTGTACCCATGATCCCTCACGCGTCTAGGACCCTCAGATTTTTTTTCCGCCATACTGGTCGGAAGCATTCCACGGAGTTCCCTGGCCTTAGCCATACTTTTGCTAAAATATTGTTATATTTCCCCATTTCTCCACCCCAACGTCGAGTCACCGAACATCCACACTCGACGCCGGCCCGGACAAAGAATCGTCCGTCGAGAGCTGCACGACGGATTTGGGCCTCCGAAGGCCTCTGGCCTCAGCCAGGGCCTCGGAAGGCCTCTGGCCTCGGCCCTGCAAGTAGGGAAAGTGGGGGGTGGACATACTCTACACTCTTTTGGTATATAGTTCCATTCTTATATATTCCTATACTTATTAGCCTGCTGCCACAAGGTGCGTAAGGAGGGTACCCCTTTCCAATTTTGCCCCAAGTGCAACCGCAAGTACCCTTGGGTTGACACACGCCAGGTGCAATCTCTGCTTACCGAGGGACCGCCCCGAGGCTAACTGCAGAGCGTGTAGTAGGTTCAAACCGAAAAAACTCAAGGACTGTTCGATCAAGCATTGGGACCACCACGCCAGGCGTCAAGAGGCCATGGCAGCGGAGGGCGCCTTCAGCGATGGCAGCAACGCTGTGCTTTCAGACGGCGAGGGCAACGTGATGTCATTTGACAGCCAAGCGCAGGTCCCCGACCGTGGAAGGTCGTCCGGCAAGGCGGCTATGGGGAAGACCCCCGGCGACACGTGCGCTACCCACAGCACTTCCACAAAACACATGAAGTCCAACCGAGACTCGCCGGCACGTAGAGAACGGTCCGAATTGGTGCCCTCTGGGCGTTCTCGATCTAGATCACCGCATGACTCCAGGCAACCATCCACTGTTGCCAAGAGTGCCTCGCTCCCCAAGGTAACAGAGGTTCGATCGTCGGAAGACGAAGCTGACCTCTATCCCCAGACCGCTCTCCAGGAGTCGGCGTCAACAGGCTGCGCAACAGCTGTTCCCGAGTCCCAACCTCCACACTTGTGAGATAGGGACACAACACCCGAACCTCGCCGCCAGGCATCAAAAGGCTCTGAAGGGGCGAAAAAACAGGGTAAACACTCTTCCACCCACGAGGAACGGGAAAAACAACAAAGGAAGCAGTCGCAGCCTCCTTCCACACCTCAAAAACATTCTACTCCACATAAACAGATGGACAAGTCTCGGTCTTCTGTTTATGCCAAAGACCCCTGTTCAAACCAGTAGGTCTAGTCAAGATAAAACAGGGAAAGGCCTCCAAGAAAGAATAATTCCCAGTTCAAGAGAATGGTCTAGTGATGACATAGACAGTCATGTCAAGGATGTCATCATTGGCAGATTTCTACGCCAAAAACCCTGAACACTTTCTCTTTTACCCCCGACGGGTCAACTCCCTCACGCTCTAAGGATCCTATACCCCCAAGTAAGAAGTCCCAGGTTGAAGCTCCTACTTTAGACCCCTTCGGTATACAGCCCTATTCTCAATATCAGAGAGATCCATCCTTTTGTGAGGATCCAGATTTGGGCATGTTGGAAGAACAAACTGGGACGGGCTACTATGGGGATGACGAGGATCAAGAGGAGGAGGAGGAGGACGACCCAGAAACCTACAGGCTAGATTCCACGGTAGATAAAGAACCCCCGGCTACCGACTCCCCTGTCGACAACCAGCCTCCCTTGAATGAAGTGCTGTCCAGAGCGGCAGAACACTTCCACATTGACACCCATGGTGCTCAGGAAGAGAGGGACTTTGCCGAGGAGTTAGTGGGAGAAAGGAGACCTGTTGCCCAGGCCATCCCTATCCTTAAGTCAATACAAAGAAAGATAGACCCTTCCCTTGTTAATCCCAATCTCACTAGGGCGGTAAACCCCAGAGTTGAGAAGTTTTCCAGGGCAGCCCAAACAGACCCACTGTACATAAGAGGTCATCTGAAACCGGACTCCCTAGTAGTTACAAACACCGTAAGAGGGCTGGAACACCCTTGTCATCGTCGGAAGCTCCTCCCGACAAGGAGAGCAAGAAGATTTATGGCTTGGGCAGGAAAGTAGCCTCCACTTCCTACCAGGCAAGGATTGCCAACTCCACCACCCTGCTGGCGAGTTACAACTGCCACCAGTGGGAAGAAGTCGCGGCACTCATAGATTCCACCCCAGAACCCTTGAGAAGTCTATTGGCACGAGTTTCAGCGGAAGGAAGAGCCGTGTCAGGTTACATATTAAAAGCAACCTTTGATGCCGCGGATAACGTTGCAGATTGATAGCAGAAGGTACTGTTATCAAAAGGCATGCTTGGATTCGACAGTCTGGGTTCAAAGCCGAAACCCAAGCATCATTGATAGATAACCCGGTGGAGCCGGATCTATTGTTTGGAAAGGCGGTCAAGGAAGCGCTGAAAAATGCCAAGGACAAGTATGAGACACTCAAATCCCAAGGCCAACTAACCAATAAACCCCCAAACCAGAGAGGGAATGGCAATTTTCGTCACCCACGCGGATAAAATTCCCAGAGAGGGTCTAACTATTCCCAGGGGCAGCGTACACAATGGAACAACAACAGCCAGCAGTCTACCCAGGGTTATGGCAGGGGTAATAAGAGAGGACGTGGTAAGGGTAGAGGCAGCCCCAGTAGAGGCGGCGGCACGTCTCCACCAAAACAGTGACGCTCTGTTCAGGGTCCCTTCTCACGCATCCCCAGTAGGGGGACACATTTCCAACTTCACCCAAGCTTGGGAAGGGATCACATCAGACAGATGGGTGCTGTCCACAGTGTCCGCAGGATACTGCATAGAACTGTTAAAGCGTCCCTGAAACCACCCTCCACGACAAAAAAAACATTCTTTGGACGACCAGAAGATCCTCCTCGAGGAGATCATCAATTTTTTAGCAAAGGACGCGATAGAACTCGTCCTAGGACACCAGCTAAACTAGGGTATTTATTCAACTTACTTCCTTGTGCCAAAAAAAGATTTGACAATGCGCCCAGTATTAGACTTACGGCCTGCAAACAAGTATGTCAAGCCCCAAAAATTTCGCATGACTACTCTCCAAGAGGTAATCCCCCTCCTAAAAAGGGGGGATTACATGGCAACATTGGACATGAAAGATGCCCATTTTCATATTTCCATGTTCCCAGCGCATAGAAAGTACTTGCGCTTCAAGGTGGACAGTCGGTACTACCAGTTCAAGGTACTGCCCTTCGGGATAGCCTCGGCTCCAAGGGTATTCACCAAGGTACTGGCGGTGACGGCAGCACACCTACGCAGGGAGGCAATCCCGGTGTACCCTTATCTGGACGACTGGCTCATCACGGGGGAGACTCCAGTAATTTGCAGAACAAACATTCAAAGGACGATCGACCTCCTCTTCGAATTAGGTTTCTCAATAAACGAGAAGTCAAGTCTGGTGCCAAGCACTTCCAAACAGTTCCTAGGAGCTATCCTAGACACACAAGAGGGGTTGACCTTTCCATCAGAGGAAAGAATCGCAATATACTGCTGCAAATTCCGCTATATCAGGCCGGTCGCCAGATAATGGTACGCAAAGCAATGCGTTTGCTGGGCATGATGGCGTCATGTATTTACCTGGTCCCCCACGCGCGCCTGCACATGCTTCCCATGCAGGAATGGTTGGAGAAACAGTGGTCTCAGGCAAGTGGTCAGTGGGACGATCTAGTAGTCGTTTCGCCAACACTGGTACAAAGCCTTCACTGGTGGACAAGAGAAAATCTGTCCAAGGGGAAACCCTTTTTAAGATCCCGAGATACAGGCGGTAGTCACAACTGATGCATGCCTGACAGGGTGGGGAGCTCACCACCTCCACCACACAGCTCAGGGTCTCTGGTCTCACTCAGTGGCCAAAAATCACATCAACCTGCTAGAGCTTCTGGCAGTATTCAGAGCGCTTCAAGCGTTCGAGCCCTACCTGCTGAATCTCAGTGCAGATCCGGACAGACAGCACTACAGCCATGTTTTACCTAAACAAGCAAGGAGGGACTCGTTCGCCAAATCTGTCCAAGCATGCCCAGAAAATTTGGATATGGGCACTCAGACGGAAGATTTTCCTGTCATCTCAACATGTTCCAGGGGATCTCAATTCTCTGGCGGATGCTTTCAGCAGAGATCCCCTCCCAGAGGAACACGAATGGTGTCTACACAGAGAAATCGTAGAAGACATCTTCTCTCAGTGGGGTTTCCCCACTATAGAACTATTTGCCACAAGCGAAAACAGACAGTGCCCAGGATTCACATCCAGGTTCCCCCAGCCAGACTCCCAGGGGAACGCCCTGTGGATGAACTGTTCAGGGATGTTTGCGTACGCTTTTCCACCAACACCTCATCAGGAAGTTGGTCAACAAGATGAACAGAGAATCAATGACGCTCGTCCTAGTTGCTCCCATGTGGGCGAGACCACCGTG
The DNA here is from genome assembly GCF_040938575.1 of Ambystoma mexicanum. Classification (NCBI taxonomy): domain Eukaryota; kingdom Metazoa; phylum Chordata; class Amphibia; order Caudata; family Ambystomatidae; genus Ambystoma; species Ambystoma mexicanum. Next base: position 407,437,092 of record NC_090935.1, on the reverse strand, counting down.
GTTCCCACACCTAAGCGGACTAGCGGTGTGCGAACCCATCAAACTCCCAGGCTGGTACAACCTACTGTCCCAGCGCCAAGGTCAAACAGTGCATCCTCAACCCAACTCAATGAACCTAGCAGCATGGCTCCTGAGGTCATAGAGTTCGGATATCTCAAATTACCACAGAGATGTATGGACATCCTAAAAGAATCTAGGAAGCCAAACACGAGGCACTGCTACTTTGACAAATGGAAACGATTCGTTATCTGGTGCCAGAATAAGCAAGTCAACCCAGTTGGTTGCACTCCTACCACAATTGTCACATACATGCTCCACCTGCTGGATGCAGGACTGGTATTTAACTCACTGAAGGTACACCTGGCAGCGCTGTCAGCATACACCACCTCCCATAGCAAGATGTCGTGGTGGAAGATACAGTGGTTAAAGCTTTCATGGAAGGGGTAAAGAGGCTTCACCCTCCTATTTCAAACCCACCACCAGGATGAGACCTTGACGTGGTGCTATCTAAACTCATGGGCCCCCCATTCGAACCCATGCATAAAAGCAGTCTCAAACACCCGATTTATAAGACAGCCTTCTTAGTAGCAATAACATCTATAAGAAGGGTCAGTGAAATTCAGGCTCTGTCAGTGCAGGATCCATTCTTTACAGTTCATAAAGATAAACTGGTTTTACGTACACACCCTAGGTTCTCACCTAAGTTTATTTCTAAATTCCACGTGAACCAGTCCATCGAGCTTCCGGCTTTCTTCCAACACCCACAAAGCTCGGCTGAGGTGAAACTACACACCCTAGATGTGCGTAGGGCGGTCCTCTACTATGTAAACAAAACCAGACCACTAAGGAAAACAGATCAGCTGTTTGTCTCCGTAGCTACAGGCAGAGAGGGAGATCGCGTCTCTAAAGGTGCCATCTCTAAGTGGATTGTTAACTGTATCCAGCTGTGTTACTCTCTTTCTGAAAAAACTCTGCCTTTCACGCCAAGAGCCCACTCTACAAGAGGCATTGGGGCCACTCTGGCTTTCATTGAAAATGTACCCCTTGACACAATTTGCAAAGCAGCTACTTGGAGCTCTTTTCACACTTTTACTCAGCACTACTGCATTGACACCCATTCCAAGACAGATACTCAAGTGGGACAAAGGGTTCTAAGACATTTTTTTGCTCATGACCCTTCTCACATCCCACCTCCTTCTTCTAACACTGCTCGCTAATCTATGCACAGCATGTGATCTAAGCAGATTCCACAAGCCTCAGAAGGGATACATTACTCACCGTAATCGTATTTCTGATGCTTGCATCTGCTTAGATTCACATACGACCCACCCTTCCTCCCCTCTGAGAGAAGGCGCATGGATGCTTGTAGCCCTATCTATCTGCTTGGATTATCTGTACTCGCGCTACTCCTCATGCTACCTCATGTCCGAAAAAATAATCTGCGGGTCCTAGACGCGTGAGGGATCGTGGGTACAGTGGACGTCACACTAGGGATAGTATTACTGGCATGCCCTGTGTCGACGGCCATTTTCGAGTTTCGAAAAAACAAACTGTAATACTCTGCAGCTTCCACTAGATGTCGGCCTATGCACAGCATGTGAATCTAAGCAGATACATGCATCAGAAATACGATTACGGTGAGTAATGTATCCCATATTCCCCTTTCTGCCATTCTCCCTCACTGTCCCTTCTTTCCTATCGGCTAGGGCAGCTGCAGTCTGCCCCATCCCTATCTTATTTTGTATCCCCTTTACTCCACTCTGATCTTGGGCAGAACAGTATGGCTCACCTTAGTGTAGGTTTTGACTGTCGACTTTCTTTTTGGCTTGAAGAGATGTACTCTGTTCAGTAATCTGATCAGTCTGTTCCTCATCCTATCCGTCCTGGTTGGGCTCGCTATATGTAAACGAGGTGCTAAAACCCTGATCGTGCTTTTCTTCACCTCTTCCATTCTATCAGGCTCTCCTGGATGTTCTGGGCCCTCTGTTGCTCTCTAGGGCTCTCGGCATTTCATAAAACTATTTCAAGCATCAGACAGGGAGACGGAGTCAGTTTCACAAAAGACTTCAGGTTTTATTCATGCCAGACTGACACAAACAGCATTGTTGTCAAGTGCACGAACCCCTGATCCCTTCTGAAAACGGGGCTTCCTTTTATATCTTTCAGAGTAAAAGAGTCGAACCCCTCCCTTTTCTAAACATGTCCAGGTAAAACTCTTCATTGAACATACTCGTGCACAAGGCAATTATTCCTTATCGGTTTAAACCTTCAAAATGAAATACATTCTGGCACACATCCTAGGATTTTCCCAGCCACACTACCCCAAATATGGTCATGCAGCTGCTTCCCTTGGCTAACATTTCAGACGTAGCCTATTTAACTGTCTGGCCCCAATGCACAGACATCTGTGGAGGACTACATGTATAGATAGTTTGTTAAATATGAATGCATGCGGTCATTGGTGTATTTTCCAACTGCCTTACAATTCTATTTGAGTGATGTGGAGGTTTCTGCCACTCCCATGTAGTAGAATGGCTATGGCATGTCAATATGAACTATTGTGTGACCCTCACCCATAGATTTCCAAATTCAATTACACAGCCTTCAATGGCTCTTTAATTTTTGTAAATGTCAATTTCGCTGCTTCCTAATAATTAAATAATTGAATCGTTTTTACAAATTGACTAATGGCTTCCATCCTGACATGCGTTCAGGATGCATCCAAAGTGATGGGATCCGGTACAAAAGGGAAAGAATCTAAGCAAAACAATAGGGAGGAGGAATAAAGTAAATTCAGTGGCAAAGCCTAAGCTGTAGCACTTAATGCTCAGTCTAGTCCTAGATTTCAAGGCCCACGGCACAGGTTCTCTAGTCATTCAGTCACCAGAATTGTGTCCTAGCTGCATTCATGATATCCTTGCATTTGGCCTTTTACGTAGCCATTGAAGCTTCTTGGACTTATTGATCCATGGGTTTCTTTTGGCTGGTGCAATTGGGTATTCGCCCCATCAACACTCTAACTTGAGTTTGTGGCTTCACAGCTCTCACCAGAGTCTGGGCTGGAACCCTCAGTTGGCTTTACTCCAAATGCTTCAAGTATTGCCTGCTGTTAGTCTTTGTGCCCAGTGTCATAGCATGACTCCTAGTCTGGCCTGACCCTGTAACTGCCCTTCTTTCAATTCCTGGCTAAACTTGTGTAATCGCCTACTTTTTAAATCTCATTTTTGCTAATTGTTCATTGCTTGACCAATGTGGGTTCCTCTATTTTATGCCCCGTCTCTGCTTCCCTGTTATATCTCAACCTTCTTGGCTTGGCCAATACAGGCTCTGAGCATCTGAGCTGGTCTGTGTGTCTGTGTCTCTCTCTATCTGTGTCTCTTTGTCTGTGTCTGTGTTTGTATGTGTGTGTGTGCGTGTGTAAGGCATACATGGGAGAGTAAGTTAATTGCAACAAGACACCAATAAAGATCCAGCAGTTTGTATTAAAATATTAACCGTACAGACACCCACACACAAAGATAGCTAGAAACGTTTGCCACTTTTGGCATAAAGGTATGCAGTGAGAAGCAATTGGTTTAAAAATGGGGAAAAAAATATATATGGCTAACGTGTGTGATCGGTGTGTCACCTTTCTTATTTCCTATATGGCCCTGGGCTTGATGCTGCTACCTTTTCTAGTTCCCAGGCATTATGCTGTTTGTATCTGGACGCCTTTGTGTGCCAGGTGTTCCCGAATCACATGTTTCTAATCAGATTCTGTCCTTCCTCACCCGAGAGGTAGGGATTACTACATTCTATAGCAGAGGAGAGCGATGATGCACTTGGCTCTCTCCTTGTCAGCTTGCATGACATATTCGTGTAAAGTGCTGTAAGAGTGTGGAAGGAGAGCTGACTTGACACACAGGCGGCATTCATTTGGCTACAGACTTGTATTGCTGTTTAAAATAAAGAGAAAACCATAACTTTCCTTATCAACTAAGAGGGGATTTCCTGCCACAACCAAGAAACATGGACTGTCAGGATGTCCAAGAAAACTAAAATGTTCACCATCCTCTGTCAGAAACCTATTTCCTTCCTTTACACTTCTAACTAAAGGATTTGTGAGTCATCTTAGTGCAGAAGAATGGCCCCTTTTTTGTGGAGAGACGATTCTGGTTGCAGTGAAACAAGGGACTGTTCCCAGAGGGAATGACTCCCTTCCCCAGGTCACAATCCCTTCCCCGGGATCTTATTCTGACTTCATGTGTGATGTCTGGTGCGCAACACCAGGTGTGATGTCTTTTCAGTAACAAGAGGTATGCCCTTCTTCCCCTGGTTCCTTTCAGGCTTCTCAAAATTCCAGAGGAAAGGACTCCCTTTCCCTTGTCTTTTCTCCAGCTTCTCGTAAACACCAGGGGCAATGACTCTCTTCCCCTGGCCTCTCTGGTTTCTCACAATGCCAGAGGAAAGGACTCCCATTCCTCTGGCCTTCCTCCATCTTTCCGTAACACCAGAGCAAATTACTCTCTTCCCCAGGTCTTTCTCAGGCTTCTCTGCTGTTTGTGTAGGGTTCATATTGATTAATTCGAATTACATTACGTCGAAAAAAAGTTTAAAAAAAAAAAAAATTCGAATGTCTTTTTTTGTTTGTTTTTTGTTCGAAATGGCGGTGTTCCCCCTAACCCCCCCCTTTTTTTGGTTTTACCCCTTTTTGTTTTTACTTACGGAACCCCAAAAAAGCATAAATAGAAAAATAAAACATTTGAAATATTTTTTTTCGACATTATGTCTTTCGACATAATGTTTTCGACTTTTTAACTGCACACCTTTGTGTAGCAGACCTGGCTCACTATCCTGCCAGGTACTGCTATTGTCCATAGAACTGTTATGCTTTCCTTTCTGTACTTGGGGTCCCAGACCCTTAATTTAGGTATATTTATTTGTTCACCATCTCTTTCCCAGGCTTTCCTCTTAGCACAGTTCTCTATGGTACTTCTACCCTTCTTTATAGGGCCCCTGGCGCTTCTTCAGTCCCCACCAGCTAACCCCAGCAACTCCATACCTTCAGGCTGGTCCAAGTTCTCGACCTCTTCTGTCTCAGGCTCTCTGCGTGTATGCTTCAGCTATGGTGTGTCCATAGATGCGTTTCCCCGCTGGCCTACCATCCCAACATGGTCCTGGCTCTTCCGTCGGTATCTGCAGCCTGATTCCAGTGAGGAGAAGGGTCCTTTCTCTTCCGACCTTTTTTTCGGCTCGCGTCTCGGTTCCCCAGGTTTCCCTTTGTCGCACCACTGACCTGTTTGCAGTTTCTCGAGGGAGGGCTGAATGCCATCTTCAGTTCTCGTTCCCTTTTTATGTTTCAGTTGGTCGCATATTGTTGTATTGACTAGAATGCTGTTCTGTTTTCCACAGAGCTCTCTAACTCCGCGCCTCTGCTTCAACTGGGTTGCTAGAGTTCTTCTTCGTCCCAGTATTTCTACAATACTCACATAGATAGCCTCTACTCTTCCTCGTCTCATTACTTTTTAAGGCGGTTGGATTATCTACCGTACACAAGTACATGGAAGTGTGCGGGAACGTGGTAGCCTGTAGAGGTTAAGAGGACGAGGGCCGATGTGGTATAGTCTGGGTATACTGCGTTCTTCCTGGATAGTCGTCCCTAGTCCCATATGTGGGATCCCTCCCATGAGATCCATCCACTGAGTACCATCCCCAGGTGGACTATCAGGTAGTGGCCTCACCTCCCTATCCCGATGGCAAGGGGATCCCCCAAGGGATGGAATCCAAGGATTAGTCATTGCCCAGCCATCTCAAATGTGATCTATTCAAATTACTTGTTACAGCAGCTTGCATGTGTTTGGAAGTAATTCCTTTTGCTACACTCACTTATGTCCCTCCATTGTCTGATGTGCCTGGTGACTTCCTTAGTATGAGCTGAAAAATGGGTTTAAAGGTTCCCCTAAACAGTGAGTTTAAAGGGGCCAAGTGACTACGGAGTTCCTCCGTCACGGGGTCTTGCATGAATTCACATGCTTATGAATATTCCCCGTCATTACGATGGGAATCCTCAGTAGTATAAAGTAGTTCATAACTGCATGTTGCTTGTATAGCCTATTGCTGTTGCTGTGAGTCACTGTATTGGTTGGTCCTATGTGTAACTTGTTCTACTGCTCACTCAAACTCTTGAGAAGTCTGGCTGATCAGCCATCGCTACCACTTTATTATGTAGTACAGGCTTGTATCAAAAGTGAATTTGTACTGACACTTGTAGTCTTAATTGCATGTAGTGTTCCCAAAGGGTATTGCATGTGATTCTGCCTAACACCCATCCATCCAAAAAACGGAATGTTCCTTTAGTTCGTCATTCTAGGAAGACACTACCAATATTCAAGGCACTGCCCTTCGGACTGAAATCTGCTGCAAGTGTCTCCACCAAGTGGTTGGCTCCAGTAGCAGCCTTTCTTCGCAAGGAGATATACGACTATTCGTACCTGGACGACTGGCTAATATGGTCCCTCTCTCATGACCTGGCATTCCGCCATACAGCGGAGACTATCTAGACCTTAACCTTGCTGGGATTCACCATAAATGTTCCCAAATCGTGCATGGTGCCGTCTGAGAACGCTCTTTTTCTGGGTTCCTGCCTCAACATAGTCACGTGTCTGGCAACATCGTCATATAAATGGATAAAGGCCATTGTATTGTATTGTTTACTTATATAGCGCCTACACACATGACAGTGTTTCAAAGCGCTCAAGGAGGGTGGCAACAAGGGGAAAAAACAGTCTCTCAAAGCCCTTGAAATTGTGAGACGAATCCTGTCGATTCATCACTGATCCCCAGCCAAAGATCTCCTCTCATGTGGCCAGTGTAAGGCAGCCGCTACCTGATCCTAACCCTGGAGGTGGTATCAGGAGGCAGGATCACATAGGAGGAGATGGCTGTTGGGAGAGGGGGAGGGAGGAGTGGCGAGAGACGCAGTATTCATCCTTTGCAGAGGATATGAGTCTCATAATTCCCAGATTCCTAATTGCCTGTTAAATTCCTTCCTATGGAACTACCCGGAGAAGATGAGTGTGCACCTTGGGAATCCAGGATTTAGTTATAACACCCTCTAATTGTCATGAGACTCTCAAATAGAGGTCATAATCCCAATCTTAGAACACAACCCCTTTTTACAACATTTCCTAACTCTGACAACTCTCGATTTTCATAACAATCTAAACTAAATAAAATGTCAAAAGATCAAAATCACTAGGGGCTTCGAGATCTAGAATGCCTGTAGTACTGGGATAAGGAAGAATGGCTCAGATTTAGTAAGGATCCAAAGGGCAACTAACCAGGAATGAGCGGTCTAGTTGTTGTAAAGGAAACCACTTTAGCAGGACTTTTAAATGGAGAAATGAATTGCAGCTGAGAGAAGGTGTGAACGACGTAGCTGAAGCAGACTGGAGTGCTGAGGTCGCAGTGAAAGCAGCAGGACGCCCAGCTGGTGTCGATGCGAAACGGGAAGCCATAAAACCGACTGTTCGCAGTGGGAAGCAGCATTGTCTAAGGAAGTCAGCTGAAGGGGAGGCGTGCTCCCATTCAGGCGGGCACCGTTATGAGATGCGAGGTGAAGCAGAGAAGCGCCGGAGCTACTGAGAAGGTAGAAGCAGTCCACTGAAATTAAGTGGACACTGCCATGAGAGAGAGCAGACCAGAGGAGGTCCAATGCCTCAGTTAACCATGAAGCAGAGACACCAAGTCAGACTGGTGAGTTGGCCTAAACCCAGAGGTGACTGTTGGGTGCTCCGAGAAGACCATTTGATAACAATTGATAATTTTGAATACTGAACAAAGAGTTATAAAACCGCGACCAGGGCGTAATTCCTCTTTTATGAGGCACTAATTGGGGGAAACCTATAACCTGCATTGCCAACAGCCATGAGGCTGTAAAGAAACCACACAGAAGAACAAGGGTGAAATTCCTCTTTGGTTAGCTACCAATAGGGGGAAACCTGAAACCCATATTGTCAAGAGAGGCATCCATTGTTCATCTCTCCTTATATGGGATGCTGGTCTGGAGAATCTTGTAGCAAATATTGCCACTCAGAACAATTGTACTTGTATGAGTTTTTATTCTGGCAGACGAGTAAACCAGGAAAGGGATACATAGCAGTTAGCCCTGGCAGGCGAGTGAACCAGGAAAGAAGATGTTTTTAAACAATGTATTTGTTGCAAAAAGTGTGGTAGAAAGAAAGGGTTGCCACTATTATCATTTCTTTACAAACCTTTGCTTTAGAAGAAGAAATTGTTTGCTATCCTGACACAAGTATTCAATTGGAATAAAAAGTGATAAGCTAATAATTGCTCTATATCTTGAAAATAACACTTATCTTGATGTATGAACTGTTGTTTGGTGATCAAGGCTTTGGTGTTGTCAAGAATGATATTGTGGAAGTTATCAATTGCTTTAAAGGGAACTAGTGTTTTGAGACATTTTGCCTCACCAAGAAGGACATTGTGAAGAACAAGTGATTTGCTTTGTGTTTATGAGAAAAACTTTGCTTTGGACTGAATAGAACATTATTGAATCAGAGCTTTTCTATCAATGTTCCGAAGTGAGCTAGTGAAAGGGAACACAATCGTGGTCACAAGGAGTACTCTTTGAAACTTATATATTTGAACTTTTGCACTGGGGTGTTGAATTGAAGATTGCCAAATATTCCTTGTATTTTGTTTGTATTAGTTTGAGGGTCAGACTTTATCGACACTAGGTCATCCTTTAGTGTCAGTTTGCCAGACAGGAACATTCTCGTTCAGATATGGAAAGATAGGTGTTTAGCTCACCCTTTATTATTTAATAAATGGCAAATTCTGAGAAAACTATACTTTTGTGTACGCGTCACATTTCTGACCCCTCACTTCATCCTGGGGAGGGTTCAGCAGCTGTCGTCGGCCAAGATTGGAACATTCCAGTCCATCAAGTCCCTCTTGGGGATGATGTCCCCTTGCATTTATCTGGTTCCTCATTGTAGTCTGCAGATGAGACCACTTCAGGAATTCCTGGGTGCCAGATGGAAACAGGTCAATTGCTTATGGACCGACACAATCGCTCTCAATCAGGGATTCCGTCCGGCCCTGCACTGGTGGTCTACTTGACCTCATCTCTTTCAGGGTGCTCCTTTTCTAATACCTGCGTATCAGGTGACATCATGACCGATGCCTCTCTGGAAGGTTGGAGTGCCCACATGGGCCAGTCCTCCCCCAGATGCCTCTGGCTCCCGCAGGCGGAGTTGCACATCAACATCCTGGAACTATGGCAGTTTTCTGTGCTCTGAGGTTTTTTCGTCCTCAGCGCCAGGGGAAGGTGTACGAGTCTTCAGACAGGAACACCACCATGTTTTACATAAGGAAGTAGGGCGGGATGCGCTTCTCCGTTCTCCCTCTGGAGGTGCAGAATCTGTGGCACTGGGCCATTGCTCAATGGATGCTTCTCGTTCCATTTCACCTACCAGGAGTTCAAAACATTGCAGACTCTCTCAGCAGGGAGCTGTGGTCCTGCCACAAGTGGGTGCTCTAGCAAGTCCAAGTGTCTCGCCTCTTCGCCAAGTGGGGTAACCCTCAATTTGATCTGTTTGTGACAGTGGCCAACACCAAGTGCCAAAGGTTTGCCCACAAGTATCAGGACCAGAGTCCAGGAGGCGCCTTCTTGTTCCCTTTTGAGAGCGCCTCTTCCAGTACGCTTTGCCACTGATTCCTCTGTTGCTACGAGTGCTTAACTCACTCAGACAATATCATTGCAACATTTAGTGTGGCCCAGGCAGATCTGGTTCTAAGACCTTCTCCATCTGTCGGTGCTTCCAGCCATTAAACTGCCTCCTTTTCCAGATCTACTCTCCAGAGAGGGAGGGTCGGTCCTACACCATGAATTGGCGTCTAGGAGCCTGGTGGTCTGGCTCCTTAAGCCCTAGAATTTGAACACTACTTGCTGTCTTCGGAATGCAAAGATATTCTAGCCAGGGTCAGGGCTCCATCTACTCTTACCTGCTGCAAGCACAAGTGGAAGTGCTTTAAAGTGTGGTGCCAGTCAAAGATGATTTCTTCGTTGCGCATAACGGCACTGCAGCTTCATCCTTACTTGCACTCACTGGCCAGGTCTGACCTTGCCCATGCATCTAACAAGGTATACCTGGCTGCCCTTTCCTGGTACACCAGTGCTCTGGGCAAGCTCTCTGTGGATGCACAGGCTCGTTAAGGAGTTCCTTAAGGGCCTTTTAAGGAGGTCCCCTGCAGAGAATGGTCCTGTGTAGGAAATGAATGTGGTGCTGTCGAAACTGATGGAGCCCTTGTTGGCACCCATGCATCAGGCTTTGAAATTCTGTGTTGCACACACACCAGACTTTCGAAAGGCTTCTCAACTTTTTGTCGGTTTTGGACCAGTGGGACATAGGAAAGACCTTTCAAAGGCTTCCATCTCCAGGTGGCTGCCTGGCTGTATCATGCATTGCCGACGAACCGTTGCCAGGCCGGCCGAAACCACACTCCACCACAGAAATTGCATCAATGACAGCGTTTCTCTCTGGTATTCCCTGGATATCAGCAGGGCAGCTATGTGAAGGTCTACCCACGCCTTCATGAGATTCTACTGTGTCGAAAGGGATTCCAGGGAGGAGTCTTGTGTCGGAAAGCGGTGCTTTGCAACCTGTTTGAATGAGGTGTATCTGTTCATTGGGTATGTGTGTTGCTTCTGTTGAACCTTGCCCCTCCCGTGGTTGTGCAAGTCTATTCATGAGCATGTGAATCCATGTAAGACCCCATGCTGGAGAAGGAACTTGTCACTTTTCTGTAACTTGTTCTCCAGCATGGGTCTTGCATGGATTCGCACGCAAACCTTCCCTCCTTCCTCTCCTGACTCTTCTTGTTTCCTACTGCCACTTTACGTGCATGACCAAATCTGAAGATGGCATCCAGGGGTGGAGCTAAAGAGGACAGATGTCAATGGATGGGGCAGTGTCACCCAAAGTGACACCAATAGGTTGTGCAAGCCACGTGTAGTTTTTAGCTTAAAACTAAACTGCTTTATATTACTGAGGATTCCCAGCCTGATGACAGGGAAAATTCATGAGCATGTGAATTCATGTAAGACCCATGCTGGAGAAGAAGAGTTACAAGTAAGTAACTTGTGCCAACCTGACAATATTTAAATCATTGTTGAAACATCTTGATTCAAAAGAATATCATTGTAGCTTTATTTTCCATAGCCTGCATGAAAGTCTACAAGCCCCAGAATGCAAAATGAAGCGCCACATACTATAATGAACTGTATAAGGTTTCCTGGATATAGAGACAATTTGTCACAAATTTCAGATTGCTGATGTTATGCATGATGTAAAGAACATTGGACTTAAAAAAAGTTAAACAAATCTTTAAAGGGGAATTTCATTGCGTTACTCACTTTAATTGTGCTGGCACAAGACCAATTTGGTAGGAAATTGGTGCTGTGAGGGTCTTGAAAATGTTGCAATAAATAGCTAAATGTCTAATCATTCATACGTAATAAAAGTGCTGCCGAGAATAAACGAAATGTAACTGAAAAGCCTTTTTGGTGTCCACATAGCCCCAGACGCTGTTTATCTTTTGCATTTTGTCCTGCTAATGAGTTCTGAAGGTGAGCAAGTTCCTTCAGCAACAGCTCAAGAATTTGTGAAGGTTGGAGAGGAGATGGAGACTATCGGCAATTAGTCTATGAATGGTGTTGCTGATTTGGGGCAGGAAACTCACTTTGGATCCAAGTTTTTCCAGCCTGCTCAACGATTTAGCATGGGTCATACCATATAGTGAAGTACTTTTATATAGTTGCTAGGGCTCCTGTATCATATGGGAGAGGATCTTTTTATTAGCCTGGCTCACGCTTGTCAGAACCTACTCAATACTCTGCCTGCTTTCATTCCCACATTTGACACATAGGTTGCTGTGTGTTGTATGTGTAAGTCCTAATAATTTTCATTGCAGGGTGGCATAGCTTCCGCAAGTTTGTATTAAAGTACATTCTGTGCTCCAATGTCAGACCCATTAGTGTTCCGGTGTGAGTTGTAACAAAAGCTCTTCAGTCTATGGTGAGCTCTGGAGCCCTGTATTGTGTGCCTTGTAAAACACTCTCACCCTATGGAGCGATTAGCACACAACCCGCATTGGCTTGCATGCATAATTATGATCCTTTATACACAGAGAACTCTCTTTGGGCGGGTCTACCCCCACACAGCATGGACAATGACCTTGCCTCAGTAGCTAGAAAGGGAGCATGTTAGTGCTGGTGCCTCAGTGATTTCGCCTACCTGTTCTCTGCCCTCGAACTTAACCATGTCCACAAAACATGGCACGAGATGGACAAATGTGGCAGCTCTCATGTGCTCCCCGCAAATGCGTTTCACTGCCAGCAACATGTGCGTTTGGTGTTTGGGGTTGGGTAAGGTACCTCTTCCTCACCTGCACGCTCTACACACCATGGGCTGAAAAGCATCACTTTACAGTTAGTAATGCAGCCTAGCCCTGCCTCTACAAATCATGTTGCAGCTAGAGCAATGCCTTGGTGTGTGTGTGTGTGTATATGTATGTATATATGTATGTGTGTATATATATATATATATTATACATTTTCAAGAAAAAAACTTTAGATGCATGGATGTTTAAGTGAGAACTGAACACAACGAAACCCCTGAAATTCAGCTAAAGCCACCTGAAGTTCGCGGCCCCTGTTGCGCACCCTAGGACCACAATCACATCACTGATGACATCACTAATTACATTACAACAGTCACCAGCATTAAGCATGGGCTTCAGCCATGATCAGTGTGAATGGCCAAATATATTTTAACACATTAATGGGCACTAATCAAAGTCTTCAGCCATGGACACTAGCCACGGCCTTCAGCCATGTGCACTGTATATTTTAAAACACTAACAGGCTATAAACCATAGACTTTGGCCTTTAACAGTGGCTACAGTTTTCAGCTGTGTCCACTGTATATTATATACACTAATCAGCCACTAGCCATGGGCTTTAGCACAATACAGGCCAGTGGCCACAACTCTTGGCTGTGCCCACTATATATTGTAATATATAAATGGGCTACTAGTCATGGCCTTTGACCATGAGCAGTTTGTACATCTTTTGGTCCTGTCCACTGTATTTGTCAAAATACTAACATGCCATAAGTGATGGACTTCGGACGTGCCCTCTGTGTATTATACAACACTAACCAGCCCCCATCTATGGCCTTCAACCATGCCCACTGTATATTATATACACTAACCAGCCACTAGCCATGGTCTTCAACGCAATAGTAGCCAGTGGCCACAGACTTTGGCCGTGATAATTGTATATTCGAACATATTAATAGGCATTGGCTTGGTTATGGGCTTTAGCAATGGCCTCTGTGAGAAACCAGATGTTTTTCTCTCCCCTACTACCCCAGGATCTTCCATTCAGGTGGCCAGGGAAGGGCCATCACTTTTGGATCCCGACCCTGGGGGTGGACAAGCGAGGGAGGATCCCCTGAGTGGAGGGTCACGGGGGATTGGGAAAAGAATACCCAAGGGTGAGACATGGTATTCCCCCTGTCCCCATTTCCCATCTGAAATCCCTTCCTCCGCTTTCATGGGATATTTGCAATCCCATTCCATCGCCTCCTCCCCTTCCCCCTCCCCATTGACGAAAAATACTGGGAAGAGGCAACCCGAGAGTAGTGAGGATTACCTGCATGAAACACTTTAAGATACAAAAGAAAGTCCACCTACTACCATTGGGTTGTCCCTTTAATAGTCAGGCATTTAACACTGACCACTCCCACCTGACTCTCTTGTCAGGACTGAAGGACAGGCATGTCTTGTCAATTGCAATATTGGAGGTCAGGCAAACCCAGTCCTGACCACAAACCTGCAGCCCAGGTGTATAAAAGGAGACTGTTGAGAGAGCTCGAAGAGAAGCAGCTGGGAGAGCAGAAGGGAGGCTGCGTGGCTGAGTCCAGCATGGGATCCCTTCTGGGTCCCAAGCCAGGTTTTGCCATATCAGTGGCACGAGCTGTGAATCCTGTAGGAAGCGGAGAAGCCAAGGTGCAGGGAGCTGAAGGGAGAGGAGCCTGGAGGAGCCGGAGGAGAGCAACATGCTGCGATGCTGGCCCCGGTGCCTGTGAGGGGCTGCAGAGTGGCTAGGGAGCCGTGTCTCCAGGGAGCTGGATTGAGGCAGCCTGTGCCCTGCTGGCGGTGTGTGGAGGAGTTCTTGTTCCATTGGGACGTGTGCTGGTCGCAAGGGGGTCTGAGGGTCAGGTTGTGAGACCCTGACCTCGATCCCACATGCCCCTAGAGGACGGCTCGCCAGCGCAATGCGACCAAGTGACTTTTAAAGGGGAAAGTGATGAGAAACTCAGGAGCGTATGGCTAGCTGGAGCGAGAAGGGAGAAAACAGAATTTGCAAGTGGTGCAAAGTTGAAAGTAAGAAAGGGAACCGAAAGACAAGAAAGTTATGAATCCTTTAGTGAACTTAAAGTCCACTATTGCACATAGGGAGAGGGGCATTGTGGAACTTGTAGTGAGAAGCCAAGTTATATGAGAAAACCAAAGGGGTCTGGAACCTGCATGTATATGAAAGTTAAAGTGAGTGGTCAGGGACCAATGTAATAAAGAAGTAGTACTTGAAACACAAGCATTGCCTCAGCCAAAAGGCAGCCTATATTGTTTCAAGGAAAGACAGAAGTAAGAGGGTGTGAGCGACCCGAAAGTAAAGTAAGAATAAAAGTTTTAAGGTGCAAGCGGCGTGGAAGAAAGGAAACATAAAGAGTGCAAGAGGCACAGAGCTAAAGGCAGTGGTAAAGAAGCCAAAAGACTTGAATGTAAATAAACAAGTGTGCAAGGGGCACGGAAAGGAAAAGGAGAGGTGCAGGGGTGCACAAAAACAAAAAAATGAATGTGCAAGAGGCACAATAAAGAGAAAGTGAACCCGAAAGGGTTGGTGCCAGGTGCACGGCAAGCCGAAAGAAAGCAAGACAAAGAAGGTGCAAGTAAGCACAACAAAGTGGAAGATAACCAATGGGTGCAGGAAGCAAGTACAGGAAATATGGAGAGGGGCCAGTGATCAGAGTCGTCGCACCTAGGAGGAGCCAAGAAACTAGTGTTTTTGAAAGTCTCTGATATTAATCCATGAGAAGGTTGTATGTGACAGGAATTGTAAACCAGAGAAAGGCACATTTTGACAAATTGGAATTTTTGCTTAAACTTAAAGAGGCCTAAGCTTAGAGAAGGGAACACTAAGAGACCAACCAGAGGTGAACTTTTATTTGGTGAAACAAGGAGGCATAAGCTTGTGGAAGGGAACCCTGAAAGAAACTGTTATATTTTTTGTTTGATTTGAGACTTGGAAGGGGTGAAACTTGGGGAGGAATTCTCAGGAACTAAAGACATGCGGAATTTGTCATGATCTGAGTTATGAGTTCTTAGTAGAACCTTTAGGGTTCCTGGAACGTGGGCAGGGTCAGGCTTCTGGGATTCTACAGTTAACCGTTAGTTTGCTGTGCTGGCTGTCTGTGTGTGGATGTCCCGGCATTCTTCTATCTATGTGACTTATCTATGAACCCACATGTTAACCTACCTTATGGTAGTTACTTCACTGGCGACGAGGATGTTTTAAGCTGCTGGGAAGCGGCAGCTAGTGGTGAAGAGTACCGCCTTCCAGGGGTGATATCCATTTGCCCGGACAGTCAGAAGGAGTTGATTCGCCGGATCCTGCTGGCCGGGCAGCCAGGAGCAGCTGTGGTTATCCCAGGGTCCAGTAAAGGGGGCAGCCCTGAGAATTCAGCAGCAATCCCCAGCTGGTGTGATCCAGGTCTGGAGGACCAACGGTCATGCTGGCGGGATTTATAAGGGGGCTGAGGTCGGGCCGTTGTCAGCGGCGGTGGCCAGGCAGTGTTGTATTCCCAGGTGAGAGGACTAGGCCTGGAGGAGCAGCTTGGAGGCTGTGAGATGCGGAGGGGGCCCGTGTGCTGGTGGGGCCTTTTCCAGCACTGTGAGGAGCGGGCTGGCAGGGGCAGGCGGGTGCCGCAGTGAGGTGCGGAGGTCCACCTATTTGCGGGGGAGCAGAGGTGCCATCCTATGTTCGCTGGAGGCTGGGCAGAGCTGCAGGCTATGGGAGGAGACATGGCTCATCTTGTTCGGGGTGATCCGGCATTCATGGGGTCTGTTGGTTTTATGATGACGTCGGTGGAGGGTTAGCCGTTGTTCCAGCATGGGTTGCTGGAACGCATCACGAGTGTCAAGGAGATCGAGGTGCATGTACATCGTCCCGCTGTAGATCGTGCTGGGAAGCCGGTGTTGCCGTTAAGTGCCGGCGCGGTAGTATGGCAGAATCAGCTGTTGTGGATGTGGAGAAGCAGGTGCCAGCGGTTGCGGGCGCTGCAGCGGGGCCTGGGGACACAGATGATGCTTTAATGTATGGCGGTCGCAGAGCAGATGTTCGTTCCAGGTGTGGTGAATGCCCGAAAATGGGTCCAGACTGGAACTGCATTTCTAACGTGCTTACGGGGCAAGAAGAATGTTTTGTATGTGCCAGGCCTTGGAGGCAGCAACAGGAGTTGTGTGTCAGCTATCGTGGAATTTCAGTGAACTTGAGACAATTGGACCCTGACTTGTGGGGTCTGCACAGCTGCATGAAGGCTCTTTCAAGGACTTAGGACTAAGCATGGTAGGTGTTTGGGTGAGGCCTGTGATGATGTGTATATGTTGTGACCTCGGGGGGATAGTGTTTGCTCTGGGTTGATGTTAGCAGTCAAGGCCTGTTTGATGGGATATTAAGGTTGTTGTGTTTGTTTGTGGGCAACATTTTTGTTTAGGGCACTGCAGGGATTTCCGTGGACTCGTGCGTGCGGGGTTCATGATCATTGTATGTATTTCTTGATGCAACTTGTTTTCTTTTGCAGGGGGGGTGTGGACTTTCATTCTTTTTTGCGAGATTGTAATAGGTTTTGTTTCACATGGACATGAGGGTGCGGGGTCGGAGCGCTGGACTTAAGCGCTGTGACATTTTATGGGCAGTGAGGTTTGGGCCCATGCAAAATTTGGTTGGGGCGTACCAGGGTGCGTTCCTGTTGTGGGATGTCATGCTTTCCGGTTTCATCTGTTGTGCGTGACGTTCTGTGTGTGTTTATAGGGGCATTTCCCCAGGTAATTTCCAGAGTGGCCAGGGGGCTCTGGGGACCATTTGGTGATGTTTGGGTATGGCCAATGAGGTGCTGGTTCATTTATATACTGCGTATGGGCAGTGATTTGCTGCACATTTTGAAACAAAGGATGGGCAGTGATGTGCTGGCCCATGTGAAATTTAAACGGTGTATGGACTGTGTGGTGTTGGCTCATGTATAGTATCACATGCTCAGGTAAAGTTACACTTTACACCTAGTGATACATATTGCAAATGCTGACCATGCGTTCCCATGTTGCAGTTCAGCCCAGTCATACAGATTTCCAAGTACTGTTGTCTCTATTTGAGTTCACCGACTGACTCCAAAACAGCCAGGTTGTTGACTGTTGGGTACATTCGGGGCATAGGGGTGGTGCTGTGTGTGAGGGGCATGTCGACTGCTGGTTACAGTTGGGGTATTTGCATTGGGTCGTTTGAGGTGCATAGAATAGTTTGGACTGTTGGTTACAGTTGGGGCAGTTGCATTGGGCCATGTGAGGTGCATGGCATAGAGTTGCTGTTGGGGCATTTGCTTTGGGCTGTGTGGCATCGGTTGATGGTTGAATGGAGTCGGGGCATTGCAGTGGGCCCTGTGAGGTGTATGACATTGTTTGGACTGTTGGTTACAGTCGGGGCAGTTGCATTGGGCCATTTGCCGTGCATGGCATAGGGTGCTTTTGGTTGCTGTCGGGGCATTTGCTTTGGCCTGTGTGAGGTGCATGGAATTGGTTGACGGTTGATTGCAGTCGGGACATTAGCGTGGGCTGTGCGAGGTGTATGGCATCGGTCGATTGTTGGTACAGTCGGGTAAGGTGTGTATTGGTTGATTGCAATCGGGGCATTTGCATTGGGGCATGTGAGGTGCATGGCATCGGTTGACTAATTGCAGTTGGGGCATTTGCGGTGGGCCGTGTGAGGTGCATGGCATTGGTTGACTAATTGCAGTTGGGGCATGTGCTGTGGGCCGTATGAGGTGCATGGTAGTGGTTGACTGTGGGTACAGTCGGGGTGTTGGTGTAGGGCCATGCGAGGTGTCTGGTATTGTTTGACCGTTGTGTACAGTTGGGGCAGTTGCATTGGGCCGTGCATGGCATTGGTCGATTGTTGGTACAGTCGGATAAGGTGTGTATTGGGTTGGCAGTTTGAGTTGGTTGGGTACTGTGGGAGGTCGTGTTAGGTGTGTGGTGGTGTTGGTGTTGGTGCTTAGGGTGATTACTGCTGGCTGTTCGGTTACAGTCTAGGTTGTGGGCATTGGGTACTGTCGGGGAGTCTGAGAATTGCATTGGTATTGTGCCATGGGAGGTACTGGTTGACTGTTTATGCAGTCGGGGCATTTGCATTGGTCCAGGTGAGGTGCATAGTATGGGGCTGTTTGTACAGCCAAGTTGTTGACTGTTAGACACAGTCTAGGAGTAAGTTGTTTATTGGGTGTGTTGGTGGTTAATTTGGTGCATGGGCATGCACAATGTTTAAGGGAATGAGTGGCGTAGGTGTTGTTTTTCCGTGGATGTGGGTTTCTGGGGCGTTAGTGTTGTCAGTTTATAGGTGGTGTCGGAGGAGGGCTTTAGGATGGTCAAATTGAAACATTGTATGGGCATTGAGGTGTTTGCTCGCGTGACATTTTTACGAGTTATGGGCTGTGAGATGCTGGCTCGTTTGGATAATTTGGATACAGGGTATGGGCAGTGCAGTGAGGTGATGTTTTAGTTCTGAGTGGCCGGATGGTCTCTGGGGGCTATTTTGGGGTATTTTAGGTCGGGGTTATGGTTGCAAGGTTGCGGTTATGGGGGTGTTGCAGCTTGAGGTTGAAGTGTCATGATGTGAGATTGGGATGATTTGCGCTTTCTGTGGGACGTTATGTAGGGAGGGAGAAGTGTCATGATCTGAGTTATGAGTTCTTAGTAGAACCTTTAGTGTTCCTGGAACGTGGGCAGGGTCAGGCTTCTGGGATTCTACAGTTGACCGTTAGTTTGCTGTACTGGCTGGCTGTGTGTGGATGTCCCGGTATTCTTCTATCTATGTGACTTATCAATAAACCCACATGATAACCTACCTTATGGTAGTTACTTCAGAATTGTTGAACAGAGTATAAAAACTTTGGGGAGAAGAGCTGATGAACAACTTCTTTTTGTTTGTGCTAAAGGCACTTCCCTTAAAACGCGTAACACTGAGTTAACACATAATGACTACTTATCTTATGCTCCATGAGCCTCAGGCCACTCTGAGCTGACGTATGCAGGTGAATAATGGTCCCGGCTGTGGTGTTGTGGTGACTGACGCATACTGGATGTCTTAGGAGGACTCCTGTAGGGATCCCGAGCTGCGCTGACCGCGCGTGTAGCTCTTGGTCCTACGTTCACTGCTGCAACCCAGGATAACTTTTTGAGGTCACTGTTTTCACCGCTGCTGCCTCTGCAACAATGGACACCTATTCCTTGCACGCTGCTCGCCCGTGCCTCAACAGGAAGTATCATCAGCACCTGGCACGGGCAAGCAGCTTCCTTTTAAGTCTTCAGGCGAACATGTGCGTCTGCACGCCACCTGCCCCAAAGCCTCGTGGAGCTTGTCTTTTTGACAGAATGATCCTGGAACCCAGCGCCAAGCACCTCGAGGGCTTATGTGGCTCTGCCTCAACAGGCCTTAGTAACATGAGAAATGACCCCCAGGCTGCCCTTCATTCTAACAGCTCTGGACCAGGAAGTTTTTAGTACTTGCCTGTGATTTTTGAAGAAGTTGAAAAGTCATGCTCTGCATTTCTTTACATTTAAATGTCCAAACCAATACTAAGTGAGTCAAGCGGGAATCTGGGGGTCCAGTGGCCACGGGATGAGGAGGAAAGGGGCAGGTAAGCTTCAGACATAGCAGAGTCTGAAGGTTTCATCAAGTTTGCAGGTGGGTAACAGTTTGTTATGGTAGTTTAGAGTCCAATGGGTTGTGCACCCCAATGGGACTCAGGGTGCCACGGATGGTGTGCAAGTAAAAGCTTAACTGAAGCCCTCCAAGAACACAAGAAAAACAGTGCAGCAGGTTGGTCCCCAAGGTGAGGCAACAATTGTCCTTGGTTTGGGTTTCTTGGCATGGGTGGCAGAAGAAGGGACTTTGTAGGGCACAGATGGATGAACTCGAGCAGTGGGATGCTCGGCAGTGGATCTTCGTGGCACAGGCATGTTGGAGCTGTTCACAGGCTTCAGGTCAGTGACAGTTGTCGTTCGGTAGACTCTCAGGTTCCCACGACTGAGTTGAGGGGATGTCTAGAAGCGGGAAAGTGTCATTGCAGGCCCAGAAGGATATCCAGAAGGTTTCACCCAAAACCACGCTTCACAAAACATTGCACCACAAAATGGCAGAAGGTCCCAGGGTATTGGAAGTTTGCAGGCCGGGAGGGTCACAGCTCTTTGTTTGATGGTGCAAAATGTAGGTGGTCTTGAGACTGGTGTGCCCCCGTTAGGACTGACATTCTATCCTCTGGCCCGGTGGACAGATATATAGAAGACCAACCTAGTTTAGAGACAAGGACAACTCTGGGAGCTGTAGCCAAACCAGTTCAAGGTAGCTAGACGAGTGGTCAAGGTTAAGTCTCAGGAGGGGTGAGCCTGGTAAAGGGTCCTCAATGAGCACACACATTGGAAATTCAAGGAACTCATTTGGACAGTTCTAAAAAATACTTATTTATTTATGGCCATACAACACTATGAAAAATGACTACTAGCATGTAATATTTTAACACAACACTAAGATGCTGTCACGATGCCTGCCCCCAGACATCCGGAACAGATCCATCTATCCAGGGAGCAGGCATCCATGAAGACCCAGGAATTCCCAAAGCCCTATCTAGGGGCTATATGGGTTCAGTCCTGGTGCCGTAGGCGCCAGGCTCATATTGCCATCTTTAAACTGTGCAGGTCATCCTGCAAAGAACTCGCATACAGGCCATCATGAGGCCATGAAGGGACTACTTTCCTTTAGGAACTATTTTACTACTTGGGTGTGGTACTGGAACTCTTTACCTGGGAACTACTTTTTTGATGCCATTTAAACCACGCCCGAAGAGCAGCCCATGCTTCGCGTTATTCTGCATCTCAGCAGCGTAAAGCTCACCGTGTCTGCAGTTCAGTATTCAGTCTACAGCTACACCCGTTTGTGTCCGGAGCCGATCCTAGAGAAAAGGAAAGAAGAGAAGGTTAGAACAGGAATATTCCCATTTGGTCACCTTCTTCTGGAGCAGCCGCACCTGTGAGAAAGGGAAAAAACATTTAAAACGACTGCGTCGCATTGCCAGCTGCAGCGCTGCGCCATACTCACCTATCATCAGAGCATCTTCATGACCCAGCGCGGTGCCCGTTGAATCGCCGCTCGCAACATCAGCATCTGAAAAAACAAGAACAAACGAAAGGTGAGCGGGGTTCCGCCATAGGCTTTCACTTACTTACCGCAAGATACTTACTTGGCATATTACCGCCCGAGGCAGCGCTCGTCCCAATTCTACGCTTGACATTTTCGCAAAGGCGCCGCACCTGCAACGAAGATAGAAAACTATTTAATCGCACTTGGAACAATATTACTTGCTAACAGTGCTTGGTGCAAACTAACTCTTACCAAAGCGCTTCCTTCATCCTTCGAGGCAAACTCGCTCCTCGGACCATGCTGCCTGGAGAAAGGTATGAAAGGAGCATGAGTGAATAAACAGACATTTGAACTCCAAAAGAACTATACATTTGGTTTACACACAACTTACCTCAGAGTCATTATTTGTCTGGAACTCTGCCAAATACCTTCGGATCAGTGAAGTAACTGAAGTTCTACGCGCCCCTGCATTCCAAACGCAGGATGGAGAGTTCATCCTTCCTAACTATAAGGTGAGACTTTACGAAGGGGAATACTAGAAGTTAGTGTTAACCCCTCTACCACGTGTGTCTAATTCCCTTTACTGCTTCTAGGAAAATCCTCTTGCGGGCCAGGCAGACGAAACTGAGTGGGCAAGTGCAGTCGATCATCACTTTGCTACGAGTCACACTGGTGGAGACCGCAGCAGTCCAGCTTCGTTCGTTGCCCCCGTGGAATCCAGGTGAGCATGACAGATGCATATAAACACAATCACTACAGTAGTTAGTACAGTATTAGTATGCTGCATAACAGGTCCACAGAGATACAACACTAACTTCAAAAGCCCATCCCCAAAATTCACCAAAGTTCCACACAGTTTTGTGGGTTGGCTAAATATTAGGGAAGTGCTTCTGGGGTCCATTGAAGAGTTCCAATGGGTAGAGGACAAGTATTTCTAGTGAATAAAAGTGTCCCCCACTTTCGGAATGCTTGCGTGAGCAAGCAATGGCAAAGCCAAACTGTTAACGTTTTTAAAAGTTACCAAACTTTTAAAAGGGAACTAGGGGTTCAGGTAAGTACCGTTACAACTCGCCCTCCGTTATCCGATTCTTTTTAGGACTTGGCAGGTCTTCAGAAGAGGGTCCAAGGTCGCTTTTCTTGCTGTCCGATCCGGTTCTTGATGACCAGGCTTAGCAGGTTTGAGCACTTCACTGGTCGGCGACAAATGCTGGTGCAAAGTCTTCAGGATGGAGAATGCAGAGGAATTTGATGCAGGCTCCCTCTCAGAACAGGACTGGATGAAAGATAAGCTGTCATGGAATGCTGATGTCTGCAGCACGGTAGCCCAAACTCTGAGCTCGGCAGCCACTGAGCGATCCAGGGGCACTTCCAAGGGCTCTTATTTGCAGGACTCGAAGGGTCGTAGCTCCTTGTCAGGCCTTATGGAGATAACCTATAAGACGGGGCTCTTCCAGGACAGCAGTAGAAGTTGGTTGCCAGGCTTTCCCTCAATGGGTCCAGGGTCTCCTTTACACGCCTTGCAGCTGGACAAGGTACTTGGCTCCATCAGGGTCTCCCTAGAATGGGTGCAGGGGTCCCCTTCTTTACCAAAAGTTAAGAGCTGAAACTCCCACTAGCCAATCTAAGTTCTGGCTCACACACACACACACACATACACCCTAGCAGTGGTCCAATCACCACCACTGGTGGCACAACTCATGCATACCATGGTGGGAAGTCCTCTTCCTGGTCTCAAGTCATAACTGAAATCTGTTGGTTGATTCTGTAGTTGGTGTCATGCTGAGATGGCTGTCCACTAAACCCTTGACCCATAGGTAGACGGGAGTCTATCTTCGGGTATTTACAGGGTCCTCTCTACACTCTCAGAACTTCCTTCATCCTGTGCTTCTCCTGCACCTCTTTAAGGCTTTGCCTCTGACTCGTTTCTCCTTCCTTGCTAGGAACCTGCGTCGTCTCTGACTCGTCTCCCTGCTCTTCTATAGTCACGCAGGCAGGTGAAATAATTGTACCTTTTTCAATTTGTATTTGTGTTTTATATAGCACCTTAACCTAAAGTGCTATACAGTTTTTTTCCAGCAATCTTTTTATTTGATTTTTATCAATAAACATGTCGTCTCAGGTGCATTAATTCACTTATTGCATAGTTCATTTCGAAATGAGCATGTTAAAGCAAAACATAACCAAAACATAGTTAGGTGGGGGTGGGGGGGGAAGAGGGGGAGCATCGGGGGACAGACCATCTGGGGGGTGCTATAGTCCTTGGGGGGAACTGTTTTAGGTAATTGTTTTTTGCGGGGAGGTTTTGGCTAGAACTTGACTGAGGCTGGGTGTTTCTGTTAGTTCGTCTTGCCCTCTGTTGCTCCTGATCCCAGGTTAGTGGCACTTGTGGTGGCGATTTCGATGTGGGCAGCGGGACTGGTCTTTAGAATATTTTAGTCGTATTTGTCCATCCAGCGGAGGGGCGTGGTTTTCTTGCTATGCCCGGGAATTGTTCTGCATAGTCTAGGAAGGGGGCCCAGGTGTCAAGTTTCTATTCCCCAGGCGGATGGCAGTTATTTTTTCCGCGGCTGCGATGTCCCAACATTTGACCCACCACAGGCTCACAGCAGGACCCTCTGGGTGTTTCCATAGTCTTGCTATAGCTATCTTTGCCGCTGTGAGAAGTTGTGTGTATAGGCTTGCTAAATTGCCGGTAAGTGGAAATTGGCCCTCCCCTGTGCTGCCCAATAGGACTATTCCTGGGTCCCATGGAATCGTTAGGCCTGTGATCTGCTTAATTAGGTCCAGGATTTCCTTCCAGTATTTAACAGACACTGGACATGTCCAGAGCAAGTGGAATAGCGTGCCTGTGTCTGTGCATCCTCTCCAGCATAGCAGAGAGATTGCTGGGTTGCTCTTGTTCAGAGTCTCTGGGGTTAAATACCATCTGTAGCAAGTTTTGATCGCCCCTTCCTTGTTGTTGACACATTTCGAACTCTTCTGCATTCTAGTCCAGATGTGTCCCCATTCTTCACTTTCAATTGTCCTGCCGATGTCCCTGTCCCACTTTTCCATGTATGCCTCCTTTTTGTCAGGATCAGTTCTCTCTAGTAGTCCGTATAGGGCCGATGTTTTCCCTCTGGGGGGAGTCGTTGTGAGTGTTTGTTCCAGTGCCGTTAGCTATCTGCAGCCCTGAGTTTTCATGGGCTCGTGCGAGAGCCAGTGTCGGATCTGAATGTAGCGGAATCTTTCTGTTTCCGGCACCCCGAATTTCACCTTGCATTCTTCGAAAGTTAGCGGGGCTCCCTCCTCGTAAAAGTCTCCCACATGATTTAGCACTCCCGTTTTCCAGTGGTTAAAGTCATTGGGCGTTATTCCGGGGGTGAAATCCGGGTTGTCCCAGATCGGGAATAGGGGGCCTATTGTGCTTCCGCAGTTCCACCGCCTGGCTGCCTTCCACCAGCTTTCAACTGTATTCTTGATTGCGGTTAGGGGCCCCTCCCTGGGGGGAAGGATCAATGGGCCTGATGATGTGTGGGAGCGCTTCTGGAGAGCTTGAGCACCAGTCCTCCTCTAATTTCGCCCAGCGGGGTTTGTTGGTAGTTAGATTCCAGGTAAAAGCTGGTGAGAGTTGGGCAACAAGCAAGTATCTCTCTATTTCTGGGGCTCCCAGGCCTCCGATCCCTTACTACTCGTCACCACCCTTCTCGCTATTCGCGGTTTCCTACCCTCCCAGATAAATTTCATGTTATTTGTTTGGAGCTTCAGCAGCTCCTTCCTAGGGATGGGGATTGGGAGGGCCTGGCAGTGATAGAGCAGCCTTGGTACCAGGTTCATTTTTACTGCTGTTATTCTTCCTAGCCATGACACTTCTTGTTTTTGCCATCTTATATGGTCCGCCTGGAGCTCCTTGAACAACGGGGGGAAATTTGGCTTGTACGCTTCTACGCTTCTATTTTCTTTGGTATCTTTACCCCTAGGCAGGTGAAGTGTGAGTTGGTCCACTGAATGGGGTGATTGGTGGCTAGTGATTTTATCGTGTCTGCTGGGATGTTGATTCCCAGGGTTGTGGATTTTCCGGGGTTGATTGAGTACCCTGACACCGCTCCAAAGTTGGCCAGTTCGTTCCTGAGCACTTCCAGGGATGATTTAGGCTTGGATAGGGATAGTAGGACGTCATCTGCGTATAGAGCTATCTTGTATGATTCTCCTCTAACCGTTAGCCCGCTTATTAAGGGATTTTGGCGACTTTGCTGGTGAAAGGCTCCATGGATAATGCTAAGATGAGCGGGGATAGCGGGCAACCCTGCCGCGTGCCTCTGGTGATATGGATTCTGGATGATCTGCTGCCGTTTATCCTCAGCGCTGTAGTTGGTTGCTGATAGTTGGCCAGGGTCCATTTCCGGAAACTTTGGGCCGATGCCAAAGTGCTTAAGGGCCTCCTCTATGTATCCCCAGTCTAGCATATCGAATGCTTTCTTTGCGTCTACCGATGGGACTACCATTTGCTTGCCCGTTCTGCCTGCAGATTCAATAATATTTAGGGTGTGCCTAGTGTTATCAAAGGTGCTTCGCCCTGGGATGAATCCCATCTGGTCTGGGTGGATCAGTTCTGGGAGGTGTTTTGCTAGTCTGCTTGCCAGGATTTTAGAGAAGATTTTTGCATCGTTATTCAGTAGTGTGATAGGTCTGTATGAGGAGCAGAGCTCCGGGTTTCTTCCTGGTTTTAGTATCAGAACCGTTAGGGACTCCTCCATGGAGGGGGTAACGGAGCTGAATTCCCAAAAAGTCTTGTATAACGAGGCAAGGCGAGGGGCCAGAATGTAGGAGAACCTTTTGTAGAATTGGGCGGTCAGACCGTCAGGGCCTGGGGTTGTGTTTTTCAGAAACCGGATTGTTTCCGCTACTTCTTCGGCGGAGTTGGTAGTTCTAGGGTGTCGAGCTGTGAGGGCGGGGGGTCTCGCCGGACTGATTGCAGGTATTGGGCTTGTGCTTCCTTGCTTGTGGCAGGGCCCGACATGATCCCCTTGTGGTGTTTAGTGAGAATCTCCATATTCTCTGCTTCTGTGCAACAGAGTCTGCCTCCTTGCTCTTGAAGCGTTAGTATCTTGTTTCGGGAATGCAGTTTCGTCAGCTTCTGGACCAGCAGGCGGTTAGCTTTATTGCTGTTTATATAGTAGAATTGTTTTGTGTAGGCTAGTGCTCGGGCCGTTTGGTCTGCCAGGTGCATTTCCAATTTTGTCTTCGCTTTTTTTAAGTTCTCTGCCTAATTACACAGATTGCTGGGCTTTTTTATCGTGCTTCTATTTCGCTCACTTCTGCCTCTAGCTTAGCGAGTTGGATTTGGTGCCTTCTCTTCTGTGCTGCTGTGCAGTTGATTTCCACCCCTCTGACGGGCTTCATTGCGTCCCGGACCATGGCTTCCGTGGTGCCTTTGGCTGAGTTCTCTGAGAAGTAGTTCGCCAGGGAGTCCTGTAGCTCGGTGCTTGATGCTGTGTCTGCTAGGATGTAATCTTGGAGTTTCCAGGCTCTCTGCGGGGGTGCAGGGAGGCCTTCGACTTGCAGCTTGGCTATGACTGGGGCGTGATCGGATATGACTCTGCGGCCAATTTGTATGCCCTCAATGCAGGGGAAGAGTGCGCTAGTCATTAGCAGAAGATCTATCCTTGAATAGCCTCTATGTACGTGGGAGTAGAATGTGTAGTCTCATTCTTCCTGATGAGCCAGTCTCCAGGTGTCGACGGTGCCTGTGTCCATCAGGAATTCTGCCATTCCCAGTGCCCGGGAAAAGTCCTCCCTGGAGGGCGGAAGCGTCTTGTCCGTGCTTGGGTCTGGGGTGAGATTGAAGTCTCCTCCACTTAGGAGGAGCCCTTTCATGAAGGAGGTGATCGTGGGGAGAATACTGATGAGAAAGCAGTCCTGCCCGGAATTTGTGGGCGTATATTGCTGCTATGGTGATCGGTAGGTCTATCAGGAGACCCTTGAGCAGTATGTATCTCCCCACTGGATCACGTTTAACCGAAATTTGGGTTAGCTGCACCATCTGACTGAGAGGTATGGCTACACCCCTTTTTTTGTGGCCCAAAGAGGCAGAGAATTTCGTGGGGTATTGGCGGAAGTTTGCTCTCTTTTCATCCGGTTGCAGGAGCTGCGTTTCTTGGAGACACACAATGTCTGCTTATAGGTAGCTCAGTCTCTGCTCCACCGACTTCCGTTTTCTAGGTGAGTTCAGCCCCTGCACGTTCCACGTTATCATAGTTAGTTCCTTAGTGGTCTCCATCTTTTGGGGTGGTGTTGCTTCTGTGTTCTTTGGGCTGTCCTTTCTGCGATACCCCCAGTGTGTTTTTTCCCCTATGTAGTGCTGGGCTTTTGATCACTGTCCCCCGGTTCTGAGGTCCCCCCCACAAGCCCCAAACTATCCAAGTCTTTAAGGCCTTTAAAGTCTGCTTTCTGCCAACGGGGCATCCGGCTGGGCCAAAGCATCCTTGTAACTTGGAGGCAACAGTGCCTCAACTGTTATTTGGTGAAACGGTGAGTCTCTGATGTTCTGAGGTCATTGCTGGCAGATCCTAGGGTTGCATGCCCTGCACTATCCTGGGGATTGTCCCCTTTCATGGGCTTCTGTTCGGCATCCCTATCCTTAACTCTTCTTGGGAGGTGCGCCCATTTCTTAGCCATTTGGCTTGTTCTTGATTGGTGGTCCCCAGAGTTTTCGGCGTTTTACCACTCTGGTCCAGGAGGGGGTCAGCGTTCCTTGTTTGGGGTGGTGTCCGGGCTGATGTATCTCGGGGTTGGATGTCGTCTTCTGGGTCCGGATTTAGAAGCCTCTCTCCCTCCTGCAGGGTGCGGATCAGGTGGGGTTTTCCTTCCCATGAGAACACTAGGGCCATGGGGAAAGCCCAGTGGTAAGGGGTTTTCTTTTCCCTGAGCCAGTCCGTGATGGGTCGTAGGGCCTTTATTTTTGCTAGTGTTATGGCTGATAGGTCCTGGTATAGAGAGATAGAAGCATCTCTGAACAGGACGCGGGGGGAGTCCCTGGCCTCCCTCATTGATTTCTTCTTTACCTTTGTAAAAATGCACTCTGGCTAGGACATCAGGCGGGGTAGCTGTGTTCGCTCTGGTCCTTGTTCGGTGTACACTGTCCAGCTCCAGTGGGGCGTCGTCGGGGAGGGATATGATAAAGTGGAATAGGTCGTTGACATAGTGGGGCAGGTCAGTGTCCGAGATTGTCTTCGGGATTCCCCTTACGCGGATATTATTCCGGCGAGAGCGGTTTTCAAATCCTCGTGCCTCAGTTCCATAGCTTCACATATGGCTTTGAGTGCTGTGATTCTGTCTGAACCTTCGCCAATCTCGTGCCCGTGTTCGCACAGGGTGGCCTCCACCTCTTCGGTTCTTGTCTCCACTTCCCCCACCCGTTTATCTAGAGTTGTAATCTTTCCCATGACTGTGTCATGATTCCAGCTCCTCCTGTCCCCAGCCCTCCAAGATGTCAGGCTGGAGCCAGGCCACGATCACCTACATGGCCCTCAAGGACCTCTCCATCCCTCCAAAGACCCACTTGGAGTCAGACTTGGCGCTTGTGGCACTAGACTCACTCACTCCCATAGGATAACATTGGGGATTGGACTTGTAGTGCATTGATGGGGACAAGATGGATACCCCCACATATTTCAGTTCCCAGAACTGCATGTGCAGTCTAGTCCTTTGGGTGTGGTTCAGCCCAGAGACATCTGGGATACCCAGAGACTATTTAATCCACGCCCAGGCTAAGAAACATGCTTTGTGTTTTCTGCACCTGCAGCGTGACACTCACCGTATTCGGACCGGTATCCAGTAGGCCTGCATCTTTCTTCTGCGTTCTGCTCCTGCAAGAACAAGAACACGGTTAGGAACAGCCTTACCTTGCGGCGCTTCTGCCCATCATTCATCGCTTCTTCTGTTCTGCGGGCATCTTCGGCGGTGTCATTCCCATCCCGGCACGCCGCTTCCTAAGGAAAAGGGAAAAGACCAGAAAAAAGGCATTAGTAAGCATTCAGCAAATCTTCGCTTATTTTTAAAGACTGTACGAGCTTCAAACGCTTACCTGAATCCCAGCCGCTATGGGGGAACTCTGTCTCCGGAACTTCTCATCCATCTGCAAGAGGGAAAAGACACTCCAGGTTAGCGTGGAAACATCTATAGGCGCTGCATACTGCGCTTACTCATTTCTTCTTCATAACCGGCATCCACGCTGAAAACGTCGCGGCACCTAAAAGACACAGAAAAAGAACTCGGTTCAATACAAATACGAAAGGTTTGCATCGCACTCTCACTCACCTTTAGCGCTACTCATCTCAGCAGCACGTCGCCATCCCCGGACGCCGGCCATCATCTAAGGAAGGAAAGGAACGAAGTTGGAGAACTGTTCAAAAGACTCATATATATATTACCTGTCGGACTCTTGCCAGTGAAGTAACTAGGCAGCAACGAGCCCGCATCAATCAACGCGCCCCTGTGCTGAAAGCAGGACGGAGAGCACACTTTCCAAGAAAACAAGGTGATCTGTGGATCAAAGGGAAAACGGGGTTGGACCCCGGGGAAGAAGGGGTTCAAGCACACAGAGACAATAGGGAGTTAAACTCTACCAATCCTGTGTTTCAGGCCCAGTCTCCAGACAAGTAGACTACAGGGAAGGGTTTGAGGTCGTAAGAGGTCAGAGCAGGCTGAGTGACGTCCCCGTGGATACCAAGTGAGCGTTACATTCTGTGCCCTTCTGGTATTCTTTTGTGAGGGCTTGCAAGAGCTCCTGCAGGTCCGACTTGGTTACTGTCTGTGCCATGGCGGCAGGGTCCGCTTCAGCGTGTGGGTTTGCAGGCATGGTCTCCGGCCGGTCTCCCCTTTTGGGCTTGTCTGTGCTCGGGGCTGCTAGTAGGGTAGAGATGTCTGTTTGTTTCGTGGCTTTAAGCGCTTTCGTCATATTAGGGGGCGAGGATTGCACTTGAGATGCCTTGAGGGAGGTTTTCTCTTGTTTTGGTGGGTCCCGAGTGGCCCTGACCTGGATCAGGTGGGGGTGTTATATGGGTCGTGGCAGTCTCTCACCGTGATAGCTCGCTGTTTGTTGGTGCAGTTGGCACTCTGGGTTGCGGGTGGCGTAGATCTTCTCCTGGTTGCCTGGTTTGCTGGGGCGTGGTGGGCCCGATCCTCCAGGCTGATGTGTTGTCGAGCCCCGAGCAGTCACTCACTGGGAGCCGGATAGTTGCTGTGTGTTGGTCAGAGCCTCTGCACTGCACCACCTTACTGCACCCCAGTGGCCGGTGTGTTAGCTGGAGTCTGTGGAGTGGGCTGCCCCGCCACGGCGGCGTGTGTTGTATAGTGAGGGTCCGTGGGGGTTCCGATTCTCCGTTCTGAAGCCGGGGGGGGGCACGAGAGTTCGGGGATGTCCCTCCCCTCCGCCGACCTCTCCTGCGGCTGTTACGGGGGACTTAGTGAGTCCTGGTGATGGTTCAGAGCCCCAAAGGGCTTTTAGCGGGGTCGGTGGTGTTTGGTGACCAAGATGTTAGTGGTCCCCTGCTGGGCCCCCTCCGTATTATACTGGTTGCACTTGTACCAACTCCCCAGTTTCGTTCCCAGAGGGGCGAGGGGAGGAAGCGGCGAGAAGCCCACCCCCGTGCCACTGCTCCCCGCGTGCTGGCCCGGGACAGTTTGTTGGGGCCCCCCCTTGAGGGTACAGGGCCCGTTGGGTCTCCCTTGGTGTTCCATGGATATTGGGGGGGGGGAGACTGTGTCTGCTCTCTCCAAACGAAGCTGTTCTTGGCCCCTCCTGGGCCGGCAGAGATTCCGTTGGGCTTGTGGCTGGTGCGGCAGGTGCCGCCCTACCTTGCTTCAGATGGAGTGTCCGTCCTAGGGCCTCCTCCGATCCCTGCAATGCTCGTCTGCTGGGCCGGAGTGGAGCTGCAGTAGCCGCAGCCCCGGGCCTCCCCCGGCGGCTCTGGATCAGCGCTGGTTCACTGGTGGGCGTTGGGGGACAGCCGCCAAGCCAGGAGGGGCGGGGACGGCAACGGGGGCCCCTTCCGATCTGCTTTGCTGCAGGCCTGCCGCTGGCACCACACCTGTTAGGGCTCTTCCGAGGCTCTGCTGCGGGCTGGGGCCGCCTGATTCCCCGCCTCTCTCCTTTCGCCCGTCGGCCGGCACCGCAGGGGCAGGGCGGGCACAGCCTCCGAGGTCACAGACCTCCGCCTCCTTCTCTGTGCAGACCCCGAGACTCGTTTCAAAAGCACTCTGTTTGCGTCTCTGCTCCGGGGCCGATGGCCTGCCCGGGGCACCTGGGGCTCGGTGGTCAGCGATCCCAGCTCCGAGACACCGCGCCGGCTCGGGGGTCTCCTAGATGGTGTCGACCGCCATTTTGGGTGCAGGCTCCCGCCTTCCCCCGGCGCCGCAGTCCTCACGGCTTTGCGTCGACCGGGGCTAGCTCAAATTAAGCGGGGTTGCTTCTGCCATCAGGGACGCCTTTGAAATTCGATGAGGGTCGCCTTTCACCGGTGCATTTCTGGTGGATGCGTGGCGACAGCCGGGAACTCTCATAGAGCTGGTCCGACCATTTTGGCTCCAAGCCACGCTCCCGCGCTGTACTATTTTAAAAACAAAGTTCTGTACAAAAATAATGGTAAGTAAACATCAAAACATCAATGCTGGTAGCAGGCAATCAGGGCCTTTGTTGGAGATGAGCTTTCAAACAGAGACGGAAAAGAGAATAAACGGTGATAAAGCGAATGGAGAGTGGGAGCGCATTCCAATGTAGAGGAGCAAGAAGCTGAAGGGACCGGGACTGGGCACATGGTGGACGGGGGAACATTCTGTCTAAAGAGACAGGAAGAACAGACAGCGAGACAGAGTGTAGAAAGATAAAAGTGAAGCAAGATAGTCAGGTTCAAGCCGGTAGAGGGATTTGAAGACTAAGCAAAGAAAGTTAAATTTGAGTTGAGTGAAAAGGTAACCAGGCAAGTGAGGAGGATATAGAATCTCGATGAGAGAGAAGACCGAATAGACAAACCTGAGGAATTATAGATTGATTTCAAGTGAGCAAGACGAGAACACAGGAGACCAAAAAGAGTGTTAGAGCAGTGGAAGAGTTGTGAAAACATTAAGGAACAAATAAGAAGTGTAGTAGCTTGAAAAGTGAGGAAAGGACAAACTTTATGGATAATATAAAGATGGGAACGACAGGACCGAGAGGAAAGGGAGATATGGTGAGAAAAAGAAAGATTAGACTCAAGGTAGAGGCCAAGATTGCGAGCTGTCAGAGAAATAGTAAGACTAGCGGGAGGAAAGGATATGAAAGGAGGTGGTGGTGAGGGGGAAGAGTGTTATCGGGGAAGAATAACACCTCAGTATTCCCTGCATTTAGAGTGAGGAAGTGGGAGGCCATCCAGAAAGACAGGCTGTAATAGTGTGATGGATTTCAGGAGTGAAGGACGAGAAGGATAGAAAACGTTGTGCCTCATCAGCGGCGTAGAAGTGATGAGAGAGACCAAAAGAAGAGATTATGGCTGAGAGTTAAGAAGTATAGAGAGAGAAGAGAAAAGGACCCAAGACTGATCCTTGGGGAACTCTGTGCTCAAGGGGGAAAGTTGAGGAGATCTGACCAGCCCAGGCGATGGAGAAAGTTCTGTTAGAAAGATAGGAGGAGAACCAGGAGAGAACAGAACCTCTAAGAACAAAGGAAGAAAGAGATTCCAAGAGCAAGGAATGATCCACTGTGTCAAAGGCAGCAGATAATTCGAGCAGAATAAGAAAAGAGGAGTGTTTAGAATAGCGAGCTGAGAGAAGGGAGTTAAGTACACAGATCAGAGCAGTCTCAGTAGAGTGACAATGATGTCACTCTACTGAGACTGAAAACGAGGAAGAACAGATAGATCAGTGACAGAAGATGAAATCTGAGAGCATACAAGACTCTCTAAGAGTTTAGAAAGGTAGGGTAAGAGGGAGATGGGACGGAAATTAGAAACAATAAGAGGATTGGCTGTGGGCTTTTCAACATGGGGATAATAGTTGCATGTTTGAAGGCTGTAGGAAAAACAGAGGTGCAGAGACAGATATTGAAGAAAGAGACAAGATACAGTATAAGAAGAGGATAAACATTGGGAGAGCAGATGAAATAGGATAGTAGCAGTGGGATGAGCTTTAGCTAACAGGAGTAGCACATCAGAGTTGGACACTGGAGAGAAGCTAGAGATGAGAGCAAATGGAGTAGAAGGGGGTGAGAATACAGTGTTTGGGGGAAGAGAGTTTAGAATGTCTTGACGCAGAGAATGAACTTTAGAGGAAACTAAGTGAGCGAATTCAGATGCGGACAAAGTAGAATTAATAGAGTGATCACGAGTAGGGGGAGAGAGGAGCCGTGCTAGAGTTTGAAAAAGATGCCTAGGATGGGCAGATTGGGTGTGAATAAGGACCGAGAAATAGCCACGTTTAGCTGAGATAAGACGGTTATCGTAGAGGGCATGATAGGAGAAATAGGGAGAGTGATTGGATGAAGATTGTGTTTTGAGCCAATGCCTTTCCAGCCTACGGAGAAGACGTTGCATAGCGCCGAGATGAGGGGGAAAGCCAGGGTTGAGAGGGTTTATGAGTGGGCTGGTAAGCAGACAGAGGATAGAGTTGGTCGAGACCAAGAGAGATGGATGATGAGAGAGCAGATGCTGCCTTATCAGCAGTAAGAGAAGAAAAGTTCAGTGAGGAGGGAAGGATAGTAGTGCAGGTGTCATAAAATAGCGAGGAGTTGAAACTGCGTAGATCGCACCGAAATTTATTTTTGGGTGGAAGAATATTAGGGGAGATCTGGGGAATAGAGGACAGAAGTGTGAAACAGAAAGTAAGTAGTGATCAGATAAGTAAACCGGTAAAGCTAGTACGGAGGAAGCATTGAAAGTAGAGATAAAGATTAAGTCTAGTGAGGAACCAGAAATGTGAGTAGGGAGCAGTGAAAGCAGATGAGAATCAAGAACAGAAAGGAAAGGAGAAGCTGAGTGGGTGGAAGAAAGATGAAGATTGAAATCTCCTAGTAGTACAAGTCGAGTTGGACTGGGCAGGATATGGGACAGGAGAAGATCAATATCGTCACAAAAGGAGCCAAGTGGGCCAGGGGGACGGTAGATGATAAGGAAAGAGATAGCATGAGGAGTGGTAAAGATGTTATAAGTAAATTCAAGAGAGGAATAGACTGGTATAGTAACGGGTGGCGGAATAAGAAGAACGATGGAGTATGCCAGTGCCCCCTCCCTGACTCCTGGCTCAGGGGACATGAGCAAAAGAGGATAAAGAAGAAGTGAGAGAGGCGGCAACAGTTGTGTTAAGGGATAGAATCCAGGTTTCAGTGATGCATAGAAAGTGAAAGCTTAGTCTTAAAATGAAGTCCAGTACTGCAGTTTTTTTATTACATAGATACCTGGTGTGCCAAAGGCCCAGGTCTATGGCAGCAGAAGTATTGGTGGTCAATGGATAGATGAGGGTAGGATTAGGACAAGTGTATGTAAACTTAGTGTCTGATTGAAGGCTATCAGGGGATAAAAATTGGGTATTGTTGTAGTCATGAAAATATAGACCAGTACTTTGGTGGAAATCCTGATGCCGGGTGATGGTTTGCCCGGGGGCACTGGGGAAGGAGGGTTGCAGGATAGCATGGCTACAAGGCCATGGGCCGCGTTCACGCCGCAGACAGCAGTATCCCACTTTGCCCGACTTTGCTGTGTCTTCGTCAGAAGGCGGGACTTAAAGCTGCGTCGAGCGGGGTGAAAATGAGGCAGGGGGCATGGCTTATCACGTTGCCGGCTGTTGCCAGGCAACGTTAACAAATCTTTAGAGAATATCCTCAAGGCTCCGGAGGAAACACCAATGATGATACAACTGTACTCCTGTACAGACGAAGTCCTCAGGCCCGTGCGATCTGGGCTGCAGATGAGATAAGCAGTGTCAGATGGTCCCCTCACGCAGACAGCAGTATCCCACGTTCCCCGACTTCGCTGCGGCTTCGCCAGAAGACAGGACTTAACTCCGCGGCAAGCGGGATGAAAGTGAGGCAGGGGTGTGGCTTCTCACGTGGCCGGCTGTTGAAGCCTGATCTTTCGCATACTTTTAGAACATACCATATTGAAAAGATTGGCATTGCAGAGGGAAACAGTTTGAAAAAAATGAGGGCTTTGAACAGCAGTCTTTACAATATCCATTTTAGGGCAATATCATGACCGGTGACATGGCATAATTTGGAGAAAAAAAGGAAGCAGTGAACCTAGTGTCATTTCACCATCTTTTAGAGGTACTTTTTGATGACTTTCTGGGTATACCATCCATGAGGTTATTTAATTCCCTTGGTGGTTGTCACTAGCCAGAACCTGTCACACGTTCCAGCCAGGTATATTCTTTCTCCATGGATTGCTGTATTAGTTGGTCAACTTTGGGCCTTCTTGCTTTAGCACAGGACAATCTATTTTGATAGGAGAAGCAGCAGTAATGCTGGTGTAAGACAGAGAAGCAGGAGTAATGCGGTGTAAGACAGAGAAGCAGGAGTAATGCTGGTGTAAGACTTGCATGTTTAGTCTTGTAATTTGCACCAGTATCCTAATGTCTGGGGATGGTCCGATCATTTCCATTGAAATTGTCTGTTTGTTGAAACAGTGATATTCCTGTCTATGGAATGAGTCATGCACACTAGTAGAACTGGGAATATGATCAATATGGTCAGCTGCTCTAGTTGCAATGAGCCTTTCTTTATGCTGAACAGGAATAACAACTTTTGTCCATTTTGTAGTTTTGACCTATTTTATTTCCTAGCTCTGAAAAGGAGTCTAGCACATAAATGCAAGCAACTCCAATTCCACTTTGACACAAAGAGCATCAAAAAAATAAAATAGAGATTGATACATTTTGTTGGCGATCTTTTTAAAAACATTCGGCTATTTCTGCTAAGGGGGGAAATCAAAGATGGCCCTATAGCCTAAAGTTATCCTTAGGCAATGGATTAGTTGTGTCCCAAGTCTCAAGCTTCTATCATCAAAGGCACAACTCTGCCAAATACCTAACCTATCTCCCAAACTACTTTCTGTCCCCTGATATTCCTTTCACCTTCAAAGCACTGCACCATACAGCCCCCCCTTATCTCAATGAAAAATGTACCTGGAGATCCTCTACATGTATCACAAGAACCAGAGATACGTCATGCCTGACAATTCCCAGATTTAACCTAAAAAGATCTGGTGGTTCCAGCTTCCCGGTCCTAGCGGCCCAATTATGGAACTCCCTTCCTGCCAACATTAGGACCATTCAAAGTTTTGACAACTTCAGAAGAAGTGTCATATCCTGGATTCTTAGAGAAAACTAATTACTTCCGTAATTGCTGTATGTTTCTACCAGTTGCCAATTTGTTTTTTCCTCTTGCCTATGTGCTCTCCCACATGAATGACAATCCACCTTATGTACCTAACAACTACTAATGTATTAATGTATTGACTCACCTCATGCAAATGTGCCTTTCCGACCTGTGTGTATGTACCCCACCTTTGACAAAGTGACCGCCATATTTATGTAACCATACCTTGTAATCATATTTCAAAGTGTCCAGATACCCCTGGGTCAGGCACGCTATATAAATAAAATAAACAAACGAACAAACAAACTTCACCTCCTCACTCAAGTCACACTTCTCTTTAATCGTTTCCACACTGTTTACCTTTTATTTAGTTCTCATCCTTGTGACCTCTAAATAGACAGTTGGCTTATTCATTCCTCCATGGTTTCTCTCACTACAATCTCCTTAACTTCTTTCGCCATCTCCTCCATAGATATTTCTGTAATCAGAGCTAACTTCACAATCTTTTTCTTTCAACTGTATGGGTTCTTCTCTCCTTGTCACTCTTTCTCTCGCACTCCCACTCTAACTTTGTACAGATTACAGGTTGCTGCTCTACCATCGTCCTTCTCTCTAGCCCCTGCTCTCTCACCTGCTTTCTAGTCTCTTTCCCCGCCTTTTGTCTTGTTCTTCCTCCTTTTATTGTGCGGGTTCTCTCTAATGCCCTCCCTCACTCTCTCTATCTTCTTATTTGATAAAAGGTAGACCGCAGCGGATTAGTAGCATTGATGCTAATTGATCTGACAGCTGCTTTTCGACAAATACAATTTTAATATGACTGCTGCAAGCAATGGATATTGTCTGATCTTTTCTAGAATGGATATCATCCTTCTTAACAGGAAGAACACAATCCGTAAGCATAGGTCATTTTCCAGCCTTGTATCCGCAGAGTGCCACTGGGATTATCGTTGCCCTCTGCTTTTTAACCTATACCTTAGTCCATTAATTATTCAAAAGAAGTGATTCTCATGCATAAATTTTTCTGATGATTTACAGATTCTGAACCCACTAGCAGAACATATACAACTGCCAGTAGACTTTGACTGCTTAACAGAAATCAAACATTGGGTGGATAAGGATTCTTTATAAATAATTTCAAAGAGAGAAGTGCTAGCAATTAGTTCAACAAATAATCCATTGAGCAATCTTTTGGCCTGAACACTTTGGTACTTTTCCAACTCCTGTATTAAAAGTAATGAATCTGGGGATATGGTATGATGATGATTCATCGCTGTTAACACAGATATCTCCTGTTGTGAAATCCTGCTTTTCTTATATGTTAAAACAGTTGTTCTTTCTTTTCCTCGCAGTCAGTGATTAATGCGTTTATATCATCCCGTTTAGATTTTTATAACAATATCTATCCTGCACTGCCTGACAATCGACTGAATCGTTTTAAACATGCCCAAAACAATACCAATGCCAGAAATCACAGTAGGTGCTGCTGGATAAAATCTGGATCAAATTAATTCTGCTAAGGACAGAGATTCAGTTCTGATGTGGCATGTGCGAAATCCTAGGGCGTCCCCACATCTCCTCCCCTTGTGATCCCCTTCTCAGGTGGCCAGGGAGAGGCCATCGCTCTTGGTTCCTGACGCTGGGTGTGGAGAAGTGAAGGAGGATCACCTGGGTGGAGGGTCCTTTGGAGTTTGGGAGAGGAAGCTCCTGAGGCAGGCACCATATGATCCCATTCCATAGTGTATGCTCCTACTCAGAAGGGTTAATCTGACTGCTAGCCAATATCCTATTACTAGGAATGTTTTATTGGAAAACTATATATAACATTACTGAAATGTTTATTTGTATTGTATTAAATTTGAATGTAAATTTTATGAAAAATAGTTGTAACAGTTGTAGAAGTTTCTAGGAACTAAATACAACTATAACAATACATAATGAACCCATAGTCCCAGATGCTTTTGTAGGGTGTTGGTACCCCATTTCCGTTGGTTGGGGTAGTGACAGGAGGAATTATAAGTCTTGAAGATACAGAAGCATAGTGAGACAGAGTGGGATGCACCCAGGTCAGACGTATCCTCCTTTCCCTATTAACAACCGACCTAACCTTTCCCCAACCTTTATGAGCTGTTATAAACCAGCTCCTCTCATTTCCCTACTTGTGACACTTGACAGCACTGGGGCGAAGAAGAGGCAACTAAGAGAAATAAAGACTACACCCTTTCACAACTCTGGTACGGGGACAAGGAAGATGCCTACAAAGAGCTGCGTGGGTCAGGCATTTCCCTTTTAATTATGGTCAGGCAGGGCTAATCAAGCATCCACACCTGCAGCCTGTGAAGGAGCTGCAGGTGTATAAAAGGAGACAAACCAAGCGGAGAAGGAAGCAACAGGGAAACCAGCAGGGGAATCTTGTGAGGCGGCAGCCGTGGTGGGACCGGAGAAAGAGATAGGATGCAGAAGTGATCCCAGAGGACTTGTGGGACCCGTACGAGTGGGCTGTGCAT
The DNA here is from genome assembly GCF_040938575.1 of Ambystoma mexicanum. Lineage (NCBI taxonomy): Eukaryota > Metazoa > Chordata > Amphibia > Caudata > Ambystomatidae > Ambystoma > Ambystoma mexicanum. Next base: position 407,397,731 of record NC_090935.1, on the reverse strand, counting down.
TCCCAACAGGTCTGGGAGCCTCCATAACCAGAGCGAGCAGCAGGAGCTGCTAAGGGTGCCGGAGCAGAGAGGATGTCGCCCGCATCCAGCGAGAAGCATCTGAACTGTCGATGTGTGGAAGGGAACGCAGGGCAGGCGAACAAGGCTCGCGTCGGTGGATTTCCCTGCTTCGGAAGCCGAGAGGAAGTCCCGGGAGCCGCCGGGAAGAGAAGAGGCACAGAAGACCGGTGAGCAGTGGGACAGAGTGCAAGCCCCAGGACGCTCCTATAGGATCGCAGGGAAATAATGGTCTGTGAAAGTAAGCAAATAAATACATATTGAATACCGAACTAAATGGAAACTTCATATTGAAGCAAATAAGTGCATATTAAATACCGAACTGAATGAGAACTTAAAATTAAGCAGTGAATGTATGTTGCACAACGGGTTAACTCAAACATTGAAGTCAAGTACATTAAAGGCTGACAGGAGCCAAACAGTGAACATTTATGAGTGAATGCAGTGTGACAAGGCCACAGATTGGCTAAAGGTGTGACACACATGGTGGTAGAACCACAAGGCTATCAAGGAGAAGCCAGAGGAGTGCAAGAATACACATAAAGCCAAGAGGGCAATAAAAGGAACTAAGTGAAGGTGACTTGGTGCACAAGAGCAAGTGCTAAGGAAGGGCTGAGGAATTCAGGGATCCTCGTTGCACAACCTATTATGGGTGGACCGTGCGGTCTAACAACTGTGATTAGACTAGAGAGCCCTGAATGGTGAAAGATAAGGACAATGTGAAACAGCCCAATTAAACTACTGCAAATGAACTGGCGAGGTAAGCCAGAAAGAGGGTCTGGTTAATCTGGTGTTTTGTTGACACTTTGAAAAGACTGAAGCGAGTGTAATTGATTACGTTGATGTCTTGGGGAAGGGAACCCTGAAACTTAAGGGACCACACTTCTTGTCTTGAGAACTGAGTCTCATGGTCCTTTTGTTTTGGGTTTGTTACACTTGAAATTTGGGGAAGGGAGCCCCAAAGATTGGTTTTGAACTGTATCACCTTGAGATTTTGAGACTTGTTCATGGAGCTTTCTTTTGCTTGGGGAAAGGGAACTGAAAGAAAGATGTGAGCTGGAAGTAGTTCAGAACCTTGAGTTGAACAGCATTTCTGTTAACTTTGACATCCCTATCCATTGGTTCGCTTTAAATGTGAGGGCAAAGATAGGTTTGAACACACAGACATTTAAGTTGAACTCTTTGACTCAGACTTTCCTTAGTTTCATTCAGATAGGGAAATCCCACCTTAGCATAGGGTAAATTAGACCTTCAACCATCCTGACATTTAAGTTAATACATATCTTTTATTTGAACTTTAAGTCTGTTGTCTGTGTATTACTTCATGATGCCTTCACAGGCACCAATAAAGGTTTTAGAAAACATTGTTCTGGCTGATATCTCTTGGTCCATTACCTGTGCCTGTAACCGAGGTGAGGAATGTTGACCTCTTGTTAGATGCAAATCTGACCACGAGAGCCCAGATAAAGGCTGTCGCCAAGTCTTGTTTCTTCCATGTTCGCCACCTATGGAGAATTATCTACCTTTTTCCATATCCTAAACCGGTTATGCTGGGTAACTTTCATTTGACCTGGGCTTGACTACAGTAACATTTTCTAATTGAGTCTGTCCAAATGTAATATTAAATGTCTCCATTTGATTCAAAATGCATCAGCCAGATATGCAATGGGCCTTGCTAAGAGGGTTCTTCAGAGGCTGCTGTGGTGAAGGGTTCGGAGACTCCAACATAAAGATGCAACCAGGTTACTTTTAAGTCTTGACACTCAATGGTAGAGTGACTGAGAAGTCAGGCCTAGGTCCAAGAGGAGGTAAGCATGGTGTGAGGTACACAGGTTCACATAGGTAAGTACACAACCTTTTATTAAACCTACTAGTGGTAAGTAAAATCATTAACTATATGTACATCCAAAGTTGGTTAACACTAAAATCGGTTACCTACCGCTTTAGAATTCAACACAGTATGACATAGGCATATACACTGTATTGTAGCTAAAGTGGGAGGTGGGGGTTAGAAGTCGTGTCACAAGCTTTTGCAAAGGCTAGTATATTCGAACATAAAAGAACAGCACTTTAGAAGTCCATCCCTTCTCTTTTCAAAATTCTGTCTGTTACATGCAGGTGGACTTATCAAGCAGGTTTTTGTAGAAAATCAAAACGTTAGCTACGAAGTGTGTAGACTACCTAGGCCAGCACGTTGCTCCTCGTGCCACCTGACTCGCTAAACGATGCCCGCCCCTCTCCTCCCCGCCACCCGGTGCAGCTGTACCCCTCCTTTGTTCCCCTCTGTATCTTACCCCCTGCTTTATATCTGTGATATTGTTATCTCTGTAATTTCATATATCTGTGTAATGCACTCTGTTTCTTCTCAAAGCTAGGTCTGCGCTTAATAAAAACCATAATATCAAGGTGACTTTAGAGGACTCCTGACCCAGACTCCACGGCAAGGGTGTTGCTAGGTCTGGAAAAGACCTGCGGCCATGCTGATGTCGGAACTGTCGGGACTGGGGGCTAGCTAGCCTTTTGGTTGAAGCTCCTGAGATTCTATCCGGGGCTACAACCAAAAGATCAGGGGCAAGAGCCCCCAGAGCCCCCCCCCCTAGCAACACCCCTATCGCCCAGTAAGGTAGCTACATTTAAAAAAAAGAAAGAGTTCATGACCGAGCAAGTCAGTGGGCATAGGGCTGCTTTAAAGAGATGCAAGCTATCACAGCCCCCAGACTCTAACTTGAGATACCACAGTCACTCGGCACAGGGAATTGGTGGAGACAATGGGGATCACCATGGATGAGGTTGCTGAAGGCACGCAGACTGCGGGTTCAAGGTTTTCACTGATGGTTAGGTCAGCACTTGCAGTGACCCCTGGACAAGGTAAAGACTGTTTGATTTCTGATTCAGCATTAGAGAGACGCCTAAGGAGCAAAAGATGGGTGTTGACGTTGGGGTGGGACTGGATAGGGTCTGATGACCTACTGTAACAGCACAAACAGATGTCTGTTTCCAGAAAGCCCTTCCTTGAGTTGTGAGACTGCAGAAGAGCTTTGTTTGCCAGCAAGGTTTCCAGTAATAAGGCAGGAAAGAACCCATGCAACAGTGAAATCCAGTTTCAGGATAGTGCAGGCCAAATATAGATCCATTGATGACTAGAATGTTGGCAAAGCAATGGATGTACAGTAGGGCTTAGACTGGTTGGGTCCACCAGTCAAGAGGAGGAAGGCACCAAGTTCAGGTCTTATTCGATTGGAAGGCAGAGGTCCGGTACGTGGTGGCCACTGCCTGTTGCATCAGTCCTGCGGTGGGTCTCTGGTGTGCCTCCAGCTTCCGATACTTGGACCTTGCAGTCTACTTTCTCCAGCATTGGATCTTTCATGGATTCACATGCTTAGAATATTCTCTGTCGTCAGACTGGGACCCTCGGTACACATATATAGCATTTTCCTATAGGAAAAACTTCCGACACTTTTGTGTCCTATCTACGTCCTTTTAGGACGCGCCTACGCATGCTCCATAGGCCGTCCCAGTATAAGAGGCCCGCCCCCGCGGCTCCCCTTCAGATTTCAACCGTCTCCAAAGTAGTGGGATCTCCTCGCGTCGTCTTAGGTTGTGTACCTGGAGTTGGAGTTCGAGGACATTTTTCCTCCATGTCAGGAAAAGCGCTGTTCTGTCCATGCGCGACGTGCGGCTTGAAAAAAGTTTACGAGGGGGACGGACATATGGATTGTATATACTGCCTCCACCCTCATCATTCAGCTGATAACTACGACATATGCAAAGGGTTTTCTCAAAAGACCCTCAAAGACCGAAATCGACGGCTGGTGGCATGGCTGAATGATGGAGCGGGGGCATACCCCCCTTCGGAGGTAGGCTCCACACAATCGGCGACAACATCACACCGCGCTGCCTCGTCTGAACCACCGGCGAAGAAATCTGGACCGACGGAAAAAGAGTCATCTCGGAGTCATTCAGCTAGAGAGTCCTCGTCGAAAAAATCGTCATCTTCATCAAAAAAGCATGACAAGGAAAGGCCGAAATCCTCCTCGGGCGATCACCATAGATCGACTTTGAGTCGAGAGTCGAGTAAAGGCAGACCAAGTGTGGAAAAGGCGGGACCGCCTAAACCACCTGCTAAGTCACCGTCGTCGACGGCGGTCCAGTCATCGGCCTCCACCCTGCCACTGACGCATGTGGTATCCACCGTCCCACCGACAATGACTGCGACGGTGGCCTCGTCAACGGGGGTTCTACAGGAAGCCTGGAGGCCTGAAGTTTTTGATCCGATCCCCCCGGATACTTTACTGCAAGAACAGGCTGTGTCGCTGTCCTCGGGGGAGGACGAGAGCGGGAGAATAGCTGGCCCAGCAGACTTAGGGCTACGAGTGGTTGACAAGTCGTCGACGAGGGGATCCGGTATACCGGTATCTGCCCCTCTTCTCAATCCTCAATCTGTTTTGTCGTTGGAAATTCTGTCCACGCTTCAGTCTTTGGTACAGTCGTTGGACCAGAGACTACCTCAGGCAAACCTGCCACAGTCACCCGTCGACGAGCCGGGCCCGTCCCGTCCACGGACGCACTTACGCACGCCAATCTCAGCACTGGCACCCCAAGAGGAAGGTGAGCTGCCTGATTCGGAGTCTGACAGGGGAGCCATGCCGGATATCTCATCATCCCCCTCCAGGGATCCAACCTGGGAGTCAGAGGTGGAGTTAGAAATCCCAAGAAGCCCAGCTCACCCGTCCCCTCCGGACGACATTGCATCATTCCATTCTATGATGGAGAAGGCTTGTAAGGAATTTGGTTTGTCCCAGGAAGAACAGAAAAAGGATTGTTTTTTGTTCGACCACATGGGTAAGAGAAGGAGGTCTGTGTTCTCAATACCAATACTAGACCACGTGTGGAAGGAGGGGTTGCTGACAATGCGTCACCCCTTTTCGGAGCCGGCAGTGAAAGGACGCCTCGAGAAAAAGTTTAAGGCTCCAGAGTCTACCCCCAAGTGTTTATCCTCCCAACCAACGCCAGAATTGGTGGTGTCGGCGGCAGCGGCGAGGAAGGCGAAGGCCCAGCACAAGTGCACGACTCCGCCTGAAAACGAAGCAAGACGCCAGGATGCCTTTGGCAAAAAAGTGCTATCCGTGGGAGCAACCACAGTAAAGGCCGCAAACTCTCTGGCTATTGTAGCCAGATACGACAGAGAGATGTGGCACAGGCTAGCGCCGTTGCTGGATCATCTTCCGGAAGAGCATAGGAAGGCAGCAATGTTACTTGTCCGAGAGGGTGAGGAAGCCTCCAATCACGCAATAAACATTGCGGTGGACCTCGCTGAGTCAGGCTTCAAGCAAGTCAATAATGGGGTCGTATTACGACGACAGTCATGGCTTAAGTGTACCTACTTCAGACCAGAGGTACAATACAAAGTACTAGATATGCCTTTTGAGGGAGACCTTCTATTCGGAGAGAAGGTAGACGAGGCCCTAAAGGGAATGAAAGAGGACTCGGACACGGCACGTTCATTGGGTGCCCTCCAGAGTGGCCGAAGCTACAAGTCTTTTCGTCCCTTAAGAGGGGCTTCAGGTAATTCCAGATTCTCTGCGTCTGGAGACAGATCCTTTGGCAGGTCGGCTTACCCCTCCCAGGGATACAGGCGTGCTTCCCAAACGGCAAACCGACGCCGGAACTTCCAGACGTCCAGGAAGAGACCATCCTATCCGTCGTCGTCGAGAGACAAGCAAAATAAAGATCAGCAGTGACAGACAACACACCGTTCTGGGGGGAAGAGTGTCAGCAGATGTCGACGAATGGGAACGAATAACGACGGATCAATGGGTGCTGGACACTATAAGGAACGGGCACTCTCTACAATTCAAGCACAGCCCTCCGCACATTCCACCTGCGTTCACCGCTCATTCCCATCTGAAGATACTGCAGCAAGAGGTAACACTCATGTTAGCAAAGGGCGTGATAGAATTAGTTCCAACATCACAGAGAGGTCAAGGAGTCTACTCAAGATACTTCGTCGTAAAAAAGACGAACGGAAAATGGCGTCCCATTTTAGACTTACGCGATCTCAACAAGTCTTTAAAGAGCCTAAAATTCAAAATGCTCACGCTGCAGGAAGTGATCCGCGCCGTTCAAGAAGGGGATTTTCTAGCGTCCCTGGATTTACAGGACGCGTACTTCCATATTCCAATGTGTCGGAAACACAGGAAATTCCTGAGATTTGTAATAGGGCGGACTCACTACCAGTTCACGGTTCTTCCCTTTGGGCTCAAGACCTCCCCCAGAACGTTCACAAAATGCCTGGGCCCAGTAGCGGCCTGGCTAAGGAAGCAAGGCCACCACGTATACCCATACCTCGACGACTGGCTGGTAAGGGGATCCTCCCCAGCGTCGACCAACACAAGTTTGCAAGCCACCATGCAGCTTCTACAACAGCTGGGATTTTCCATAAACTTCGAAAAATCCTCTCTGCGGCCATCGAGAACGTTTGTGTTCCTGGGGGCACAGTTCGAGACCCAGTGAAGGCTAGTGAAGCCTTCGCTCGACAGAACCTCAAAACTCAATCAGCTGGCGAGCCGACTACGACAAACCACCAGGCTCTCAGTGAGGAAATACGTTTCGGTCCTAGGGGCCATGGCATCCTGCATCCATCTGGTGGCAAACTGTCACCTATTCATGAGGCCAGTCCAGGACCGATGGACGCAGGCCCAAAGATCGTGGTCAGACAAGATAACCATCGACGACAACAAGCTGCTTCGGACCCTTCAGTGGTGGCAGAGTTTCCACAATCTGAACAACGGTGTACCCCTACAGGAACCGGAGTTTCAGCGAACCATAGTCACGGATGCGTCCCTAACCGGATGGGGAACTCACATGGGTACTCTTCAAACGCAAGGTCGCTGGTCTCCAACGGAGTCGCTCCTACACATAAACGTGTTAGAGCTCAGAGCAGTTGTGATGCTGGAAATGCATCGGAGGGACAGGGCCTCCGTATCCTTGTCCTTTTTCTGTTCTTATTGTGTGTTCTGTCGTGTTTTCCGCGCAGAAGTCCCTGCGGGACTCCTGGCGGTGCAGCTCTCTCTTTTGGTTTGGTGAACAGACCCATGGGATACCCTTATGGCACCCATGGGTAGGGGTACAACCCTGAGCCCCTAGTGTATGTTTTTGGGCACCCGTGGGTGGCCCACAGAGTAGGGTATGGGCTGGTGGCAGCTACATGCTGAATTTGACAGGTGCGCTGGGTATCCGCCATTTTGGGGTACCCCGGCCCTGCCATTGGAATCAGTTGATTCCTGATAGGAAACAAGATGGCCCCGGTGGCCTCTTACTTTCTATCCCCTGATACCTTGTTTTCCCAAAGTCCTGGGAAGCCCTGACTCTGTCCCTTCCACCTGACTGGCTGTTGGGTGGAAGTTCCGTATATGGTGTTGTTGTGAAGGCCCAGCTAGACTTACTGGAGCCTTCCCGCTGACTGTATGTTGTGGGTACCTCCTGTGGGTGGGACCTGGGTGAATGGGGAGTGTGACCAATATGCACTCCGTGTTGTGGCTGTCTGGTTTCTGCCATGAGAGACAAAGACTGAGACGGCCCTGCCCGAAACTGGACTGAATGCAGTGTGTAGAGTTGAATGGCTGAGTACTTGTCTCAATCCACATTCCTTGTTGTGAGTGTCTGAGCGGGAGAAGAGTGGCCTGAATGCCCTGCGTGCCTGATTGGCTGACCGACTGCATGAATGCCCTTCTGTACGATTGGCTGCTGAGTGTGTGCCAGCAGTGTGGATGAGAGACCGAATAGTATATCTGGGGACCTCTCACCACTGGAAATTGTTCAGAAGCTGAAGTCCACTACGACGAGTAACTGGAGTAACTGACGCTTGACCTTGAGGCCCTGCTGGAAGAGAAGGATTGCCGTGGCCCTCCTTCACGATCTAAAGGCTGCGGTGTCTCCAAGGACTGACCCAGAGAGGACCTGGTAAGGCGCCCTCTTCCCGAGCCACGAGGGACCATCGTGCACAGCTGACCTTTGCCAACGCTCCCTGGTAGACAGACCTACGACAGGCTGCCGACCCGATACGGGGACCGCTGAGGAATCCCAAAGCGAAGCGCCCGGACTGTTGTCCGCCACTGTCGACGACCGCCGTCGCCGACCGGAGCCGCCGTGCTCCCGTTTGCCTAAGAACTTTAACTTGATCAACGGACGCTCTCGTCTGCATCGCCGTGCCGTCTCCTGTGGGAGAAGGCCTGACCGTCGACGCGCCGAGGAGTATCCACCGGTGGGTTTCCCGCCACCCAAAGACCGCAGAGACGCCGACGACTCGACGCCCTTACTGGGCCACAGTTCTTCTTCATCTCTTTGCGGTCCAGAACTATCGTCACCGAGGTGCCCCGCACGCCTCTTCCTTGCAGGACGCCAACGCTCTGTCGTCGACGAGCACCGCTCGGATCAAAGCCTGCTGCCTCATCGACGTCGTTCTACCCGGTTCACGGTCGGACGTTCGGCGCCCCGTGTCTCCCGCTTGAAAGGGGCGACCTTCAAGAAGGGCCGCCGATACACCGAACCCCGAGTCCGCGACGCCTCTCGACGATCCGTGGCTCCTGCCTTAAAGGGAGTCACTCCAGAAGGATCGGTCGACGCCTCGCCGACGAACTCTACTCCACCAGGTACATTGGGGGGGTAAAACATTGTAGGAGAGAACGAGGCTCTTGAACAATATATGGACTGGGCTTGTTTTATATATCGTTATTTTACAGGTTGCCCAGGTGGGGGGATCTCCACTCAGAGCTGTGTCCAGTAGCAAGGACCAGTCGTCTGCCTATTGTTTCATCCGTCTGCTTTCTCTCTTCTCTCTATTGCTGGTTTCATTGCTATTGATCCGTGTGGCATTTTCACAGCCTTGTTGATGCACTCTAATCGAATATTAGTGGTACCACTTTAGAATTGTAGATATTTACCATTGTTGATTTTCCGGAGCACAAAGTGCATTATTGTGGTAAGTGTACATAACCTTTGAATATTAATTATATAAAGACTGTGTTTTCAGTAATACAGTGTGTGGACATTCCTTTGTGGGGGCTTGGGGATACACTGTACTTAAGAACCAGCCTGCATCACCTCCTGAGAAGCTAGGCCTTGATTGCTCGTCCATCGTTACCATATTAGAGAATCTTGGCTGGGGTCCTCTGTGCCTTTCCTCTGCCATATAGAGAGCGGAAGTACAGACCCCCCCACCTCGTCCTGACAGCAGTACGATGGGCCTTGAAGGCATTCCTACCACACATCAAGGGATCGCGAGTACGAGTACTGACCGACAATACGACAGCCATGTTTTATTTGAGAAAACAAGGAGGGACGCGATCAAGAACTCTTTCCATAGAGGCCCAGAAAACATGGCATTGGGCATTAAAGCACGAGATTTCCATCGTGGCTCACCATCTCCCGGGAGTGAGGAATTCGCAAGCAGATTCCCTCAGCAGAAGCATGGCCCAGATACACGAATGGGAAATGGACACAGTTTAGCTGATGAAAGTGTTCGAGAAATGGGGTCACCCCCCTCTGGACGCTTTCGCAACCAAGGACAACAAGAAATGCGAGAAATTCGCAAGCAGATGGCCTCAGGAGGGTTCCATGGGGGAGGCATTCTCCTTCCCATGGACGGACATGTTCCTTTATGCTTTTCCTCCGTTCCCCCTCATACGGAGGACAGTACAGTGGATACGCAGATACAGTTGCTGGGTAATTCTAGTGGCACCGTACTGGCCGCAGCAACCGTGGTTCTCCGACCTGCTTCACCTGTCGCTGGAACATCCAATAGCATTTCCGAGAGTCCCGAACCTACTATCCCGGGACAAAGGCACGGTGTGGCATCACGACCCGGACAGTCTCAACCTTGCAGCCTGGCTCCTGACTTTTCGGATTTGGGTGCTTTAGACGTTTGAGGATTATCAAAAAATTCTGCAGGCGGCTCGAGCCCCTTCTACCAACAAATCTTACACCTATAAGTGGCGGAGGTTCTGTGAATGTTGTCGAGGACAGCAAGGCCTACAACCGTTGACGGTGCCGCCGGAACAAGTTCTACCTTACCTGCTTCTCTTGGCGGAGAGGGGTTTATCCTTCACATCGATAAAGGTGCACCTGGCGGCCATCTCGAGGTTCACGAGGAAGAGACAGCCGTCTCCTCTATTCAGCGACAGACTTGTGAAACACTTCATGAGGGGTTTATTTCGAACATTTCCCCCGGTAAAACGTTTCCCTCCAACTGGAGTCTCAACACAATGTTGGCAGGCTTAATGAAACCGCCCTTTGAGCCTATGGCCACGTCGGACATGAAATTCATATCGTGGAAGTTGGCATTCTTAATTGCTATCACATCAGCTAGGAGAATCTCGGAACTGCAAGCGCTGGTCGTAGACCCGCCATACTTAAGATTCTTTAAGGACAAGGTGGTCCTGGCAACTAATCCTACGTTCGTCCCAAAAGTTCCGACAGTGTATCACAAACACTCGTCCATTGTTCTCCCTACTTTCTTCGCGACCCCATCATCGGCACCAGAAAAAGCTCTTCATACCTTGGACGTTAAGAGGGCTCTGAAATTTTACCTATATCGTACACAGGAACTCAGGTCTACTCGACAACTGTTCATCGCATATGGTCCGTCGACGAGGGGAAAAGCAATCTCTAAACAAGGATTGGCTCGATGGGTCTCATCGACGATTGCGTTTTGCCACTCCACGGCCGGAAAGCCGCTGTAAGGGCATCCTAGAGCCCATTCTACAAGATCAACGTCCTCCTCAGCAGCATTATGGGCAGGAATTCCGCTAACAGACATATGCCAGGCTGCGGCATGGTCAGTGCCCCACACGTTTACTCATCACTACTGCCTTGCCAGGCAGCATGCGGACGAGGTGCAGATGGGAAGAGCTGTCCTGCGCCATCTGTTTCAGTAAGGTAAGCTCCACGCTGTGGAGAGTCTGTTTTCTACCTTTTGATGACAGTATACTTTATGTGGGTAAGGTTATATGAGTAAACTTATTCCTGCTGTACATATGCATTGTGTATTATGGTGAGGGTATATTACATTACATTCTCACCGCCGTTTCAGGTGTTACTGCTATACAATCTATTCTAAGCATGTGAATCCATGAAAGATCCAATGCTGGAGAAGGGAATAGTTTCTTACCTGTAACTCCATTTTTCCAGCATTGGTATCTTTCATGGATTCACATGCTCCCGCCAGCCTCCCCGGAATGCAATGTATTTGTTTAACCCTTCCTACTTTGGAGGGGCCGAAATCTGAAGGGGAGCCGCGGGGGCGGGCCTCTTATACTGGGACGGCCTACGGAGCATGCGTAGGCGGGTCCTAAAAGGACGTAGATAGGACACAAAAGTGTCGGAAGTTTTTCCTATAGGAAAAGGCTATATATGTGTACCGAGGGTCCCAGTCAGATGACGGGAAATATTCTAAGCATGTGAATCCATGAAAGATACCAATGCTGGAGAAATGGAGTTACAGGTAATAAACTATTCCCATCTCGAATGCCTCCAAGTGTTCTCCTTTCATCCAGCGTTTAGGCTGGGGGCTATCTTAGCCCACCTATGGAGGAGTCCAACAACATTCTTTCCAATCCAGGGAAAGCTTGCCACCTCATATTCTGTCCAGCAATATGACATACCCTGGCTAAAGTGTGGATTAGGAGACCGTCCCAGGACTCAATTTCAGCAACTTTGCTCACAATACACTAAAAGGGCATCCAAGGGTACATGCATGCCTTCATATGTCAATTTTTGACCCGTAGAGGAAGGAAGGTGACCAACAAAGAAGGTGGCATAAAGAACAAGAACCATTTAAAGTATAATGTGCTTTATTGTGCGTTCACTGAACAATATGTGCTATTCACTGCTCTAAGCAGGGGCAAATGTTATACATCTTCAGCCTCCATGGGCAAAGAAGCTAAGGTAAGAAACGCATTAAAAATAGTTCTGCCATTGCCAGTTTCACCTACGCAAAGCTAATTTACACATTTTAGCAAATTCCACTGCCTAAATGTGTACGGATATAGAATAATTTAAGAGCAAGCTGCTTTCCAATTATCAAATGCTATACAGAAGGCATATGGTTGATGCCAAAACTATGCTAATTCCGAAATCCATGTGTTGACGCTGCTGCTGGGGGCATATGCCTTGAGCTAACAGTGTTCAGTATATTTGAAATCACATCTCATGCCCAAGAAAACATGTTGGGCATATATATATATATATGTTCAATGAAAAAAACATTAAGGGGATGTTAACTCCTTGTAGGGACTTTTCATCAAAATTTATTTCGCACGCAATGTCATCAGTGATGTCATCAATGACATTTGTGATGTCAACTTTGATGTCCTGGGTTTTAGTCTTAGCAGTGCATGGTGGTGGCGCGAGTTATGGTTGTTTAGCTTACCATAACTGGCGAATTTCTGGGGTTTTTTGATTTACTTGAAACCATGAGGTCCATTTAACAAAGTTTTTTCATTGAATTTCATAGTTTTTTACCAGTGCATGTTATTTTCCTACAACTTACTAATATCACACTTACCCAATATAGCAATATTTGTGTCCCATTTACAAAGTGTCACCTTAAAACTCTGCCATTTCCCACCTTCTGGAACCATTTTTAACACTTCTATACACTTTTTTCAACTAATTAAACTAGTTTTGCATCCGTTGCCGTCTAACAACATCTGACTTCATAGCGGACCTTCCGGACAGTGCCACATGACCATACGCTGGCGCGCGGCATGATGACGTGTCCGAGAACACGTCCGTACTTCACAATAAGATCTCCGCTTCGCGGACTGTTCAGAACTGCATTTTCTACTGATAGAGGAACTTTCAACTTCAACATTTCCCTTGCACAGCTCCAACACCGATTCCTACTCATTATCCATTAACAATCTAGTACACAGTACATACTTTTAGCAAAAATGCTATTTATCTTAAAATGGCATCAGCTAATGCCATCCCTCCTCCCCAAGAGCCACCAACACTGCTATAATCAAGGAGCATGAGAAACATTGCCTGGTTCCTCTTCCCTCATTTCCCCCCCACCTTTCGTTCTCAGATCTCCTGCCAAAAAAAACCATCCAAAAAACAACAAAAGACATATTCCTTTAGGAACTACCTTTCACAGTTAAAAAATAGAACAAAAAAAAACAGGTATAGACTCCCGTCTACTTTATATTTCTCAGTAAAGTACATAGACTCAATAAGATTTTCCAACATTTCCATTTGCATTTTGTGTTATGCTAATGGGAATATTGTGGCGTTCATCCTCCGTTCCAGGGACTGGAATGGTGGATACCGGCCCAGCACCCCAAGTTATCAGCCCAAGCAAAGCAAGGGTGGATAAAAAGGTCACTGGGCCATTATCCCCCCATTCCAGCCCCTGAAATGGGGGGATGAAGGCCATTATCAACGTAGGTTTCAAAGCGAGAACCCAGGGTGCTAAAAAAGATGATTTTTCCTCCTACACCGGGATGCCTGTGGCATCCCGGTGTAGGAAGGAAAATCATTTTCCAAGATGTCCACCATGGAAAGGGAAGGCGAGGGTTCCATCCAGGGCCCCTCTTCGCTTTCCTTGGCAGCCTGCAGAAAGCAAAAAGGGAACCCTATGACCATATTACCACAAGCAAATCTTTCTTCCCTTTTATATCTATCCTAATTTCGAATAACTTTACCACAAAGCCAGTCCCAGGTGGACATGGCCATTTTAATCCTATGTTTTGTCCCTTGTGGTCATGGCCAGTAGCCAGATTGTCCGGATCATGACCTTATTACATGACCCGGACCATCTGGCCACTGCTAAAGGTATACTGTTATTTCTTGTAGCTACATTACGACACTTGTCAAATAATAAAACACTGGCACATTTGCAAAACCATGCTTGTAGGTCCTTGCCAATGCTCCTTACGCAAGTTTGCTGGAAATGCACCCATGTTTTATTTTTTCAAAAGTGTCAAATGTATTCAGATACAATCGTCATATAACCTTGCCCCCACTTGACAAAATCCATTCAGACTTTACGAAAACATCTATATCTAGATCTATAATCTTTTTGCAAACCTTTGTGTAGATTTGTCAAATGGCACCACATTTATAAGCCTTTACAATATTTTGGGACCCCCCTCTAATTTTGCTCCCTCTTGACAGAATCCCACCAAACTTCGCAAAACATGTATAACTTGATCTATTATCAGTTTGCCACATTTATAAGCCTTTACATTATTTTGGGACCCCCCCTCTTCACAAAATTCCATTAAACTTCGGAAAAACATTAATATCTAAATGTATTATCAGTTTTCCAAATTAAGTGTAGATTTGTCAAATGGCACCTCATTTATAAGCCTGTACATTATTTTGGGAGCCCCCCTCTAATTTTTCCCCCTCATGACAGAATCCCACCAAACTTTGCATACTCACTAAGAATCAGCTCAGGGATATGCATGCAGAATTTCATGCAGGTCCATTAAGTGGCGGCAAAGTTATAAGCCATCCAAGAACTACATTTCACCAACTCTGTAATGCAGAGGTGTCCGCGAACTTTCACAAGACCACTGTTCATCATCCGTGAATCCATTGGCATAGCCTACACAAACTATGCCGATGACGCACATGTCTTACTCCCCTCACAGGTAACTACGGCTCTGACACCAATACCCTCCATACAGCCTACTCCACCATCCAGGCCTGAATGGCTGACAGCTGGCTGTGCCTCAATGGAGACAAAACAGAAATCCTCCTGGTTGGACCACAATAAACCCTCAATAAACTCAGCAGCCAATACACTGAATTCACCAGGCAGGTTCGTGTCCTAGCATCCTCTGCTGCCAATGAAACCAAACTACTCAATGCAGCAAAACCCCTACCTGTCCATCGAGAATTGCTGCACTATTGCCAAAGCCATCATTGGTTCAACACTGGACTACTGTAATGTCCTCTTTGCTGGCACCGCTTAAAAAAACCTAACACAACTAAAAACCATCTAGAATAATGCACTCTGAGCTGCCCTCAGCATTCTCGAAAGGGACCACATAAGCGCAGCAAGGCGTAATGCTCACTGGCTCCCCATCAGAGAACGCATCATTTTTAAAATGCTAGCCATCACTCACAAGTGCATTGCCAACAAACCTCCGCCCCCCCACCTTGCCAACAAAGTAACTAAGTCGAGCTCATCCAGACCCACCAGAACACCCTACTGCCATTGTCTCAGGCTGCCCAAAGTCAAACGCGCCAAAGCAGGTGGGATTAGCTTCCCTTTTATTGCATCCAGACATTGGAACTCCCTGCCAACCTCTCTCAGAGCAGATCCCTCTCACTATACGTTCTGGAAACCTCTCAAAACTTGTTTCACCTAAACCAGGTATACGCCCTCTTCTCTCACATCCCCTTCTCCTGTTCCCATGTAACTATGTATAACCTGTACCCAAAACTTTGCAAGCATGCCACTGTATTATGTCAGCATTTTACTGTACCCTGTAACAGCACCTCGATGCCCACGGTCTGTGGTGCGCTTTATAAATTAATACAATAAATACAATAAAATGATCTTATCCCAAGTAAAGTGTTCTTTGTAGCTCCAACCAACAGAAAAGTTCCAAGTCTCTCGGGTAATCAAAAATGATAAAAATAAAGAAATGTTTAAAACTATAGGACTCCAAGGATAGTATTGTAATCCTTTACCTGGATTCCTTCTTGTAGTGTTTCTCTCCTCCTGGGGCCTCCCAGACCTATATTTTCTTTTACAATGGTCAGGCAGTTCACAAGAATATGCTCGTTGTATTTCTACTATTTATCCCACCTACTTGCCGCACTCCTTTTACCAACCGTAGGATTTGTTTCACTATATATTCTTTACTTATTTTGGGTGTAGGTCCCAGACTTTCAGTATTCAGGATGGCTTGGTTTGCTCCCCAGCCAAGCAATTGTCCTCTAATAGACTGTCCATCTTTTGGGTCTGAGTCTCACTCTCAATATTCTGATTGACTTTGTTTCTCATGCGAGTGCGGGTACCAGACTCGCCCTTTGTTCCCAGTGTCCCAGACCCTCTTATTCCAGGTTCAGCCTTCACTTCCTTGCTCCCCCGCACCTCCAGCACCTCTCGTGTTAGCTGTGTACCTGTTTGCGTCTTCCTGGCAGGTACCAGCGTTTCCATAGCTGGTGCTGCATCTCTTGAGGCTCCGGTAGCGTTCGGGGCTCTGCCGCGGTATGCATCCGCTCAGAGGTGGTCTGCTTTTTTTAACCGGCGGTACGTCCTCTTTCATGGCCGTTTCACTGGTGCTTTGGACTGCTCACAGGCCTCCTCCAGCTCTGTTATCGTACATTTAAACTGTGTTGGAAAATGGAATTGCTTTGGGCCAATCACATTCTTTGTGAAGCAATAGCGCTCATTCTGCTTCTCCAAAGTGATCTTGGACGCCAGTATATAAAATAAAGTCAAATGTAGCATACTCTGTATTCTCTAATGTTTCAGTCTCTCGAAGTATATTAAGTTTCTTACTACTTGGAAAAGAGTTGTATGCAGCATACCTTGATGTTTTAATCCGGTCAAGTAGATTAGGTTGGATAACTTGACAATAGCAGACATTGGCCCTATCAAAAGAAGGGGAAGGCGGATTTAGCATTGGGGAAGGGTTTAGGTGTACTAACGCGGGGGAATACCAAGTTCTCAACATGTCGTCTCCAATCCCATAAGGGATTTCCTCCCCCATGTTACCCTCCCTCACTGCAGCTCTCCCAGGGTGACTATTGCACTGTGGACGCACCAGCCTGGCCCCGTTAGAAATGTCTCCCACTAGGGGAGAAGGGACGACATCCTCAGATTTGTCACAACAGTGACAGGGAGACAATGGGAGCTGCTGCTTTACAATTGCAGACAACATCTGGCGAATACCAGCCCAATAAGAGGTTAACTTAGGACAGGACCATAGCATGTGTAATATGTTGTCATTTTCAGAGTGACACCTGGGGCAAACACCCTCACATTCTTCCTTGAATAGCTTAATCCGTGATGGGGGGAAAGTGTAGCCTATTGAGATATTTAAAATGTATACAACGAAACTTGGAACGAGATATTTTCCTTAATCAGCCCACATATTAACCTCCATTGTGCATCCGTGAATTCTACCTGTAAATCTCTACTCCTTTTAGCCCTGGTCACAGACACTGCCGGCACCATTTCAAGTTGTGCCATTCTGTACAGCGTGGAAATGCTTTTCTTGCACTCAGTATTATTCACTATATATGATGTGCGTACGTGTGGGGGCTGCTCCACAGAAAAGGACGTGTAACGTGATTTAAATGCAGCCCTCATGTGAAAATAATGGGGCAATTGAAGCGTGTTCACTCCAATGTGAACTTTAATATCTTCCCATTCAATAAAATGGCCACCAGGATACATGTCCCACAGCACAATAATGTGTTGATTGCCAAGCCTTCCTGATTGAGCCATCCATAGTGGTGGTCAGAACAGGCAGCCACCTCATAGGTGCATTTTTATCATAGGGGATACTGTCCCCCTGCATTCGAAGAAGTCTCTTCAACGCTCCCATCGTTGCCCCCACGGGGTCCAGCAGGCTGGTGGGACTATAACCGCCACCAAGTATCAATGATTTCAGGGACATGGTACCTGTCGCCACCTATTCCAGCTTAACATGTAGCGGCCCGCCGGTTTCCCATAACCAGTAAATTGCGTAGTAGACTTGCACCATCAAATAGGATAGCTTAGAATTTGGGGCAGCAATGAACCCCCCCACCCCCCCACCTCATAGGAGTGTGCCAATGATGACGGCATCAGTCTGACCTGACCTTTTGCTCGGACAAACTCAGTGTATTGAGTTCTTTAAAAAAAAAAAAGGCTTGACTCAGCCACATCAGAATATTTTGGAACATATAACAATTTTGGTAATACCACCATCTTTATAAGCGAGAGTCAACCTGACATTGGGATCCAGTCGCATCACTGCAATTTGGCCCTCAGGTGTATCATGCAGGCTGTATAGTTCTTTTCCATTGTTAACACATGGGAGCAAGATATTAGTTCACCCTGATACTTAAACATGTCCGGCATCCAAGCCCCCTCACTTTGTTGACCGGCTTCACCATACTGTCTGTCGAGGAGGGAATATCTCAGATTTATTTCTGTTCAGGTGGACGCTTGAGTATTTACCAATGCCAATTACTACGTATTTTCCACATTCAAATGAGTATGGCGCTCTGCTATAGGAGGCAATTAGCAATCTATTAGGTTTTGTAGCCAATTACATGGCTGGATCTGGACAATAGTATTAATTAGGTGCTGACATTAATCTGTAGATCGACTTTGCTTGTCATGGAAGTAGTTAAAGCTGCAGAAGATTTGGTTGTGGGTTGCACATTGTGATTAAGTGTTCTCCTTTTTTTGGTCCCTCAAGAAAATTGTAGGCAAGGATTTTAGCACAAAATTTAGGATATTTGAGAGGCGATTAAATGCAAATGTATCCAGCCATTGTATTAAAGTGTACCCTTTTATGGCTTTGGATTGCAGAATAGCCAAGTGACTGGCATATGTTGAATGAATCTACGTTTACTTTGATGTTGAGCGAACTATGATTGCATCGTGTTATCATGGATTAATTACCAGGTACTTTCTAAATACTTGTGTAAAGGGGACTAGTACTTGCTTTTATACTTTAAGAGTTAAGTGGTGGGACTAAGTCAGTGTTCCTCTGTTTTTATTTTTACAAAAGATAGATGTGGCACTTCAAGTGAATGAAAAGGAATATACATCGTTAAATATCTCAGCCCCTGAGGAATATCAAGTATTTGGTGACAGTATTGGGACAGAAACATGTAGGTCATTTGTGAAATCAGGTTCTTGTATCATTACATGACTGGAGTTTAATGTCCAAGAACTATTGATTCAAAATATCTTTTCTTGGTCGGTGTAGGATAAACGTGCAATACAAATGTGTTACTCACTTATCTGTTTGATGTTGTGAGGAGTACATGTTGTATGTAGTGTCTTTGTTTTTTGAAAATTATTTTTGTAATAGTGTACAATAAAGTATTTTTTTTATTACTAAAATAATTAATGAACAGGTTCATTATTTCCGAACAGTTTTAGGTACTAATTATCAGAGAAACGCTGTTAGACCTAAAACCTGGTATGTCTTTCCTTTATGATGTTATCTACTTTATCATTCACAGATGCAAATCCCTTTTGCATTACATCTAAACTTTGCTGCAGGTTACAGTGATCTATTGTGGGCTGAGGCAGTTGGTGCCCAACGCCGTTTTTGGTGGTTGCCCTGGCAAAGCAATCCATGCTGCCTGTCTCCCCCTGTACCTTTCATCAGGATGCTCCTTCTGCGTGACTGCACACATGTTGATCTACTCTGCGTTTTCCGCAATGGTGCAGACTCCGCAGGAGCATAACAGGATCAGTCGGGCCCTCGCTATTTGTTGTAAGGGGTGCCCATCCAAATTCCCACTGGCCATCCCAGCATGTAGCTGGGCCACATCTTGGGAGATAGGCCATGCCAGGAGGCTGAATGCACCATCTTTGTTGTAGCGGTCTGTCAGGAGTGCGCACGCCGTCAACGTCAAGTTGACAGACATTGCACCCAGCTCCGACAGTCACAGACTCACTCACCGCCCCAACGTGATCTCCCCAAATGTCTCAAACACACCTGGATGCTGCGGGCATGGCTGGGGTCTGTTGAGGCGACGGTCACACCGCCTCCCAGATCGGATCCACAACCAATCAGTTCCCTGGGAGCTGCTATCTCTTCTCCAGTCTCTGGCAATCTCTCCAATCGCGTTGAGCTCGGTTCTTCTTGCAGGACATGCCAGCAGAGTCACAGAGATTAAGAGGAAGCCACCATCTTGCGTGGCTTCTTTACAGTGCCCCAAGTGTCATATTTCTTCAAGTACTCCATTAATACCGGGTCTGTGACAACCAAATCCCTCTAATACGAACTTCAAGCGTTCCCCGATCACAAAGTAATTTCCTCTGATAAAACCATGTGAAACTTTTTTATTTTTTTACATTTTTTTATCAAACAGGTAGGATAGCGGATAGGTGCCTTTTCCTCTCCAAATGCTCTGGTGAATACAAGAACCAAAACCGCTCACCTCCGACCTCAACGATTGTAGACCAGCTGCAGTAATCTTGATTGAGGGTGGTTGGGTGGCAGTGATGGAAGTATTCAAATTGATCTTTAGATGCTGTGAATGATGCAGTATGTGTTGAAGCTCCCTCTTCATCCCACCCTCCTTATCTACATGCCATGACCCCTGAGCAGAGTTTGGAGGTACAGAAGCTTTTGGGACATCAAATGTGTGCCTTCAGTGGAGATAAGTGAGTGGTTAATATTCCAGTTTTACTGCAGTGAATAAGAAGTGAAGAGTAGCAGTTGAAACCTGTATAGACCTGCAGCTCCCTACGCTATTCATTTCAAGGGAGACTTTCAAGATAGTGTCTCTCGCCTAGCTTGCATCATCCCTTTACTGTAACTCAGGGGCAGCTTGTTGGTTCTCGGCCGTGTGTTTAATTGAACTAGCAGACTGCATGTTTGGCCTTCTAGAATTTGTGAGACTCCGTCAGGCAGGTGAGCATACCATGTGTGCCTCAAACATGCCAGAGAAAATCAATCTGTAAAAAGAGAAAAGTTCAAGACACTGGAAGAAAATGGAAACACCTGATAAAATAGGGAATTTGGCAACATCAAGTTAGATCGCTTGTGTATATTTTTTGTAAAAAAATGTATTAATTTTTTTAACTTGGAAAGCATATTTACTGTATCCAGTGCTCCAGATATAATGTTAATGCAGAAATAATGTATTTACTACTTTTGGAAGTGGGGAGTAAAAGGGAACTTGAATTTGAAATTCTCAAATGGATTATTTACATAAAAACATATTTCTAGTTTAAAAACAGATAATTTTTTTTCAATCACTACTTTTTTCAATTTAGTGATTGCTGTACATAAATAGACACGTTTGGCTTAAGTCCCATCTGAATACCAATAAACACACTAGCAGAGCTCCTCTTGATGGCAGATTATAATGATGCCACTTAAAGACATTAGTGAGCAGCGAATGAGGCATCAAGAGGCAGACATCTACTAAAGAGATTTGCTTCCTGTTTTTGTTTTTTGGGAGATTTAGCCGGATTTTAGTGAGTAAAATGGACCTATACGATGCTTATCTGTATCCCTGATTATAGTAGTATTTATATGTGGTTGATCTATCTAGTTTTTAACACTGATTTTAATATATTGGTTTATTAGGGCCCCTATCCACTTAAAGAAGAAGTAGATGCAGACCTTATAAATGCAGGTAAGTGATTTCAAGGTTGTTTTTTACTTTTCTATTTACATTCTATAAGGTTATCAGCCAGTTTAATTTGGCAGTACTGGTAAACCCTTTACTACAACACAGTTTAAAATACAGTGAAAGGTTGACTGTGATGGTAATCTAATATTATTGCTTTAATAACCACACAGACTATTTGATTTGAATAAAAGTTTCCTACTTATCTGTGCAGCATGAAAAGCAGAGCAAACCGAATTGTCTTTAGGCCCAGTAGGAGTGAATCATCGGATGGACCAAGGAACCCATGCAACCCCAAAAAGAACGCTTACAAAAATAACAGTTTTTAGTGCTATATGCAATGATGAAAGATCAGATCTAAGGCTTGCCTCTGTTGGGAGAGAATTTCAGATCTTATTGGCTTGCGCTGAAAAACGTATATCACCTCTGGTTTTAAAGTTAAAGCATTGTGGTGTCAGCAGAAAGACCACAGGTGTCTGGGAGATATATTCAGCAAGATAGCGAGTTGGCTATCCCTTTTAAACATTTGAAGACCAGACAATCAAGGTTAAATTCAATCCGCCTTTCACCAGCAGCGACTGTAGCTGGCACTTGTATACAGAGTTATTGTAATTTATGAAGTCTAAATATCAGACTCGCAATGGCATCTTACAGCAAATTCAGGTTCTGAAGCTTATACAAGTGTAGACACGCCAAATTTCAAGTTCACCAATGATTCTAGCACTGCCATCTGGAGGACAATAGTGATGTGAAGAATGATCTGCTTAGTTGATGGATATTTTTACCACTTCACTTCAAGGACAAAATTGTATTGGTGCCCTAGGATTCTAAGAAGTGTACCACTACATTGTTGTCCCATAAGGATGGATAACAAGATTATGGGCTAGCAAGTGAAACATACACCTTTCAAGAGTCTGGAAACTGATGGATGTTCCCCAGCAAGGGCCCTCTCTACAAAATCGTCACCTGCTGACCTATGCATGCCTAAGGTGCATAAGACCTTCCTGATGTCAGACAGTACCCACACAGAAATTAAATTCTTCAAATTCAGGGGCTGAAATGGGATTAAGATTCTGTTCTAGACACCAGCCTTTCCAGACTAACCAGGCTGCTTTTTAGATATTCTCGGTGGAATGACCACATGAGTTTTTGAGAAGTGCTGAAGCTGTAGATGAAAGGCCTGATGGACCCAAAGTTTGCAAAACCCTTCCACACCCATTCAGACAGCTGTCCATCACCATTGGATGAAGCTTTATTTTTGGGGATTGATAAGGGCCCGATACTAGGGAAATGGAATTGGAGAACCCAAGGAAAGTTCAAGAATAACTGTAACGCCTGCTTGTGAATTCTAATACAGCATCACCACTATCGGGCAAATGCCTTCCAGTCGCACTTCAACTAGCATCCTCACTATACTCACAGATGGAGGGAGGGTATAATCTGTCCCCTGAGCCCACTACTACAGAAATGCAGTAGTCAAAGGAGTCTGTAAGGAAAGGCCCCCATCTCTCCAGTAATAGTTATGGTTTTCAGAGATGTACCTTGGTTGTACTACACTATTTATTGCTGTACACCTCATTGTCACAGAGTTCTCGTCCCAACCATCATGGCTGTGGCCATCAACGTCTGCGTGTATGGACGTACGCAATCAGTGCCTCACCAAGAAGTTGTTTATCAGCAAATGAGGATCAGCAGTGCATCTCATCGCTCTCGGAGTACCATGCAGATGCTTTCTGATCTATTCCTTAAGTAATTTTCCTTCTTTTCACTTTCCTTCCTGATGTTTTGCCTTTCCTCATTTCCCCTCCTTTTAACGTGCTTAAACCACCTCCATGTTCTCCCCAGATTTCTGGAATCCTGATTTTCTTTGCTCTCATGATCCCTGAACAGCACAACTTAAATTTGGTGGATTACTCTTCGGATTCATTGCCTGTATACATTCTTAGAGGTTCATCTACTGGAACCACCCTGTGTGTGTGTGTTTTTTTTCTTTTTTTTCCATGCAAGTGCTTTTTCCTTCACCGTTTCGATCCATCTTGGTTTTGCCAATCATTGGTGTGTACCCATCCATTCTGAGCTATAGTGGATACCCAGAGGTACCGGACTTGCCTCCCAAAGCCTGCCCGGTTTCGCTACAATCGGGGAAGGCCACTTGGTGACAGTAAAGCAGCGATGACAATTTGGTATAACTTCAAATCATTGAGGTCACTGACGTTCCTGTCTTAAACAGATTGCCCAACTTTGCTAGCTCCATGAGTGATGTCAACTTCGGTGGTGGTTTATTTCATATTATTGTTGATGTTGTGAACCTTTCAATTTGGAAGCGGAAGGACAGCACCTGCCAAATACACTCGGAAGCTGAGAAATTCTGACTTATGACACTGTAGTAATTCTGAGAATCCTCAATTTATTTAGGCAGAAAAGTGCTTTAATAATGTGAGCGTGTAGCTTGCCTGCATTTTGAGACATCAGGATCATGTTGTTTTAGTAGATAATTAGTCATACGCCCCTGTTTCGGGAGTGGCAATGCCTTATGCTTCATTTAATTAGAAAGCACTACGGGACTGAGGACAAGCTGAAGGGCAGACTCATGAGTTCCAAAACCTGATTGCTCCAGTGGAACTGAAGTAATCTCCTGTGGGATGCAAGGTGCACCATGGTCGGACAAGCACACTTGCAAGATGTCCCCATGAGGGCACTCCATTTTGAAATGGCAGTAAATTACCTACTGTGACAAGTCATTGGGTGTTGTCACTTCTTCCCAGGAGGGAGAACTTTCCCATGCACAGCATTCCGCTGAGCCTTCAAAACCAAGCTCTTTAACTAGCCCTGCCTCCTGCGTATCTAAGAACCAACAGCTTCCCATATAACTCTGGAACTGTCTGGTCTTTACCCCCGTCTCTGTAACTGTATTTACTACTATCTGTATTATTGACTGAATATTGCTCCCAACAATGTACCATGTGTTTTAAGCAAAGCCTTCTGTAACAGCGCCACGATGCCTCAGGACCATTTAGGCACTTTATAAATTCAAATAAATCAATAGAATAAAATAAATGGTGCTAGGGAGGTGTGGCCGTCACCCAATATTCCTATTAGGGGTGGTTTAATGCAGTAGGACCTCATGAAGAGGCACTCCCCTTCTGGGGACAAGGACAACTATCTGGGGTATGGCCCAGTAAACACCACTGTACCAACACTCTAGCTCCTACTTCCTCTCTTAGCCGCTTCCTAGATAGTAGATACATGTTCTGTTATAATGCAGAAGACAACATTGTGACCACAAGTACCACTGTTAGGCAGAGTTTGTATGCAGTACCCTTTTGGACCTCTACACACAACTATGACCAGAAGTGTAAGCAAAATCAACCTTTGGTAAAAGTCTGTACTACAGTTTTTGGTAGCGGAGCTGAGCAGCCAGGCTTATCTCAAGAGGGAATGTGAGCTGTGAGGATGTTACAGAGGTCTATAATCGCAAGTATTCAAATACACTCTTATACTCCAGGTTTATTGGTTAAACACTTATTAATTTATTCAACAGTCAGTTATAAAACATTCACTAGAAGGAGGCAATTTATATCACACAAGAATATACTTCAGTACTTTACACTGTACGCTTCTGAGGCATTTAAACTACTTTGAAGTAGGAGCAAAAAGGCATAGGTTAACCAAAAGAAAATACAGTTACTATTTAGACAGTGCAAATAGTTTGAGTTCACCAGAGGAGCTGATTCAATGCAATAGGTTAGGCCAAAGTCAATGGGCTAAAGTCTTGTATAGGATAAAGCAGTTCTAGTAGTTAAAAGTAAACGTCTTTGCCAAAGTTCTCAGAAGTAGTTTGTAAAAGAAAGATTTATATGTTGGGTCACAAGCTGACTAGGCCTGCAAGTTGCCAAAATTCCAAGCACTTTCGCAGTGAGAGGTAAGTTCTCGTTGGATTTTCACAGTACCTTACAATGAAGAAAAAGATGCAGCTGAAGACTTCTGTTCCTGGCAGTTCCTACAGATCTTGCTGTTCCTGAGCCTCCGTCGTGGGGACAAGAGGGAGGACGTCGGGGGACTCCTGCGCTGGGACTGGTCAAAGCTGGCAGTTGGCAAATCTTCAATTTCCGGTAGCTGTAGACAAGCACACAAACTGGTGTTCTTCTCTCTGGCTATTCGGGTTCCTGCAGCACTCTGAGGAAAATACAACCAGCTCCGAGAATGGTGTCCAGGTGGCTTACGAGTTGATTGGTCCCACCAACTCAAGGAAAGAAGTCGTCCTTGAAGGGGCTTCTCTGTCGAGACGAACTTGGCAATTTGGACCTGCAGCAGGGCTTCACCGGGCAAACCAGCGGTCCAGGAGTTGCAACAGCTGTCCTCTTCAAGCTTGTCTTCGGTTCTTACGTTCCAGTGGTCGACTCTGCCTTCCAAGCCAAGAGACTCGCCTTTTATCCAGTTTCCTCCCATTAACTCCAGCCTAGCTGCCACTCACCCAGCAGGGTGGCTGTCCTTGCCAGACAACATGTGGGTGTCCTAGGAAACTAAGCACAGGGAGTTTCAGGCACCTCTCTCACTTCCTGCCCATCCCAGACACTCGGGTGCCAGAGGCAGTCTTCAGTCCAGAAGCCCGGCAAAGACAATGAAACCAAGGCACCAAGGTTTGGCATGCAGAGCAAAGTTCTAGAAGGACCTTTCCACAAAGAAAGGGCAAAAAAAGAAGACCGGGGGCTCAGACGCCATCTTGAATAAATGGCTCCCGCAATTTAATGCAACTGGTGTTCGCGGTCGGGAAAAATCATGGTAGTTCATTGTACAACCACAGCCACTTCGATAGGAAAGGGTAGCATTTGACTGCTACATGAGTATCTAGACACGGGATACTAGGTAACCCTTCTAGCACTCTATTGTAAGATAGGGTGTGCTGATTCTAGGAATTTGAAAAGACTAGTAAAGTCAGTTTCACTTTACCTTCTCTGGGAAACAGTAGTTTATCCCAGAGAAGGTATTTAAACCTTGGGAAAGCCTGAAAGGCTTCCCTGTGCCACTGCACTGAGGGTGCTGTGTGACACACATGAAAAATATGATGCCTATGGAGTTGTCTAAAACTCCATAATCAAAGAACACAAGAGTAAAACACACATCAATATACATGAGAGTGGGAAAAAGGGTCACACTCTCTCCAGGTAAAAAAATCAAATCTTCAAAATCCAGCAAAGTTGCTGGGGGTCTCTAAGGTGAAGGGAATTAGCACATTTATGATATTTCTCCCTAATAACCACAACAAAGAAGAACATGGGAATCATGAAGATCACTACTTAGAGAAGTACTGGTACGAAATGGCCCAGTGGAGGCATGAGGGTTGGGACCAAGAGAGAGAAAAGGGACTTATACAATGGGTTGAATGAGACCTTGCTACATTGTATAACGACTGACAATGGACTAAGTAATATGTCAAGCCCAGCCGGGATATGCTGGGAGTGCGGAGCTCGTCCGATGCAGGAGTTTTGAACTTGTTTAGCACACCCAAGGAAGGATAACAGTCTGCCGCGTGAGCTTCTGGACAGGACCGTAGGAGTGGGCATGTGCAACAGGGAAGGAGAGCAGACGAAAGCTGTTGTGGAATCACCACCCGACAGCAGAAGGGCAGCCTGAAGAGCCCAAAGAAGCAAGTTGGAGGACCGCTGTCCCTGCAAGCCCTGGCGACCTACCTTCACCCGAATATAGGTAACTGGTGGTGTTGGAGACCCAAAGGGGATGCGGCTGCACAAGTAAAGCAAGCAAAGGCTAACTCCCCTCAATCCCTTGGTAACTGCAGTGCCCAACGCTTAGCTACTCTTCCTCGTCTCAGAGGCCATACCAATAAGTTCACTGACCAACAGGGAAGGATCGAGGAGCCCCTACCATCAAGAATACTGCATCGAGGAATTTTTCCTCGTCCCATTGGCCATACCAATAAGCCTACTCACCAACAGGGAAGGATGTACAATCCCAACCAAGTCTAGATAAGCAACATAGGAGACCAACCTCATCCTAGTGGCAGGCAGAAGCCCCCTACTCGAGGACCCCAACGTTAAAGCAAGAGAAGTGACGTGTACAAAGTGTGCTTCTGAGGAAAGTTTCCTTGCATCAGTGACCGCCCCGAAACCACTGACCACCAAAAGAACAATCAAGGACCCCAACAATAAAAACAGAGTCAAGGAGAACATCTTTCTTAATTCAGTGGGGCAGCAAAGCCTGCTGAACACAATAGAAGGGTCTGGGACCCCAACGAAGGAAGTGTGGAAAGGGTCTGGTGCCTAGACACAGACGATACTAATAAGCAAGAGTGGCAGTTTGCCTATGCTTGGAAATGATGGCAAACTCTGTTGAATGCCTGTAACATACCAGGTTATTCCCCCTGGCCCTGTAAAAGGACGTGGAAGTCAATACCCGATCTTCTGGATCAGGACCTATTTGAACTTTTGTGGAATAAGATCTCGCTGTCAGGGAAAAGTAGTCAATCCCCATGACTTGAGACATTTTTGGACAGTTTTCAAGAAGAACTCCCTGCATCCACCTGGAGAAGTGAGTTATTCCCCTCGTGGGAGAATGTGTGTTATTAAATATCCTTAGTTGTAGAGTGTAAGGGCTAGCGATAGGTTTGTACACAGGATGGTGACTATTTGGTTGACGGACATTCAGTTCTTTTACTTTTGGTTGAGGCAGGAAAACCCTCATAGTGATTGGGCCAGATAGGTTTTTCTTTAACATCTCAATAAATCTTTGTGAAAAATGTCACCCCTGTGTCAGCCTCTCTCATGCACCCTTACACTACCCATTGAAGACTGGCAGGTTTGTTATGAGTTTGCATACCAGAAAGAAGTTGCACAAACATTTGGTCTGTGAGGAGGTCTTTACCATAGGTCACGTGCATGCTTCATACACTATATTGGTCCATTAGTTGTCCATCTTGGTGGAAACATTTATGGGGCAAGGGTACTTTGTTGTCTGAATAGGGTCATTGTACAAGTGAAAAATGTAACTGTTTACACCATGTTATCTTTCTGTTGTGGAAGAATTGCGCTGTGCTAATACCCTGTGGTGAATCTGAATCAGAAGATGGACAACTCATTATAGTTTGGCTATAAACATTTATTCAGAAAACTCCATACTCTCACTTTGTTCCCTATACTAAAAGAAATAAAGGTTGAAATGGTGCACGTCGGGTGGTCGGCCAAATAAATGTTGTCTTCCGTCCATAAACCAATCCAGCCTAATTCTGTCCTATGTGAGGGGTCAGACATGACGGACACAAAGTCCAAGTTTTCTCAAGGTTTGCCATATTTTTTTTAATTAAATAGGATTGAGCTAAACCCCTATCTGTCCCTATCATAACAAGAATGTTCCTAACTAGCAAACTAAAACTAAAGAAAAATGATCTTGTGTACAAATGTATCTGACCTTCCCACTAACATACACAACCAAAATACATAAGGCAAATTTGTCTGCTTTCAGGTCAACCAAATGCAAATGTTCAAACTTAGAAT
The DNA here is from genome assembly GCF_040938575.1 of Ambystoma mexicanum. Lineage (NCBI taxonomy): Eukaryota > Metazoa > Chordata > Amphibia > Caudata > Ambystomatidae > Ambystoma > Ambystoma mexicanum. The sequence continues at coordinate 407,368,830 of NC_090935.1, read as the reverse complement.
TCCCACAAAGCAATCCTTGCATCCAAGGTTTGATTGCCTTCCCCTGAATCAGACTTTTGAAAGAGTTGAGCTTCAACGAGGTTCTATTCAGTTCAATAGAGAACATGTCTTTCAATCCTACCTGTCTTTCATAGAAATAAAGAAAATGTATTTCATAAAACACTTGTTCGAAAATCAAAGCAACTGTTTCTTTCACAAAGTATTGTTCCTCAAGATGTAAAGTGGTTTAGAGGAATATACAGTAATTCTTTCTGTGGAATACTTTTACCAGGATAGCACAGCATATGTCTTTTGTTAAATAATAGTTAGTCAGGATGATGAATTAAAAGTAAATATTTTCTTTCCACAACACTCTTTAGCATAGCCAAGTCTCTTACTGTAAAGCAACTGATCCTTTCCTGGTTTAATCATCTGCCAGGATTAATTCCTACGCATAACTTTATTCCTTCTCCTAGTTTACTCTCCTGCCAGGATAAACTTCCACTTCACACAACTATGTTCCTTCTGTTAGTGGCAATGTTTGTTCCAAGCCTCTCCCCATCTCATATGAGAAGAGTTGTACAATGTTTGCCTGCCTTTATAGTCTTTTGGCTGATGGTATTGAGGGTTACAGTTTCCTCCAAACTGATATCTCACGAGCGGAGAATTGCACCCTCTTTTCTCTTTTATCTCTTCTTTAGAGTCTCTTGGCTGGCGGCAATGTGGGTTACAGATTTTCCAAAACTGATATCTCGCAAAAGGAGAATGTTGCCCTTTTTGCCCTTCTGCTATGGTTGTTCAGTATTCAAAGTCCACTTTTCGTTTCAATTAACACCTTTGTAGCGTCCCAGGGTTACCTTTGCTGTTAGGCCAACTCACCAGCTTTTCCTGGTGTCTCCATATCATGTCGGCCACTGCTGTGCAGTGTTACTGCGGTCCGGACTTCGAAACACTGTAAACCTCTCCTCCAGCTCCAAGGTCAGCCTTCTACCCCTCTGCTGGTAAGGTTGCTGCTCTTCGGGATGATAGTGTTGTTGACAGCTCTTCTGCGGCTTTCTTCGAGTGTGAGGCACAGCCTGGAGCTATCCTGGCTCAGTCGGGTTTCCTGACACTTCGGTTATTCGGAGCGCCCCCCGACCACTTGGGAGTACCTCTTCCCTTTAGCTGGGCTTCTTTCTGCACATCTGCCTTCTTCCACGATTCTGCTTCCCACTATGCGTATTCTGCAGTGCTCCACAAGTTCTCCTTCAACGCCTGCTTCCCTCACCTGCAGGTAATTTCCAGCTTTAAATGTCCTGCCTGGTTAATAGAAATAGCATGTAGACCGCATCTTCTTATTAGAACTTTTGATCATTATCAACTCTGTTCCTCTTCCTCGTCCCAGTACCATAGGTATTATGAGCGCTGAAGTCCATAATGTCTTTACTCTTTTCAAAGTCACTTTCCCTCAATTGTTTTAGATTTACATTTACTAGCACCAAAAAATGTTACAGCAATAGTAGGTGCAGTCATTAATGGTTTACGATTCTTACCCGAAACAGAACCATTACAATTAGAGGACATAACATGAGACCCAGCGATCCCTAAAAAGGACATCATATTTTGTTTAGTGGGATACTTATATACTGTTCTTAAGCATGCCATTAGATATTTGAGAATCATAGGATCCTCATCTTT